>NC_143019.1:123733103-124333103 GCF_055824585.1 Amblyomma mixtum | reverse complement strand
ACACATGCATCCGTGTGGAACTAAGAAACATGGCTAATGCTTAATGCACAGCATGTCGATACACAATCCAGCATTACACCACAGTGTTGAGCTGGTCATGTTTGTACTGCTGACCTCTTTCACCACACATTGAGGCCATGCTGTTGTAATAAACACATAGAAATTAGAATAAACTAGCTTTTATTGTTCTACTTGCTGAAGAATTTTTCCAAAACATTCACCAACTTCTCTTTGGCCCGAGCTGCTTGCAAGGTCTCCCGCAATAGTTTCTTTTCTTGCAGGAGCTCTCCCCACAATTTACAAGTTTTATACCAATTTTAAGAAATATTCAAAATGTCATGCAAAGTACAACAAAAAGCAACACTCCACAGGTAATGGTGAAGTCTTACAAGGAAATCTAGGAAGCATCCTTCACACATCACTTCTCCAAGCTGCCTGTCCAGCATGGTGATGCCCCTCAGTGAAAATACTGGGCAGTGGTCCTGTCTCTGGTTCTAAAACCACTTGCCGAATTTACTAGTGGCACTGCGGGTGGCTGCTGGGCTCCTCCAGAGACAGGAACAGGCGGAGTATAATCACGGGTGGCATCGTGCCGTGGAGAGGGCGGGACGGGGTCTTTGAGCAGCCTGCCCAAGTTGTGTAGCGCCGCACACGCTGTGATCACAATAGGCACCGTGCCCGTCTTTATCTGAAGTGTCACGTCGAGGCATGGAAACCTTCGCTTCCATACTCCGAAGGCTCGCTCGATGGTGCAGCGTGTTCTTGCCTGTGACTTGTTGTACCTGTAGAAAATAAACGTTTTTGTTCATTGTAGTGCTGCCTTGGCCTTGTTAAAAGTACAGCTTGAGCTTACTTGTACTGTGGACTCCCTGGCGGCGCATCATCTTTCAAAGGAGTCATCAGATATGGTCTGCACGCATAGCCCATGTCACCAAGCAGGACACCGGGGATATCACCCTGTTCATGTTACACCCTGGCCCGACTGTTGTCAAAAATGCGGCTGTCATGAGCCGAACCGGGCCAGCTGGCAACCAGGTCCAGAAACTGGAGCTTGGGGCCTGTGATTGCCTACAAAATAAATAAATTAGCACTAGTAAGATTGACTTGAGCTGCACTGCGGCCAGAACGTTATTACGGCATATGGATTTTGGGCAGCTGAATAAAAAATGAGGTTCTCGAAGTCTTAAGTAAACCACTTGCAAATAACATCAACACTGGCTGTTTGAAGTAATCTGTTTTTGTGGACATTGCGTAAAAATCTTTCAGCAAAAATGCACAATTGTCACGTGCTATTACGTTGTAATCGTGTCTGTCATATTGCTGAATGCATGTGGTGCATATGCAGAACAACTCACTACTTTTATAGGTTACCTCTGCATTGAAAACAATGAACACAAATGCTTGTTTGTGATGAAATAGGACCAGGCAGTTATTGTCAAAGCTTACTATCTTTACCCGGGAGTGAGGCCTGCAACACTCGACATGCTTTGCATGAAAGCAACCCCTCAAACTTTTTCAAAGCATGCTGCAAGCAGGACTCCCCCCATGGAGAGCGTTTATTAAATTTGCCCCTAGCTACTCGCGAAACCAAACATCAAGCCGCCCACAATATCATGGCAACGTGGCATCTATCAATATGACATGGAGCAAATAAAATCGTCACTTGACTGTAGAGCTCGAGAACTGCAAAAAGGAACTGGACAACAAGTTCCACCTTGGCAAGGATGGAGAGGCTTCGAACCAGGTTCTGATGGGCCATCTCAATGATCTTCAGCTGCAGGTTGATTCACTAATGGCTGACAACGCCCTGTGCCACCAGCGCCTCGTTGAGGAGCACTCGAATGTACTCGAGGACAACAGAAGTCTGATATTTCAGCGTAGAACTGAAAAGGAGGAGAAGGACCAGCTCATTGCACAACTGCGAGTGCTGGCCAGCAAGCTGTGCGACCCATCTCACTTGGACGATGGGTCGGCCGTGAAAGTTTTTGAGGCCTTAGAGAGTGCCGTGCAGCAGCTCAGTGATGAATGCAGCTCCTTGCACGAGAGAGAAAGAGATTCGAAGACCACTATTGAAGCTCTGAGTGAAGAGAGAAATGCCCTAATGGCTGAAAACAGTAAGTAAGTAAGTGCTTTATTTTTACGTTTGCAAAATACATTTGAGAACGGACAGGTTCGAGGAAAAAAGCTGCGGAAGCAGCTTGACAAGTCCTAAAACCCGTTTGTTGGCAGCAGCTGCAGTGCGGGGTGGCAATGCTTTCAAAACAATAAAGCACAAAGCATGAAAAAAGAAACAAAAGAAACAAAATAACAAACAAAAAAGGTGAATCTGCAAAGCTATATAGGTTAGTATTTAAAAATACAGCAGCATGAATATAATCACTCACTCAGTCACAAAAGAAGTACAATAGGCAAGGAACATACATAGTACTGGTTTGCGATGACTAACCCAATGGTTGATAAACACATGCTCAATATTAGTGGCAAAAATAATTGTGTAGAGTAGACAATGAAACATGTACAACATCAATATTCTCTGAAATTAGTGCATTGAGCAAGGCAGGTAGGGTGTAAGCAATCATTTGCTTACCGTAATTTGCAGTCCTTGCAGAAAAACAGAAGGACTGCAATGAGCTTCAGCAAGCAAAAGAACATCTTGACTATGACCTCATAATTCAGAAATTGAAATAGGTGCTATAAAGCAAAAATAGGCGCTTTGATTAATACTCTTTATTCATAAGTACAAGATTTGTAAGTCAAGCATGGAGCGTACGCCATCCTCAACTGAAGCAATAAAGCGCATTCTCAGGTTTTCGAACTTGAAGCTCCTTCGGTTTTCGCTAAGCATAGCTTTGTACTTTAAAAGGGTCCTTTTGACATCACATCAACTTAGTGACACGAGCCTAAACATGACAGTTGATAAAGGCTTAGGCCTTCAGGTGATGTGGCCGTATTGTCTCCGCATAGAAAGTCTCTGATTTGGGAAATTGTTTCTAGGCATCTATTTTTTTCTGTTTGGAAAATGTACACATGCCAAGGTTACCAGATACATTGACATTTACAAGAACACATGACATTAAGCATTTAAGGCGAGCCAATTAAAGGGATATCATAAACATCTCTAAGTAACTAACAGGAAATGCTCATGGGCGATATAAGACAGGAAGGCATATTTACCTATTGACAGAAGAGCGAAAAGGCAGTAATTTTACATTGAAACACTGAAAAGGAGACCTTAGCACCAGTTTGGCCTAAAAACCAGGACAAGACGACCGTTATTTACAGAAATGAATGGACAGGACCATTGCCGGAGAAACTCGTAGCCAACAAAGCGCAAGAAGAAGCACAGCAGTGTCTTCCTAGTGTCAAGGACAAGTGAAGCGAAATGGTGCAGGAAAGCGGAGAAGCTCACTATGCTTTTGAGGCCAGTTTGCAAACTGTTGTGAGGGAAGCGTTGCAGCAGCGCATGCGGATCCTTTGGCACTTGGAAATAGACCTCAGGAAAGAGGTGGCTTCGACTGTGACTGTTGGATTTTAAGACAACTAGCCCGCTGCACAGGAAAGGCAATGAGCGCAGGCCTAGGCCAGCATCGACGAATGCCACCAACACGAGTTGCAACTGTCAGTCCTACAAAGGATGGGGATTGTGGATCCTCGAATGCTGCTAAGGGGCAGCCTGGTCCTTACAACTAAGACCGTGTTACTCAGAAGAATTAAGACAGGTACACATAACATGTTGATTGCTTTGAAACAGGAGATCCAGTATAAGGAGCGCGAAAAAGCAGACTGTGGATCATTGCTTGACGAGAGGGCATCTCGCGTGTCAAGTATCTCGGCCAAACTGTGTCATGTCAAGAGTACCATGGAACAACAGGTGCGACTTCGTCATGCAGCTGTAGTGCGAATCGTGGACATCACTCTTAGGGAGTGCAGTAGCAATGAGTGGTTCCAGGGCTTGCTGAAGAAAATATGCCCATGCTACGAAGTAGATGCAGCACTTTCGGAAGAAATCGAGGCACTGAAGGAAATCATCACTCCTTCTTCCTCCAGTCTTTTTTACCATCGATAGTTCGATAGTGACTCAACAGTGGGGTAGCTTGGCTGATAGTCTCAAGCTCCAGAGCACTGGCTCCGAGAGGTGACAGAATCACATGCTTATCATAAGAGTTTGCACTCCATGCAGCTGTGGTCAGAGTGGTCGCCATGAGTGGTTTTCACAGGCACAGGCAGAGTCTTCAGTTGCCTCTCTGGTGCAGTATTGTGCCTGCATAAAAACAGTAACAGTGGCAACGTCATTTGAGCAGGCCCGTGGTTTCCCGCTGCTCCGGCCACTAGATGCCACTTTGGCTGCCACTGATATGGCGGATATCGGAGGAAAAGATATGCTGTGGTTGGTGCAGTGGAAACAACCAAGCGTAGACTGACGTTGTGAAGAGAAATCTCTATGAAGACTAAGAAAGAAGACTGTAGGGCCTCCTGCAAAACTGGCTAGGACACTTGGGGATTTTTTTTTTTCTTGAAAACTGCCGGATACAGAGGGAAAGCCACATATCCAAATCCATGGCTGCTGGCACTGCATTATCGGTGTTTCAGTGACTATATGCTGGTGACAGTAATTGCAATGAGTGCCTAGTTTCGGTGTGAAAGCTAGCAGAAAAAGGGCTAGATCCAGTAGCACTCCAATTTTGAGAGTTTTTGGGTTACGCTACACTAGTCTTGCTGTCATACTGACACATGGAAAAAACTGAGGATGAAAATATTTTGCTTGTTTTCTTTCATGAACATAATTAAAGATGAAGACATTTGCTGATGCACCTGGGAGGGTGAAAAGTTCAGCATATGGTGGTTCTTCGTGCGTTTTTTGAATTTCTTCCTGCGTCATAGGTAGAAATCGTGGCTTGGGGTGTTTTCTTGGAGAGCCATCCGCAGTTCCCTTCTGTAGCTTGAACTCAATGTCCTCGAGCATGGCAGGCTCCATATTGCGCTTGGTGCCACTATTCCACAGCGAAGCTTTGTCTATGCATGAAGTGCGTGTTAGCCCTTGTGAAACGGCGATCTGCACTTCGCAAAGCAGGGCGCCTGCATGGCTGCATGTTTTGCCGTTGCCAGCCATACATGAGCACCCTGCAGTAACCACTTCTCCCATGCGTTTAACACATGCCCAGGCATTTCTTTACATTTACGGACTGCTCTTAGCATTTACGGACTGCGATGGGCACACTGCTGCCCTGATATAACAAAAATCAGCAGAGATTTTGTCGATTAATACTTTGCCTACATATCCACTCTGCACATAATTGTAGGACTCCAGTGACGTGTAAGTAAAAATTTCAGTGCCAAAAACTTTTCACTGTAATGTTTGAGCCCCTGGTGACATGACAAATGCATAGAAGAAGAAAATGCATTGTAGTGGTGTTATTTGAGTGGCATCACCATTTTGTGTACAACAAAAATGCAGAAGCTGCTTGTATCAGCTGAGTAGACACTGGTAGGAATAAACATACTAAAATAGGTGCCCCAGCAAGTCAGGACAGAATTGACAGATGTGGCATGCATGCATGCTTTGCAGGGGGCTAATGCTCAATGCAGAGCATGTCTATACACGATCCAGCATTACACCACAGTGTTGAGCTGGTCATTTTTGCACTGCTGACCTCTTTCGGCACACATTCAAGCCATGGTATTGTAATAAACACATAGAAATTAGGATAAACTAGCTTTTATTGTTTTACTTGGTGAAGAATTTCTCTAAGGCATTCACTAACTTCTCTTGCAGAGCAATCTGCCTCTCCCTTTGCTCGTACTCCTTGGCTCGAGCTGCTTGCAAGGTCTCCCGCCACAGTTTCTGCTCTTGCAGGAGCCCTCCATAAATTTCATACAGAGCACCTGCCCCCCTTTTCCTCTTTCTGGAGGGAGGCTGGGCTGTGGCTGGTGTCACACCTGACGATGTGGCTGGTGCGGCAGCCAATGCTGCGGCTGGTGTGGCAGGTGATGATAGGGCTGCTGGTGACCCGACTGCTGGTGGTGTTATCGGCTACGGTGACCCTGTGTCGAGGTCATCGCAGGGCAGCATGTCGTGCACCGCCATTGTGGTGGTGACGGCTTGAGCGGTTTCACCTTGTTCCATCTGACGAGTGATCTGCGTGGCAGTCATACTGTTAGGCAGGGCAAGAACAGAGTAGGTAGCTAAAGGTTCCTTTTGCAAAACTCCACAGTTCACGTTTTACATCCATTACATTCTTAAGCAGCACACACACCTCACCTTACTGACATGACTATGCTGAAATAAACACTGCTTAGTGTTCTCACATTGATTTAAGGCAAACACTGTTATGCTGGGTTCACAGCCATTGCGATACTGGCAGTATCGTGCAGCAGTAAATTTCCTGCAGAAAGCTACAAATAAAAGCCTTTCTGTGAAGGCATGCTGGCTAAAATCAGTTAAGGTGCCGCAGTTTCTGCAGCTGTTATGCTTTATACCTGCTGACTGCAATTTCCTTCTGTGAGTTCCCAGCATTAACTTCAAAATAAGCATTTGCAAAGCACTATTAAAGAAAATGAGCAAATTTGATTAGCTCTTGCACTACCAAGCATGCTGTGCAGCACTAATAGCTGCTAAAAGCTGCAATAAATACTATAGCGTACCTCTTCAACTGTGATGTTGCTTTCCTGTGCCGTTGAGGGATCACTGGCCGGCAGTGTACCAAGAAACTGGTGTATTCGCCAGAAGAACTCCCACGTGACTGCTCCTGAACCAGTGGTCCTATTCCTCAGCCACAATCTGAAAGTGTTTGCAAGGGTGTCTAGGACAAAAAAAAAAAAAAAAAAATTGGAGGACGCTTCAGTTTCGCCTGGTACTAGGCGACAGCGCCTTGCGGTGCTGCAGGCCGGAACAGGACCGTCCCCCGCAGGCTGGAAGGCACCTCCACGGCAGCCGCAGCGCGTTCCAGTGCTGCCCTGCGTTGCTATTGCGCCTTCGAGGTCTTAACCCGCCATGGGATCAGGCAGGACCCTGCGTGTGGATCGCCGCATTCCGCGGCATTTTTCTGCAGCGCGCTCGCTGCTAGCAGACAACACGCTTTCACGCCTCGCTGGTGGCGCCGCCACAGCCGCAGCCAGGTCTTGAGCGGCGGGTCTCTCCGGGGGGGGGTGAGTGGGGCGCCGCCGGTCATTGCTGCAGCATCAGCAGGCTGGGAGCAGGTGCGAGGGTCCTCCTACGAGAGGGAAGGTCCTGGGGGGGAAGGCTGCGTGCCCGCTGGCGCGTCCGAGATGGCAGCCTGCTCGATCCGGTCAAGCCCTCCTCTCCCATGAATGCGGGAAGGGGAGGCGTTGGTGGGCGGGGGTCCCAGTGCCTCGTGCTTAGCTGCGTTGTGGGCGCTCGCGCTCTGGGCTCCCATGTGTGATTCTAGCAAGCGGCGCCATTTTCTCAGAACCGACTCGTCCATGTGTTGTCCTCTGCTGTGCCTTGCTCGGGTGAGCTCGTAGCAGCGGGGCTGTTGTTTGCCAAGATGGGTTCCAAGGTGGCTGGCATGTTGGCAGGTTGGCAGGGGGTGATGGGAAACTTCCTGTGGCAAGGGGGGCGGGGGGGGGACGCTGCTGGCTGGCTCTCTTTTCGACGGATGCAAAAAATTTTTGGCAAGGAAAGGAAACAAACCTGCCAGCCTTTGTAGTTATAGTAGTCAGTGGCCTGGTCTTTGGGTGGCGGAACAGGGAGATGGCAGCCATCAAGGGCGCCAATGGCTTCAGGGAAGCCAGTGTGGGCGAAAAATTCCCACATATCAGCGATTATTTCACTGGGACGCATCATCCGAAGCCACTGGCGTTCGAGCAGGTCGATCACGGCGACGCAGAACTCTTTGTGCAGTACGTTTGCAGTGGAACGACCAATCCCAAATAGGTGAGTGATTGTTCTGTCTTCCACGCTTGAACACAGGCGGTAAAGCCCCACTGCGATGCAGTTCTCTACAGAGATGAGCTTCATTGTGCTGGTGGTCTGGTGTTCGAAAACAGGACGGCAAGACTCCACTAGGTATCTGAACGTAGCGGGGGTCACAAGAAGCGCACACCTACAGTGAAACTTGCTCAGAATAGGCAGTGTTTCTTCGAACCACCTTTCCTTGCGTACAAAACGCTGCCGTTCACGAGGGAGGTAGTCATGGTGAAGTTGTTCGCCAACAACTGGTCCTCTGTATTTCTTGCAACGGATTCGGCAGCTTTCAGGGACTCCTGAAACTGATGTTCTTGACGCTGGTGCTTCCACTCAGATAGGCCACTAGAACTTTCTTCCATTCCATATCAGCAGGACCAGATGCAGGACCACTGCCATCTGCCATATTAACCGTAACTCGGAAGCTTATGCTTACATAACGTCATGTCACAAAATTTGTTTTTATCCAGCCGCCATTTTCGTATCTCCGAATGCACTCTGCTTTCCCATTTCGCACCACGCAAAGTAAAGTGCACGCGAGGGGCTGAAGTGCACTCCCTGTAAGTGCTCTTTATTGTGCGCGCTTGACGGGGGCTTAAATGTTGCGTTAGGGCGTCTCAAAACGCGTACAAGGCTGCGAACTTTTTACCCCAACAGACCACATGTTTGTTATCCGCGCGCACAGAAGTCACTTACCGGTACGATCTTGTTTCGACCTTATTGTGAACTTGGGTGCGAGTCCTGTAGTAGCCTGCTTCTCGCAGACGGTGTGCAATTTCTTCATACACGGCACCGTTCCTTTTCTGGTGACGCAAGTCGGCGAGGCAGTCTTCCCACAAGTCTATTAACATTGACGTTTCCCGTTCTCCCCACAACTGCCGCAGCACTGACGTCACGTCAGAGAAAAATAAAATAAAACAAAAGGGCTTAGATAGAAAAAATAAGGGGGACGTAAAACACCTTGCACCAACCACAGGTACAATTAAAAACCGTAAGCAGAGCTACTATGCTTAGACAGACGAAGACAGCAATCATGGAATAAATGAGAAAGTGGTTAAAGAAACATTCTTCTCCTAAACTTTAATGCAGCAGTAAATATTACCTTGTAGAATTATTTAAAAATTGTACGGCTTTGGTTTACAGCACATTAATTTCATACTCTCTCTCACAGTAACAAGTGCGCGAGAAGCAAACACAATGAAAAAGCTCACCCATTTTGATATAGTCCTCGCATGGTATGCGATAGTTTTTCACAAAATTTTCCTGCCCTTTTTTCGTATATTTTCTGCACATTCCGAAAGTGCGCGTTGGCGCCGCTCGAAACAACGCTAGCAACATTGGGAAGCGCTCGAAGGACCTCGAAATCTCGACAGGGTTCTGGGCTGCTCCGTTGACTCGATCGACATTCAAACTGCCCGTGTAGCTGTGCTCGATTGCCTTTGAGTCAATAGACTATCGGTTCGAGGGCCTTCGAAATGCCCATGTGACAAGGGTATTAGATTAGTGCCAAGTGTTTTTGGCACGTCGATCCTGGCCAAAATTTTTTCTTGCAGGCCCACATTTAGCCTGCACAGCTGCAGGTGCAATTTCGATTTCAAATTCCTGATTTCTTCAGTTTTTTTACTTCTTCTTTCAACATTGTAGTCTCATGGTAGGCTGTGCGACTACTATGTTCAAGCCTAGTTTTTTTCCATGCAGGTTTTCATCTTCCACTGCATGCCTAAGCTGCTTTTTTTTGCGTCTAGAATTTCCAAAAGATGTCTGCGCCCATCCATCTTTTATTCTCGGAGGAGGCTGTGCAGGAAAAAATCACTTAGTCATCTCTCAACTCCCGGAAAGAAAACATAAGTCACAGGCACCAGACAGAACCCATGCAATCAGGTACTTACCTCTTGGAGTACGTCATCTTCACTGTCACTTCAGTCCAGCAATTTATTTATTCTGACTCTGCTGCGGGCAACCTTCGAGGCCACATCTTGTTCAGACTCTGAAAATTATGTTAATCGAGGAGAAAATAAAAAAAAAAGACAAACAAGAACAAACCTTGGCCTCAAAGCACTGTGTTGGAGCCATTGAGAAGGCTGCTTGCTACTTCACCGACCGGGCCGTCTTTGTGGCAGTTGAGAAACAAGAAGACTTTGAAAGTAAATGTGTTACACTTTTAAAATATCTAGTCTTTAATGTAACCATAACTTAATGATAGGTAACAACAAAACCTAAACACTGAGACGTACCAAGCTAAACGATGAAGATGTAACTGTATCGATAACCAAGCTAAACAATAAGATTAGCTGTACCTCTCGCTATGCACATCCAGTCATAACTGAGTCAAGCCACAACCAATATTTTCTGGGGAACAATTTGGCTCTGCCATCATGCAAGGCACCATAAAATAAATCACTACATATTCAACAAGCCAGTTCAAATGAACTTACCGTCCAAGATTAAAACGCGCGAGCGGTAATAATCGGAACTGCCGTCCGCCACTGTCCACTTCACGGCATAATATGCCCTTGAAGGAAAGTCTTTTTCGTTCCGAGGTTGGAATTCTTTGATGTCATCAATGGAGATGACGGTATACTTTTTATCATCTTCATAGCGCACATAAGCGTGGGTGATCACCATTAACAAAACAGCTAGGCACAACTAGCACAAAGGCTGTGAGCCACAAGAGACAGAATCGACCGAAAACACGTGGCCTGCAGTGGGATTTGGCAGTCAGTTTTCCACTTTACAAGTAATAAAGTAAGAAACTTTAGTGCAGCAAAAGTTTCTCAATGTGCTTTAATTTTACAAAAAATTAAGATTTTATTCATACATTTCCGCTTTTAATAGCATCATAGACAATCAAAAAGAGCAGAACGATCTATCCTCCGGATAGATTGCTTAGCTCGGCTGAGGCCTATCCAGGCCAGGAACTTCGCAATCCCCGCTCTGAAGGAGCTGGACAGGAGGTGGCACGAGGGAGGATGCGGAGGTGTGCGAGTTCTGCGGGCATACCCTACACTTGAACACATACTATGGAGATGCCCCAGTGCCCCAGGATATGGCAGAATCAATAATGCAGAGGAATGGGAGACCATACCCAGAAGTGCCGACCTTAGCATACAACGATACGCTACCCGCCTGGCAGCAGAAGCTGCGCGACTATATCGTTGCTAGTCTTCCAGCTGCGGCGCTGCCCCTCCCGGACGCCTGCGTGCGGACCCGGAGGGGCACGGGTCTTCTTCTGGCGGAAATAAAGCTTCTTCATTATCATCATCATCATTGACTAGATCTGCTAGACAATTATTTTCAAGATGGCGGCTGTCAGCTGTGTTTGTCTGGGTGCTGCGCAGCCACAGTCACAGCCTCCGACATAGCCACATCCAGCTGTCTCTTCACATAGCTTGTGTGAAGATTTGACAAAACAATATTTGTGTGCACAAATAAGGTCAAGTACATCAGCTTGCCATGTGTGGGTTGCTCCTTTACAGGACAGGCAGTAGGATTACCTCCTGTGGCTTTGGTTTGGGGTATTTGACAGTCCACCTAGCTGTGCCATCCTGTGTGTCGCTGCCTTGTTTAGCTGTTTTCATTATAGTGGCTGCTAGCCAAGTCCTGGAACAGTTGCATGAAACATTTTTTTATAAAGCCATGAGATGCAGATGTCAACATGCAAAGTAAACGCTAATTTTTAAACTCCAGCTCTCTAAGCAGTGCCTGGACTATGGCTTGGATTCATGCATAACTTGCCATGCCATGACAAATCAGTCCCTCATGAATACTTTGAGAAATGTTGCAATGCACATTGCATACTTGTTTCTTTCTGACAGAAGCAATTTTCTCTGCTTATATACACTCAGCGGCACCGACGCGCAGATGGAGCAGAAGCTATCTCTACGCCGGGCCGATCGTGGCACGTTGGCAGCCGTCGGTTTCATCGGCTGCGCCGGAGCGTCGGGACTATCGAAGGGATTGCTTTCGCCAACGTGACATAGTATGTGTGCGCGTTACGTCGGACTTTAAAAGCACCCTAAAGCTAGAATGTTTAGTTTACCTTGCCACCATTCATTCAGAGGAGTACTGACACTACTTGGGTGCAAAATGGATGCTTTGGAAAGCTTCTAAACTATATGTCTGGAACTTCGTTGCCAGCTGTCCAAATCTCTCACGAGGGCCTTGGAAGTCACTACCTCCTTCAGCTTCTGGAAAGCCTTGGACTCTAAATGAAACGTGTAGATGCACCAGTCCAATGCATACACCAACCATATCTATGGATAAGCAAACCGGCCGCTGCGCTTGTGTTATTCCACTTAAGTAGTAACGTTACCTATTTCAGCACCAAGCTAAGCTTTATATGTGGCAGCATTATACTACTTGCAGTTATTAGTCTGACTGTGACACCAGAAATGTGGCTGTTTCTCAGTCTTCTACTTCTGAAATCGAAAAACATAACCTGTCCATGCTATTGGAGCCATAGCGATAAAAAGACACCAGAGTAAACATGGAATCCCTCAGACAGCATAGCCCATATGGCTTCAACTGCAATCAACCACCCAATATTTCTTAGATGTCCGGTCGCAGTGTGTTCTCATGCCACTCTTTGGTACAGCTGAAATGGTTCTCACTGTTATATTTACATCAAAAGACAGTGTACCTTCACTGAGCCAATCCCGTGGTTCAGTGTCTCCATGGAGACAGGATGGGAACAGCTCATCTTAATGACTGAATGCTTCTGGTGTGGTTTAACGGAAACTTCCACTTGAGGACAATCAGTTCCTTGTGGCCCTCTCTTGAGGTAGCTGACCAGTGGAACAGAAAGCTTGACGAAAGCTGGGAAACAACACGAGCACTGACTTTCAGCTCTTTTTCGCGCTGTTTAATATGGATTGACCAGTAGGGTGGTTCCCAACAGCTTGTGTCCACACCATGATATCTATGGAGTCATTTCCTTTTGCCATACCAAGCTATGTTTTATTGACACCTGAAAGAAATGTTTAAAACAAATCATTGTACACATCCTTTGCAAAAATGCGTAACGCAAGTAGAAATATTCTCATCCAGCAATATATATAGTCTACACAATACCTTTAACGACATGCCAGACATCGAATTCATGCACGTTGTCCGACCTCTCATCCCGGAGAAAACATCTGCTCTTGGTGTCCCGGTCAGTCACTATAGACGCTTCGTCGATATGTTGATTATCGAGGAATTCATGGCAACGTTTCAGGCCTTCCAACTCCATCTCACAGCTTCCAGTAACCTCATAAGACTCTAAAAAGTGACAAAAATTTAATATCTATTTACATTACAATGGTATGTCCTCTGGAAACAGAATGAAAGTGAAGTAACTGTTCACTGCACAAAACCATCTTCTTGCGCTGGTTTTACATATATAGCATGCTATATTGGATTGGATTGGATTGTAAAACGTTTATTGCCAACAGTCTGAAGGGCATATAGGCCCCCCGCCTAAACGACGGCCAGAAGGTCTTGGCTCCTGGCGGCGTCTTCGGCCAGTTGGACGACTTTTGTTTGAGTCTCCGGATCGGAGCTGAGTAGGAGAGCCTCCCATTGTTCAAGTGACTTTATTTTTTGTCCCTCCAGGGGGGCAAAAGGGCATTTCCAGAGAATATGGTTGAGATCCGCTTTGGCCTTACATTGCTTACACTCGTTTGAATATTGTCCCGGATAATAACGACTACACATAACCGGGTTCGGAAACGTATAAGTTTGGAGACGGCGCCAAGAGGTGGCCTGACTCTTTGTCAATGATTTATCAGCAGCGGGGTACTTTGTTCGATTGAGCCTATAATGTTGTGTGATTTCTCTGTAACCTACAAGGCGAAGCCCTCGGTATGGCCACTGGCTCGGAAAGCAAGACCTCGAGCCAGTTCGTGAGCTGCTTCATTTCCAGCCAGGGATGCGTGTGCAGGTGTCCAGACTATGCGAATTTTGCGGTCGTCCCTTGCAGTCCGCAGGATTCCGTTCGTCAGAGGGGAGACCCTCCCCTTGGCAAAGTTCATCACTGCTACCTTTGAGTCACTGACTATCGTTGACGCATCCGTGCCCACTATTGCAAGTGCGATGGCGGCTTCTTCTGCAATTTCGGGACTGTCCGTCGTGATCGAAGCGCCGGCTCGGAGATATGTCTCGGCGCTAGCTACCGCTATCACCATTCTCCCCCTCCCGCAATTAGCTGCGTCCACGTAGGCCACGTCTTCTATCGGATAGTTTTTGAAACATTTGCCGAGGGCTTCAGCCCGTTTCTCTCTGCGATCCTTGTGGTGGACGGGATGCATGTTTTTCGGTAGTGGTGGGATCATCAGCCTATCGCGCACGCTCTTAAGCATGTCCACTTTCGGACCTCGCTGACTCTCGTAATTTATTCCTAGTTTCGCGAGGATTTGCCTGCCTGTAACGCTTCCCGACAGCCTTTCGTACTGCGAGACTGTCACGCCTTCCACAATTTCATCCAATGTTTTGTGAAGACCTAGTTCTAAAAGTTTTGCGGTGGGGGTCCGAATTGGTAAACCCAGCGCCTGCTTGACACTTCTGCGAATGATCCCTTCCAGCTTGGACTTCTCCGCTGCCTTGAGATTAAGGAAAGGAGCTACGTAAGCAATCTTACTTATTACAAAGGCTTGAACTAATCTGATTAGATTCGTGATTAGACTATGCGGATGAGCCGCATAGTCTGTTGCACGCATATCTCCAACTTCTTTATTGCTTCTCCATTGAAACCGTTGTTTTGAATGTACAGCCCTAAGACTCTAATCCTGTCCACCGTCGGGATATCGAGTCCCTGAGCCTTAAGAGATATCCGCGGGGGATCCGACCGTGATTTCCTCTTTGGTTGGTAAAAAAGCATTTCCGATTTTTGCGGGGAGCACCTAAGCCCCCTATCATTTACATACTTTTCAACTTCTCCTATGGCCATTTGGAGAGTCTCCTCTATTTGACCGTCAGTTCCTTTGCCAATCCACATAGTAATGTCATCCGCATACATGCAATGACTGAGACCTTCATGCTATAAAAACACGCTGAAGTTTGAAGAAACCTCCACAATCTCAAAATTGCAGTATTTTGTTGTGCTCAAGGTCCAGAAAGGAGTATGTGCCCAACTTTGCTCTAAATCCAGGCGAATTGGCTCGGCCATCGCCAGCAAGTTTCACCTCTTGCTGTTCTACTCCCGCAAGCAACACTTGCTGTTCTTTTTTCCATACCTTGAAAAATTCATAGAACAGTAAGTACTTCTAGTGAATTATTCAGAACACACTATCTGTCACAAACACACTTTCACATATTTATACTCGGAGAACGACGTAATCGTGCGGACAAAACTTGCGGACACTTTTTGCTGATACATTTTGCTGACGCGACAGAGCCATACAGTGCTCCTGCATTAAATGCAAGACGAGCCATCTGACTCTCTGCCTACAGTTTTGGAGCCCACTGTAGTCTCTTCTAATTTAGTGTGCTTCTTGGTCACAGGAGCCATACCCTACCTGCTCATCTACACTGGATGTTAACAACGTCCTCACTCCATAAACTTGTACCCCAATGAGAGAAGAAAACATTATGGCTGAAGAAAGCCGTAGGTTGAGCTCGGATAGCTGCTGAAATTATGTTAATGTCCTTTTTTGCAATGCTTTTCTAATCTTGCATAAAAACTTACTAAATGCTTCGCGAAACTACATTTTAGTAACACAAATGTAATGTCCGGGTCGTATGTCCGGGTCTGAGCTGAGCAGCAGAGTCTCCTTCATCGTCTGGAAGCAGGATTTCCCGTAATTTTGGACAGTAACTTTGTGGATGCAATGCAGAGAGGCCACTTTTTCAGTCATTTTCACCGGTCCCGTGTAGTCCACGTATTGCTGTATTCCAGCTAGCACACGCTAAAAAAAGGGTGTGATCTTAGCTTTTTTAGGGGGTAAGTCACTTGTCGCTGAGCTGAGAGAGAGAGTTTATTTAGCAAGATAGTTGGCTAGGGCCTGGTTACACTACCGTATTAGATGGCCAGCAGGTCAAGCCTACTGGCGATCTCATAGGCGCGTTAAAGGGTCCTTCCTTCCTTGTATGTCCAGGTCTGAGCTGAGCAGCAGGGTCTCCTCATCGTCTGGAAGTGGGCAGGCAGGGGTCCGTCGGGGCAGCTTGCATGAGGTCAGTCACAAGAGAGAGCGTTCCTGCCACGAGCTTCTCCTTTTAACCGCTCCGGCATTCCTTTCTTGGGGCAACCGGTTGATCCCAAGATCCGAACATAAGGCATTCACCCCTTCCCTATGGGGCCAGTACGTAGTCGTGACGTCACGTCAATTTTGGTAATGAGAAGTGGCTGGAGTGCCTTCTCTTGACATGCCCAGTGGCGCGCGCACTCATCTCGTGACTCCGGCGCGGGGTATCCCACATCCTCCCCTCCTTAAGAAGCCTCCCGAACAGAGAAGCAGGTGCAATCTGACTCTATTAAATTGTGGTGGACCAAAGGTCCAGGTGCATTCCTAGACTGTCCTCGGCGGATGTGGCCTCCGTCGCTCCGTCGGTCGCCGGTGGGTCGGGGACCGCCGACTCGAGGTCCAGGGCCGGGGTCGAGTCATCCGGGCTGCAGGCACAGCTGCCGTGGGCGAGGGAACCGGCGCGGCCAAGGATGGTGGGCCCGGGCGGGGAGCAGGGGTGGCACTGGCGTGGCGGGCGGCGACTTGTAGAAGCCACTGTGCAAACAAATTAGAGGCAATCTTTGTTCATAAGAAGTCAGGCCTATTTTGGGCCCATGACTTCCCCACTTTTCATGCCCAAGCATCATTGAAAACAGGCCATACGCACCTGACATGGATGGTGCGGGAAATAGAAGTAGCTCTACTGGGTATGCAATTCTAGGCACCTTCTTGGCTGCCTTCCATCTTTTTGGGGAGCTGTTCTCATCAGAATTGGAATCTGACAAAAACCTTTCTCGGTCTCGGACCACGCGCCTCTGCCCATCATCTGTTGATGCCAGGCCGGAAGTAAACTCAGCTTTTCCTAATCTCTTCCTTGCGTTCTCATATGATGTTATAAACAGAACATAAATCTTCAGAATATCATAAATATATATATATATACTTATAAAGTAGACTGACACGCTTAAAAACATAACAAAAGGTTTACGGACGTTTGGAATGGGGACCAATCTTCCTCTGAAGAAGACTGATCCCCAGTCGGAACATCAGCTCTGCAATCAACTCAAGGCATCATCAGCCTTTAGTATTTCAAGCGATGTACACTCTACCATGATATGCATGTGCATTTTAGGCGATAAACATAGGGCCACAGGGCAGCAGGCTGTGCAGAGTTCAAGGCCAAGCCATCCTTCAGTATAATTTTAGCAAAGCCTGCAATTACTTGGCCACGGCAACAATGTATAGATGGGAATGAAAGGCAATTACTCCTGTGTGTTTGCGCAATGCCAGTGAACATTACAGATCCCCATTTTCCATCAAAGTTCGTTTTTGGGTTCTGGGCTCGGCGCGTCGTGGCATCCTTCGCAGGCATGATGGCCTTCACGCGTAGTCACCGACTACAGCCCGGCCATCCAAGCCCACAACAGTCCCCCTCTGCATTACTTCGTGGACAACTCTGAGTACCCCGTGTGCGATTTTGTCGTCTAGCACAAATGATCGCAAACAAGCATTGCATCGGTGCATCTCAAACAAAGCTGTGTACTTTCACAGAACAGCGAGAATTCTGGCCGTTCAAACCATTCTCCAATGCGTTAAGTAGCTCGTCAACAAACTCTGACAGGTATTCATTTGCATCAGGCGGTTTTGATGACCCCGTGAAAACGCCAACAAGAAAAGGGGTCAGTCTTTTGCAGTTGGTTATCAAGCATAATATCGGCCCAATTTTCGGGCGAGAGCTCTTAGCCACTGGAAGACCATCAATGTTGAAAGACAGAGTTGATGGTACATTGCCTGCTGTTTTCAAAGTTTCCAGTAGGCCTCTCAATAAGCCAAAGTGACAGTAATGCCCGGGCCTCCAATGTTAGAGCTGTCTTGGAGTTTTCATAAGGGCACGGGTATCACGTGGCAAATCTTTGAAACAGTGGTGGTTCTTCAGTATCTTTAGCAATGAGGTAACCGCCGTTTGTTTAATCTGATGGGTCATAGCCTAGACCTGAAGTTCTTTGGCAAAGCTGTTATCAGAACTGCCACTCTGTTTCCTTCCTTGTGCATTGTTAACCAATCCCACAACACTATTGTCATTGGCCTCTGTAAAATCTGGAACAAAGATGGATCCCCAATTGTCTGTCAGTGCACTTGTATGTGTCATGGCACACATGGCTACACCAGGAAGGGTGAAGTTTCGCTTGATCCAGCAAATCAGCATTCGGAGGTACTGTATACAGTCTGAAGAGTCTGTGTATCACACAATGCCATAGCGACACGTCTTGCTTGATACCAAGATTTTTGCTCATCTGCAGACTTGTGCTGAGCCTTCGGCATAGTTTCTGCGTAAAAGGGTTTGCCTTTTGTCAAGACCTGATTTGTGACATACTAAACCACGATCCTAGGACAGGTGTAATTTTATTATTGCGTCCAAGCCGATGTAGAAAAATTAAAAAATCATTGGACAGTACTAGAGCAATGCTGCATTTGTATGTTATGAGTTTTCTAAAGCATTTCAGGGTTTTTTCTTTAGAATGAAGAAACTCACGACCATCATCATCATCATTTATCAGCATTGGCGCTGCTCCTTGACCGTTAAAATGCTCCGAAGGGCGATCACGCTGTGAACATGCCATAGCCCTAAGCCATCCCCTAAATGGCTGAACAGAAAAGAAAGTGTCTACTCTACTCTCGGGAGCGGCTTTGGCTGGTTGCATGGGCTCAGCAGCCAGAAAATTGTGAAGCACGGATGCAGTGGCAACATACAGGGATTCTCTCTTTGGTTCTGCTTGCAACACAGTGTGTAGGAACTGGAAGTCCTTTGAGAGGATTCCGAATGCATTCTCGACGACGCGACGGGCTCTTGATAATCTATGGAGACAAGAAGCATACAGTTACACCGTCATAGTCCTAAGGAATTACTATAGAAAGAATTCAGTGGAAGTACGAACATTTTGTTAAAAGATAAATTAACAACAAGAACTCTTTAGTATACTAATACCTGGAACATTCTTTGGGCCTGACAAGGGAAAGGCATCGTCTCCGACAATGACTGGGGGAATGAGGAGATCTGGCTGGTCACCAACCTTGACTGCATCTGGAAGCCTTGCTTTATTGTTGCCAATTGCTTTTTGCAGCAGAGTGATCTGCCACACTCCAGCATCACCTTGAGACCCCGGAGCACCAATGTGAACGTATCTGAACCTGTAATTTGCATCAACGAATGCAAAAAGCACAATGCTGAATGTTTTCTTATAGTTAAAGAATAATGACCCCGACGTCTTCAGCTTCATGACGCATACGTGCTTCCCATCTATAGCGAGCGCCAGTGCAATTTGGAAACTGCCACTTTTGTCTGAGTTCTTCTATAACGACTTCTCATTCTTTACTCTTTGGTGCTCTCAAAACATCTCTTTTCAGTTCAGCACATATCGCTAACAGGTTTCCTCCAATATGGAGTTCACTGTAGGGTGGCCAAGTCTGAACTGGCAGCGCAGCAAATACTGCATTTCTCCTGCACACACACAAAAAGAAAAATGCAGTTAACAGCTGCCTACTAAAGGCCCATTCACACTTGCTAATCGTGAAGGGTGTGTGACCAGCGTCCATGTTTTAAACTCTTGGTAGCAGAGTAGTCGGAGCCGCACAAACAGTGTAAGCATGCTGGGGGAGAGAGTACGCAGGGGTTGCTGCATTGACAGCAACTGTGCCAAACTTATGTACACAAAATTCTTAGAGATCCGTATAAGACAATGTCAGGCACTGATTCAACTTTTATACATTTAAATAATTCATTACTTTTTACTCATTTAGCATTAAGTTATTCTACAACAGAATATACTTTGAACAATGAGAAATAGCCTACAGGGCAAGTTATACATGTGAACTTTTAACCACGTCTGCATATATATACACAATCTGCAACAGTGTCTAAAGTTACATATGATGAGTTATGTCAGATTTAGGTTGCAGAACTTTTCTTTGCATTTGTTGCCTAACCAACTGTAATGCTGTGCCACATTGTCTGTCATCACATAGTTCAAAAGCCTTCTTATGGCAACCGTTATATTTACACCTCCAAGACTCCTCAATTCTGAAAGCTGAAAAAAAAAGAACATAGTTTTGGTCATGGCTAAATATTAAGGATGTCTAATTCACTTTTCTCTGAAAAACGAGTGCAAATATTAACGATGCTCCCACTACCAAAGTTTATCCAGGTCTTTGGGCTGTAGCTGTTCCATCTATTCCACGTTCCAGATTGCTCGGATGTGCAACTGGTTTGAAAAAAGTCAAAAAGCGGTATTTCTGCCATGAGCAGTATTCTTCAGTCTTGATTTCACATGCAACTCTGCTGTTATCTTGATTAGAACTGTTTATGCACAAACAGCTCGTCATCACTTGTAGCAATGTCAGATGTGAACTGCGATTTTTCAAGGCACATTGTTGCATTCTCGTGTGATGCTTAAAAGAAAGGAATATTGTTAGAGAAATTTCTCAACACAGGACCCAAATGCAGCTAATCTACTGTCTAGACACATTGCTGAAATGATAGTACTGGTGAGCACAACTCTAAGCTTATTATGGTCAGTTAGTAATAAGAAGTTGTGGAATAGTATATTGCACATGCCAGTTTGTACAGTCTCTTTTTTTTTTCGGTTCCATGATTATTCCCAATGACTATTCTTCTTCAAGGACACTCGCACAGGTTATTACATGCATTTGCAGTGGTTTGTCTTATGTAACATTACACTTAAATAACTTGAGACCACCAGCAACGAATCATTCAAGAACTTACAAAAGACTCCTTTCACTTTCACTGGATGTTGTGCCCAATTCTCTTGTGGCTCTGCCGATAATCTGACAAGTTTGTTTATCTTGGCTTTGCTGCCTGTCCAAATGCACGTCACCATCGATCCAAGTTGAGGAGACAACTTCTATCTCTGTACTTTCAGTAAATTCAACTATTGTGAATGACGTCCGAAACACATAAAAATAAGCATTGTAGGATGCAACTGAAACACTGAAACACTACAGACTGCATCAATACACCTGTTTAGGTCAAAAAGAAATGTCCTGTGTATGTGTGTCACTGACACACAATGAACCATGGCACTCTGGAAAATTGTCTCGATCTGAACATAAAAAACTGGCTTCCATGTACAGCAGGAGTTGAACATGCAGTAACTGCAGTGAGGACGTCGTTCTTGAAATGGTGTCCTTCTGTGGTATGGCAGCTTTTGTACACACTGGTATCAACATATACTGAGTAAAAATTGGCAGTTCATTTCATTGTATTAAAAAGAATGCCAAATAATGGGTGCATATAAGCAGATTTTAGTGAAATGAGTATATAAAATTGCGCTTAATTTCAAAGTATCACAGTGAAGAACACTGTAACTGCAGTTGCAGTTCAGCGATAAAAATATTGCCTCTAATGACCAATAAACTACCATTTAGGAAAAGGCACAAAACATTTCACAGTGCTAACATGAAAACACGATGGCCATGGAAATACTTGCGAGGCACAATACATAAGAAACGTGTTTATAAGAATGCAAAATTGGCACCAAAAAAATACAAGAACATAGCTTCCAGGCTTGCTAAAAACAAAAATTCCACTCTGAATAGTTTCAAGTGGAACCAAGACAAGATTAAGCGAACTGCCTACCAGTTAACACATAGTACCCATTATATATGATCTAGGCCATGAACTCCGAGCTCTTGGTATCGCACAGCACGCGCGGGCGTTCGCATCGGCGGCGCAGCGGAAATGCGAATGAGGACACAACACAGAACAGGACGATTTGCCCGGAATCAAACATTTATTGGGTTCTCACAAATCGCTGGCTGCTTGATCTTCGACAACAAAGAGGGAAAAAATGGAAGGTATTCACCTGACATCCTCTCGCTGTCGCGGCTCGCTGTTTTCTCTGCCGGCTGCAGCCGGTCCCCGCCGATCTCGGCGCACTTGCCCACTGTCCCTTTCGGCCAATCAGCGGCCGCTTCGGCGGTGCCTGGCTGTGCGCACTTGTGACCAGTTTGGGGAAAAGAGCAACGCAGTGCTCTCAAGTGGATCATCTGGTTCCTCACCCGTGAGGAGGGGAGAAAGCGTCCACTTTCCCCCGTCTCCACGGCGCGCCTCACAGGCCAGGGAAGGATACGGCATTCCGAAATTCCCACAAAGTGAATAAACTGGATGCACCTGCAACAAGTTTACTGGTAAGCAACAACAAGCATTAAAAGTAAAACTATGTTGAATAAGCATTAAGAACTAAAACTAGAATAATAAATATGACTAGAATAAATAGACTGTTTGTGCTTAACAAATAGCACAAACCATGTAGCACACATATACTTGGATATTATTTGGTAATCTCTCAAAAACACTGCCAAAAATCAAATGCACTTTAGAAATACAATATCAAAATAACACAATATCACCAGGTAATTGTGATGTAGTTGAAAAATCGTGGCATTGCAAAGAAAACCTGCCACACACAAGCCTAAAATCAATCTATACGAAAGCTTAAATGCAAGCATAAACTACGAAAAGACATGTGCTCACGGCAACAAGCAATGACACAGAACCAGTCGGCTAATAATTTACAAAAGCGGTTGGCTTTTACAATAAAGGCTATTCAGCCTCTCTGTAAAACTTGGCAGCTGACTAATATTGTTTGCCAAAAGATAGCTCAGTTTTCTGCAAGCTTGCCCCTCATTATTTCATGCTAAAAAGCACAGCATGCATAAGTCATCACAAATGCCGACACAGATGGCCAAAATCCCACCGATAATCTCAAACAATGTATCAAGAAGCACACATGAAATGCGACTTGAAAGCTCTTACAGCATAGCATGATCTACATGAACCATAAGCGAACAGCTCAGTACTGTGCGGATAACCATTTGAACATGAAAAAGAATCAATCCCCTAAAACTTAAGGAAAAAGGTAAGAAAAAAAGTGCAGAAAAGCACAATCACCAAGCTTTCAGTTGTATTTACCACTGATGACAATGCCTGGCGCATTAAAAATGATGGAAGGGTGACATTTTCTCACTGCGGTGTCGACAGTAGATGGTAGAAGTCGTGTGCACTTAAAAAAAAAAACCATGAACCCCTATTAGCACACTTTGTTGCCTCAGTGTGGCCACAACATTAGCTTTCAGTCAATGTTAAAGCAACTTCTGGAGACAATATTAATGCAACATGGCTACATTGTTTTCCTAATATTGATACTTTTTATTTGCACACATGCAATGTTCCCACGACAATGTTACTGCAATATTGCGGCAATGCTGTCACAGTGTTTCAGAAACTTTCAGACTGCATTCTAAATCACTGAAATATAGAATACAAATACAAATAGCGTATAAATACAAATACAAGGCTCCATAGCCCAACAAATTGTTTTTTCATACTTTTCAGACTGCTTACTCTAAACAAGTCCTTTTTATGTAATATTCATCAGCTCTCTACCAGTGCTCTTGATCATTTAGATGCTACAAGCTGCCGTAACCTGAAGATACCACGCACGTAGTTATTCTGACAATTAGAATGATTTTTATATATGTGTGCACACCACAAACAGCCATCATTTGTTTTTGGTAGCGCTATTTTATTTGTCAAAAACTTGATCAACTAGACTAGCATGAAGCTTCACAATAATGTTGGTTTGATGCAGCAGCGTCAGTTTCGAGTGAAAGAATAAACACTGGTTCCTTGCTTACATGAGAACTGGTGTAATGCCTGCCCACAAAGTGCGACATTAAGTGCAGGTTGCTGATGCTGCTCAAAAATATGGGTCAAGGATGAGGAAAAGTACAATAAGCATATATACTACTTGCACTAAGATAGCTTCCAAATTAACGAAACACTTCCTATTTTGTCTGCCCCAACATAAAACCAGAGGTTACTACACTCCAGTAATACGTGCAATGAAATGCACATATTTATTTATAAGGAAATATTTTGTGTTGGCTCCTCTGAATTATTGATCTTATAACTGCCAATCATTAAAGTACTGAATTGTCTCGTATCGTTTCTCCTGTGTTGATTGCGCATAACATGCCATTCAGCAATAGAAAGGTGTATTTGCGATTCTGTGGCCTGCACAGAATTACTCCTCAGCGTTTCTGAAAAACAAATGAAAAAAAAAATGAATGAATCATCAAAGGCTACATTGGTTGGCTTGCGAAAGAGGGTTAAAGTAAGATAAGGAAAGGCTTGTGCTGAGCAACAGCCTCATCACACACTGCGGTAAAATGGGCAAAGCTGAAAACCAGCAGGGTGATAGCATGCCAGGAAAAAGCCTATGCTAACAATATAAAAAAATATACTGCTTATGTTTCTTACATAGGAAATGCATTCAGTGCTTCAAGCCTATGCATCGTTAACTGACAACTAGAAAGCATGTCATGCTGAAATGCGAATGTGCGTATTGTTAGGAGGGGCTCCATTTCCGGGTCGGGGAGTAAAAGTCATCCAGCTAGATCCCAGATGGAACATCACCGGGGCCAGAGGGGAACAGTCAGTCTCTGTACCGAATGAGGTGATGATACGCGATCGGGGCTTGATAAAGGCTGACTGATTACGACTATCCCAGATGGGGAGCTCCTGATAGCAGCCCTTCACCTCTCTCAGGGATACAGTCACCGGCGGACATGTGATGACATAAATGACCTCCCCCTTCGTGACGGCCGTGACCCCGGCTCGTGACGCGTACAGCCATGCAAACTCCTCAGGAGCTGTGAATCCAACCGAAGTGAGCTGTCGCAGAGTTTGCTGTTTCGCCTCACATGCTCTTTCATGGAAGTGGCGATATAGTCGATGCAGCTCTGCCCCGATGTGTCTCTCCACAAACAGGAGTTTGGAGTTCATATACAGAAACAAGTCAACATCACCGGGCTCGATCGGGTTGGCTTTGAAGAGAAACGATGTTGACCCAGGTTCACGCATCATCACAAAGACCTTAGGGTGCTCCGTTCGATACGCATGGCTATGGCACAGTATCGTTTTGTCCTGCAGAAGAACGGCCATGGCCTTGCTACTCGAGTTCACCAACAGAAGCTGTGACCCTCCTCGTTCACTGGCGATCAGTCCAGGACCCTCGTGCAGCACGATGAAGTCTGTCTCACTACAATGCTTCTCATATCTGTTGGCTGTCCAGTAGATATGTCCTAGGTCAGCATCAAACGCAGCACCTACCTTGTAGGGGTGCGAGAAGCCGCCGGGAGTTCGCACTGATCCGGACGAGATGTCAAGGGGAACGGTGAGTTCCACTAGCGTGATCTTGTACGAGCTCCTCATGACAGAGGAGGTGTATGTCACGCCGCGGACCTCAAATGACGCACCATTACACTTGTGTGACCCTGGATCAATGGTACCTAACTCGGTGAGTGGGTGGACGGAGGACGAGTTAACCCTGAGCCCCGTAATCTGATGTCCGTAGCCAACCATTAGGACACCCGTCGCGTGGGCGAGGAGACATGACTCGCGCGAGACGTCTCGTAGGAGCGCTCGACGTAACAGGCCTTGACAAGGACAAGGTCGGCAGTCTTCTCTTGTAAGACTTGGACCTGTACCTCCTCATACCTGGGGTTCTCCTCAGGTACCGTGCATGGCACCACATTGGACAGCGACACTGCTGTTATATTCGTAGAGGGGCTAGTGCAGTCATACCCGATAACGGCCCCTCCGGACGTTATCTGGGCAGCGAGCAGACACAAAGCAAGGAAAATCCTTGACATAATTGCATCGACCCGCCAAGGTTTTGGAATTTTAAAACATGCAAAAAGATAAAGAGCAGAAGCGACGGTTATAGGAGCGAGCTTTTTGTATAGGAAGCTCTAAAGCAAGCATGGGGGCTCTGTTCAGTAGCTCGGCCTATATAGTGGGAGCATCACTGCAACGTCCCCCTGGTTATATAAAAGGTTAAATGTGATTACAGTTCTGAGCCGAAAAGCCTCCAATACAATGGGCTTTTCAGCTGGGACCCTCCGAAGGGTGCACGGGAGCTCAACCAATATGAGGGGAGCATCACCGTGGGTCACAACCCCGTTACACCGGGCATTTTGGGAGGTGCCTGTCCCCTCTTGACAGCTCCCTTGACAGATCAGGGTATGGGGAGGGATGGACGGGAGCTTCAGGCGGTGATGGGGCATGCTACACATGAGAAATATATAAATATAGCACCTGTCAGCATGTTGAGCAGGTGTAGCCCAATGAATGGCCCTTTTCTCCCAGAGAAACGTCCTGGGCCAATGTGACCCACATGTATCCGCGCATAATTTTGCGGACCGAATCTTCAACAGATGTGCCACTGACTCGAGATAAATGGGCCATCTAGAAAGAAAGACATCCACATAAAATTTCTTGCATGTGTACTTGCAAAGCAAAAATTTAACTTACGAGCTCTGTCCTGTTTTTTGGGTCATGAAGCTGCCACTCCAGTTCTTCAAGGCTCTGATGGGTTGACAAAGGAAGTAGCTCAAGGATTGCCCTGCTGACAAGTTCTGCACCTGGTTGCTTATTTTGTGTGATGGATTGCTCCATCCTCTTGCAGTCAGCGGCAAACCTTTGTCCCGGTCTAAACGTTTGCTTCGCTTTTGGCAGGTGAGCTCTGCAAGCCAGGGGACAGTATCAGCCGGAAAGCGGCTCGTATCTTCAACGGCTATCACCTTCGCAACTGCTTCGGGTGACTGATCTGCGCATGCGGCTCAAGAAAGCTGTTGTTTCGACATCGCAAGCCATCCTTGCCTTCATTCGCTCTGGACCTGCCAAAGATGTCCCCCTGGCGCTGATCACCGACTATTTAAAGACCGTCAACTTCGTGGACCGTTGCAGTCAGCGGCAAACCTTTGTCCCGGTCTAAACGTTTGCTTCGCTTTTGGCAGGTGAGCTCTGCAAGCCAGGGGACAGTATCAGCCGGAAAGCGGCTCGTATCTTCAACGGCTATCACCTTCGCAACTGCTTCGGGTGACTGATCTGCGCATGCGGCTCAAGAAAGCTGTTGTTTCGACATCGCAAGCCATCCTTGCCTTCATTCGCTCTGGACCTGCCAAAGATGTCCCCCTGGCGCTGATCACCGACTATTTAAAGACCGTCAACTTCGTGGACCGTTGCAGTCAGCGGCAAACCTTTGTCCCGGTCTAAACGTTTGCTTCGCTTTTGGCAGGTGAGTGTTGGTTACACCTGTTGTAATTCATCACTTTTCGTGTTTTGCCGCTGACTGCACCATGTCTTCTTTGTGTACTTCTTGCTCAAAAGCCATACCGAAAGATGGGAAATTTATGACTTGCTGTGCCTGTGAGGGCGAATTTCACTTGGGGAAAAACTGCTCGTCAGTTACTGATAACGCCTACAAGAAGATGAGTACGGTAACACGTGAAACATGGAAGTGTCCTTCATGCAAGGATGATTCGGTGGCGCAACCTGACGTAGCATCCAACCCCGATGGTGGTTCGTTCTCGCAGCAACTGTCTGCTCTGAATGTGAAGCTGGATACTTTGACTACCACTGTATCAGCACTGATGGTGAAAATGGAAGAACTGTTGTTGGTCAAGGAAGCTAGTGAAAAGGTTGCTTCAGCAGTCGAGGACATACAGTCAGCTATTGACTTCCTTTCGTCACGGTATGACTCTGTGCTTGCTGGAGTGACCACTAATCAGGCTGAGCTTGCAGATCTTCGGTCACAAGTTCAATCACTGTCTTCAACAGTAGTTTCCCAGAAAGAAGTGATTGACAGGATGAGTGGAGAGATAAATGATCTCGAACAATACAGCAGACGATGTAACTTCGAGATTCACGGCCTTCCGGTCAAATCTGATGAAAACTTGCACACTTTCTTAAGTACCTTAGCAGGCAAACTAAACATTACCGATTTTCAACCAGCAGATATCTCAGCAGTTCATCGGCTACCGTCCAGAGGCGACTATATCCCACCGATCCTAGTACAGACTCAGTCGGTTTCTGTTAAGCAGAAATGGCTCGGAGCTCGGAAGGGCCTTCCTGATTTGGTGCAAGACGACCAGTCTCCTCGGCTGTTTTTTAACGATAACCTGTCTCGGGTTAATCGCGAGCTGTTCCGACTAGCAAGGTCTCGGGGCAAACAAAAGGGTTTTGAGTTCGTCTGGACCAAAAATGGGAAGGTCCTTGCAAAGCGGTCCGAAGGCGCACCTCTCATTCGCATCAACAAGTTTTCGGATCTTGAGAAACTAACATAACCATGTCTGATACAGGTTTCGTGAAGTGTTCCGATTTTTCTGAAGTCCGGAAGTTCTTTCAGTATCAAACAGGCAATTCATTTCAGTTTACTCATGTTAATATTCGCAGTATACGGAAACACTGGGACCATTTTTGTGCGTTAATTCACCCTTTTCACTTAAGTTTTGACGTCATTGCTCTCACGGAAGTGAACGCTTCGTCAGACGTGTTACTACAGTTCTCGCTGCCAGGCTACCAGTTATATTCTTACACTCGTTTACAAAGAATGGGAGGAGGAATCGCAGTTTTTGTTAAGGATTCTTGGTCCGTTTCTGAAATTAGTGTTCCTTTCACTCAAGCAGAAGTAGTTGCGCTCCGCCTAAGTACACCTTGGTTGTCGCTGGTTCTTCTCACAATTTACCGCCCTCCGTGTTGTAACGGTCGAATCTTTTTAGCTGAGCTAGATTTTGCATTATCATCGTTCTCCCGCGAAGAACACGTGTGGATTATCGGTGATATGAATATCGATATTTTACGCCCCACTGTGTCAACGGTCGCAGATTATCTGGACACTTTATCAAAGTGGGGGCTAGCGACTACAATCCACAGCCCTACACGTGAGGAATACTTAGCTGGGCAGCTGGTCGCGTCTTGCATCGACCACATCAACGTGCGTTCTCAAAACCTGTCGGTGCGGTCTGCTGTGGTTGAGGTCAAGCTTGCAGACCACTATTTCATTTGTTGCTCGTTAACAGATAGTTCCAGCCATCCTGCATCTATGCACAGCCAGCAAAAGGTCTCAGTACTTGATTATAAGCGTCTTGACGAAAGAATAGCAAAGCATGATTGGGATTCTTTTATACACAGTGTGTCCCCTGCGGACCTATATGATCGGTTCGTCGATGTTTTTCGTTCACACAAAGCAGAATCTTCCCGCATGGTGAATGTTAAACAACGAAATTTAGACAATAAGTGGATGTCTCCCGCAATATTGGCAGCCATTAAAGAGAAGGATCTGCTCTGGGCTCGATCAAGACGTGCCCCAAACTGTTCTCAGCTACGACTGCAGTTTAAACATGAACGAAACCGTGTCAACGCCATGATCCGTCTGGCCAAGCGCAACCACTTTAGGTCTCAGTTTAATGACGCACGTTTTAACAGCAAGAAAACATGGTCATTGGTGAATAGTCTGAAAGGAGGGAGCGCTGCTATCTACAATGATACATATTTCATCTCGCATTTTCATAAAGATGGACAGAGCATTGCGAATGACTTCAACAATTTTTTTTCTCTGGTCTCTGGTGCATCTCGAACCCCTCCTACCGACTGTCCTATGCCTCTCAGTGTGATGGAATCTGCTTTCCTTCCTGATATTACTGAAAGTGATTTAAGGTGTATACTTTTCAGTCTTAAACGTAGCAAATCTCCTGGTCATGACGGCCTCACGATTTCTGAATTGTGCAGAAATTTTGAAGTAATTAAAGGTGTTCTACTAGTTATCCTTAACACTATCATTTCTACTGGTATAATACCTGCTTCAATGAAAACTGCTAAAGTTATACCTTTGTACAAGGGTGGCTCCAGAAACATTATGAGTAATTACCGACCTATCTCTATTCTACCATGCATTGGCCAAATTTTTGAGAAGCATCTATTACTCACCATGACGAATTTTTTGAATACGCACAGTGTTCTATCACCTTGTCAGTACGGCTTTATAGCAGGAAAAGGAACAACGGTTCTTCTTGAAGAATTTTCTGACGTGCTAAATTCAGCTTTTGATAAGAATCAAGTCGCATGTTCTCTTTTTCTGGACGTTAGCAAGGCTTTTGATAGCATCTGCCACGTTCTTTTGCTTGATAAACTTTCTGCGCTGGGATTTCGAGGTTCGTTTTTGGAACTGCTTACTAACTTTTTACAAGATAGGCGCCAATATGTGTCGATTTCAAGATTCCATAGTGATTTCACGGCAATTGCCTCTGGAGTCCCGCAAGGTTCTATATTAAGTCCTTTATTATTCAATCTATACGTTAACGACCTTGCTAACAGTGTGCCATCTTTGCTGTTTCAGTATGCTGATGACACTGTTATTGTTGCATGTGCAAAGAAATACACTGATGCTGTTACAGCCTTACAGATAGCTGCTATTAAAGCCATGGACTGGTTTAAGTTTAATCTTATTAATGTTAATACTTCTAAAACAAAACTGATCTGTTTTCATAACCCATTAAAACAAGTTGAATTAACTGACCTTGTTTATTTGCATACTTCCTCTTGTCTTAATTGCAACTGTGTACCAGTTGAATATGCGCATTCGGTCAAATATCTTGGCCTGACCTTCGACAGTGATCTCTCTTGGAAATCGCACCTTTCTTTTGTTTGCCAAAGGCTTCGTGCTGTATCGTGTGTCCTGTATAACATTAGATATTTTATGCCTTTTTCTGTCCGTAAATGTGTTGTACATGCTCTAGCCTATAGTGTACTTAGGTACGGAATTACTGTTTATGGTCACTGCACGGTTCGCTGGCAACATAGGGTGAATTCGCTTTTGCGTTTGCTTCTAAAGAATATTGCTTACGACCTGTCCATTGGTAATGACATTGATATTTTTAGAAGACTAAAGCTTCCAAGTTTTAACTCTTTATTAACAGAAACTATTGTGCTAAAACACTTCTGGTACAGTCAGTTCACCGTTCCATATGTCCCTGCTCGGGATTTAAGACCAAAACACCGCTACTGCATTCCTCGCTCCTCAACCCGGTACGGTAAGCGCACACGTCATTACTATGTACCTGCCTGTTTCAATAGCTTGCCTCCTACTGTACTCCGCATGAAAACTAAATACACCCTGAAAAAAACTTTGCGGTATGTCTCCGTGTTGCTTCCTGCCCCGTAGTTATTTCAGCTATTTACTGTATTAATTTCAAATCACTGTAATCTTTCTTGATGTTGTAATAGTTATATATTTGTTTCATTCTGTTTGGTGACCATTTTCTTTTTTTCCAAAGTTCATTGCAACGTCTCTATTTTCCTTTGTTTTGCCAATGTTAGCTGTCTGCCAGGCGCTGCCACTCAAGCCCTTTGAGGCTTTGGTAGGCCTGATTTATGTTGTCTGGCAATTGACGTGAATAAAAGTTCTATCTATCTATCTATCTATCTATCTCTGCATGGCTTTTTCTAGACCATCTACCTGAGCTCTTAAAGAGAATTAAAGCACTGTCCTTGTAGAGGGACAACTAGAGGTTCATCAGGAAAGGCGGTACTCTCTCCATTCGAAGACTCTAGGTGCGCTAGTTGCCGCCTCTTCCGCCTTTTTTGAATTACTTCAGCATCTGAGGCCAGATCTGACGTAAATTCTGCCTGTTGCTCTTTCAGTCTTGCACTTTCATAGCTGCCTAAAAAGAATGAATGTAATATTTAGGGGTGTGCGAATATCAAATTCTTCGAATACGAATACTTGGCTCCGAATATCGAATCGAATATCGAATAATCAAGGACAGACGCATTTAACCACTACAAAACATTTATTTGAGCACCCAAGAACATCATAGTTCACCTATCGATGATTAAATGAACACAAAAGGTGTGTGTGGCTGCACAAAAAGTATCAAAGTCTCGAACATTATTCTTATAAGAGTGGAAATATTAGAGAAGATGGCTGGTACACAGCATTGATTAAGGCTAGCTTGCCGTCAGCACGAACGCGCGTTGCTGGGATGAACATAAAAGGTTGTCGTGAAGGAAAACCCGCTGCTCCACATGGTCAGGCAGAAGTAGTTCCCTTCTTGCTGAAACGACTCCTCCAGCCACAGAAAATGCCCTCTCACTTGGCACTCAACTGGCACGTATTGCGAGGTACTTCGTGCACAGCTCTGACTACACCAGCTTCGCAGGTATAGCCACAAAGAAGCTCACCAGCGCTGTCAGCTACATGGCCCTTAGAGGTCCATGCGCATTGCTCTGGGCGCCGCCCTGTTGTTATATCTTTGTCGATAGGGCTTGCGGACCGAAATGAACGCCGGTTCTCACAATGAATATTCGGCTAGATACGAATATTCGCGTCGGGTCGAATATTCGAGACAACACGAATACTTGGATTTCGAATCGAATACGAATACTAAAAATATAGTATTCGAATTATATTTGAATATTGCGAATATTCGCACACCCCTAGTAATATTCATTGCCCAAAAAGAAATGAAATGCAAAGCACTTGTTTTAAAGAGACAAAAAAAATGTGTAGAGCTGTTGAACACTTAGTGGTGAAAGAAATAAGTTTAACATAAAAATGCCATGTCAAAATTAATGTTTTGTATATGCATCTACTTAATATTTGCCACCTCCACTAGTTTCGACACAGAAGCAAACAGTTCTGATGCTAAGAGTAAACAAATTGCAGATACCTTAATTATAAGGTTCAATGAAGATAATTTTCACGCCCAAAGTTTAGCTCATAATACTGCCAAAAAATTTACCTGATCTTACTGATAGTACACGAACTTAAGCTACCAACTTGAACATGTTTTTTAAAACTTGGGCAAGAAGCTTACCACATGTCCATAACACTCGACATCCGTAGCTTTTCCAGTCGCTTGGTGCCGGTTGTTTTGCATAACTCGCTGTGCATTCCAGGAGCCACCTGGGAAGTGGCTGGTAACAACTCGGAGGCCATTTGCGAGGAAATTGGTCTTGTGGAGAACCGATTTTCAGTTAAGAGAAGTCTCATTTAGACTCGGTCAGGTTCATTACTGGCTCATGAAGTGCGAAAATCTTGCAGTGGAAAAGCAGCTGTGAAGCAGCTCAACTAAAAAAATTAGGATTCTTTTCACCTCTGTAGCAAATCTGCATCCAAACTATGCTACATATGTAGCTGTTTTACTTGGTGAAGTCTCCAAAACTGAGCAATTCATTCACCCTTTTCCCAATACCCTGCACATGACTATGTTAATTATATGTGATAGGAAAGCTATACTGAAATATGATAGCAAGGTCGTGTGTGTGGTTTATAACTCAGCATATCATTTATTCCAGTTTTATTTCTCAAGCATGCACTTTCATTTATTTGGTAAGATATTGAGCAAGGTAATAATGCCTGGAGGTACAAAAATTTTCTCCATTTCTTATATACTTAACTCCTTTCTAACCCTCTGCATATATCTGGTAAGCAAAGAGCAGCAAATGGAGTGTTTCTTAATTGGCATGGTGTCCTTCTGATCGGTATTCTCTTTCACCTCGCTGCAGTGGTTAGCGTGTTTGACTACTGAGCTGGGGCACCTGGGTTCGAATCCAACCCTCACAGCAATGTTTCGATGGAGGTAAAATGAAAGGCGCCCATGTACTGTGCTATATCAGTGCATGTTAGAGAACCTCAGGTAGTCAAAATTATCTGCAGCGCTTCACTATGGAGTCCCTAACCGAAGTAGCTTTGGGACGTTAAACTCGATAAACTAAACCACCTCTTCCTTTTAATCTTAGAACGGGTACGTACATGCGCGAAGACGGGGCACAACAAAGGAACACACACGGCATATACAGAGCGTCTTCTTCGCACAAGTACGTACCCGTTCAAAGGTGAACCAACTTGCCCAAACAAGTTTTCCTTTTAATGTCAACCTCCAGCTGGCAGTAAAGTTATATCATTAACGAGAAGCAAATTTCAGAAGTGCACAAATTTAAGACAGGAAATGATTAACAAGGTTGCAAAAAAGAATGGCTGCCCTTGCATTCAATCCAAAGACATGGAGTTGTATTTTTATCTATTTCTACAACTTTCTGTGCACCCCACCTTTCAACTCTCATAACGTGTGTGGTACCAAAACATGAAGAGGCAGCATAGTTTTCAGTCATAATGTTGACTCTCGTCTTGTCACAGCTGTACAGTCAGTTTTTTTCAGGCCTTTGGTTATTGTTCACTGCGGAACACATGCCCAGAGATGCGAACTCTGTCATGTTCCTCAACAGGGCCAGTAATTTCGTAGGGGACGTGATTCTCAAATAATTTCAAGATAGACCCATCCACAATCTTTGGCTTATCGAGGACTCTAGGCTCTCTCTTAGATGTTTTAGTGCACTGCAGAAAATGTCTGACTTGAGGGCTTGCAGAATCTTTGCATGCATGCACTTTATAGGCCATCACTACCCGTCTTGTCACTTGGGGCACCCCATAGCTGAAGTGATAAGGCCCTTCAGCTTTCCCATGCCCGATTCGAATCCAAAACAAGAATGTGCCAAGAGTGGCTCGTGCAAAATAACTTTTTGCTAGATGGAGTAGTGAGTGCACATTGGATGTCATTTCCTTCTCTTTGTACAGGACAGAAACTGTACACCAACAACAAATTCCCTTCACAAGAGAGCTAAAATGTTCAAAATACTTACTTGGCGAGAGACCGTCCAAACAGACCAAGCAGAAGTACAACAGCCATTGCTGAGACTCAGTCGCCTTCCAAAATTTTCTCAGAAGGATAGATTTGGGCAGGCTTGTTTGCCGGTTTGATGTGGCTTCGGTCGGCTCACGCCTGAGGATTCCGTGGACTATGACAAAGCAAAGCTTGCCTTGCTGCAGAGGTTTAGGTTCACTGCGGAAGGGTACCGAGAAAAGTTTCGCCAGAGCAAGCCCCAGGATGGCGAAACGGCCTCGCAATATGCTGCGAGGTTGTTTCGTTTCTTTGACCATTGGGTCGAGATGCAGGGAGAAGGCTGCACTTTTGAGGTGTTTCACGGAATGGTCATGAGCAAGCAATTCCTGAACAACTGTCATTCCCGTTTAGCCCTTTTCTTACGTGGGCAGGAGGGCAAGACAGTTTTGCAAGCTGGCGGAGGCTGCCGATCATTTTCTCGAAGCACACAGGCAAAATAACTTGTTGGTCTTTAAAGAGAAGGGGGAGCACACGTTGAATAAGACCAAGGACGAGGTTTCAGGTCCACAGTCCTGCCTTCAGTGTTTTCTTTGCGAGAAGACTGGGCACAAGGCGGCGGATTGTCGGACGAAGCCGAAGCAATCGTATTGCACCTGGTGCCGCGAGGTAGGACATGATGCCCAGTCATGCAGAGCTAAGAGACCAGGAGACCGTGAGGAGTCATATGCCCTTCCACCCCTGTGAAAGCTGCTATGCCATGGGGCACGGCGAGGTGTTCGGCCAGTCTGGTTCGGCATTGTTGTGCGTGAGTCCCTTGTACCGGCAGCGGCACTCACCGGAAAAAAGTTATTCTTGGCCAATGGGACCCGTGTAGAAGTTCCGGAAGCAGAGGTGGTGATTTCTTCACCATACTTCTCGGGTAGGGCCATCGCGCGGTGCTTGTCTACACCCTTGTACGACATCATAATAGATAATGTCCCTGGCGCTGAAGCTCCATTCTCGGTCGACCCGCCAGTTCTAACTGGTCAGGCAGCTTCCCTTGCCATGACGGGTTCGGTCGATGTTCCTTCCCTTACGGGAACGGCGAAGGTTTCAGAGTAGCAAAAGCCCCACTCATAACACACTCCACTTGTCACGGCCGGAGTTTCGCCTCAAACAGGAAGAAGACCCGACCTTAGAGGTGTGTCGCAAGAAGTTGGTGCAAACATTTCCTGGCAAGGGACAGACCGCCCATACTTATCATCAGATGATTGTGTTCTTTTCCAAACATACCAAGTGTGTCCCGGCCGAGTCGTTGAGCAAGCGGTGGTACCGAAGTGCTTACGCACGCAAGTCCTCATGTTGGCACATGAGAGTGCATTATCCGGTCATCAAGGGATACGGAAAACGATAGGTAGGTTGCTCAGTGAGTTTTATTGGCCCGGTGTACAGGCTGACTTTAAGAGATATGTCAGGTCGTGTGATACGTGTCAACGGACTGTGTCGAAGGGAAGGGAGAACAAAGTAAATGATGGAGTTGTTCCATCAGCGCCAGCGGACGACGGCTGGCACTGAGTGAATAACGTTGTAGGATGGGAACATTTAAAATCATGGTGGAGACTGAGGTTGGTTTGGAGGAACCGGTTTCAAGAAGGAAAACGGAAGTACTAGCTGAAAGAGTTCTTGGGACGGTGAAGTGGTTTAATGTGAAGAATGGATACGGATTTATAAACAGTAATGATACAAAAGAAGACATCTTTGTCCATCATACTGCAATAACAAGGTCTCGTGTGCCAGCAGGCAGTTGCTACCACAAGAGACACAATATTCTACTATGGAGCGGGAATGTTTAGCGCTCGTGTGGGGTGTAGCCAAATTTCACATTTTCCTATATGGCCGAACCTTCACCGTTCAAACTGATCATCAACTGCTTCAGTATTTGGCACAGGCCAAGCACTTGAATAGTCGCGTGCTCAGATGGAGTCTCTTGCTACAAGAATACTCCTTCTGTGTGGAGCACATCAAGGCTTCCTCCAATGTCGGAGCCGACTATTTAAGCAGAGCATGAGCCCACACCTGTTCTTGTTGGCATTGTCTGTGTTTGTTCATATTTGTTTCTGAGTGTGGTTCCTCGCCCCAGTATGGACGGATTATGTTGACTATTCATGTGCTCTCTGTTTTCTGTGCGCGAATGTCTGTGTAATCTTTAAACACTGACAACCGTCGTATTGTGTGTGGTGTGTAGTGTGCACGCTGTGGTGTGGTGTTCTATGGTGCGATCATCGAACACGTCTGGGGTCGCTCTCCTGGAGTTGAGTTCTTTCTCTTGGAAACAACTTCCGAAGGGGGGGTCTTCTATAAGGAGATAGCGCCACCCAGCGTTGGTTGTGGGGCCGAAGACAAAAAAGCATGGGTAGCGCGTGCAGAGGAGTACTGCGGAGCGGGTGGAAGAAGAATATGTTGCAGAAAGAACGTGGGGCAGAGAAGAGAAGAGCATGGTCGGCGACGGACGTGGACGAGTTCTGCTGGCTCCCCGAGTTCCCGGGCTTGGGCCTCAGCCGCAGACGTCCAGGCCACGAGGCCTGGACAGCCGTCGTCGAGAGCCTCAGCCAGCAGACCCAGGCGCCACTCTTCCCCTCCCATCTGACAGCTTCTCCACACGGGCCGCCTCTGGTGCCTCCATGGCGTACCCTGACCCCACAGACGCTATTTCCTGCGGCAGCGTTGAAGGCCTACGTAGAAAATGCTCGACGCTCGTGTGAGAGACAAGTACAAGTCTCCGTCTATGATATCACACTTGGAGCATGAGGCAGGTCGTTCAGATATTTTTTGTAGCGACGTTTTTAGTGACCTAGAAATTTCTTTGGATGACAGGATTGAATTCAGCTGCTGCATCACTGGGAGGCTGAGGAAAAAAAAAACACCCTGCTCACTTAGGGCATCTGGAGCACACATGTGTTTGCACTGCATACATGTAAGTTGTAGCTCTTTCCTCGTCTTGAGGACCCCGTCACATTTGCCTAGGACCGACATACAGTCGGGGCAGTACAAATGGAAAGTCATACTTTCCTAAGATATTCCAGCAAACTTCTTGAAAAGAAACTTTGAATCTGGCTTCTTATAATAAAACTCATGAGCTTCATTAAGTGCTCTACCTGTGTCCACGAAAGACCACGAGTGACCGCGAAGTCCGTCACCAGGGTCACGATGTCTTGCGGTGAAAAATCAGAGTGAGGAGGTGGCGTGCATCCGTCATGCTCTTCAGCACCACAGTCTTCATTTACATAGTCGTCTTCCTCAAGCAAGCTATGAGAAGCTTCATAAGGATCGTTAGCCACGTAGCTTTCCGCGCTGGTTTTGTTCGGGCACAACTGGTACTGCGTGGTCCTCAGCAGGCTGCTCCTTCAAAAGACGGTTCCAAGTAGAGCTTCCGCTGCTTGGGCGGCTTCGACATTTTGGCCACGTCACGAATCAATGCTCGTCACTTGGAGGAAACTTGTTTATCACATACTACGGTCGAAGGAAAGATGCCGTGAGCAAGCACGGAAACGGAGGAATGTAGCAAGCATGGCTTGAGACTAGGGTGTAAACAACGCCTCTGGATTCGGATTGAGCTTGCTACAGTATGCGGCTTATCGATAGCTCTATACTACGGGTCTTTTACCATTAGCCATTCCTAGATCTCGTCTTCTCCGTTATTACTAGGTAGTTAAACTTTTTAGGCCCTTTACACCACTGATCACGTTCCTCATTTTTATTAAATCCCTCAGAAAACATTTTCCATACCTTGTGCTTGGCGCATGATGGCCTTAGCTGCCTATGTGCCATAAAACCCAACACAACACATACTACGGGTCTATCCCATATTTATACGCCTCAAGGTGGTTTGTGTACGTTCAGCAATGACCCATTTTCAGTACAATTTTGTAATAATTATTTTGGAATATTACGGTGCATGTATTGATGATGTATTAGCGGGCGCTTTTCCGCTAGGAGCGGCTGCTGGCAGCTGTTTTAAAAGTTCATATCCGCAGTCACATCCATATCCACAACCAGTTTGTGTGACGGCTGCAGATTTTTCACTTATTTTTTGGTTATTACCATAGTGGCGCCAGATATTGTTAATTTCTTGCAGTCATTGTCAGATTATTTTTGGCAAGTGTTTGAAATGTACGCACTAGTCCGATTCCTGGAAATCCAGGATAATCGTAGTCACGTGCATGTGGACAAAATACATGCCTTCAGCCCTGCGCATAAGAAGGATTTCGACAACACAGCCGTGTACAGAGTGTTTTCGGAGGACAAAAATGACCAAGAAAGCACTGGTCACTACTCTGCCCAAATCCTTCTGCTCAGCGGTAAGCAATATATATTTGTTCTTTCGCAAAGTAGGGCATTGCAGTATTTATACCATTTTCACATAAATCGTGAGCAATATGAGAGGGAACAAGCATTAATTTATTGATTTCTTCATAAGTATGTATGGCCCCAGCTTCCTGTAGACGGCACCTCCGGCCTGACCCGACCGGGGGAAATCGGCAGTCGCCTTTTCCTTTCCTCCCCTTTATCTTTCACTTTCCTGTCTTCTTTCTTGCAACTTTCCTGTATCCTCTTTACTTCTTAGTTTTTCCTTTTTTCCTGGCGGCTAGGGTTAACCTTGTGTGGCCAACTAACCTGAGTTGTGTCATATTTGGTTATAGTTGGGGTGTACAGCTGGCGTGGGCAGGGCTTGCTTGCGAGTTCCTTTCGTGTCCCCTCGTTGGGGTCCATGGTGGGTGGCTGGCACCATGGCCGAACAACACATATTTTTTATGGCTCCCCCCCTTTCAAAACCTGATCGCTCTCTCAAGAGAGGGCGGACCGAAGCAGATGACTGTTTTCAAAAAAGAAAAGTATCTTTTCCAAAATTTCATGTCATTCATAGCAAAGCAAACGCAAGCAAGAATAATATCCCCATTCCAGGTCTCAAAATGCTTGACGGATGTTTTAGGTCTTGGCTACAAGGTGTCAAAAATGGCCAGTGGCGACTTACTTCTTGAACTGCGCGACAGCATACAACACTCAAAAGTTGCAACAATTGTATCCATTGGGGACATCCCTGTCTCTGTGACCCCACATCGGTCTCTGAATACTGTACGAGGCGTCATAAGTTAATCTTATGTTAAGGACACTTTCGGAGGATTTGGCGAGGCAACTGGTCAAGGCTATGGGTCTATAACTGGTAGGAGCGGTTGGCGGTTTCCCAAATTTGAGGAATGACACTATAACGGCTCTCTTCCATTCCTTAGGTATTTTACCTTCTATGAATATTTTGTTAAAGAAATTTAAGCCTCAGCAGGTGCCGGAGTGCTGTGTGGTGCTACGCCCCTGTGCACCACATCAGCAAAGTTTGACTTCGCTGTGACGGTGAAAGTGTTCGTGAGTGCGAATCGCTTTCTTGCTTCTCTAAATGAAATATTTTCCTTTGTCTTTATGGTGATTATCTCCTTTTCTTTTTTCCAGGACGGACACGCCCTGGAGTATGCTTTATGGTCTCCTTCACAGTTTGCGCAGCGCTGGGCTGCATCAAATTGATCAGATTGGTGACCCTTCGAGGCACATTTTGCGCAAGTGTTGCGACCGCGGCAACTTTGTGAGCCGTGGCCGAACCTTTGACAATTGAAACATCGGCGAGGGTTGGGCATGTATGGTCTTAACATTAACTTTCAGATATCCTACTTCGACTGTGTCGGGCAGTGTGCTGGTCTTGAACGTGAGGATCATGTGTTCTGTGTCTATTTCCTTATTATCCTTTCGGATCTTGATTTGGTGAACGTCAATGCCAAGTCAGGCATGTTACACCAACTCCATGCAGGCACATTCATACAGCTTGGTTAAAACGGGGTTGTGCCTATGTCTGGTGGTCGCTTACAACCAGCAGATCGTTAATTTAACTCAGGATTGGAAGTTAATAAATATGTGCAAGATATTAGAGGCACATGGAACTGTACTCATTTCTCTAAGTGATTGATTTAGATAACAAGACAGTCCACTTCTAGAAACTCATAAGAGCTTCCTCAACTTGAGCTTCAGTGGCTCATCATCATGGTCTTGCTTGTATTTTTGGAAAGGGACATAACCTGCTCCAGTTGTGTGTAGAAAGCCTAGCCGTCTGATGCGACGCGTGAGGTGTTAAGGCACTACTCCTGCTTTATAAAAATGTAGCAGTCCTTCAAGGATGTCTTGCCACAGGCTCTCATTAAAGTAAGTCCGCTCCACAGATAGGCAGTGCTCCAGCTCGGCATGGCCAGTCCATATCACAAAGTCGCATCATGGCTTCCTTGTTATCCCCAGCTGGCCTTGAATTTGGTAGAAGTAGGTGTGTTGCCATTTTAAGGTGACTTCTCCATCAACTAGTTCTGCATAGGTTTTTATCAGTGCATGCGTCGCACACTTTTTTCCAAGCTTTTGAAGCAGGACATTTGACATCAAGAAGCCGAACTTTATTGCCGTCTCTCACCACAAACGGTTTGGTGATGCTGCTATGAATGGACAGCAGTCATGAACATGTAAACCTGTTCCAAAGATCTCAATAACTTTATCGAGGAGTCTCATGCATTTCACATATTGACCTACAGCAGTGGCTTCATTTTCAAGGCCGTACAATCCTCGGTCACCGGGCTTCAGTGCTGCTTGTTTTTGTGGGTACAAAATAGCTTTCACAAGCCCATCAGGCTTCCTACAATGTATTATTCATTTAAAGTTGGATGCTGTCAGGCGACCAACTCTCTCTTCTATTTAGACAGTATTATGGCACTGGCCAAGGGTCTCCTCGCATATATTTGCCCTCCTGTCTGCTGACAATGACATTTGACTTTTCACGAACTGATTGACAAAGTCCAAACACTTCTTTGAGTGCAGATCTTGTCCTGCAACAGTAGTATTAGCCAAATCAGTGCCAGTTTAGTAAACAAATAGCATAAGAAAATAAAGCAATACACTTCTTACCGGTCCTTTCAGAAATCTTGGTTGCTCCTTTAGAAGTATTGGCAGCAACAGTAGCAACACCAACTCCAAAGCAGTCTGTTGACTAAGAATTTGTTATAGAACTGCTCAAGATTATGAACATGGAATAGATGTACTTACACTTTTTTGCATCACCTTCCAATTTTTCCAGTTCTGCTTCAATCTCCGCAACAGTGGTTTTAGCGCAGCGTCGAGCCTTGGCAAGCTCAAAACACCGCTCACCATACTGATTTATAAATCCGAGCAATTTTAGCTCCAATTTTATGTTCGTCACAGTGGTGAACTCCTCATGAAGCTTGAATGAGAAAAATACAATTTTCAATGAATTACTAGAAAACAATTCAGCAGCCGTAAGGTTAAGACAGAAATTGAGAATCAATAAGCATTCTGGCGTGGAGAGAATACAACCTCATAAAGAAACAAAGGCAACAGTTGTATCCTCCTCACCATTTCAGCATTTGCTAACCTTTCCAGTACTTCAGCTGTTGGTGGCTGATCGATTTCCTCCTTGAAGGCCTGGTCTGCTTCATCGAATCACGAGGCTTCTCTATGTCGGGCAAGGGCCGGTTAACCTCCTTTATCATGAAATCAACATGCTCCTTGATGGTCAATTCATCATGGTGAATTGCTGCATCTGCATGATTTGCAGTCTAAAAGGTAAACAACACAAAGAGCTGTATTACCATCTTTGCGAAAAGCAACAAGGATGCCCTTTCCGATTCTCATGCTGTCAGGAAACCCAGAGGGGTACAGAGCGCGCTCACGTCACGCTTCGTCGCTGGCCGCTTTTTGCGCTCTCATGGCAGCCTGATTACTTCTCGCAAAGCCGGCACATGGAATCATGAAGAAAGAAGCAAACAGCACATTTCGTTGAAAGCACGATTTCCACCGTATATGCGTGCCCTACAGTTCCATAACGCATTCCAGCACTTGGTGCTTACAAGCGTATTCCTGCTCAGTGCTCTGAATTGTCACGCGTTAATCCGCAAATACAAAATATGCAGGCAAGTGAAATGTAAACACAGCCCAAATGCGCCAATCGTGTGCGATTGGCAAAGTGTGCTTACCGGTCTTGTGGCGCTCCCGCTTTCCCTTGGCACTCTGCTTCTTCCACTTCTGTTTGAGATTTGCCCAGCATTTCTTGAGCTGCAGGAAGTCGCGCCGGGTAACACCGTGGTGGGAATTGAACAAATTCGCCACCTCCTTCCATGCTTCATTTTTTTTTGCTAAAGACGCGACGTCCGTTTTTTTACATTCCAAAACATGTGCGCGCTGCTTCACGATCGAGGTTAGCAGCGACTTCTCTTTCGCCGTGAATCGCAGTGCTGCCTTGCGTTGCGAGGGCGCATTGTCTATCGCCGACAAAGGTACCTGGGTCAGCTGCAACATTTTCTTCTAGTGCATGCGACAAAACCACGAGGAAAACTGCGTGAGCGGCGTGTTTTCCTTAGCACATGGCTGAACACCTGTGACGCACGTTGCCAACCGAAAACCTCATTCGCGCCATAGACGCGGAGAGCACTGATTTGCAGTGCCCGCCGGAAGCTTTTTTCTCCAAAAAGCGCTCATACTATTTATGTGCCTGGGAATGTTCAGTGAACTATATACTTTTTTGGTCACGTAACATGCGTTATGGTAGGGAATGAATTGTTAATCTCGATCACAGACGACCAGTGTGTCCTCGCATCGAAGCACGCCCTCGACTTGACGAAGCAAGTCAGGTTGAGCATCTATGAAACACGAAACCGAACTTGAGTGAAGTCGACTTGGTGCTTCAAGTCGACTTACCGTAGTCGAGTCCAAGCGCGATACAAGTTCTAGTGAAGTTAGATTTCTGCATTCGGGGGTTAGTCTTACAATGACATCGGTGCTTCTAAATTAGAAGACAAACAGTAGCGCAGTGGTTTGTCTTCTGTCATTCTTTGGCATCGTATTTTGTGCTGCTGGAGTGAAGATAATCAAATGAATACATACTTGTGTGAAATTTCCCGGCAACTGCAGAATGTGACGATCTCGGAGATGATGGTGTGGCTGTCGTGGGCTTTGGGGCAAGTGTCTGCCTATGCAAATGAAGAAGCAACAGTCAGCGGTTCCTGGCATGACAGCAAAAAGGACACATTTATGTGTACTGCTGTGACTTTGTCTTAAGTTTGCATGTAGAGTAGGCAACAGCCATTTACAGAGCACAAGGCTCTCGGTAACTGTAAATTTCTGCTCGTTTACGGTAAACCAGTTCTAATTCCATGAATACTTATGGAGGTCATGGTAAGTAGCACAAGCCGAAATTTAACATTAAACTACGTTCATACACTCAGTCGGATTTCGACCTCACTATCGCAAACCTCTTTTGACGCAAATTATTAGTACAGCTGTATACGGCATCTTATGAACGTCTACAATTTCACTACTTAAGGTTTAAAGGCTGTACCATTAGTTATTAGGCCGGCAACAACTTCTGCATCCAGTGCAAGACTATCTTGACCAGGCCCTGCTATACAGGACTGTAGAGGACCATTGTCGCTGGAAACGGGGCTCAGGCATGCAGATGGCGATTGTTCCGATGAAACGACCACAGGGATTGTGTGTGAGGATCCAATACCTGCGAAAGCACCGGTGAAGCAGAGTTTAGAACCGAGTGAATGACCAGTTCTTTACGTGAAGAACAAGCTTCTGCATTAGCGTACATACAAAATTGGGGTAACAGGCGTTTCGCGTAACGTTAAACATTAATACACCATTCGCAAATACACATTTGATGCACATTTAACGAATGAGACAAATGTTGCATTGTTCATGGATTCTTTTTGAGTTACCAAGAGTATTTTTGAAGTGCTTTAGTTAACTCCTTTGTTATGTTTTTTCAAGCATGATTTTAGACAATTCTTTAAAAGACCAAATCTTATTTTATGCTGCAGAGCTTGCTAAGAAACCAAATGCCTGACTACTTTATGTTTCTTTATTTACCTTGGCTATCTCTATACATGTTTCTTCTGAGCATGTGAAAGAAACAACACAAGTCTACTCTCACCGGTGGCAGTTGCAGACGGGCATAGAGAACTATTACCGGAAGTGCTTGGGACCGACCTGCTTTACGCAACTTGTTTCTCTTTTCTTCCAAAGACAGTGATGCCTGGCACTCCCGTGCAACGTGACCCTTCGAAGCACAAAATGCACAGGCCTCAGTCTGTTTGGGTTGGCCAGTTAAGAGAGATGCTGCTGAGCCCCTGAGAGTGGCTGACCATTTGGGAGTTCTGGCCCTTTCCTTCTCTATTCTGGTTTTGTGACTGGCGTCATTGTTTTCCCATTGGCCAACTTGAAGTGCTTTCTCTCTACTCTCGACTTCCAACTTCAGGAACTCTAGCAATTTCTCTATCTTCAGATTGTCATTCGCTTTATCTGAAGAGCGGCACTTGTGATACTCCACGACGAAGGCAACTGGTTGCATCCTAAGCAGTGCAGAGCACAACATAGCTTCGTAACTGCTACTCTGCACGCCTAGAGTCGTTAGTGCGGCCATATTACGCTGTAGGTGATCGTATAGTCGTCGTAAAGTGCTCACCTCGTTTGCATTTCGTACCGGTGGTAAGTCGAGTAGCTGCGTCAGATGTTCTTGAATCAGGACATCAGGCCGACCGAAGCGTTCTTTGAGGAGGTCGATGGCGGCGTCGTAGTTTTCTCCTGTCGCCTGAATGCCTGCCACAGCTGACAATGCCTTGCCTGTAAGCGTTGATCGCAGGTAAAGAAACTTCTCGGGGTTGGTGTGTGCAGCGTTGTCGTGAACGGCGTGCCGAAACTGTTGCCAGAACGGCTGCCATTCTGTTGTGGCACCACCATATCGTTGTAACTCCAATTTCAGTAGTTTCACTTTTGATGCAACGCCTATTCCTTCTTCCTTTTGGGGGCTTATCAATCTTTCGGCCACCAATCTCTTTTGTTGTGCCTCCTTCACTTCCTGTTCCAGCTTCGCCATGTATGTGATGATCTGGTCGTTTAACTCGACGGTGCGCATGTAGTCGTCTGGTGCGACCTTCTCTATGGCTGCATCCACTTCCGTTAGTTTTTTCTGCAAGGCGTTTAACCTTGCCAACAAAACAGTGAAGCTCTTCTCGTCTGCCTCGCTCTCGAGCGACGAGTCTATGGCAGCGAGCAACGTTGTCACCTGCGTTCTCAGAGTTGCCCTCTTCGGGCTGAGCCGCTTCATAACTGCGTCTCAGGTTTCGTCGCGGAGAAGCGCCGCTGGGCCTCGCAACGCAGTTGCTGGGCGTGCGCTGCTTCGCATGTCTGCGGTGGCTGCCTCGTTGGTGATGCTGGTGGGTCGCGTTTCTTTGCGGTTCACAAGTCCATTGCTGATAAACTGGATAGACTCATCCCGGGTTTCGGCACCAAAATATAGAAACTCAGGGGAGCGAAAATAACTACACGCACCACCATTGGAAGTGAACAGAAGACTAATGTTTATTGCATTGCAATTGCCCGATATGGGTTCGGAATGTCCATGGTTGCCCGTAGGCAAAATTACATCCGCCGAAGTTAGAGTTTCTACAGTACGTTTTAATCACTGGGATTACGTCGATTGGGTCCTCTGGTAATCATAAATTATTGCTAGAAAAAGATAATGCAAAGCTTCATTGGCTGGGCAATTTGTCAAGCGTTTAAATATGCAACTAGCGCACACTGAAAATTACCTTGAGCGAGCTGACAATCGCAGTATCCTGTAGTAGGAATAGCCATCTTCTTCAGTGATCTCGAGGTCCATGAAGTCGTCTGCGGCGAAATGGTCCCCGCAGATGCGGTACACAGCGTACAGCTGGGTCGGCGGGTTTTCTAACATTCTCTCACGATCCGAGTACTTAGGGCTATGTTTGCCTGTGAAAATGACATATTGCAGTGTATGTGTGCATATATATATAAAATATATAAACAAGAAAGGGCTTCTTAAAGGCATCACCTTTCCGATAGTCAAATAGTGACAGTGCTGTGTTATTACCTTGAAGGGAAAGACCCCTGAGTGCTGCTGTGCCCCAAATTGCCACCAGGAGCTCCTTTACAAACATACTGTCTTTCTCCAACTGTTTGATTCTGGTCCAAGTGTTTTTAGCAATGAGGATCCCCTCCCCAATGTCAACCTGCAGGTATAAAACAGCAAATTTGTATGCATTCTATGCACATCATTAATTATACTCTATCATCCAAAGTGCTTGAAAAGGAGTATTTATGTTAACTTTTGGCAGTCTTAAATGCAAAATAAATTATGCCGGTTATTTTCAAAAATGAACAAAGATGTCAGTAGCTTGCAATTGCTTCACAGAAGCAAATGAAAAGTGCATTATTTAAAAAACACATTATTTCAGCACACACAACACCACCTACAAGCAATGAGATACAGCTATCTATGCCTATTTTCCAAGCCGACAACTGCATTAAACTTTGTCCAGCTATCATTATTCAATAATCCATTATTTCAGGTTTTTGAGAAACCATCCAGGTGTACCATGTTATGTTGAGTTTCAAACAGAAGAGTGTCCTCTGTATTGTTGATGGCAGCAGTCTCTGTAGCTGGAGTGTTGGCTGCTGCTGAGACTGCCGAGATCTTGCTCTCAGGAGCCGGAGTTAGACTTTTCAGGGCTGGGATATCATTGTGGTGCACACATGAATATGTCACATGCATGAAGTAGCATATGTAAGCTGTGTAGCAGAGTGAAACTGCTCTGACGTCACACAGCCAGTGACTTAGTATCGTGAAGTATCAAGTCACACTCTAGTGTCTTCATATGCCCACTTCCTATCTGCAATAAATACTGCTTGTCATCGACAACCGGCCTGCACACATGGTTTAAAATATCTATAGATATTTCTGCTGCCCAGTATACACATCAGTGGTGGCCACTGCTTTTGAGCTTCATTATGTGAGACCAGGGAGTAAAACTTGAGCATTATTTTTTGACCTCACATTCAGACGGAAATCAGATGAGACTATCGAATTTTTTTTTCAGACGTTTTCACTGCAGGAACAACAGACTTCGCTTTGCCTTCACAATTTTATTCCCTTTTTATATAAACTCTAGAAAGGCCAGCTTGCACAAAGATACTAATTACTAAGTTGGTCATCAGTTACATTTGTGCCATGTATTACGATTTTATTGCATACATTACCCTCTCCACATCGAAAATAGGTTATTGTTAGGAAATGAAATGATGCAGTAACTGTCTCACTTCTACTGAACCATGCTGTAAGGCAAGGGATAAAGGAGGGAGTGAAAGAAGAGATGCCACAGTGTAGATCTCCGGAATAATTTCGATCACCTGGGGATCTTCATGTGCACTGACATCGCACAGCACACAGGCGCCTTCTATGTTTCTCCATCGAAACGGGGCCACCGCAGTTGGGTTCGAACCCCGGCACTCCGGTTCAGTAGACGAGCGCATTAACCACTGAGCCACTGCATGCACCATTTCCAAATTTGTGGTAGGTATGTCTGCCTTTGTTTTTGTGCCCGTAAAGCATTCAATACCACAGCTGCAGTGCCAAAGCCTGTGAAACAAGTTCGTTTATGTGGGTAACACTTATTGTAATCATGTTACCAAAGCATCCCAACAGTAACTCTTTTGTTACATCTGTTACAATGAAGTTACATCTAGACAACAAGAACCAATGAAACTAATTAGTACTGAAAAATCAAAACAACATACCAAGCTCGTCCATTCTCAAAATCACTTTCTCCTGAAGTCGCTTATTGAGGCATCTCAGCTGTTTAACTTCTGCATCTTTCTCTTCAGGCTTTCAATTTTCATTAATGCATCCGAGAGTGCCCTCTGCTTACTTGGTCCTGAATGTGTTTCATTAGGTTTTTTTTTCAATAGCCTGGAAAACACTGTTTTTGCTGGTGTGTTTCCTCATCTTAGGTTGCTATAAATGGACAAAACAGAAAAAGATTACTCAGTCTCACCGACCAGAATATGAGCCCAATGGTTTCTGTAACATGGGAGGATGCATATGACCTCACGTTCTTCTTCACTAGCACTAGAATCCACAATTCGCATGAAACGGACAAGCTGTTTTTTTGCTTTCTTCTCCACATCTGCTTCGGAGTCTGAAATCTTTTCACAGAGGCAAAAATAAATTGCAGGCTGCAATTTAGATACTGCAACATGTAAAAATGCACAAAGTTTCGTTTGGAGTGTGGGATTGAATGAGCTCCCGGACATCTGGTGTTCTCTACTTCCACTGACACTATGAAATACAGCACCAAATAAATGCACTTCCTAGTAGTACAGTTGTTAGACAAAGAGCACACATGCATTATTTTCTTCCCATACTAAAACCAAATTATGCTTCGCATTGTTAAGGACGCAATATTCCTCTGTAATGCTCACTTCTGAAGGGGTGAACCTTGATTTGGACATTTTTAGTAAACTATAAAAATTTCAGTTCAGAACCACTTCTTAAAAGTGTACCCGCGGTTCATTTGACAACTCTATATACTCGATCAGTTCAGCTTTTGACCAAGGTTTAACCTTTTTCCTTAGTTCATCACGTGCAGCTAGGCCTAGGAGGTTCGGGCTGAAATTGTGGATACAGTATGGCCCCATTTTTCAGGTATTACCTTAGCAAGCAAAAAAAAAATGCAAAGTTATTTGACCCGATTTCCACTGCATATGTGGTTATCAAACAGGCAAATACGGCTTATGCACGCAACAAAAGCGGCTCTGTGGCATCCTAATTTTACAGTTAAGACCTGTTATTGCCCTCGCGGTCGGCCGCTTGTGTTTTTGTGCAGTTGTAGGGCAAAAGTTCTGTGTTTTCTCGGTAGCCGGCAAATTGGTATTAGAGTGGATGGAGGCTTCAACTGTTTTCATTGACCTGCTTTGCCTGACAGAAATATATTTTTTTTTCCAGTGAACCCAAATCCCGCAAACTTTTGTTCATGACCACACATGCAGCATAGCTTTGCACGCAGCTTAATCTGTGGCCAAACACAGACAAAGGTCGACACCGTTGAGTTTTGCGGCGACGTGTGCACATTGTTTGAATTATCGCGTATTCACTCATTCACACTACGCTATCTGAGACTAGCTGATCGATCGTGCAACCACTGTGCATTGAAATATAGATAGTTGCAACCCTAAAACTTTAAACGCGCACCGTAAAATGCTTCTCTCGGCTGAACCGCTCGCTTATTCGCGCTGAAGTTGTCGCAGAGATTGTGTACTACAGTCCTGGTTTTTCAATACTAAGTTTCAATGATTTACGTTCCTGATTTGATCAGAATTACAACCGTCTGCAGCATTGGCGACAGATAAGCAGCTTTCGCGTGGTGCGCGTTTAGCGTTGAAACAGTCACTGTTTCTATTTGTTGCTCTGCGGAGATGCAGTTGAAACCCCTCACATCGATGACAAAAGTGACAGTTCGAACTTACCTCCCAGCAACAATACTCTTGCACGATAATAATTGTAGCTCACGTCATCTTGAATCCATTTTACAGTATAGTAGGCTGACCTGAAGTCAGCGTCGTCACTGGCCCTATATCCTCTGATATAGTCAATGGGGACAATAGCACAACGCTTATCATCTTCATAGCGTACGTACGCGTGCGTGCCCATGGTTCTGCCTAACCGATGGGCACGAGTATAGGCACGAGACTGCACTAACATTTTTTGACAAAACGACCATCATGATTCTGATGGCCCCTGTTACAGTGGCGATGGCGATGTGGATGATTCCAAATTGAAGCGCCAATCCTGCTAAAGAGTTGTTGCTACACAAATTTGAATTAAATCATGGCTTTATTTTTATTCCACATAAAAATTCACCTCAAATTCGCACTTAGTATGTTTTTGAATGGCTAGTTTGATAAACATGCAAAGACGGCTGAAAGAGCCGATTGCAGCACATAGCCAGCCGTAGCCGTACCTGCAGCTTGCGGCACGTTTGCAGTAATTTTCTGGAAGGGGATACCGTTGTCCTATAAAGAAAGTTCGGAATCGCAATGAAGTGCCCCAAAAGGAAGCAAAAGCGAGGACAATGTAAAAAGTATTTAAATCCCAATGATGGTGAGTGGCGACACCACGGGGTTAACCCGAGCATCCGCAGGGACATCCCCTCAGGGGGATGATGATGAACAATGCGTCACCACGGACCCGAGCATCCGCGCTTAGCCGTGCGTGGCATCGCCGTGTCCGGGGAAAAGGGAATCCTGGTGGTTGAGCCGATGCCGAGCGTTTGGACCCTTAAGGCCCCTCGGCGGAGGCAACACACCACTTTGGCCCCAGCTTCCTGTAGACGGCACCTCCGGCCTGACCCGACCGGGGGAAATCGGCAGTCGCCTTTTCCTATCCTCCCCTCTATCTTTCACTTTACTATCTCCTTTCTTACAACTCTCCTGTATCCTCCTCTTTTCTTCGTTTTTTCCTCTTTTTCCTGGCGGCGAGGGTTAACCGTGTGTGACCAACTACCCTGAGTTGAGTCATATTAGGTTATAGTTAAGGTGTACAGCTGGCGTGGGCAGGACTTGCTTTCAAGTTCCTGTCGCGTCCCCCTGTTGGACTCCATGGTGGGTGGCTGGCACCATGACCGAAAAACCTCAATTTTTTATGGCTCCCCCCCTTTCAAAACCTGATCGCTCTCTTAAAAGAGTGCGGAACGAGGCAGCAGACTTTTTTTCGAAAAAGAAACCTACATTCACAAAGTTTCATGTGATACATAGCAACAGTGACGAAAAGCAAGCTCGAATAATATCCCCATTCCTTGTAACCAAATGTTTAACAGATACCTTAGGGCCTGGCTACAAGGTATCCAAAATGTCCAGTGGCGACCTACTCCTCGAACTCCGTGAGAGCATCCAATGCTCAAAACTCTCAAACATCGATTCCATAGGGGACATCTCTGTCTCCGTAACTCCCCACCGATCCCTCAACACAGTCAAAGGCGTAATCTCAGAGGCTGACTTCATCCATCTAACAGAAACCGAAATGCTTGAAGGACTTTCCGATCAAAATGTAATTGAAGTGCACAGAATCAAAATCCGTAAAGACAACAAAGAAATAGACACCAAACACATGGTCCTCACGTTCAACACCAGCAGTTTGCCCGAAACGATCGATGTTGGATACCTGAAAATCACCGTAAGGCATTACATACCCAATCCCCGTCGCTGTTTCAATTGCCAAAAGTTTGGCCATGGCTCACAGAGCTGCCGTGGCCGCAAAACCTGCGCGAAATGCGCATCGAAGGACCACCAGTCTCAGGAATGCGACGCAGCACTACGCTGCGCAAACTGCGAAGGCGACCACGCTGCGTACTCCAGGGCGTGTCCGTCCTGGAAAAAGGAAAAAGAAATCATCACCATTAAGACCAAAGAAAACATTTCATTCAAAGAAGCGAGGAGGCGTTTTGCGCTTTCCCAACACATTCTCCTTCACAGCGAAACCTAACTTCGCTGATGTGGTGCGCGGGGGCGTAGCACCACACAGCACTCCGGCACCTGCCGAGGCCAGTTCTACTGCGCCTGTGGCAGGGCCACCCACGCCCCAGGCAGGGACAGCGAAGGCTGCTCTGCCAACTCCAAGCCAGGGAGTGCCGGCCCATGGGTCGACATCCCGCAGGACTTCCCCCCGTCGGGGGAGGCCTGACACTCACCCACCCGCGGCTTCCCCGCGGTCGTCCAGCACCTCTTGCGAGGTAATGGACCAAACTCCCAGCCCGCCTGCTTTACAGCGGCGGAACAGCTCCCTTGAGCGGAAAAAAGACAGGACCGTCATAACGGCCCCAGAAAATAAGTAAACTCTCAATCACTCCGATCCCAAACATAAATATGGCTTTTCTGGTTCAGTGGAACTGTAGAGGAATGTTGAGGAACTACAGTGACATAAAAGATATTCTAGGGTCAATCTCGCCCGTAGCTTTATGTCTTCAGGAGACCAATCTTGGTCCACAACATGCAAATATCCTGAAACACTATAAAACTTTTAGACGCGATCGTGAGCAGGCAAATAGACTCTCTGGAGGCGTCGCGATTGTTGTGCAAAGCGGCGTCCCTGCTCGAGAAATCACACTCAAAACAAAGCTTGAAGCTGTTGCGGTCAGTGTTGTCAGCCATAAAACAATTTCTATCTGTTCTGTATATATTCCTCCACATTTTACATTAACAGTCCACGATTTACAAGAACTTGTCAATGAACTTCCAGAACCGTATCTAGTAGTTGGGGACTTTAACGCTCACTCCCCTTTTTGGGGAAGCGAGCACCGTGACTCTAGGGGTCAAATAATTGAAGATTTTATCCTCACAAATAATGTATGTCTTTTAAATACAGAAAAAGCCACATACTGCTCCCCTGCCTCGGGGAAAATGACCTTTTTAGATTTGTCTTTTAGCTCACCTTCTGTTTTTAATGATTTTAACTGGGACGTCATTGACAATCCATATGGCAGCGATCACCTCCCTGTACTAATCACTTTAACATCCCCACCGGAAATAATCCCCACAAGGCCACGTCGCTGGAAGCTCCACCTCGCCGACTGGTCACTTTTTAGAGCAAAGGCAACTTTAGAAAATATAGTTTTAGAAAATCTTACTATCGACCAGATAAACGAAAAGTTTACTAATTGTATCATAACTGCCGCACTCACAGCTATTCCTCAGTCGTCAGGAGTGACACGACAAAACCATAAAGTATGGTGGACAAAAGAATGTAAAGAAGCTAAAAAACAACAAAACAGGGCTTGGGGTAAATTCCGTAGGTATCCGACACATGCTAATCTCTTAATTTTTAAAAAGGCAAAAGCTAAAGCTCGGTACGTCCGTCGCAGTGCCGAGAAAGCTTCATGGCAGAATTATGTTTCATCTATCAACAGTCAGATCCCATCTAAAAAAATGTGGGAGCAGGTTCGAAAACTAAACGGTAGCTTTTCACCATTCACAATTCCGCTTTTAACAACACCTGGCACACAAACAAGCATAGAGGAACAGGCAGACATATTGGGGGAACATTTCACTGCAGTTTCAAGTTCATCACACTACACACAGTCCTTTTTAAAATACAAAAATACAGCTGAAAAACAGCGGCTGCCAACAACTGGAGGTGCAAATGAAAAATACAATAGTCTAATTACCCGCCAAGAAATCAACAGAGTACTGTCTGCCGGAAAAAAAACTGCTCCAGGACCCGACCATATACATTATGAAATGCTTGCACATCTTTCTGAGCCTGCCATAGAAGCACTTTTGAGATTATTCAACACAGTTTGGATGTCAGGGAAAATACCTCTAGCCTGGAAGAAAGCTATTATTGTACCGTTTCTTAAACCTAGTAAACCCCCAACCTCTCCTAGCAGTTATAGACCCATAGCCTTAACCAGTTGCCTCGCCAAATCCTTCGAAAGTGTCCTAAATATAAGACTAACCTTTGTTCTTCAATCCTGTGAACTGCTTGATATCCATCAGTGTGGATTTAAAAAAGGATGCTCCACTACAGATCACTTAGTCCGCCTTGAAAATACTGTCAGAGAAGCTTTTATACACAAACAACACTGTCTTAGCGTCTTTTTTGATTTAGAAAAAGCATATGATACAACCTGGAGGTTCGGGATTCTCCAGGACTTAGCTGAGCTCGGCATCCGTGGCAGAATGCTCAACTCCATTAAAGACTTTTTGTCTAACCGCTCATTTAATGTCCGCCTAGGCTCGACCCTTTCGAGGGACTTCATTCAGGAAAATGGAGTTCCTCAAGGGTGCATTTTAAGCACAACTCTCTTCGTTGTAAAAATGAATTCTATTAGAAAAATAATCCCAAGGTCCATTATGTATTCAATGTATGTTGATGATCTGCAGATAGCATGTACATCTTCCAATATATCCACATGCGAACGACAAGTACAGCTTACAATCAACAAAATGGCAACATGGGCAGACAAGAATGGTTTCCAGTTCTCAACACAGAAAACAGTGGCCTTACTTTTTTCACTCAAACGAGGCTTGCACACAAATCCAACATTACACCTTAACCAAACCGAGCTGCCTTTCAAAAACGAACACAAATTTCTAGGCATCACCTTCGATAAAAAACTTACTTTCCTGCCTCACATAAATGCACTGAAAAAGAAGGCGTCGCGAGCACTGAACATATTGAAAGTCCTATCACGCAAACGCTGGGGTTCTGATCGGGTATGTCTTCTACACATTTATCGCTCTGTAGTACGTTCCGTTTTAGATTATGGTTGCATAGTGTATGGATCAGCAAGGCCATCGTACTTGAAGCGACTGGATCCTGTGCACAATTTTGGATTGCGCCTTTCAACTGGTGCGTACAGGACGTCACCCATAAATAGCCTGTATGTCGAAACCAATGAACCACCACTTGCAGACAGACGAACAATGCTCACATGCTCATACATTTTAAAGATCCGTTCCCAGCCTAAACACATCTGTTACCCACTCGTTACAAAGTGCCCATCCCGAACACTATTTACCAACAAACCTCTAGCAATCAGACCACTTCTTCTCCGCTTTGAAGAGAAATGCCAAGAACTAGACATAATAAACGTATTACCTAATATTGCCTGCAAACCTGATCCACTCCCGCCTTGGTACTGCCTACCATCTGTGTGCGACTTCACATTAACACAATTTCAGAAAAAACATACTCCACATGAACAGATATTACAAGAATATTTAGCACTCAACGAAAAATACAGAGAATACGAAGCATTTTATACCGATGGATCAAAATCGGCGCAATACGTGGGAAGTGCTGTAGTTCAGAATAATTGGGAAAAAATAGTACGGCTACCTGAGTGTACATCCATTTTCACCGCCGAGTGTTACGCAGTCTTGGTGGCTGTAGAAAAAATAATAAATGAGAACATTCAGAACAGTATCATTTACACTGATTCTCTGAGCATACTAACCTCACTTCACCATAGCAATGCAGTGACACCACTAATCGGGGATATCATACATAACATAACAAGCGCCACAATACAGGGACAAGACATAAAATTTTGCTGGGTTCCCAGCCACATTGGAATCGCTGGCAATGAGAAAGCAGATGAATGTGCAGGAAAAGCTCGAAACAAAGAAATAAAGAAAGTGTACATTCCCTACAAAGATGGTATGAAGTTGGTACAGTGGAAATTAAGAAATAAATGGCAGTCGCAATGGAATACCGAAAGAAATAATAAGCTACATTTAGTAAAACCCATTCTAGACGAATGGAAATCATGCTCACACCAAAAACGATTCATCGAAGTTATTTTATGCCGTCTCCGTATAGGACACACATCTCACACACAACTTCCTGCTAACAAAGAAAGACAAACCTGTTTGCGAGCAATGCGGACATGAACTTACCGTAAACCACATACTACTATCATGCACAATACTTGAATCATTAAGAAAAAAATATTTTGCTACATTTTACAAAGAACATATCCCATTTCATCCAGCGTTGATTTTAGCTGAATATGCACTCGTTAGTATACTTGATGTTTTTAGCTTTTTAAGGGAAGCCGGTCTTCTTCAAAACCTGTAATTTTCTGACCCTGTGCTTCTCTACTTAGAACGATACACCTCAGCCACTTTCTCAGTCCTGAGAGGGAGGCTGAGGTTTTTTATCTGAGTAGTTGGGGGCCTCGAGATCCTTGGCAAGCCAAGGATGTCCACGGAGGTCAACCAACTTTTAAAAGCTTCTACAAGCAGCCATTTCTAAAAAGTTTGTATTTAATCAGCCAGGTAATAAAAATAACTTTTAGGCCCTTTACACCACCGTTTTTATCAACTTTGTTTTCACACTCTGCTCAAGCATATTTTTTTCCATACCTTGTTCTTGGCGCATGATAGCCTTAGCTGCTTATGCGCCAATAAACCCAACACAACACAACACAAATCCCAATGAAACCTTCAAGCTGCCGAAATCGACGCGCACCTGCTACAATCGCGCAGTTGCAAACAAACAAGGCATGAGTATCGAATGCATACCACATGTGTCTACCACGTGTGCTTGAATGGCAATTTTGCCTTTATCGTAAGCATCATTAGCTGTGGTACCACCTATGTTCTTGTGCGCCCAATAAAATGCAGTGTCGTGAAGTATGGCACTGTTCAGTTCGACCACCTGTTCAAAGTTCTTTCATTCACTAGGGACCTAAAACTTCTGCCGTTTTCTTCAGTGAGCAACATTTGTGTCTTTATGAACGTAGGAAGGGTGTTTCTTTCATCTATACATGGCTTTTACACTCTTTAGATGATTGCTTATTGCTGGTTTGGTTTGATTTTTGCGGTTTACTGTCCCAAAGCAACTCAGTCTATGAGGGAAGCCGTATTGGAGGGCTTCGGACGATTTAAAGCACCTGGAGTTGTTTAACGTGCACTAACATCACACAGCATATTGGTGCCTAGCGTTTCGTCTCCTTAATCATTGAGCCACCGTGGCAGGGGTTTATTGCTGGAATTTAACATCCTGCAACTGAGCGGTGATAGAGGCCGTAGTATAGGCTTCTAAGTTTTAAGTAATTTTTTCATTTGGGAATTTTATTTTGTTGTAGCATTGTACAAACTGCGGGCTATGTGTGCCCACCGCAGTCAAAAAATGACCTGAAATGTCATGTCTAAGAAGAAAATGCTTTAGGTATCGTGCTGCCTTGTAGGATCTAGTGTCTGTGTCGCAAAATTCGGCGCAATTTTCGGAACAAAGAAACAAAAACAGCGCCACGCGGACGCATCTCGCCGGCATGTGCCGAACGGGGCAGAAGGAAACCCCTGCTGAGTGCCTAGCCTGTGTGCGTGGCTCCCCTCCACCACCGCTCACCCACACGGTGTGCGTGGAGGGAATGAGTCATCCATGCCGATTTCTCTCGAACGTCCGAGTTGCTTCTGCTGCTAACCGCGGGAAAAGGGGGTAGCCTTGCGTGCACTAAAGGCCGGACTACATGCAACGATTTTTTTCACGAAAAACGCGCGTCAGAAAGCGCCGCGGCGGCGCTGCAAAGAGAGTTCGCTGCGCATGGATACATGGAGCGGAAAACCGGCGGACGCCGCCTCAGTGTGGGCAGACGAACTGAAAATATTTTCGCCAAAAAGAAATAAACAAATGAGCTTTAGAAACCATTCTTCTTTGCTTATAACAACTAAGTACAACAGAAACATTCTAAACATTTGTTTACAATTGATGTTAGCCGCTTTTAAGAATGTTTCGGTATTTTTGCGCCTGTTTAAGCGGAGCGCGCGTGCTGGATGGCTACACTGTGCAGACAACGAGGTACAGCTAGTACAGCGGCGAGCTTTTTGGCCCGATCTTTCGTCCTCTTGACTTCGTTCGCTTCTCTATACAATCACTTTGGGTTCGGAGGCACTGCGAGAGGAGCAGAATACAAAGAAGTGCGCGTAGCTTGGCCAGACTACTCGACTCTCCATGGGGGTACTCCGTCGGCTACTTCTTCTAAAGAAGAGGTTGCTCCTCGCGAAGGCGAAAGAACTCGAAGAGAAGAAAAGAAGAAAAAGGAGATTTTGGGTGCATCCCGTATGGGAGGCACGAAAACAGTAGGGCGAGTACCACACCTCGGTAAGTACGTTTTGGCTGATTGCTAGCGACTGACCGATTGTCCTCTCTTCTAATGCTCTGGTGCAGGCGGAATCGTAGCTCATCTCTCCACTTAAAATTTTTAACTTTACCTGCTTGCGCGTGGCATGAGCTTGAGATTTTCGTCCGTTTGGAGAACATCACAGATCAGACAGCTCTTGCAGCATGTTTTCAATATGCGCGTTCAGGGTGTTAGCTGGGCATAGTAAATATACGTGGATTACATTCAAGTATGCGCAAAAAAAAATTGAGAATAGCTTTGTATAGGCCGCGATTGTGCTCAAAAAATGAGAGAATAGCCTCGTATAGGCCGCGATTTCAGGGATTCCATCCTGGTGTCTTCCAACGTATATTTTTGAACCGTCGGTCACGTCAGCCTCTGCGTCCGTTCTGCATGGGCCATGAAACGCAGTCGGGAGGTCAGGATTCTCCGCGAAGGCGTTTATTATTTCACAAGCAACACCTGTTCGCTGCACACCGCGCCCGATCCCACGCTACTGACAAGAATGGTAAAGGAAAAGTTTTCCTTCGAGTGGCAACAAAGGCTGTACAACCCTTAGGAAAAACAGGCATTAAAAAAAAAAAGCTGCAGGTCTTCGTGTGATTTTGCTTGCCAAGAGCCCATTGAAGCGAAATGAAAGAGTAGGACGGAAATTTTAACGTTTTCATGGAAGAATGGTATACCGCTGACAGTTTACTTTTGTTTTCTGTCATTATTTCAGTACAAACTCATGAGGAAGGACCCGGAGATGTTTTTCCAATACTATAGGATGACTCCGCAGCAGTTTGACGAGCTGCATAGGATCATCCAAAGGGATTTGGAGCACCAGTTCCTTTGCAGGGAGCCTCTCTGTTCTGTAGAGAGGCTGGCCATCACCCTCAGGTATACTGCAGCGCTTGTGACACCTATGTCGTCATGCATGTTATTAATTTTTCATTGTATGCAGGTACCTTTCCTCGGGAATGGCCATCAAACAGGCGGCCATGGTGTTCCGAGTTGCACCGTCAGCCTGTCGAAAAGTGATTCACAATACATGCAGAATTATCTGGAAGTATTTGGAGCCACTGTATGTTCCGGTGAGTACTGCTTGTCTTATTTTACTGCTCCCTGTTGTGGAGCTTGAGTAGAAAATGTTGAACACACACACATATATATATATATATATATATATATATATATATATATATATATATATATATATATATATATATATATATGCATATGCATGCACTGCATTCTGAAAAGCCATCAGTTCATTCTGCCATTCTAAAGAGCCACGTGAAAAGTATTGTAGTGGCTGGAATGAAGTAGTATGAAAAGTGAAACGAGTTTTGGCTCATGATTAGCATGCAAAACTAGATTCTCCACAAATCTCTTCTTTTTTCTTTCTGCTATCTAGGAGCCAGGGCCTGAGCAATGGCAAGCTACTGCAGATAATTTTGGCAGGTGGTGGAACTTCCCCAACTGTGTTGGTGCAGTTGACGGGAAACATGTACAAATAACGGCGCCACCACTTTCTGGTAGCAATTTTTATAACTATAAGGTAAGGTTCATTTAGTGCATTTGTTATATTATAACTTCTCCAGACTTTGTATCCATACAGGGGTGTTGATGCATATGTTGTGTTATGCATTTTCAGGGCACATTCTCCATAGTCCTCATGGCTATCGTTGACGCCAACTACAGATCTTTAATGATTGATGTTGGCGCTCCTGGGCGGCACAGCGATGGAGGCGTCTTCAAGGAGTGCAACTTTGGGAAGAAGCTCGACCGTAATGCTGCCAACTTGCCGTTACCAGCACGCCTTCCCAAAACACACAGTAGCTCCACATGTCTTCGTCGGGGATGAAGCTTTTCAACTGCGGAAAGATATCTTGCGTCCCTACCCCGGCAAGAATGTGGAGCCTACAAAGAGGGTGTTCAACTACAGGCTCAGCAGAGCAAGGTATTGAATGACATTCTGTTAGTTGGGCATGCCTTTCTTTGTCCGTTATGAGAAAAGAAAACAAAATGCTCACCAGGACTATAGAGTACATAATTTCTAGCATTGTTAGATGAGTGATATTCAGATATGCTCCACCTGGGCTGTACATTTGGCTTCTGCAATTAGTTACTTGATCCAGTGAAATTTCGTTACGTTTGATACTTCTACCTGGAACGCAAATAACGACTATGCAAACCTTTATTGCAAGGTGACAGATTATCATGGATTTACTGTCTTTATTGCAGACGCATTGTGGAAAATGCATTCGGAATCTTGTCAGCACGCTGGAGTTTTGCTGGGCCCGCTGAACATGATAGCCTTAGCCGCTTATGCGCCATTAAACACATCACAACACAAAGAACCTCCTGCCTCAGAATGCAGCTTTTGCTGTCCTCGTGTGCTGTGCGCTGCACAACTTTTTGTGTGCAACAAAAGACACCTCATATTGTCCACCAGGCTATACCGACCAAGAAGATGATTACGGAAATGTCATCCCAGGTCAGTGGAGGTCAGAAGGCGAATCCGGTGCCCTTCTCGACCTGGAACCCACACAGTCGAGGAATCATAAAGCAGCCGCTGCCCAAACCAGGGACATTTTTGCCCGCTATTTCATGGAAGAAGGTGCCGTACCATGGCAGTGGGCGCACACCGGGCTTCCAGCACCTCAGAATGTGTAGAAGGTCTTCGCACATTATGCAACCTCTTTCTGTCGGTTCGGTTTATTGGAGTTTAACGTCCCAAAGCTACTCAGTCTATGAGGGGCACCGTAGTGAAGGGCTGCGGAAATTTCAAGCACCTGGGGTTCTTTAACGTGTACTGACGTCGCACAGCACACGGGCCTCTGTATGGTGGTGGTGGTAAAACTTTATTTCCCACAGTAGGGGTCCTGAAGGACACTCGGCTAGGCGCCAGGTGTAGAGGGCAGCTCCCACGTAGGCACAGAGAGCCCGAAGCTCTCCGCCGCCGCGCGGGCCTCCTGGACAGCCCGAAGCTGGTCGTGAAGTGAAGCACTCTTTAGTACTTTGTCCCAATGTTCCTTGTTCTGGGCGTAGGCGTCACTTGATGCACAACCACACAGCATATGGGTCAAGTCTACACGTTCACTGCACTGGTCACACACATGTTGTCCGTCGTAATCTGGGTCGATGTGCTTCATGCGCCAGGGGTTGGGGTATGCGTTCGTTTGGAGCAAGGGTAACGTGACCGACTGGCTGCGGGTTAATTTCTTATCCGGGAGGGGAAACGCTCATCTGCCTAGATAAAAGTGTTTAGTGAGCTCGTTGTACGTGAATAATTGATCCCTGAACTCGATATGTGGAGTAGCGGGGGAAACCGGAGGGACGCGGCCGATGAGCCCTTGCGCCGCCTCGTGTGCGATCTCGTTGAGATTCCGCAGGCCACCCCCTAAGCTGCCCATGTGTGCCGGGAACCATACGATGGAGTGATCGGTGATGTTACTTCCGCCTAAGATTCGTAGCGTCGTCTTGTCTATTCCGCCCTTGGCGAAAGCTCGAGTGGCTGCTCTAGAGTCGCTGTACACAGTTGTCAAGCTCGAGTCTTTGAGAGCTAGTGCTATCGCTGCTTGTTCAGCTACCTCTGGTTTCTTCGTGAAAAGTGTGAGTGAGTTACGCGTTCGCCTGTGTCCGTCAACTACTGCTACCGAGTAGGCATGCTTTCCCGGTATGTACGCTCCATCCACGAAAGCTGTCTGGTCTGGAAACCTTGCCGCATCCGCAGCGAGGGCTTTGGCGCGGGCGAGTCTTCTTCCTTGATTGTGGATCGGGTGTACGTTTCTTGGGAAGGGGAACACTTTAATTGCTTCTCGCACGACTTTAGGTAACTGCATGACGTTGTCCCTTTCTGCTATGGTGTTCAGGCCGAGCTTGACGAGAATCTCTCTGCCCGCTTTAGTGCTTGATAGGCGTGCGATCTGTGCCGTGTGCTGTGCCTCGATGATTTCGGCAAGGGTATTGTGCACTCCTAGCTGTAAGAGAAGATAAGTGGAGGCATTATCGAGAAGCCCCAACGCTGTCTTGAAAGCTCGACGTATGTGTACTTCGAGCCTTTTCCGATGTACTTTTTTCCAGTTGAGCATCGCAGCCACGTATGTGATGTGACAGAGTACAAAAGCGTGGACCATTCTAATGGCGTTGTCCTCGCTCAATCCCCTGTGCCTATTCATGATGCGCCGAAACATCCGGATCGCGTTTGCAATCTTGGTCGTGATGCTGTCCAACATTGCCAAGTTGGACCCGTTGCTTTCGATGATTAGTCCTAGAATTCGTATTTTGTCAACCGCAGGTTTGCGATTTCCATCCCTGTCGTGTAACTCTATGCATGGAGTGGGGTGTCTGCGCCAGTCGTTGGATGGGTGCCCTGGTCTTGGGGGGTGGTAAATGAGCAGCTCCGATTTTCTGGAAGAGCAGTGAAGTCCCATTGGGGCGAGATGGGCCTCGGTAACCGTGATGGCTTTTTTTTTTTATACTGCAGTCATAGAGACCAAGCAGGGGGGCAACATTCAAAAAGCAAAAAAATAATATCAAACACTACGCAAATCCAGCGTTCCGGCAACAAACAAAAAAGAAGACAAAACAGAGGGCAATGATGTTAAGTTTACACATACAATAGGATACTCTTTTCAAAAGCAGCGGCATCCTGAGCCGAAAAGACATTTGCTGGCAGTGAGTTCCATGTTGTGATTGTTCGGGGAAAAAATGAGTTTTTGAACATATTTGTGCGTGCAAAGTACGGGGTAAGGTTATGGTTGTGGCTATTGCGTGTCTGTCGTGTAGAACGGGGGGATATATAGGGAGCAGCATTAATATTAAATTGACTAGAGCAAAATGAGTGCAGAAATTTAAGCCTTGCAAGTGCTCTCCTTCTTTCTAGAGTGGATATGTTCTTCGTAGACATCAGAACGGATGGCGAGATAGAGCTATGGTAAGCATTAAAAATGAAACGGACGGCTTTTCTTTGAATCATTTCAAGTTTCTTTATATCCTTTTTTAAGTGCGGATCCCATACGACAGAAGCATACTCAAGTTTCGGACGAATTAGTGTGTTGAAGGCAAGTTGTTTAAGTTCAGAGGGAGCGTGTTTTAATTTGTGTCTTAGAAGGCCAAGGTTTCTTGAAGCAGACGAGCAAATGTTATTAATGTGGCTGGACCATGAAAGGCGATTTGTAATGGTGACTCCAAGATATTTGTATTCGCTCACCTGTACCAGTGGAAGATTGTTTATTGCGTAATTAAAATTGTATGGCGCTTTCTTGTTAGTAACCTGAAGAAGAACCGATTTGTCGCTGTTTATTTTCATGGACCAAAGGGTGCACCACTCTTGGACATTATTAAGATTTGACTGCAGTCATTCTTAATCGGTAGTGCTGCTAATGTTCTTAAACAGAATGCAGTCATCTGCGAATAGTCTAATACCGACTTCGGACGTATTTACGGAGTTAACCAAATCATTTATATAAATAAGGAATAAAAAAGGCCCAAGTACGCTGCCTTGAGGTACACCAGAGGTAACGGGTAAAATACCTGAATGAGATTTTTTAACATCGACGAACTGTTTTCTGTTGGAAAGATAGGTTTTAATCCATTCGACAAAAGCTGTTGGAAGACCAAGATGTTGAAGTTTAAAGATGAGCTTATTGTGCATGACGCGATCAAACGCCTTGCTGAAATCTCAAAAAATGACGTCAACCTGTCCAGCATTGTCAATCGATGAAGCGAATTCATGAACTGTAGTGACGAGCTGAGTAACCGTAGATAAACCTCTTCTAAAACCATGTTGAAAGGGAGACAGGATGTTATTTTTTTCCAGAAATGACATAAGATATTTAGATATAACATGCTCCATAAGCTTGCAGGTACCTGAAGTTAGCGATATGGGACGGTAATTGTTAACGTTCAAACGATCACCTTTCTTAAAAATTGGAACGCGAGCTAAGCGCCACTCATCAGGGACAACAGAATCTTTTAATGAAAGTTCGAAGAGGTGAGTTAAAATGTGGGCTAATGGTTCGGAATAACGACGCAGAAACTCATTAGGGATATCATCAGGCCCCACTGCCGATTTCGTTTTCAAGTTTAGCAGCATGTTTAGTACGCCTTCATAGCTTATAAAGTCACCTGGTATATCAGATCCGGATTCCTGAAGTTCCAAATCTGGATCACTCGAGGCAAAGACAGAATGAAAGAAACTATTGAAGTGATTTGCAATATCCACAGGAATCTCCGAGACCATGCCGTCAATAGATAGCTGATTTATCTCATCTTTAGAATCACGTAGGTAACGCCAAAATTTCTCAGGGCTCTCTCTTAAGAAGTTGGGCAGTGCCTGCGAAAAGTAGTTTTTTTTTGCTTCGGAAAGCTTAGAGGCTAGCTGAGTTTTCAGCGTTCGAAAACAGGTAGTTCTATGACCGCTTCGTTTAGCACGTTTAATTTTGCGATGCAAATGAATGATTTCTCTAGTAATCCATGGATTAGGCTTATTTGTACGTACACGCTGGTTAGGAACAAAATTTTCAATGCAAAAGTGAATAGTCTCCTTAAGTGTAGTCCATATTGCTGTGACGTCGCTAGGCAGGTTATCACATAAATCCCAGAGTTTGTCTATAGGATCGCAAGATCATCGGCACGTGAAAAATTTTTTACAGTGTTATTGTTCGCTATCTTATGGTTTTTCTGGGCATCAAGCAGCAAAGACAAATGAACGCTTTTGTGATCAGAGATACCCGTGTCAACATACACACTGTATTCAGATAAACTAGCGCTGACAAATACCAAATCAAGAATTGAACGAGCGTTACCCACTTCTCTAGTGAAATGAGAGACAGTCTGCACCAAATCACACATCAGCATAATATTCAAAAGAGGGTTGGTTGAATCATTAAAAACACAATCAGGGTTAGCCCAATCAAGTAAAGGAAGGTTGAGATCACCAGCGAGAATAAGACGGTCATCTTTGAACAAAGACATATGATCATAAAGCTCAACCAAGAAATCGGGGGAGGCAGATGGGGGTCTGTACACTGCGCAGACTGTGAACAAACTACCCCAGCAGTTTACCTTAACAAATAAACTCTCATGGTCATCTATCTGGTTAAGAACAGTGCCATTCAAACAGTTTTTTATTATGACGGCTACGCCCCCACCACGGGTAGGTCGGTCTCTTCGGAATATTTTATGTGACGCGGGGACAATAACACTGTCAGTGATGCCGTCATGCAACCAAGTTTTTGTAATTATCATTATGTGGGGATCATGGGCCAAAATGAGGAACTCAAGTTGGTCAACTTTATTGGCAATACTCTGTGCATTCAAGTTCACTACCCGTAACTCTTTGGGCGCAGTGGATGCATTCCGTCATGTCTGTACGGCGTTCTGAGAAGGAAGCGCGACGCGTGTGTTCTTAACTTCATCCCAAACGAACAGGCTACCGTCAATCTTCAACTTATCATAAGCAAGATACACCTTTTGTTTATTATCTCTTTCTGCCTTCGAGCTTTCCCATAGAAGTTTGCGTTTGCGCAGCGTGTGCTGGCTGTAATCGTTTTGCAGGTATATATTGCTACCTTTAAGCTTGCTTACGTTCCGCCAGACGGCTTGTTTTTCATTAAAATCTTGGAAGTACGCAATGACTGGTCTGCGAGTTCCGCTGAGCCCAAGACGGTGAATGCGAGCGACGGACATGCACTGGACGCCCAGTTTTACACCAAATACATCCGAAATCACCTTAGTTCTCAGTGTTTCTTCACTTTCATCCGGGGATTCATCAATGCCATACACAACAACGTTAGAACGATGACTGCGGTCCTCAAGATCCGTTAATTTGTCCTTTTGCCAAGTAATAATGCTCTGAAGGGAAGCGGTAGAATTTTCTAAAGTAGCAATCTCAGGGGACTTTACATGCATTTCTTTCAGCTGTCCATCTAAAGAACGCAACTGAGAATCGACATCACGCAACAGTTGCTCGTTTTCTGACACACAGGTTTTAACGGATACAAGCTCTTTAAAGATTCGAGTCTGACCTTCCAAAATACACTGAAACATATCTTCGACTGAAGGTCCAGCGTTTTGCTCAACATCGCCGCAGAGTAGCATTTTGCACATGAAGTAAAATTCATACACAAGGTTCATATAAGTGCGTGGGCACGGCACAACAAGAAAAATTTCGTTGCCAGATCGAACTTTTGAAAAGGAACAACTAACCTGTGTTGTGAAAAAGAATTTCGTGGTAAGCGACATGATGCCAATCGCTTCGCCGCGCCCACTGCCGAAGAAGTGCTGTGGAGGCTCTTTTATAGCTGGGTTCAGTGTCGACATAACGGATGTGCGAATGTCGGGTAGAAAAGTATCCGGTTTGCTGGCCAGGAACGGAGGATGCGCAGAAAAGGCAGCGTCCACAGCGCAGCTTGAAACCTTTGGCCATGTACACATGCCGTTGACAGTTGATGAATCGGCGATCACACACAGGAGAACCTGTGTTGTGAAAAAGAATTTCGTGGTAAGCGACATGATGCCAATCGCTTCGCCGCACCGAAGCTTGCATGCAAGCTTCCAATTCTGCATCGCTCCCACCGGTGCTCCAGATGGTGACATCGTCTGCGTATATGGTGTGCTCCACACCAGCAATTTCACCCAGTGCGCGAGAAAGCTTTGTCATCGCCAAGTTAAATAAGAATGGTGAAAGTACTGAGCCTTGTGGTGTTCCCTTATCGCCCAGTTCAAAGCTCTCCGAGACGTGCTCGCCTATCCGGAGAGTTGCCGTTCGATCCTCTAGAAATGCCTTGACGTAGCGGTAGAAGCGTGTTCCGAGATTGTGGTCAGATATGGCTTTGAGACTGGCTTGATGTTGCATGTTGTCAAAAGCTTGTTCCACGTCGAGTCCCAGCAGCGCCTTGGTGTCTTGTGTGGGGCGATCCAACAGACTTTTCTTGATTCGTAGCATAGCGTCTTGCGTTGAGAGACCCGGCCTGTAGCCTATCATATTGGAGGGGAAGTACTCCTTTTCTTCTACGTATTCCAATAGTCTATTAAGTATGACGTGTTCGGCTAGCTTTCCTAGGCAAGACGTTAGTGAGATGGGCCTTAGGTTTTGTAGGCCGAGCGGCTTGCCTGGTTTTTGGGATGAGGACCATGTTTGCATGTTTTCATTCGGCAGGAAGATGGCCAGTTTTCCAGGCTTCGTTGATTTGTTGCGTTAGGAACGTGACCGAGCTGTCCTCTAAATTTCGGAGAGCCCGATTTGTGATACCATCAGGGCCTGCTGCAGAGTTACTGTTGAGTTCGTGAATTGCAAAGTGTACTTCGCTTTCTGTGAAGTCCGTATCTAGCTGCGAGTTTGGAGCACCGTCATAGTTCTTTGTATGTCCCGAATACATTTCCCTTTGGTTGCGCCCTTTGATTAGACGTGTGTTGCTCTTTGTATGAAATTTATGTTCTACATAGCAACAGCTCTCGTAACTAAGTGCTCAACCATTGCTGCCTAGACAATCATGCTTCGAAGCATATCTTTTTGCTGTATGTGCTTTAATTAGCTGTGTGCTGTACTTTGTATAATAATATCCTAAGTGTTCACTGCACTGGGAGGCGAGGCCTTGTCAGGTGTGTTTGAAATGCATTTTGCCTAGTCTACCTTCATACAATGTTCCCCTTGTAATCTTTCTTGTCCATGATATGTACCCACTTTCCGCTAAATATGAATACAAATTAGACCTGCTGCCACATTGACCATCAAGCTTTGTAAGGTTTAGGTGGTGTTCCATATCAAACTGAAACGCAAGACAATGAATTGCAGTTGCTCTTTGCTGCCTGCTATTCTGTCCGCTCTGGCACATTGTATTCGTTCGACAAAAACTTATTTATTGAATAAGACAAGCTGTCTGAGTAGTTGGTGTTGCATCATTTCCAGCAGCACGTAGCAGCATGAGCGTAATGCACTTTCAAAACACGAAGGCAGAACAAGCCCTGAACTTCAACTTCAATTCGGAGAATTGCCAAAACACTGCATATATACTCCCAGAAAAAGAGAAAACACCCAGCATGATTACAAAATTTTTCTTGCAATCCTGGTGGGTGTTATGTTTTTTTCAGCGGGTGTATATGCAGTGTTTTGGCAATTCTCCGAATTGAAGTTGAAGTTCAGGGCTTGTTCTGCCTTCATGTTTTGAAAGTGCTCTGTGCTCATGCTGCTACGTGCTACTGAAAATGCATTATTTATTGAACTTATTTTGCGTCTTCAAAGGTGTACTTTGCAATAAACTGTAGAAGTTCCATTTCCATTTCACGTTTGTGCTTTCTTGGGCATTCGCGCAGCTTGTGCGCCACAATTTGTCCATACAAAGAGGCCTGGTCCCTATCATCTTTGATCAGCTGGTCCACCCTCTGTATGTCGTCGTCCAGCCTCGTTATTTCATCCCGGCGCCTCTTTCTTGCGGTCCGCTGCCCTTGTCGAGGGGTTGCTGAGGCAGTCTGTGAGGAGCCATTGTATGTGCTCGGCTCCGGGCTGTCTCTGCCGAGGACGCTGCTCTCCTGTGTCGGTTCTATGAGAAAAAAATAGAATTGTGGAACTGAATCTCTGCAAAGCATTGTATATTATGCCGCAAAACAGAGTTCAGAAGAGCAAAATGACTCTCCAAGAACTTGTGCTGCTTCCAGACATGAGCCCACAGGGGCGAAGATAAAGTTCGGCCATGCTTACTGCAGTAACATGCAATGGTAGTTTTCACTTAAGATGAGCTTGTGGCGTTTTTGGATGGTCCTTGCGAAAAGCTCAAGTGCATTTTATGTCTCTGTATGGCTTCAGTATTGCCTGGTTCTATTGCATATGTGGACCCTCTGATGTCGCACCTTTGCTTAGACCAGCTTGTGGTGTTTCTGGATGGTCCTTGCGAAAAGCTCAAGTGCATTTTATGTCTCTGTATGGCTTCAGTATTGCCTGGTTCTTTTGCATATGTGGACCCTCTGATGTCGCACCTTTGCTTAGACCAGCTTGTGGTGTTTCTGGATGGTCCTTGCGAAAAGCTCAAGTGCATTTTATGTCTCTGTATGGCTTCAGTATTGCCTGGTTCTATTGCATATGTGGACCCACTGATGTCGCACCTTTGCTTAGACCAGCTTGTGGTGTTTCTGGATGGTCCTTGCGAAAAGCTCAAGTGCATTTTATGTCTCTGTATGGCTTCAGTATTGCCTGGTTCTATTGCATATGTGGACCCTCTGATGTCGCACCTTTGCTTAGACCAGCTTGTGGTGTTTCTGGATGGTCCTTGCGAAAAGCTCAAGTGCATTTTATGTCTCTGTATGGCTTCAGTATTGCCTGGTTCTATTGCATATGTGGACCCTCTGATGTCGCACCTTTGCTTAGACCAGCTTGTGGTGTTTCTGGATGGTCCTTGCGAAAAGCTCAAGTGCATTTTATGTCTCTGTATGGCTTCAGTATTGCCTGGTTCTTTTGCATATGTGGACCCTCTGATGTCGCACCTTTGCTTAGACCAGCTTGTGCTGTTTCTGGATGGTCCTTGCGAAAAGCTCAAGTGCATTTTATGTCTCTGTATGGCTTCAGTATTGCCTGGTTCTTTTGCATATGTGGACCCTCTGATGTCGCACCTTTGCTTAGACCAGCTTGTGGTGTTTCTGGATGGTCCTTGCGAAAAGCTCAAGTGCATTTTATGTCTCTGTATGGCTTCAGTATTGCCTGGTTCTATTGCATATGTGGACCCTCTGATGTCGCACCTTTGCTTAGACCAGCTTGTGGTGTTTCTGGATGGTCCTTGCGAAAAGCTCAAGTGCATTTTATGTCTCTGTATGGCTTCAGTATTGCCTGGTTCTTTTGCATATGTGGACCCTCTGATGTCGCACCTTTGCTTAGACCAGCTTGTGGTGTTTCTGGATGGTCCTTGCGAAAAGCTCAAGTGCATTTTATGTCTCTGTATGGCTTCAGTATTGCCTGGTTCTATTGCATATGTGGACCCTCTGATGTCGCACCTTTGCTTAGACCAGCTTGTGGTGTTTCTGGATGGTCCTTGCGAAAAGCTCAAGTGCATTTTATGTCTCTGTATGGCTTCAGTATTGCCTGGTTCTTTTGCATATGTGGACCCTCTGATGTCGCACCTTTGCTTAGACCAGCTTGTGGTGTTTCTGGATGGTCCTTGCGAAAAGCTCAAGTGCATTTTATGTCTCTGTATGGCTTCAGTATTGCCTGGTTCTTTTGCATATGTGGACCCTCTGATGTCGCACCTTTGCTTAGACCAGCTTGTGGTGTTTCTGGATGGTCCTTGCGAAAAGCTCAAGTGCATTTTATGTCTCTGTGTGGCTTCAGTATTGCCTGGTTCTTTTGCATATGTGGACCCTCTGATGTCGCACCTTTGCTTAGACCAGCTTGTGGTGTTTCTGGATGGTCCTTGCGAAAAGCTCAAGTGCATTTTATGTCTCTGTATTGGCTTCAGTATTGCCTGGTTCTATTGCATATGTGGACCCTCTGATGTCGCACCTTTGCTTAGACCAGCTTGTGGTGTTCCTGGATGGTCCTTGCGAAAAGCTCAAGTGCATTTTATGTCTCTGTATGGCTTCAGTATTGCCTGGTTCTTTTGCATATGTGGACCCTCTGATGTCGCACCTTTGCTTAGACCAGCTTGTGCTGTTTCTGGATGGTCCTTGCGAAAAGCTCAAGTGGATTTTATGTCTCTGTATGGCTTCAGTATTGCCTGGTTCTATTGCATATGTGGACCCTCTGATGTCGCACCTTTGCTTAGACCAGCTTGTGGTGTTTCTGGATGGTCCTTGCGAAAAGCTGAAGTGCATTTTAGGTCTCTGTATGGCTTCAGTATTGCCTGGTTCTATTGCATATGTGGACCCTCTGATGTCGCACCTTTGCTTAGACCAGCTTGTGGTGTTTCTGGATGGTCCTTGCGAAAAGCTCAAGTGCATATTATGTCTCTGTATGGCTTCAGTATTGCCTGGTTCTTTTGCATATGTGGACCCTCTGATGTCGCACCTTTGCTTAGACCAGCTTGTGGTGTTTCTGGATGGTCCTTGCGAAAAGCTCAAGTGCATTTTATGTCTCTGTATGGCTTCAGTATTACCTGGTTCTTTTGCATATGTGGACCCTCTGATGTCGCACCTTTGCTTAGACCAGCTTGTGGTGTTTCTGGATGGTCCTTGTGAAAAGCTCAAGTGCATTTTATGTCTCTGTATGGCTTCAGTATTGCCTGGTTCTTTTGCATATGTGGACCCTCTGATGTCGCACCTTTGCTTAGACCAGCTTGTGCTGTTTCTGGATGGTCCTTGCGAAAAGCTCAAGTGCATTTTATGTCTCTGTATGGCTTCAGTATTGCCTGGTTCTTTTGCATATGTGGACCCTCTGATGTCGCACTTTTGCTTAGACCAGCTTGTGGTGTTTCTGGATGGTCCTTGCGAAAAGCTCAAGTGCATTTTATGTCTCTGTATGGCTTCAGTATTGCCTGGTCCTTTTGCATATGTGGACCCTCTGATGTCGCACCTTTGCTTAGACCAGCTTGTGGTGTTTCTGGATGGTCCTTGCGAAAAGCTCAAGTGCATTTTATGTCTCTGTATGGCTTCAGTATTGCCTGGTTCTTTTGCATATGTGGACACTCTGATGTCGCACCTTTGCTTAGACCAGCTTGTGGTGTTTCTGGATGGTCCTTGCGAAAAGCTCAAGTGCATTTTATGTCTGTATGGCTTCAGTATTGCCTGGTTCTATTGCATATGTGGACCCTCTGATGTCGCACCTTTGCTTAGACCAGCTTGTGGTGTTTCTGGATGGTCCTTGCGAAAAGCTCAAGTGCATTTTATGTCTCTGTATGGCTTCAGTATTGCCTGGTTCTTTTGCAGATGTGGACCCTCTGATGTCGCACCTTTGCTTAGACCAGCTTGTGGTGTTTCCGGATGGTCCTTGCGAAAAGCTCAAGTGCATTTTATGTCTCTGTATGGCTTCAATATTGCCTGGTTCTATTGTATGTGTGGGCCCTTGGGTGTCGTACCTTTGCAAAGAGGCAGTAAGGAACTTGAGTGCACATTCTTACCGTCACAATCACCGTAGATGGCATTTAGGACTGCCTCAGCAGTTTCTCCGCAGGCTTCTTCGTCCAACTGTCGGCTGTTGGAGAAGGTGCTGGAATAAAAAAATGTTACGTGCAGCTAATCAGCGCACGCTACTTTTCATACCTCAGCTTTGCAAACATTCCTTCATGAACATTTGGAGGCACAGCAGCTGCAGTACTGTCCAGTACTTATTATTGCAACTACTGTAACTTTGTATTTGTTTAACTCCTTTTACATCATCCGGTTATGTAACACGCTTCTCTGAACCTCAATGGAAAAATAAATGGTTTTGAAAAGTGAGCATCATGCTATGGAGACATACCTGCCGATATCCACCTGGTCCTTGAGAAACATGTGCAGGTGAAAATATGGCCACCGTACCTGCTTCACTGCACCTGCTCCAGAGCCACTCGGAGCGCCATCCTTCCAGGCGCGGTGTTTTTTCGTGAACGTGTCCCTAAGACTCTTCCACCGCGCCTGGACATTGGAGCCTGCAAGTATAGTTTAACGCATTTTTTATTCACCTCAAATGATGAAGAGGGCTGAGGAAAAAGCCTCATGGGCTTGACCAGCCGTTGACCTGTTTACACAGACAACAGGCGAGAATTTGTTATTAAGGCGAGATCACACTGACAGAAAATGAGTAGAAAGCCAGTGATGCACACATTTCAAGAAAATAAAACGAGCCAAGCTCCTCTTGTAAATGCTGATAATAATCCAAAAGCTCGTGGATCAGCGCAGTCAATACATCAACATTATTTTCATGTAACATGATTGAGTGTTTGGGCAGTCGATAAGCAACCATTTGTTGCCCGTAATTGGTCCTAGCAGTTTTAATATGCCTCGGTGGGTGCTGTGCGATATCAGTGTTCTGTTCCGTGTCCGATAAGTTAACATTTCAATGTATTGAATGCTTTGAAAGAGCTGTTCGTGTTGAAAACTATAGACAGAAAAAATCATCATCCTGGTCGCAGCGAAGCAAAAGAATACTCTGTATATAGCTATCTTTACAGCATATGAATTCTTTCTAGGTTGCTTACATCATGGAGTCCCATACAAGGGGACAGTAAGTTGCATGAGAGAAGAGCAGTTTATACACAAGTTTCATAGATTAAACCCAGGTCATCACCACAATGCCATCGAAAGTGCAAAAGCTATCCTGAATATTTCTCGCACCACTTTCAACAACAGCTGTCTCATTAACATGCTGCTAGCTGACCTTCACCTCGTCGTGGTATGGTTACAGTCTGAAATATAATGCATATTGTTGCAAAGCTTGTGTACCAAATAGAATGGCTACACGTTTGCGTGTAAACAACCATGTGCGGCCAACTTCGCTGTGCACCTATGATCTGGCTTGTTCAGACAGTGCGCGATGTGCCATGGAACAAATGAAATCTTTTTGCACCTGCTTTCCTTGGTACACGATTCTCGGGCACAATTCTCGTGTGTATTTGGGCCACGATTCTCGTATGCATTTTTGGCTTAAATCAAATGCAAGCATTGTGTCTGAAACGCAGTACCTTAGATTTCATTCGTTAGCTTAGCGACGCCCGCTTCAGCACTCTGAACAAGCGGGCTCGCCTCTGTACATGCAAAAAAATTCTCAGGCAAATAAGTGTCGCAGCACTATCATGTCGCAGATGAGATTCATTGAATCGTCGTAGCGTCCTCGAGACCTCTACAACGTGCTTCCTCAGGCATCGCCGTGCACGAGCGTGCATGCTCTGTGCTCGGCGGTGCGCTAGATTTCTGACGACGGCAAGCATGAAATTCGTTTCTAGCGAGCATAACGATCGACGAAAAACGAACATTCATAGCAAAGTAAACATACCTTCTGAATCGCATCCTACTTCGGCGACGACTTCGGCCCATGCCAGCCCTTTTTTTCTTATGTCCTTGTAGTCTGATCTTGCTGAGTCCCACAATATGAGATGCCTCTGCACAGCGCTTATCAAGCGGTCGTTGAACTCGAGGCGAGCTGCCTTGGAAGAAGACATGGCCATTTCGATAGGCGAGCACTCGCGCACGAAGCACAACAACACGAGACCACGTGGGCGACGCGAGCGAGGAGCGGAAGTGTCAGCCAGCCTGAGCGCCGATTGGCTGCTCCTGCTGGCCGCTTCCGGCGGCCGTCAGACGCCGCGCGTCAAAAATCTGGCTGGGCCAGATCGACGGCGGCGGGCGTATTTTTTGACGCGGGCAGTGCCCCCGGGAACTGCCACCATTCCAAAAGTTCCCCCGCCTGGCAACAAGCTGGTGCAAGGCACATCCGGACCAGCGCCACCGGCGGGCGCGTTGCCCGGGCGTGTCTCCAAGTCCCCTCCATCATCAAGTCAAAAGTCGTCACGTGATCCAGGCGCACCCTTATTCCAGAACGGGGATTTTCCGCCTCTCGAGGGCCGTCCACTTGGCACACCAAAGAAGACATCACAGCCAAAGGTAGGCAGCCGAGACGGGCCTCCTCCGTCCCCCCGCATTCCCCTACCTTCTTCCCCACCAACCCTTCCTCCTCTTCCCCCCCTTAACTCTAAGGTTGCGGACCTCCGCCGTGAGCTCGAGACTCTCCGGGCTCAAAATGCTCAACTCCAGGCCAAAATTAATGCGCTAGAAACGGTTCGGTCCTCCCCGCCTATTGCCCAGGTAGCTCCAGAACCGATGCAACAAGTGCCGGTGGACCCGACACCATCTAGCTCTGACGCGCGTTTCACCGCCCTCAAAAACGCCCTTGCCGCATTAGCGACTCAGATGTCAAATTTCGGCCAAATTCAAGAAAACCTGTCCAAGTCAGTCACGGCCACGGTTACGGCCACTGTGACGGCCAATATTAAGACGTGGCTGGAGTCAAACCCCAGGCTTCTACGCCGAATGGGGCCCCTCAAAGACGCAAACAGCCCATCAATATTCAATCGCCCCATCGATCTAACCGAACTCAAGGAAGAGCCGGAACCGATCCAGCCGCAGGTGACTGAACCTGTGCCCGCTCTCCAAGGCAGTCTCCCTTCAAAATTAACATGGCTGCGTCCCCTCCCAACCAACACCCTAAAGGGCGCCGCCCCCCGCAAAGACCGCAAGTTTTTTCCCTTGTGCAATGGAATTGTCGGGATTTCAAAAACAGGACCAAACGCGCCCACTTAAGGGCGTACATTGACAACCTCGAACACCCCGCCGCAGCCCTTGCGTTGCAAGAAACCGGAGATGCGGTTAAGCTCACGGGCTATAAAACTTTTCAAGGAGACCCGTTCACCTGTATCCTAGTCCATAAGGGTTACACAGCGCAGGAGGTTGATCTCGACCTAAATCTGGAATATTCGTACGTGATGGTCTCTGTCCTCCCCCTGCGGCGAACAGATAGCCCCGCACACATACTTAATATCTACTGCCCCCCGAAACTCAAAAACATCACTTTTTCTAACATCTTTAGCGCAGCGCTAAGGATCGCGGGTCGCGACCCCCTCATGATAGTGGGCGATTTTAACGCGCCCTGTCTCATGTGGGGTTATTGCAAGGAAGAGACGCGTGGTCGTAAGTTGGCGGAACTTACATCTACGCTGGGCATCACACTCTTCTAACCGACCCGGTCCACCCAACACGTGTAGGGAACTCCGTCACTCGGGACACCTGCCCCGACCTTACCCTCGTGAAACACATCCAACACGCAGAGTGGATCAACACCGAGGACGCCCTCGGTAGCGACCACTGCATACTGAACACTGTCATTTACACTCGGCCCTTACGTCGCCCCCTTGCGCAAGCCAAACTTCCCGACTGGAACGCTTTCCTCCAGGCCCTCCGAGTAACTTCTCTCATGGAACAGGACTACTCCACTTGGGCACACGGACTCATGCAAACACTCCGTTCACAAGGAAAGCATATCCAGCTTACGGAGCGTGCACCTGACGTGGATAAGCACCTAATGCACCTCTGGGAAGCTCGCCGCAGCCTCGCTAAGCGATGGCGGCGGCAGAAACACAACCGTAAACTCCGCGCTCGCATCTCTGACCTCACCCAGCAAGCTGCCGAGTATGCTGCCCAGCTCGCAGACACTAACTGGGTAGATCGATGCAACAGCGCAGCAAGACAGATGTCCAGCCGCAACACTTGGCGGCTCTTCAGGAGTCTCATAGACCCCACACAAACACGCTCGGAGACCCAGAAAGACATCAATCGCGTGATACACAACTTTCAAGGAAACACGAAGCAGCTAGCGAACACCTTGCGCTCACAATACCTCAATCAGGATCAAGACCCGCGCGGGCAGGATTATTCGTATGCAGGCTGCGATAATCCGGAACTGGATCAACTTTTCCAGCTTCACGACCTTCGCGCGGCTCTTGCCAAAATGCACAGGGGGACGGCGCCCGGGAGGGATAAGGTCACAGTCAAATTATTAGCGAACCTTCCTGATCGGGCTTATGAAACGTCCGGCTCCCGCCCTTTTTTTTAAATTCTGCCTCGTACGATGGGCGGAGTCGACCAACGCGTGAAGTTCCTTTCAGCCAGCTCCGTGGAGGCTTTGCTTTCGCTTTATTTTGTTTTTTAGGTTTCCATGAATAAATAGTTTCATTCGCAGATAATATAGCCGCAAAATAAGCTCGCAGAAATAAAAATAAGCGCGGACTATTTGCTACTACGGACTACTACGTATTACTCCGCCGATGTCAGAGCGGCAAGCCGCCACGGGACTGGGTGAAAGGCACTCCACGCGTTGGTCGACTCCGCCCACCGTACGAGGCAGAATTTAAAAAAAAAGGGCGGGAGCCGGACGTTAATTCGATTTAATTAGGGAAATTGGCCACTCAGGGCAGTAAGTCGCAGTTTCTAAGAATGCTAGGAACGTGTAGATCGAGTTCCCGCGGCAAAAAGACAAGTTCAGATTCCTCTTCAGTGCACCTTTAAGTTCTTTTGCGGGCGCAAGTCAGCCCAAATAAAGAGCTTCGTTTGCAAGTCTTTCTGGTGTCTTCCTGACCGCTGGACTGCTGTCACTATAACGTGACAATATGTTGATACCAACGCGTACAACAGCTGCCATACCATAGAAGGACACCATTTCAAGAACGACGTCCTCACTGCAGTTACTGCATGTTTAACTCATGTTCTTGCATTTTTTTGGTGCCAATTACGCATTCTTATGAACACGTTTCTTATGTATTGTGCCTTGCAAGTATTTGCATGGCCATCGTGTTTTCATGTTAGCCCTGTGAAATGTTTTGTGCCTTTTCCTAAATGGTAGTTTATTGGTCATTAGAGGCAATATCTTTATCGCTGAACTGCAACTGCATTTACAGTGTTCTTCACTGTGAAACTTTGAAATTAAGCGCAATTTTAAATACTCATTTCACTAAAATCTGCTTATATGCACCCATACTTATATGCACCCATCATTTGGCATTCTTTAATACATTGAAATGAACTGCCAATTTTTACTCAGTATATTGCCACGTATCATTGTAGTGTTTGTTCGATCCGGAGAGTTGCCGTTCGATCCTCTAGAAATGCCTTGACGTAGCGGTAGAAGCGTGTTCCGAGATTGTGGTCAGATATGGCTTTGAGAATGGCTTGATGTTGGATGTTGTCAAAAGCTTGTTCCACGTCGAGTCCCAGCAGCGCCTTGGTGTCTCGTGTGGGGCGATCCAACAGACTTTTCTTGATTCGTAGCATAGCGTCTTGCGTTGAGAGACCCTGCCTGTAGCCTATCATATTGGAGGGGAAGTACTCCTTTTCTTCTACGTATTCCAATAGTCTATTAAGTATGACGTGTTCGGCTAGCTTTCCTAGGCAAGACGTTAGTGAGATGGGCCTTAGGTTTTGTAGGCCCAGCGGCTTGCCTGGTTTTTGGGATGAGGACCGTGTTTGCATGTTTCCATTCGGCAGGAAGATGGCCAGTTTTCCAGGCTTCGTTAGGAACGTGACCAAGCTGTCCTCTAAATTTCGGAGAGCCCGATTTGTGATACCATCAGGGCCTGCTGCAGAGTTACTGTTGAGTTCGTGAATTGCAAAGTGTACTTCGCTTTCTGTGAAGTCCGTATCTAGCTGCGAGTTTGGGGCACCGTCATAGTTCTTCCTTTGTATGTCCCGAATACATTTCCCTTTGGTTGCGCCCTTTGATTAGACGTGTGTTGCTCTTTGTATGAAATTTATGTTCTACATAGCAACAGCTCTTGTAACTAAGTGCTCAACCATTGCTGCCTAGACAATCATGCTTCGAAGCATATCTTTTTGCTGTATGTGCTTTAATTAGCTGTGTGCTGTACTTTGTATAATAATATCCTAAGTGTTCACTGCACTGGGAGGCGAGGCCTTGTCAGGTGTGTTTGAAATGCATTTTGCCTAGTCTACCTTCATACAATGTTCCCCTTGTAATCTTGTCCATGATATGTACCCACTTTCCGCTAAATATGAATACAAATTAGACCTGCTGCCACATTGACCATCAAGCTTTGTAAGGTTTAGGTGGTGTTCCATATCAAACTGAAACGCAAGACAATGAATTGCAGTTGCTCTTTGCTGCCTGCTATTCTGTCCGCTCTGGCACATTGTATTCGTTCGACAAAAACTTATTTATTGAATAAGACAAGCTGTCTGAGTAGTTGGTGTTGCATCATTTCCAGCAGCACGTAGCAGCATGAGCGTAATGCACTTTCAAAACACGAAGGCAGAACAAGCCCTGAACTTCAACTTCAATTCGGAGAATTGCCAAAACACTGCATATATACTCCCAGAAAAAGAGAAAACACCCAGCATGATTACAAAATTTTTCTTGCAATCCTGGTGGGTGTTATGTTTTTTTCAGCGGGTGTATATGCAGTGTTTTGGCAATTCTCCGAATTGAAGTTGAAGTTCAGGGCTTGTTCTGCCTTCATGTTTTGAAAGTGCTCTGTGCTCATGCTGCTACGTGCTACTGAAAATGCGTTATTTATTGAACTTATTTTTCGTCTTCAAAGGTGTACTTTGCAATAAACTGTAGAAGTTCCATTTCCATTTCACGTTTGTGCTTTCTTGGGCATTCGCGCAGCTTGTGCGCCACAATTTGTCCATACAAAGAGGCCTGGTCCCTATCATCTTTGATCAGCTGGTCCACCCTCTGTATGTCGTCGTCCAGCCTCGTTCTTTCATCCCGGCGCCTCTTTCTTGCGGTCCGCTGCCCTTGTCGAGGGGTTGCTGAGGCAGTCTGTGAGGAGCCATTGTATGTGCTCGGCTCCGGGCTGTCTCTGCCGAGGACGCTGCTCTCCTGTGTCGGTTCTATGAGAAAAAATTAGAATTGTGGAACTGAATCTCTGCAAAGCATTGTATATTATGCCGCAAAACAGAGTTCAGAAGAGCAAAACGACTCTCCAAGAACTTGTGCTACTTCCAGACATGAGCCCACAGGGGTGAAGATAAAGTTTGGCCATGCTGACTGCAGTAACATGCAATGGTAGTTTTCACTTCTTAAGACCAGCTTGTGGCGTTTCTGGATGGTCCTTGCGAAAAGCTCAAGTGCATTTTATGTCTCTGTATGGCTTCAGTATTGCCTGGTTCTTTTGCATATGTGGACCCTCTGATGTCGCACCTTTGCTTAGACCAGCTTGTGGTGTTTCTGGATGGTCCTTGCGAAAAGCTCAAGTGCATTTTATGTCTCTGTATTTCTTCAATATTGCCTGGTTCTATTGCATATGTGGACCCTCTGATGTCGCACCTTTGCTTAGACCAGCTTGTGGTGTTTCTGGATGGTCCTCGCGAAAAGCTCAAGTGCATTTTATGTCTCTGTATGGCTTCAGTATTGCCTGGTTCTTTTGCATATGTGGACCCTCTGATGTCGCACCTTTGCTTAGACCAGCTTGTGGTGTCTAAGTATGGTCCTTGCGAAAAGCTCAAGTGCATTTTATGTCTCTGTATGGCTTCAGTATTGCCTGGTTCTATTGTATATGTGGACCCTCTGATGTCGCACCTTTGCTTAGACCAGCTTGTGGTGTTTCTGGATGGTCCTTGCGAAAAGCTCAAGTGCATTTTATGTCTCTGTATGGCTTCAGTATTGCCTGGTTCTTTTGCATATGTGGACCCTCTGATGTCGCACCTTTGCTTAGACCAGCTTGTGGTGTCTAAGTATGGTCCTTGCGAAAAGCTCAAGTGCATTTTATGTCTCTGTATGGCTTGAGTATTGCCTGGTTCTTTTGCATATGTGGACCCTCTGATGTCGCACCTTTGCTTAGACCAGCTTGTGGTGTTTCTGAATGGTCCTTGCGAAAAGCTCAAGTGCATTTTATGTCTCTGTATGGCTTCAATATTGCCTGGTTCTATTGCATATGTGGACCCTCTGATGTCGCACCTTTGCTTAGACCAGCTTGTGGTGTTTCTGTATGGTCCTTGCGAAAAGCTCAAGTGCATTTTATGTCTCTGTATGGCTTCAATATTGCCTGGTTCTATTGCATATGTGGACCCTCTGATGTCGCACTTTTGCTTAGACCAGCTTGTGGTGTTTCTGGATGGTCCTCGCGAAAAGCTCAAGTGCATTTTATGTCTCTGTATGGCTTCAGTATTGCCTGGTTCTTTTGCATATGTGGACCCTCTGATGTCGCACCTTTGCTTAGACCAGCTTGTGGTGTCTAAGTATGGTCCTTGTGAAAAGCTCAAGTGCATTTTATGTCTCTGTATGGCTTCAGTATTGCCTGGTTCTATTGCATATGTGGACCCTCTGATGTCGCACCTTTGCTTAGACCAGCTTGTGGTGTCTAAGTATGGTCCTTGCGAAAAGCTCAAGTGCATTTTATGTCTCTGTATGGCTTCAGTATTGCCTGGTTCTTTTGCATATGTGGACCCTCTGATGTCGCACCTTTGCTTAGACCAGCGTGTGGTGTCTAAGTATGGTCCTTGCAAAAAGCTCAAGTGCATTTTATGTCTCTGTATGGCTTCAATATTGCCTGGTTCTATTGCATATGTGGACCCTCTGATGTCGCACCTTTGCTTAGACCAGCTTGTGGTGTCTAAGTATGGTCGTTGCGAAAAGCTCAAGTGCATTTTATGTCTCTGTATGGCTTCAATATTGCCTGGTTCTATTGTATGTGTGGGCCCTTGGGTGTCGTACCTTTTGCAAAGAGGCAGTAAGGAACTTGAGTGCACATTCTTACCGTCACAATCACTGTAGATGGCATTTAGGACTGCCTCAGCAGTCTCTCCGCAGGCTTCTTCGTCCAACTGTCGGCTTTTGGAGAAGGTGCTGCAAAAAAAAAAGGTTACGTGCAGCTAATCAGCGCACGCTACTTTTCATACCTCAGCTTTGCAAACATTCCTTCATGAACATTTGGAGGCACAGCAGCTGCAGTACTGTCCAGTACTTATTATTGCAACTACTGTAACTTTTTATTTGTTTAACTCCTTTTACATTATCTGGTTATGTAACACGCTTCTCTGAACCGCAATAGAAAAATAAATGGTTTTGAAAAGTGAGCATCATGCGATGGAGACATACCTGCCGATATCCACCTGGTCCTTGAGAAACATGAGCAGGTGAAAATATGGCCACCGCACCTGCTTCACTGCACCTGCTCCAGAGCCACTCGGAGCGCCATCCTTCCAGGCGCGGTGTTTTTTCGTGAACGTGTCCCTAAGACTCTTCCACCGCGCCTGGACATTGGAGCCTGCAAGTATAGTTTAACGCATTTTTTATTCACCTCAAATGATGAAGAGGGCTGAGGAAAAAGCCTCATGGGCTTGACCAGCCGTTGACCTGTTTACACAGACAACAGGCGAGAATTTGTTATTAATAAGGCGAGATCACACTGACAGAAAACGAGTAAAAAGCCAGTGATGCACACATTTCAAGAAAATAAAACGAGCCAAGCTCCTCTTGTAAATGCTGATAATAATCCAAAAGCTCGTGGATCGGCGCAGTCAATACATCAACATTATTTTCATGTAACATGATTGAGTGTTTGGGCAGTCGATAAGCAACCATTTGTTGCCCGTAATTGGTCCTAGCAGTTTTAATATGCCTCGGTGGGTGCTGTGCGATATCAGTGTTCTGTTCCGTGTCCGATAAGTTAACATTTCAATGTATTGAATGCTTTGAAAGAGCTGTTCATGTTGAAAACTGTAGACAGAAAAAATCATCATCCTGGTCGCGGCGAAGCAAAAGAGTACTCTGTATATAGCTATCTTTACAGCATATGAATTCTTTCTAGGTTGCTTACATCATGGAGTCCCATACAAGGGGACAGTAAGTTGCATGAGAGAAGAGCAGTTTATACACAAGTTTCATAGATTAAACCCAGGTCATCACCACAATGCCATCGAAAGTGCAAAAGCTATCCTGAATATTTCTCGCACCACTTTCAACAACAGCTGTCTCATTAACATGCTGCTAGCTGACCTTCACCTCGTCGTGGTATGGTTACAGTCTGAAATATAATGCATATTGTTGCAAAGCTTGTGTACCAAATAGAATGGCTACACGTTTGCGTGTAAACAACCATGTGCGGCCAACTTCGCTGTGCACCTATGATCTGGCTTGTTCAGACAGTGGTCGATGTGCCATGGAACAAATGAAATCTTTTTGCACCTGCTTTCCTTGGTGCACGATTCTCGGGCACAATTCTCGTGTGTATTTGGGCCACGATTCTCGTATGCATTTTTGGCTTCGATTGAATGCAAGCATTGTGTCTGAAACGCAGTACCTTAGATTTCATTCGTTAGCTTAGGGACGCCCGCTTCAGCACTCTGAACAAGCGGGCTCGCCTCTGTACATGCAAAAAAATTCTCAGGCAAATAAGTGTCGCAGCACTGTCATGTCGCAGATGAGATTCATTGAATCATCGTAGCGTCCTCTAGACCTCTACAACGTGCTTCCTCAGGCATCGCCGTGCACCACCGTGCATGCTCTGTGCTCGGCGGTGCGCTAGATTTCTGACGACGGCAAGCATGAAATTCGTTTCTAGCGAGCATAACGATCGACGAAAAACGAACATTCATAGCAAAGTAAACATACCTTCTGAATCGCATCCTACTTCGGCGACGACTTCGGCCCATGCCAGCCCTTTTTTTCTTATGTCCTTGTAGTCTGATCTTGCTGAGTCCCACAATATGAGATGCCTCTGCACAGCGCTTATCAAGCGGTCGTTGAACTCGAGGCGAGCTGCCTTGGAAGAAGACATGGCCATTTCGATAGGCGAGCACTCGCGCACGAAGCACAACAACAACACGAGACCACGCGGGCGACGCGAGCGAGGAGCGGAAGTGTCAGCCAGCCTGAGCGCCGATTGGCTGCTCCTGCTGGCCGCTTCCGGCGGCCGTCAGACGCCGCGCGTCAAAAATCTGGCTGGGCCAGATCGACGGCGGCGGGCGTATTTTTTGACGCGGGCAGTGCCCCCGGGAACTGCCACCACTCCAAAAGTTCCCCCGCCTGGCAACAAGCCCTTACGTCGTCCCCTTGCGCAAGCCAAACTTCCCGACTGGAACGCTTTCCTCCAGGCCCTCCGAGTAACTTCTCTCATGGAACAGGACTACTCCACTTTGGCACACGGACTCATGCAAACACTCCGTTCACAAGGAAAGCATATCCAGCTTACGGAGCGTGCACCTGATGTGGATAAGCACCTAATGCACCTCTGGGAAGCTCGCCGCAGCCTCGCTAAGCGATGGCGGCGGCAGAAACACAACTGTAAACTCCGCGCTCGCATCTCTGACCTCACCCAGCAAGCTGCCGAGTATGCTGCCCAGCTCGCAGACACTAACTGGGTAGATCGATGCAACAGCGCAGCAAGACAGATGTCCAGCCGCAACACTTGGCGGCTCTTCAGGAGTCTCATAGACCCCACACAAACACGCTCGGAGACCCAGAAAGACATCAATCGCGCGATACACAACTTTCAAGGAAACACGAAGCAGCTAGCGAACACCTTGCGCTCACAATACCTCAATCAGGATCAAGACCCGCGCGGGCAGGATTATTCGTATGCAGGCTGCGATAATCCGGAACTGGATCAACTTTTCCAGCTTCACGACCTTCGCGCGGCTCTTGCCAAAATGCACAGGGGGACGGCGCCCGGGAGGGATAAGGTCCCAGTCAAATTATTAGCGAACCTTCCTGATCGGGCTTACGAAACCCTACTTGAATATATTAACGTCATTTGCACCGGGGACACTTCGTTGCCACCGGATTGGAAGACATCATTGGTAACCTTTATCCCAAAGGCGGGGAAACCGGTAAACAAAGACAACCTCCGGCCCATCTCCCTCACTTCATGCGTAGGAAAACTGATGGAAACGATGGTCCGTGACTGCCTCTCAGAATATCTCGAGAGCAAGAGCTCCTTTGCCGACACCATGTTCGGTTTCCGACCCAGTAAGTCCGCACAAGACATCCTCTTACAGCTTCATCACGAGGTTCTAGAACCCATAGAACACGCACACAACGACAAAATAGTCCTAGCACTCGATCTCAAGGGTGCGTTTGACAATGTTAAACACGGCGTCATACTAGAGCACCTTAGCGAGACCAACTGTGGCCCTCGTACATTCAACTACATCAAAGATTTCTTAGCAGACCGCTTGGCTTATATACGTATACAAGAGACAGAGTACGGCCCGTTTGAGATGGGAACGCGGGGCACACCACAAGGCGCTGTGTTGTTCCCGCTCCTCTTTAACGTTGTTATGATGCATCTCCCGGCACAGCTAGCGGGTGTCGGCGGTGTTCTGCTTTGCGCTGTACGCCGATGACATCACCATCTGGGTCACTACGGGAAACATAGGAGAGATGGAGGAATGCCTGCAAGCAGCGGCGAGCATTGTTGTACTGCGGCCTCCAGTGCTCCCTGTCCAAGTCTGTATTTGTGCATATTCGATCTTTTCCGGAATGCAAAATCTCCGTTCAGCTTTCCCTCCCAAGCGGCCCCATCCGTGAAGCGAATGAGCTACGAATGCTCGGTCTCTTCATTAATCAACATCGTAAGGGAGACACAACTCTTGCCGGACTCCGCAAAGTCGGCGACCAGGTGGGCCGAATGGTTCGCCGCGTTTCCAACAAGCCAGGAGGGTTGCGAAGTAAGGATGCGATGCGGCTCGCGCATGCCTTCGTAACTAGTCGAGTACTGTACTCGACTCCTTACCTCTGCTTACGGAAACATGACGAAGATCACTTGGAGATTGTACTCCACAAAATTTTCAAGAGAGCCCTCGACCTCCCGATATCCACTTCCAACGCGCGACTCCTCGCGTTGGGGGTGGTGAACACCTATCGAGAACTCCGCGAGGCGCATCTCGTTAACCAATACACGTGTCTCGCCCAGACCGTGTCCGGTCGCCGCCTCTTGGACCGGTTACATATCAGACATGATCACCATACCATGGAACGGGTTCGAGTGCCAGAACTGTGGAGAAGCGCCCTCTACATTCAACCCCTTCCGACTAAGATGAACAAGGAGGACCATTATGGCCGGCGCCAGGCGCGGGCGAATGCCCTGCACCGCCGCTATGGCTCAAAGAAACACGTCTTCTACGTCGACATTGCAGGCCCCTACTGCTCCAGGGGGGAATGGTACACGGCTGCAGTCATACACGAGGGAAAACAGGTGGACGGCCTCTCGTTCAGAGCGCCCAACTCAACGCATGCGGAGGAGGTGGCGATCGCCCTCACAGCCTCCCATCCCGACTCTAAATTCATCCTCACAGACTCTTGCGGAGCCTGCCGTAACTTTGAGTTCGGTTGGATCACTCCGCTCGCTCACCAAATTTTACACCGCAGTACTCGCGACGGCGATCCAACTCATCGCTCAATCATATGGGTCCCCGGCCACCAAGGCATGCCAGGTAACGAAGCCGCCCATGAGGCAGTTCGCGCACTCACTCACCGGGCACCAGGCGTCCCTTGGGAGGAGCTTAACCCAGATCACAGCCCTCTCCTTTCTTTTAAAGAAATTACTGAGCACTATCGTGCCGAACACCGGTGATACCCAGTTCCTATGAAAGGACTGGGTAAAGCTGGCGAACGAATTCTCAGGCTCTTTACAAACACCCTGCTGTGCCCGGCGGTTCTCAAACACTTTAATCCTTCTTTTGATGGCCGCTGCTCATTCTGTGGGGAGGTGGCCGACACCTTCCACATGGTTTGGGCATGCAGAAAAAATCCTTCTCTCCCCCCAATCACCCCTTCCCCTACCCGAGAGGACTGGGAGGCGGCCCTGCTCAGCTGCCAGGAACTATCGGCCCAACAGGCCCTGGTTCGGCAGACTTGTGTAGCGGTCTCGACCAACGGGATCCCGGAATGAAGGACTCCGCCTAGTATTGTAAGGGGTGAGACCCATTAGGGGCCTCTGCTTTTCACCACCACCACCACTGAGCTTGCCACGCTGAGTCGAGGGCATCTCCTTTGAGTCCGAGACCGCTGCCCCCACACGCTCTAAGGGTGTCTGGGAGCTTCACGCTTTAAAAGTGCGCGAAGTGTGGGTGGCATATATTCTGGCGTCCGTAGACAGGACGTTTGGTGTTTGTAAGCACAGAGAACGGAGAAAGAGTCTGAAGGAGTTTACGAAGAGGTCGTAAACGAGTGTTAGCAGCAGAGCGATATTGTGAGGTGCCGCACTGAAGCGGTTAGTGAGGTTCACCGTGTAGAGGTATCCATTGCCTTAAATGTAGAGTTTGGTCTCCAAATATGAGCTTTAAGGAGCTAAAGGAGCTAATAGAGGCCGGTCTCCAGATGGCGATGACCGGAGCCGAACTGCGAGAATGGGTGGACCAGGAAAGAGAGAGGGCTCGAGAAGAAAGAGAGAAAGAAAGACAGCGCGCTAGAGAAGCCGCTGAGAAAGAGAGGCAAAGGAAACGTGAAGTCAAGAGAGAAAGCAAAAGGCGAGAAGAAGCGGCCGAAAGGGCTTTTGGAAGAGAGATGGCAATCCTTCAGAGGAAGCTTGCTGAAATGCGGCGTTTGAGGAACATCAGGGATTCAGTGGAGCTTAGCCCCGGAGAGGCCGGGTGGAAGACTAACGAGTCTGTTTTGTTGATAACCACGGAAGAGGTTGTAGCCAGCTCCACAGGTCAGAGTGAGGTTGTAGAACAGCCTGTTCCTGCAACTGAAACCACCGAGAGTGAAGAACAGACCGGAGTGTCGCTTCCTCAGGAAACTGAATGCGTAGCTACTACCGAGGTAGTAGGCACTGAGGTAAAGGCCGACCTGACGCTTCAGCCAGAGGTCATCTTAGGGAAGTCGCCTGATGACGACGATGAAGCAGTTCGGACTTCCGTCAAGAATTCCGAGTGCAACGCATCTGAGTCTTGCAGTGCAGACCATGAGAAAGTTGTTAAGGGACACAGAGTGTGAAAGCTCAGACGTTGTAATAACGGAGGAGAGCGACCTCAGTGAAGACGCGGAAACCATTCCGAGAGAACTCGAGCAGCGAGGAGGGCTTTCCCGATGAGGAAGGCGAGGAAATTTCTGCCTATGAGGAAGACGAAGAAATTCTTGCCGCTGAGAAAGGAGAAAGTGCAGTACAAGGAATGGAGCACCACTGCACTTAAACTGACGAGCTCAGGAAAGTATCGGAAAAAGCTGAGGAAGCAATACTGAGGGACAGTGAGGAGAACGATTCTTCAAGGCATCCTGAGCCATGTTTAGAGTGCCCCTCACGAGAAAGGCTCCGAAAGAGGAAGAAAAGGAATAAGGACTTCGAAGGAGATGAAAGTGCAGTCCTCGAAGAACAAAAGAGACCTGAACCAGTGGCTTCGAGAGAGAACAACTCGGATGACGCAGTTGACAGTGAATCGGGCATGGCCCCTAGAAGAGCTTGGAAGAAAGTAAAGAGAAAGAGAAGCGAATTGAGCACCATCGGTACAGGTGGAATTGAACAGGACGGGCCTCGCAGAAAGCAGAGGAAGAGAATGGAAAGAAAGAGAACTAAGCTGAAGACAGCTGAGTCGAATGCGAGCGAGCCGCACGAACACCGCAGCAAAGTCAGAAAGAAGCCGAGACGGACGAGTCCAGCGTTCAGCAAGGACTCATACTGGAGGCGCAAACAGAAGAGCGCACGCCAAGAAGGAGAACACGAGAAGCGGAGCCGTCATAAGCGAACTGAACTGGCGTTAAATTTGTTCGCAACAGACACGCTAACCGCAGGAAAAGGGGAAGAGCTGGAAGACTGGGCGCAAAACCAGACAGCAGTACGAGTAGGAAGCTCGGCCAGAACAGCGTTCGGAAGAGAAGCCCCAGCATGAGGGGAAAGAAGGGCAGAGCCCGCAACCGGAAGAAAGGTCAGACTCGCGTGCGTAAGAGAGCTAAAAGCGCAACTGAAATCTTAAGCGAAACAGTCCTGTTCTGAACCCAATGTGTAGGCCAAACGTGGAAGTATAGGCGAAAGTATGCCTCATACTTGTGTGCTTCCTGTTTGCAATGTTGTGATAATGTACTGCCGAATCGCGGCTTGTTTTGAAGCGCGCTCATGACATTGCATTGTTACGTATGTGGAAACATCATTGTATTGATGTATGTATTTTGGCATTCGCCATTGAGTTTGTGAGCGCATGCATGAGCGCGCGAATTGTACCGCTGAACTGCTGCGTGTTTTGAAGTGCAATCTGTCCATCGCACTGTGTTACGTATGTGGAAACATCATTGTATTGATGTATGTATTTTGGCATTCGCCATCGAGTTTGTGAGCGCATGCATGTGCGCGCGAATTTTGTGTTCTGTGAATATTGTTGCACAATATTCTTAAAGGAAGGGGCAGTGTCACAAAATTCGGCGCAATTTTGGGTACAAAGAAACAAGAACAGTGCCGCGCGGACGCGTCTCGCCGGCGCGAGCCGAACGGGGGAGAAGGAAACCCCCGCTGAGCGCCTAGCCTGTGTGCGTGGCTCCCCTCCACCACCGCTCACCGACACGGCGTGCGCCGAGGGAATGAGTCATCCATGTCGATTTCTCTCGAACGTCCGAGTTGCTTCTGCTGCTAACCGGGGGAAAAGGGGGTCGGCACTCGGACGTCGGCGACGGCGCCATGCCAGAATAAGCCCGAATCTTCGAGAAGAGAACCCCGACCACTGACCAATGAGGACGCGCCACTGGCGGGAGGAAGGAAGGGGCAGTGCCGACACTGAGTGTATGTGCGCGCCTACTTTGGCACGTAGAACAAACAGACGCAGAACAAGTCTATAAAGAAGGACGTTGACCGCTGTCAGATTAGTCCGGACCGCCGTTTAAGCTTCGTCGAAGCGCGCCCGTACGACTCCCGGGGAAAACACCACTCGGCCAGCCACGGACCAACCAGGCAACGTGCGCCACTCTGCGGGACGGCATCGTCGAGGTCCTCGGGTCGTCGGACTGTCGCAGTGCCCGGTGAACAAATTGTGTTTTGTTTGTTTGCCTCTGTCTTGTGTTGTGTACTTTAGGTGCAATAACCATTTTGTATTGTATTCTCTCTCAAGTTTAACTTTGCAGGAGCTGCATTGTGTTGTTAATCACTTTGTATGTGTTTGTACTAGTGATTGTGAAATCGTCTGTATCGTCTCATTGCTGTATAAACTTTGCTTTGTCTGTGAACCTTTGGCTCCGACCCATTCTCTGGCTGGCGACCGGCGAAAGCTGGGCACCAAACGACCAAAAACCTCTTGTCACTTGGTAGCTGGTCCCCGCTGAGCTTGCCACGCTGAGTCGAGGGCATCTCCTTTGAGTCCGAGACCGCTGCCCCCACACGCTCTAAGGGTGTCTGGGAGCTTCACGCTTTAAATGTGCGCGAAGTGTGGGTGACAGTCTCTATAATGGAATAAGACAATTACAATATTGTGGGTAGTAAAATGGGCAATGAAAAGTGGGATTTGAGGCATGCAATGAGAGCCCGAGGGTTCTGCAGAACCCATTGTGAGAACCGCTAAGATTAATACAGTTCCATTGTACGAGAGTTGAAATCAGGTTGAAATGTGATCCATTTAGCAGAGCATGACAGTTTATTCTGTATAGTGTAAGACCTTGCACACTTGCTGCCCCCACTTTAACTTTGAAGTGTCTGTTATATTTTAACTGATAGATATTTACATGCTGAAAGCTATTCTCTGAACTGTAAGATGCAAGTCTTTTGGAATAATTTTCAAACACATTGCATTCTTTAATTTGCACTGGTAACACAACACACACACAGTTTTGTGTTTAATCTCCACTGAAATGGGGCCACTGCTGCTAGTATTTGAGTCCATGACTTCGTGTTGAACAGCCATATACTGTGGCCATTTTGGCACTGCTGCAGATGTGAGGGTTTGCAACCCAACACTGTGTTGCAAGTGTACCATGACAGCATATGATAGGAATATTGTCCCAAAGCAGCGCTGGGCTTGAGATATGCCACACTTATTGACTGCCTCATATTACTTCAGGGCAAGGGCTCTGTAATGTACACAAATAGCAATCCTAGCAGATTCATAAGAAAGACACATTACGTGTTTCGAATATGTGTTGTCGCATTGTAAGATTTCGAATCATTCTTACCAACTTTCTGTCCTCTCAAGCATATCTTTCCCATTATTTAAAGTGAGTGTGCTTGTTAAGTGCTGCAGTGGGATGCCTCAGGGACTACACTACTGCTGGAAGCAAAAGCGTGTTACATAACTTAGGGCAAATATTTTTTATTGCTGTCGCACAGAGGTAGTCACTGGGCTCTAGGAACTGTTGGCTTTCATCTCAGTGAGACTGAGTTGCATAATTTGAACTGAAATGCACCTGAACTTTTTGGTACTCGGCCTCTGTGTGCTTGGATGTCCATGCACTGGATTAATATTCAGTAGGCACATATCAGAGTTCGTATTATGACTTGCAGGTATATTTTTCTTTGGAATAGAATTCTTTCGCCAGTAAGGAAGCATTATTGTGATTGTATTCAAATATTTATGTTCTAAGTGCATATCTGAGACCGTTTTGACCTTCATGCCTTTCATCAGAATGTGTGGTTTGCTTGTAGCCTTCCGCTGTGTGCAGTGCACTTTACCTATACTTTGCCCTCCTTATGAAGTAAATATCAGCCAGGGACAGATTTACGAGGCGTGTCCAAAAAGTAAACATACAAAGTCCGAATACTCGTGGGCGGCTTCAACAGCGTGTGCGGCTCACGCGACCGTATAGGGCCTTGCGAAGACGCCGATAAGAGCCTTGGTATATTGTCCCCTATCACTGAAAGCGCAAGCCTAAGTGAAGATGGATTGTCATGCACCTTCACATATATATTAGAGGAGCCTTGCATTCATGTCTGGATAGGATTTACGTTTTCGCAGATCTCCTTAAAATGGCCATTTCATTCGATGTCGTATCTGTTTCTTTCTCCGATCATGGCATGGTCAATGCGTGGATTGGCAAATGTGCCCTTCCGTAGTTTCAGCCTCAGTGGGCACCATGGAAGCTTAACCCATTAGGGCCCAAGAAAAATCTAACAGAGGGATTTTCCTCATTTTTAGCACATAATGCTCTCTCATAAATAAAAACAGACTGCTTAACTTTGATTACCTCTGCTTCATTCGTTCTGAAGTTACGTACGTGTACTTTTTATAGTACGCTGGGCCTTCCCCATAGCACCTGTGGCTACTGTGCTCCCCTCCTACTTGTTGGCGGAAATTTTGCTATTATGTCCGTGATTCTTATGCAGGGTGATATAACACTTCTTGCAGGCCCTCATAAATCTGGTTATACTGGCACGACAGTTATTCTAATTTATGCTGGAATCTTTCTCCTTTTCAAAGAAGCATCGTACACGGTTTAGCCAGGATGTCATCATCATCATCATTTATTTGACCCTTAAAGGCCTCTGTTAAGGCATTACATAGGGGGGGGGGGACAAAGCAAATACAACTGAGAATACGTTAATACAACAACACAACAAAACACAATACAATAAAATAAATGATGCATCACAATACAACGTTGGTCAATAATCAATGGTGAAACGCTGAATTAGGCGGTAACAACAACAAGCAAAAGAATAAGTGTAACTGAGTGCGGTTTGAGACAAATGGGCAGTATCTTTTATTCAGTACAGTGATTAATTAATGCCTGTCGAAATTTGGTAGCGTCGCACTCGTTAACAATGTAGTCGGGTAGCAGGCTTCAATTTTCTATTGGAGTTTGAAGAAAATATTTATTAAATGCCGAGGTCGATCCATGTGTACGTTGAATGCTGAGGAGGTTAAACAGGCGGCACGATGTTGTGATCGGAGCTAGTAATAATATGTCACGAAGATCAGGAAAATTGCAATATAATTTGTGAAAGAGGCAGAGTCGTGCGATTTTCCGTCGGAGCTCTAGTGGCTGAATGTTAAATGCAGATTTAATCCTGGTGATACTGTTGTGTCTTTTGTAATTTGAGGATATAAAATGGGCTGCTCGGTTTTCAATGGCTTCTAAGGTGTAAATAAGTATGCTTGGTAAGGATTTCATATAGCCACTGCGTAATCAAGTATGGTACGGGTGAATGTTTCGTATGCTAATTTTCGAACAGAAGGAGGGGCTAGGTACAGGGATCTTCGGATGAGGCCAAGCGATTTTGATGCTCTAGATGCTAGATGTAAGATGTGTTTGGACCAGGTTAATTTCCTGGAGACAGTGATTCAAAGGTACCGATATGATTGGACTTGGGTTACCGGAGGAGGAGGATATAGAAGAGGAAAGGCAGGGAGGTTAACCGAAATAATAATCGGTTTGCTACCCTACACGGGGGGAAGGGGGCTGCAAAAAGCCGAATCGTGGATGAAACACAGGAAGGAAGGTCATTAATGAACATTAGAAAAAGAAGTGTGCCAAGAACGGAACCTTGGGGAACTCCAGAGATAACGTTAGTAGTACCTGAAGGATGGTTGTCGATTACTGTGTATTGGGAGCGACCTGTTAAAAAGCAACGTATCCATGGTAAAACGAGAGGATCAATGGACAGTCCAGAGAGTTTAGACATGAGGCGAAGATGGGGCACGCGATCGAAGGCTTTAGAAAAATCTAAAAAGGTAATGCCAGTTTGGAATGAAGAGTCCATATTTAAGTGGAGGTCACTGGTAAATTCAAAAAGCTGAGTTTCACACGAGAAACCGGAACGAAAACCATTCTGCTTAGTAAAAAAGAAATTGTTCTGATCGAGGTGCTATGCGACTTGTGAATATATGACGTGCTCTAGAAGCTTGCAGGCAATGCATGTAAGAGAGATTGGGCGATAATTGGAGGGATCTGATCTGTTACCTGCTTTAAACACTGGCACAACTTTGATTATTTTTCAGTCTTTCGGAAGCAAACCCGTTGACAATGACTTCGAAAATCACTTGAAGGAATAGGCTAGAACTTTCCTTAGTGCTCTTAAGAAATTTTGCAGGAATTCCGTCAGGGCCTGGTGCGTTCGACGTTTTAAGCCCATCAATTATTTTCACGATGCCTTCCGCTGCAATGTGAATGGGGGCATTTTGGCAAAATTTGAATTTGGAACTTGTGGTATATTTTGACGGGGCTCATGGGTGAACACCGATGAAAAATATGAATTCATTGTATCTCTGCGGAATTCTGTGGGAACAGATACACCACGTTTACAAACATGGTGGTGTCTCGTGAACAGTGAGTGCGTGGTGCCTGTATGGACCAAAATTTCTTAGGGTTATTATGAATAATGTATGGCAAGTCCTGATGAAAGAATTTTTTATTACTGTGTCGTAATAACCCTGTATATTCGTGAAGACATGCCAGGTATTTTTGCCATTTAGAAGTGAAAGTAGAATTTTTCGCTTCACGGTATAGGCGTTTCTTTTTATTCGATAATCTCCTTAGTGCGTTGGAATCCCACGGTTTCCTAGCATCACCGCGACTACGTATGAGGGGCACATAAACATCAATGAGCGATAAAATTTTATTTTTATAGAGCAGCCAGTTTTGATCTATTGTTCGAGCAGGAGAAGAATTTAGGAAGTACGAAAAATATTTATTAACCTCGGAATTAATCTTAGTGAAATCGGCTCTTTTGTAACTACGGATGTATTTTATTGACGGTTGTTTCATAGGGATTGGAATAGAGAGATCACACAACAGCAATTTATGATCACTGAGGAAATCAACACATGACTGGTGGTAAAATCTGGATTTGATACAAGGATAAGGTCAAGAACATTAGTTCCCCGGGTTGCTATTTTAACCGTTTGCATGAGGTTAAATGTGAGTACTATGTCAAGAAATTTGTTGTACTGGTGAGAAGGTGCATACAGATTGTTCCAGTCAATGTCTGGGAAGTTCAAATCTCCACAGACCACATGTTCAGCATTTGGAAAGCGAAAATGCAAGTTTGAAAGGACACTGCAAAGATCGTCAACAAAGGAACTATCGGAATCAGGCGCACGGTAGCAAGCTGTGAGGATAACAGTGCTAGAAGGTAGAGATATTCGGACGCATGTTATTTCGTGGCTACAAGTAATCTTTACTGGAAATGAAGGTATACTAGATTTTACAAAAACCAGCACTCCACCTTCTCTGCGCCCCACCCGATCAAGCCTATGAATAGTGAATAAGTTCTCATGTCAAGTAACTCGCTGTTATCAACGTCAGAACACAGCCACGATTCCGTGAAAATGGCAATGTCGGTGTTGTTGTCATGAAGGAGGGTTTCAATGGCCTCTCTTTTTTTATAAATAACTGCAGATGTTTGTGTACATTACTGACATGACCTTATGAGCAGGTATTCTATTCCGGCCCGACTGTTGGTGAGGGGGAGTGGAAAATGGAAGCGTAGCCGTCGGCAGTGAGCGCTACGAGCGCTAAGACAGAATCAGATTCGGCATCGTAGATAAATTGCTTTTCATCGCTGATAAGTTTGTCGAAAGGCATTTTGAACTTGCTTTTACATTCCTTGCAAAAAGCGTACAATTTCTGGCGGGCTAATCGGACTCGTGCAGAGTAGTCTTCACGTATTTCATAGGTTGAATTTTTGAGCTGCGGTATAGGTGACAAAATTTTGGTCTTATCTCTAAAATGAAAAAACTTAGCCATAATTGGACGGTTCTTTCCAGGCTTGAATCGGCCCAGTCTGTGAGCGCGTTCAATCGCGGTGTCACTGATACTGATGTCTAGCTCCTGTGAACAGAGTGATATTATATGCAGTTCTGATTGTGTCCATGTTTCGTCATTGGCACCTGGAATCCAAAAGAATATTAGATTAGACCGTCGAAGTCGATTTTCCGCGTCATCACATTTGTCGTTTAGCTGTTCAATGTGCGTGGTCAATTTCGCGATTAATCTACGAACCTCTGGTTGCTGCACGTCAAGGCGTAGGCAATGACGAGTAACGCTCTTACCAAAGCACAAATAGCCATGAGGCTCATCTCTAGCAATTGGGTAGATTGTTAAAGCGTTCACATTTGCAAAGTGGAGCTTTCGTGTCACAGCCCGCCCCACTTTTTGTTCCTGATGCCTATGTAGTAGCAGTTTACGGCTTGATCCGAAATGTCGACACTTGCCACATGACTTTTGTTAAAGGAAAGTAGTTTTGGCGAACAAAAGTCCTGTTTTTCGTGCCCTCTAGGCAGCTACCGCATTAGAAAACATGTAGGCTCAATGCTGTTATAGCTGCAGGCCATACTGACTACACTGTTGTCTTTATACTTCAATAAAAGCACGTAACCTACACTATTGCAGCAACAACCAATTCTTACTAGCTGGTTCTATTCCGTTGCTTTCTTTGGGCCCAGTGGACACCTCCTAAACCTGTTTTGGCGAACGGTTCCTATAGCCAGAAATTCCTCCCGGCAGAGTGCTACCAGAATATCTTGACTAGGAAAGGAATTTCTAGAAAACATAAAATAGTCACTAAGCATTGAACTCACCTTAGGCAACGGCAGGACAACGCGTGCTTACAAGTTTCTTTGCCGAACTCGAGGACTTTCCACAGTAGGTGTGAAATTCATAACATTAGCAGTCTGCTATGCAGAACATCGAGTTCTTATAACCAAAACTTTATTATAACCTATTATTCTTACGTTGTGTTTGGCGCATGATGGCCTTAGATGCCTATGCGCCATTAAACCCAACACAACACAATTATAACCTATTAAAATCACACCATCATCTCATTCAGGGTACCTAGCGACAAGTACAGCAATCTCTGAGGCCTCGCTGAGCAGACAAATTGGTTTTTTCCAAAGAAGTGCAAGGAACCATAACATCTATGACCTGGAATAAATAGGCGCCGTTGTGCACACAGGATGACCCAGCGTACTATAGAAAGTACAGCAGCATGTAGTTCACCATAGCACAAAAAAGCCAAAGATGCGGGACAAACAAAGCATACATTGTTTACTTTCGTCTTCCGTGCTGCTCTATACTTGAAACGAGTGTAATATGTACGTAAACGTGGCCGCGAGAAAATCATAAGGCAGCGACTACTGGTGCAGTTCATGGGAAACAAAGATCCTGAAGTTTCACCATGGAAAGATATGACATACTGAAAAGAGGAAACGCGCCTTCTTTGTTAAGGGGCGTCGGCCGGTCCTCTGGTGACAAAAGCATGACCTACTTGAAAAGAAAAATTCAATGTTTTGTGTTGCAATCATCAAAAAATTTAACTACTTTTGAAAGTACGCTGGGCGCTAATGGTTTAATTCTTTGTTGCTAAATGAGGAAGACTTTCAGCAGCGAGTCAGAGAGCTTGGGAACCTTGCTTGACCATGACTGTCCCATTATTTACAGCTTAGGAGAAGTTTAAGCAAGAAGTTTGTGGCTTAGCTATTGACATCGGCTCCACGAGGTCTTAAACGAGGTGAAGAGAAACAGTTGTGCCGGAGCCTTTATAATTTGCACGAGCTTGAATGCAAGGCTCCAGACTTGTACACTGAAGAAGTCGCAGCTGTTAAGTTTCACCTTCAGATGTTCGATGCGGAACTCTTTCGGGTGGTCCATGTAGATCTCACAGTAATCGTGCTTTGCTGTCTGAGGAGTCAAGTAGACAGGATTTACTTGATATGCGTCGCCACTTTACTGCTAAGTGAGTCTCAGAGCTCTACTGTACAGGTGGTGTCTTGATCACAAGCAGAGATGCAATAGTTAATGAATTAGCGAATCACTACGCCTCTCTTCTTGGTGCCACTTCAGGCACCGTTGATGATGTTCATGTCTCGCGCTGGCTATATATGATTACTCCACTTTCAGAAGATGAGTTCGCGGCAATAAGTGGTCCTTTAACCTTGGGTGAATGGAAATATGCATTTGATCGATTACAACTTTCTAAAACCCCGAGCCGCGCCGCCGCGGTGGCTCAGTGGTTATGGCACTTGGCTGCTGACCCGAAGGACGCGGGTTCGATCCCGGCCGCGGCGGTCTAATTTCGATGCAGGCAAAATTCTAGAGGCCCGTGTACTGTGCGATGTCAGTGCATGTTAAAGAACCCCAGGTGGTCGAAGTTTCTGGAGCCTTTCACTACGGCGTCTCCATAGCCTGAGTCACTTTGGGACATTGAACCCCATAAACAAAACAAAACCTAAAACCCCGAGCCCTGACAGCCTGTGAGGGGAATTTTACAAGACATATAAATGTGCTTTATCTCGTCCTCGAAAGTTTTGAGACTGATATTGATGTGGGGTTTTTGCCCCAAGTGACTTGAGTTGTCAGAAAACCGGTTACTGGGTTCATGTAAACACCGCAGAGTCGGGTCCGGGAGTCGAGGGAGCTAGTCCAATTAACTCCGCTGTAGGGGTGGGTTGACTCGCTCGACCCCAACGGCAGATAGCATGTAAACCGGATCGAGGAAGCGCTTACCTGCAAATGATTTTATTTCATGCGAAAAACAAATTTGTTCTCTTGGGAATCGCCTGTGCATGCTTACAAGACCATTACCAACGAGGGATGACTGGCATATTTTATCAGGCAACCCACGTGTTCGATGTAAGATCTGACATCTGTTTTTCGGACAACAAAATTGATGGAGCCCTAAAGCAAACATCGTCCGCTCGTGCTATCTCAGAAGCCTCCACAAACTCTCGCGTTATTTGACATTTGTTTTTCAAAAGCGTTTTACATCTGAAAAACGGGACGACAGCCTTCCTTGCTTTTATAGTTTTTGTCCTTGCTGTACTTGAAGCAATGGATACTCATGTGCCCCCTCTTTTGTTTTCCACATTCCCAGTAAACCATAAAACGTCACATAGACATCGGCGAGATATTTACGCTGTACATTAGACACCTCCATTAGACATCCATTTTAGTACCGTTTACGAAAAATCTACGTACCTACAACATGAAAATTGGGGTCCAGTTCACGTTGTAAGTACATACTACAGACATCACGCTCGACATTTATCAGATATTTGTGAACATGTAAGTACGTCCAGTCTACATAGTCTAGACGTCTATATAAAGAGAATATGACTATACATAGATCAATACCCAGGTGAAAATTTCTAACTGGTTCCAGTCCAACTGTTTTAAGGGACACATTTCCAGTTGTTGCAAATGGAAATTTGTTCCTTAAACCAGTTGTGACTGAAACCAGCTGCAATACGAGATGCAGCTGACACCTGTTATAATTCCAGATGGAAGTGAGACCTACTGCATCCCAGCCACAGACTTCCCTATGGAGTCGTCGGGACGTCCAAGCACTCCAGCTAACTCAAATACAGTTGAGTAAGCGAGTACATGGCCATCACAGGAGCCCAAAATACTGCAGATGACTTCCGAGTGCATCAGTGTTTTATTGCGCTCGGCGCTTTCACTGAATCTTCTCGTTGAGCATAATCGTCAGGTTTACAGCTGCGGTGGCATCAACACTCTTCTGCCGAGCCCAATAAGTCAGGGTTGCTGCAAAAGAAAGCATAATTGTTCACTTTTATAGGTGACAAGAGAATAGCACAGCAACCACAACAAACAAACCCAGTAATTTACGCCACTTTTACCAACGCAAGTCTATGAAGCGTCAAAGGTTGCCCTTGCAGCACTAAAAGGCAGTCGTGCTGAGCGGAGTGTGCTTGCACACGCACTTCGGCACACCATCCGAACGCATGCCCACATTTCGGTATAGAGACCAGTTGCATACATCACCAGCCTTTGTTTCAATACACACCGAGTTTGGCAAAACAGCCAAACGAGTGAGCGTAAAAATATAACGTGCCGATAAATGCGTTAGAATTTTTTCATTACGAACGCAAAATACCATAAAATACACTTCAATGAGTAAACTGAGACTTGGTACGCACCAGGAAAGGTCACGATTCCAGCCGGTGAAAACGACTTGTAGTCCTAATTCATACTGACGGGTCCACTTCGCCGAGTAGTAAAAGCAAGCAAACTGTCTTACTTCAGCTCCATCAAGGAAAGAACTGTTGAACAATCTCGCCAGCAATAATAAAGGAATAATTAATTCTGTGTCGAGGTTCTTCAAACACAACGTTCCCACGGAACACGATGAGAAATCGCACACGCCGTGCGCTCTACCACTGCCACCATGGCTGAACCTAGCCTCGTGCGGAGTGTGCGAAACTGACACATATTTTGTATCGTCTCTTTTTTCTACTTAGTAGCAGGCTTGCTGTGGCACGAAAAATAAGTTAATAATTTTTAAATTGTAGCATATTACTTTTTTCACAGCTGCAATCGCCATGCGCAGTTTGCGCTATTATTGATAAAATACGATACGACCTACAAAGCGATGGCGGCGTAGACAATTAACCGCGCTTTCCCCGCCGCCGCCTGTCCGCGGCACAGAACAGGCATATGGGCAGCGCATGTAGCATGAAGGCAAAATAACCAATTATCATTAGGGTAACGGGCTGGATTCAGAGAGAATGCAAGCACAGCACAGAGGACCAGGGCAGGTGGGCAGATGAGGTTCGGAAGTTCGCTGGGATAAGGGGGCCGCCGCTGGCACAGGGTTAACTGGAGAAATTTTTGGCCAGCAGTGGGCATGATTACAGTGTGGACATGATGATAAAAAGTGGGACTCAAGAAGTTTATTCTCAAGAAATATGAGGTCACACATTCAGCTACACAAATGCCTAAGCTTTCCTCAGCTCAACATTCCAATAGTTAGTTATCATTGCTAGCGCGATTAGCAGATTTAACACATTTTTGAGAAAAAATAACTCCCAAAAATTAAACTGAACCAATTTTTGTACTTTAAATAGTTGGATAAGTTGAATAAAACATGCTTAATCAGAAAAAATGGTTATTATATAGTCCTGGCTGCTAAATAACAAAAAGTTTTTTAGTGTGTCCTCACTTTTCAGTGTGGTTGAGATAGCTTGCAGGCTGTAGCACAAGGTATAAATTGAATGTAAGAATAGTAATGAAATAACAATGCGAATCCTGACAAAAGTGACTGGCATTTCAAACCAACTGCGTACAGTTGAGTCAGAAACCTGATGCGTGTGCATTCAGATTTGTATTTTCAACTTCCCGTATTTTTCTTCTTTTAGGTAGGATAATGTTGCCGCGAAGCGAGCACGAAAAAACAAAAACACAGGCAGCGCTGGTCATGCCTCCAATTTGTAGTCAACAGCGATTTCCAACTTTAAATGCAGTAAGGCAAGACGAAATATCGAACGATTGAAAAATATGGAATTCTTAAATTATATATCTCACTTACATACCCAGGACGTGACAAGTAATATCTACGAAGAGTCTAGGTTAAGGCAGATATTATGTCGTGGGTACGTCTCCAGCTTTTTCACGAAAAAAGGTTGGTAGATAAGACGTCTGAGAGATTTTGCTTTGGTACATAGACGTTCAGACTTAATCTGGGCATCTATGGCAGGTTTGTGGTTTGCTGGGTTGTAGTTATGCTCTCCTAACCTCTCTTTTAGGCATGCCCCATTGACCTCCACGTGAAATGTTGACAGAAGGAGAATCACAGCCATTTGTTGACACAGTTGAATATTTTGCAAAGGCAGATGAACTCTTTATTCATGTAAAAATAATTCGTTGAATATTTAAATCTGTTCATTTCATTAAAAGCCTTGAAGACGAACGCGATCAAAAGCTTTGCAGGAAGCACGAACATTGCGGCAGCCTGTAATGCTGCGTCTATTGCGGAAAATATATTGTCACCGATAAACGGTTGAAGCACACAGACCAGGTTTATTTAGACGTGCTGGGCGTGCAACACAGCAGGGAGCTCGAGCGAGGAAGATGATAGTCTTCTGACCTCTCGAATGCCCACCCAAGACATGGCAAGTCCCAGCTAATACAGTTCGGCCGCGGCAAGGCGCCACTGATTGGTTCGTACGGTGATATTGCTCCCCCTCTCTGAAGGGCACCGACTCGGTGCCTCAGCAAGGAGGAACAGAAAGAGAAGGGACGCCGCATGTGTTTGGCGGCAGGTGTAGGCACGGCTAGCGGGCATGGTACGGCTTCATCAGTACGACATGGACGACTTCGGTGGTCGGCCGTCTAGAGGAGCGAATTGTTCCTTAGGGGAGAACTTCATAGTTCACCTCACTCACTTGGCGGAGTACCTCGTAGGGGCCAAAATATTGGCACAGAAGCTTTTCAGGGCGCCCACGCATGCGGATTGGGCTCCAAACCCAGACTTGTTCGCCGGACTGGTAACTAACAGCTCTGTGGCGGAGGTTATAGCGGCGAGAGTTGGCGGGCGGCCTCGGCGTGACGAAGTGGGCAGCACCCATAGATCTGGACATCTGGGGTTTTCACGCACCCTCCGCCGCATTGAAGAAAAGTATTACTGGCACCGACTAACTGCCGATGTCGCACATTATGTGAAAACCTGCCGCGATAGTCAGCGACGAAAGACCCCTCCAACCCGACCAGCAGGATTTCTGAACCCCATTGAACCCCCCTCAAGGCCCTTTCAGCAGATCGGCACGGACTTGCTTGGGCCGTTCCCGACATCAACATCTGGAAATAAGTGGATCATTATAGCGACCGACTACCTGACCCGCTACGCCGAGGCAAAAGCCCTACCGAACGGAACAGCAGCAGAAGTCGCCAAATTTTTCGTGGAGAACATTCTTCTGCGACACGGCGCCCCCGATGTGCTCATCACTGACAGAGGAACAGCATTCACGGCGGAACTGACGCAAGCCATCCTCCATTACAGCCAAACCAGCCACCGGAGAACAACTGCATACCACCCGCAGACCAACGGACTGACCGAGCGCCTCAACAAAACCATCGCCGATATGCTCGCCATGTATGTCGATGCCGAACACAAGACCTGGGACGTCATCTTGCCTTACGTAGTCTTCGCCTACAACACTGCAGTGCAGGAGACCACACAGATGACGCCTTTTAGGCTCGTCCATGGCAGAGAGGCCACGACCACGCTGGACGCCAGGCTGCCGAACGTTACCGAGGAAGACAACGTCGACGTCGCCGCCTACCTAAAACGCGCAGAAGAAACCCGAAGACTTGCCCGATTAAGGATCAAAGACCAGCAGCGGACCGACGCCACACGCTACAACCTACGAAGACGCGACGCGGAATACAAGCCAGGAGACCGAGTCTGGGTTTGGACGCCCATTCGCCGCCGAGGGTTGAGCGAAAAGCTTTTGCGACGCTATTTCGGCCCGTACAAGGTTCTTCGTCGGCTAGGTGAATTGGACTATGAAGTCGTCCCTGACCAAATGACTGCATCCCAGCGACGCCGCGTACGACCCGAACTAGTCCATGTCGTACGCCTAAAGGACGCCGTATTTCCACATGCGGTGTTTATTTTTGCACAATCCGTTTTTCATTGTTGATAGCCGCATTATTTTCTAAAGCATCGAGGCGATGCTTCTTTGAGAGGGGAGTAATGCCGCGAGTCTTTGTAGCGTTTGTTTGTTGTGTTTATTTGTTCATGCTTCAAGGCTGCCGGCACGCCGCTTTATCGCTTGGTTTGTGACGCTAGACGCGCCTAGAATTATCTCGATGGATCGCATCCGGACGGAGCCGACTCTAGTTTGTGCCAGAATGTTCTAGTAACTTCTAAAGCTTTATCTCGAAGATTCGCTGTCTTCTTTAAAAAGAGCACGGCCGACAGCGGCGGGCATTCTGTTCGACGACCACCGAGCACGCTTGTTGCTACGCCGCCGCCGAGTGATTCAGTTCTTTGCGGGCGCAAGTCAGCCCGAATAAAGAGTTCCGTTTCGAAGACATCCTCGTTGTTTTCCTGTTCGCCGGACTGAAGTCACCACTACGTGACAATAACAAGCCGCAAACCACCAGGCCACTGCTGTTGCGTTTTGAAGAGATTTGCCAGAATCTCGGCGTACTGAACACATTACCCAGCATTGCACTAAGACGAGATCCACTGCGTCCATGGTACGAATTTCCTGCGATATGCGATTTTACACTTACACAATTTCACAAAAAGCAAACTCCACAGCAACATATAATACAAGAATTTCTTTCACTGGGAGAAAAATACAGTGGTTTCACGGACTTTTATACTGACGGTTCAAAAACGGATACCTACGTAGGAAGCGCAGTGGTACGAAGAAATGAGAAGGAAATAATAAGACTTCCACAGTGTGCATCTATATTCACAGCAGAATGTTACGCTGTATACATAGCCATAAGAAAAATAGTAGCAGAGAACCTCAGGAACAGTACTATTTACACAGACTCCCTCAGTGTATTTACAGCTCTCCACTCCAAAAATGCAACCACTCCGACGCCTGGTGACATACATAACATAGTAATAGCCACAGGTCAAGGAGAGAACATTAAACTCTGCTGGGTCCCGAGTCATGTCGGAATAAAGGGAAACGAGAGAGCTGACTTCTCCACTGCTCAAGCTCGTGGCAAGGAAATAAAGAAAGTAAATATGCCCTTTATGGATTGCATGAACTTAATACAGCGTAAATTGAGAGAAAAATGGCAGTCATTTTGGAACAATGAGGTAAATAATAAGCTACACTTAATAAAGCCAGCTTTAGGTGAGTGGCAGTCCTGCACCCATCAGGAGCGTTTCAAAGAAGTGGTTATCTGTCGCCTTCGTATAGGACACACACACCTCACACATAATTTCCTACTAACAAAAGAAGACAAGCCACAATGTGAATTATGCCAAGATGAGCTAACAATAAACCATATATTATTCTCATGCAGACAACTAGAAAGACTGAGGAAGAAGCATTTTACAGTTTTTTAAATGAACACATACCATTGCACCCAACATTGCTCATAGGTGAACATGCACTTGTTGACATTTCACAGGTTTTTAAGTTTTTAAACATAGCAGGTGTTTTAGACAAATTGTAGAGGTAATAAATAATGGTGAGCTTTTTACAATAACCAAATTTTTTGAACCACACCCCAGCCACTCTCTCGTCATGAGAAGAAGGTTGAGGTCTTTATTCGATTTGTCGGGAGCCTTGACATCCTTGCACCGCCAAGGATGGTCGCAGAGGTTACCGGGCCTTCTTTAAAGCTTTTATCATAAGTCACTTCTTACATTTTGTCTTATTTTTTACTAGCTAGGTTGCACGGATGAACTTTTTAGGCCCTTTACACCACCATTCATTTAAACTTTTTTTTAACATCCTATAGAAAACAATGTTCTATACCTTGAGCTTGGCGCATGATAGCCTTAGCCGCTTATGCGCCATTAAACTGAACTCAACTCTATTCCGCATTGCGTCTTCGTAGGTTGTAACATCTGGCGTCGGTCCGCTGCTGGTCTTTGATCCGTAATCGGGCAAGTCTCCGGGCTTCTTCCGCGCTCTGAAGATAGGCGGCGACGTCGATTTATCGTCTTCAGTAACGTTGGGCAGCATGGCGTCCAATGTGGTCGTGGTCTTCCTGCCATGGACGAGCCTAAAAGGTGTCATCTGGGTGGTCTCCTGCACTGCAGTGTTGTAGGCGAAGACGATATAAGGCAGTATGGCGTCACATGTCTTGTGTTCGGTATCGACATGCAGTTCCTGTTCACGAGGCAATCATTCTGTACACAGAGCGATGACAATCGGCGCTTGAACGAGGCTGGGGATGAAGAAACCTTGCATTCCAAGTACTCGAGTAGGCTATTTACGTCGGTGTCCGAGCGTTGCTACGGTGCAAAACAGCTGGAGCTCATGGGTTCCAGGAAGGCGTCCTCATCGTCGCCCGGCGGCTGTGCGTCTACACCGGCCCGTAACACGCAGCTGGCATGAGAGTGCTTGCGTCCGGACTTGTAAACGACGGTGACGTCAACCTCCTGAAGGCGTAGGCTCCATCGAGCGAGGCGGCCGGAGGGGTCCATCAAACTGGCAAGCCAGCACAGTGCTTGGGGCTCGCTGACCACCTTGAACGGTCGTCGGTACAGATAGGGTCGGAATTTCTACGTAGCCAGGTGATGGCAAGGCACTCTTTCTTAGTTGTCGAATACTTAGCTTTGGCCTTGGACAAAGAACGGCTAGCATATCCGATTACTTTCTCTAGTCCGTCAGTTTTCTGAACGAGGAGGGTGCCTAGGCCCACGCTGCTTGCGTCGATATGAATTTTAGCCACGGCGTTCTCATCAAAGTACGCGAGGATCGGTGGGGACTAAACGATGCTGAAGTTTCCTGAAGTTTCGATGCTGAAGCTCGTCTATCGGCCGGAGGTGGAAACAATGCTACAGCAGCTGTTTACTGCCAGTCTGGGCGTACTCTCTTCTTGCTTACAGTGCGGCCTAGAAACAGGAGCTCTTCATAGGCAAAGCGGTAGTTCTCTGCTTTCAAGGTCAGACCGGACGACTTGATTGCCTCTAGTACTTTTCGAAGCTTTTTTAGGTGTTCTTCAAAGTTTGAGGCGAAGACAACGACATTATCTAACTATACCAGACACATTTACCGCTTCAGTCCTGCCAGCACTCTGTCCATTACTCGCTTAAACGTCGCTGGTGCGAAACAAACACCAAATGGCATCACCTTGAACTCTAAGAGTTCATCCGGAGTAATGAATGCAGTCTTCTCGCGATCTCTTTCATCGACTTCGATTTGCCAGTAGCTGGTCCAGGGTGTAGTCGATGCGGGAGAAAGGGTAGACGTCCTTCTTCGTTATATTGTTCAATTAGCGGTAATCCCTACATGTAGCGTTCATTGAATACGAGAAAGCATTTTACTCAGTGGATCCGCCGCGGTGGCTCAGTGGTTATGGTGCTCGGCTGCTGACCCAAAAGACGCGGGTTCGATCCCGGCCGCGCCGGCTGAATTTCGATGGAGGAGAAATTCTAGAGGCGCGTGTACTTTGAGATGTCAGTGCACGTTAAAGAACCCCAGGTGGTCGAAATTTCCGGAGCCCTCCACTACGGCGTCTCTCATAGCCTTAGTCGCTTTGGGACGTTAAACACCATAAACCATAACCATTTTACTCAGAGGAAGCCTCAGCTGTCATGAAGGCATACACAATATCTATAGCGACTGCGCAGCTACCTTATACCCCTGTCACACTAGCAAATTTAATGTCATTCGAATCGAATGACATTAGCACCTAATGTCATTAATCGGCTGCTACACGGGAACATGTAATGCCATTAGGTTCGAATGACATTCGCCATCGAATGAGTTAGGGGAACTCATTCGCATTCGATCTCGAACCGAATGCGTACTCTGGACACCAGATACGCAGCAGGAACAAGCGACGTGAAAAAATAATGTGCACACTGCCAATCTTAGAAAGTGCATTTATTTAGTTCTGATAAAGAAAGGTAATGTTAGTGTGAATCTGTTCACACTACAGGCTGTCGTGGATAGCTATTACTCTCGGTCTCAGCAGCAGCCAACAGCAGCGGCCGAGCGTGAGGCAGCGTCCTTCCCGCGACCGTCGGCATTTTGGGTTGCGTGATTCTTGCTGGTAGGCGTGCCATGTTTGTTAAGCTCGAAGGTACTTAAAGACGTAACTGAGCAGTTCACCTTTAGGAAGTCATTTCCAAGGTCCGCGCGTGTCCGCGCGCCGCCATGTCAGCCATTTTGTTTGTTTACATTTGTCGGATTTGTGGTTGACTTTGCACTTGGCTTGGCTTTTGTTGGCTAAAGTGATGCAGAATGGCCGGAAATAATATTTTAAGCTTATAATACGGCACACAAATGTTCTCACTCGCTTTTCAAACACTGCACAACAATTTCAAACATCTTTTATGCGCGCTGATGTCGTTCAGTTGGACTATGTTTTCTTCACTGATCGTCGATGCCACCATTTTCGAATGACATTATTTTTTTCCGTGTAGCACCGAAAGCGACCAAATGACATTCGATGCATCGAATGCCATTAGGTTCGAATGACATTAAATTTGCTAGTGTGACAGGGGTATTAGTTCCCTATAAAGTCAGGAAAAAAATTCTAGTAAGGACGGGTGTCAGGTAGCGAGACACGATCTCGCCAATTATATACACCACCTGTTTACAGGAGATGTTTCGAGGTCTCCATTGGGAACAGTGCGGGTAAGAGTTAATGGAGAATACTTGAGTAATCTGCGGTTCGCTGATGACACTGCCTTGATAAGTCACTCAGAAGATGAACTGCACAGCATAATGAACCACTTAGACAGAGCATAACCGTAGGTCTGAAAATTAACATGCAGAAAACCAAAGTAATGTTCAAGAGTCTCGCAAGGGAACAGCAGTTCACAATTCGTAGCGAGGTGCTGGAAGTGGTAAGGGAATACGTCTACTTAGGGCAGATAGTGGCCGCTGATCGGGATCCTGAGAGGGAAATGCTTAGAAGGATAAGAATGCGTTGGAGCGCATATGGCAAGTTCGCTGAGATCATGAATGGCAGTTTGCCAATATCCATCAAGAGAAAGGTACACAACAGCTCTATGTCACCGGTGCTCACCTATGGTGCAGAAATGTGGAGGCTACAAAGAGGGTTCAGCTTAAGTTAAGGACAACGCAGCGAGCTATGGAAAGAAAAACGATAGATGTAACGTTAAGAGAGCAGAAGCAGTATCTGTGGCTGAGCGCCGCGTATGCTCAGTGATAAGTTGATGAGTAAGAAAACTGAGCTCGAAGGACGAAAGCTGCGGGTTTTCTTATCCCTGGAGTTAACACGAAGAGTGCGCCAATCAAAGTTTGGAAAAGTAACTTTACACAATACGCCGAAAACAGGTATAGACATACACACATATTAATCACTGAGAATTCTACGAAATTCACCCGTAGATTCCTCAGACATGTCCGGCGGCCTGCAGAAAGCACCAATAATGACATCAATAAAGCGAAATTTGCACCGCGTGTAGAGACATTCAGGAAGAGTAACAACCGCAAGGGCAATACGAAATATCTTTTATTGCGTCGAGAGTAGATCGATTTTTCTGCCGCCTTGTCATCGTACTTTCGTCATCGTACCTGCTTAAAGAAACGGTTACGAGACACGCTATTTAATGCGCTTTCATGCTCTTTAATAAGGCGCGTATTTATTGAACGGTCAGTCAGCCCGGTATATGTACTGCCGAACGGAAAGAGTATCTCATCAGCGACATTGGTTTGGGACATGGAATGTCTAATAACAAGCCGCCTGAAAATGCCAACTGCCTTTTACTTTTTTTTTCAACCACTGGGCGTTTTGTTTTTTCTATCAGTGCTAGAAATAAAAATTCTGTATTTCACTCTGGTCGCGCTGCTGTATCTTCCTGACCATAGCGCTTTATTTTCTTTCAAGTACAAAATTTCCTAATTAGTAAGCCAAACTGAAGACCTTCTCCAATAAAACTAAAAAAAATTTTAGAAGAACTTGTTGTTGGGCTAGTTGGTAGTTATTCATCATTAAAATCAAAGGCGCCAAACCATACACACACACACACAAACAGGAGAAGAAAGAAAGACGAGACAGAGCGCCACTCACAACTGATTTAATGTGCAGAAAGACACGTACATATATGTCACTGTCTGCGCATGCGCAAGGAAGACATTCAGCTTCGTGAAGATAAGCAGCGATCAAAAAACGCTTTTTCAGCCTTATACAGGTTTATCGATGTTTCGCTGACGCACAAGTTGCCCCTCTTTTCGATATGGAATGCTTCTATCAGTTCTCTGGCTTTTGTCACATTACTCTTTGCCAAAATCCGCACGTCAGAAAAGCATGAACTGCCTGAAAACAATCTTTTACAGTTTTTAGATTTAAACATTGAGTTCTGTATGGATCAGGTGTGTTGGGCTTATGCTCCACGTGCAAAAAAGGGGCTTCTGCCATTCGGCTCTTCGCATTCAAAACTAGTTAAAAGAGGAATTGCTTCACTTTGCCTTGAGTCTGCTCAAGGGAAGTCATGTGTTCACAAGATGCGACAGAGTTTTGATAATCAATTGGTTAGGCTGGCTTCAGCCGGGTTCCCTGGTTCGGTCGTGACACAGGTTGCCGAAAGCCTCCTACGGAAGTTGAAGAAGAAGGTAGTAGGAGTAGGGGAGGAGGTCCCTCGAGAAGAGGTGAGACCGGTGGCCGTGCCGTATGTGCACAAGTTGGCCCACAACCTGAAGAAGGTTGCGAGTAGGCATGGGGTGCCACTCCTTTTTACCGCTCCCCAAAAGCTCGGAAGCCTTTGCTCTCGAATAGCCAAAAGAAAAGAAAAAGCAAAAGAAAGTGGCTGCGGTACCAGGCATGGGCGACCGTTCACGAAATGTGCGGTAGGGGTTGTGTACGAAGTTCCCCTCTCCTGCGGCAGTTCCTACATCGGACAAACCGGGCGATGTGGCAATGAGCGGATCAGAGAACACCAAAGAAATGTAGAACAAAATAAAGATGGCCCCCATTTACCCATGCACATCAGAACCTGCCCGTCGCGCACTTGTGAACCATGCTTTTCTGACGTGCGGATTTTGGCAAAGAGTAATGTGACAAAAGCCAGAGAACTGATAGAAGCATTCCATATCGAAAAGAGGGGCAACTTGTGCGTCAGCGAAACATCGATAAACCTGTATAAGGCTGAAAAAGCGTTTTTTCATCGCTGCTTATCTTCACGAAGCTGAATGTCTTCCTTGCGCATGCGCCGACAGTGACATATATGTACGTGTCTTTCTGCACATTAAATCAGTTGTGAGTGGCGCTCTGTCTCGTCTTTCTTTCTTCTCCTGTGTGTGTGTGTTTGTGTGTATGGTTTGGCGCCTTTGATTTTAATGATAAAAAAAATTTGGCGGGGGCTTAGCTTTGGTTTGCCTGGTAGGTTGCGAAAGCGCGCAGCGCCTCCAACTGAATGAACGCAGTGCGCCGCGTCTACAGGTCACGCGTGGCTACCGGCTTTTTGAGGAAAGGAAATGGCGCAGTAATTCTCTGTCATCTCGGTGGACACCCTAACCGCACCGTAAAGGAAGGGAGGAACGCCACCACCCGTTCGGCGCGATGCCTTGTTGTTGTGACTGAAAGAAAGAGAACTTGTAGAACGCCGTACGGTTTCCGCCCCCACCGGTCCGCACAAGATGTCCTGTTGCAACTTCACAAGGAGATTCTCGACCCGTCGAGCACCCCAGCAATGATAAAGCAGTCGTCGCACTTGACCTGCGGGGGGCTTTCGACAAATGGACCCACGAGATCATCCTATCCCACTTGTCGCAAACAGACTGTGGGCGCAATACTTTCAATTATATCAAACAATTCCTTACAGATCGCCAATCCTATATCCGGCTGCAAGACACAGAATATGGCCCATATCAACTTGGCACACGAGGGACCCCACAGGGAGCTGTCCTCTCGCCATTACTATTTAATCTGGCCATGATGAAGCTCCCTACCCAGCTGGCAGAGGTCGCCGGTGTGCAGCACGCTCTGTATGCGGACGACATCACCCTCTGGGCAACACAACACTCGGTCGGAGACATCGAGACCAACCTGCAACAATCGGCAGCTATTGTGGACGAATACGCTCGTCGCTGTTGTCTTGAATGCTCCCCGAGCAAATCGGAATTTGTGCACATACGCCCCAACTCAAAGTGCACAACCAAAATTGCCCTTTCCCTACTTAGCGGACCGATACCTGAACACGAGGAGATCCGGGTACTGGGGCTTTTCATTCATCATAGGCGCAAGATAGACACTACCCTAAACAAGCTACGTAAGGTGGGGGACCAGGTGGGTCGGATGCTCCGCCGGGTGTCCAATAAAAGGGGGGGACTACGATGCAAAGATGCCCTGCGGCTGGCTAATGCATTCGTGACCAGCCGGATTTTATATTCGGCTCCCTACCTCCACCTACGCAAATGCGACGAGAATGCCTTAGAAGTAGTTCTCCGCAAGATTTATAAGAGAGCGCTCGACCTCCCCATAACGACGTCCAACAAGCGTCTCCTCGGTCTGGGGATGACCAACACCTTTGGGGAGTTACGAGAAGCTCATCTTAACAATCAATACTTGCGCCTAAGCAAAACACCTGCGGGGAGCCGCCTTCTGACCCGCTTACACATATCATACGCAACACATACAGAAGAACGGGTCCGCATCCCTGAAGCCTGGCGCTTTTAACTCCAGGTGCGACCCCTTCCGAAGAACATGACTGCAGACACCCATGTTGGTCGCCGTCTCGCGCGGGCGGAGGCTATTTCTCAATAATATGGCCATAAGCCAGGTGTCTTCTATGTGGATGCGGCCGGCCCACACCATGGGGGTTGGTACACGGCGGCCGTCATCCACCAAAACACTACAGTTCAGGGCCTTACTTTCCGTGCCACAAACATACAGGCGCGGACAAAAGTAAACGGAGCACGCAATTGTCTTCGAATATTTTTCACGCCTCACCTAATTTAATTTTCCAGCAGTGGTACGCGCATGCTGGTAGCGGAGGTTGGTGGGCTTTCTTGTAGACAAACAACGCTTCTGCATTACCAATGGAGAAAGCGTGATTGCACTTCGAACGCAATAGCGTGCTCCGTTTACTTCTGGCCGCGCCTGTACATTTGCGGAAGAGATCGCCATTGCACTGGCCGCCGCAGATCCAGAGTCCCGAGTCATTATTACGGACTCCAGGGGCGCCTGCCGCAATATTGAGCAAGGGTATATTCCAGACCGTGCTTTCAAAATTCTCCACGCATGCGAATACACAGGGTTTCCGACCCATCGTACCATCGTGTGGGCTCCGGCTCATGCGGGTCTTGAGGGGAACGAGGCAGCCGACGCTGCCGCCCGCGCGCTTACTCACCGGGCGTCGCCTCATCCGCAGCCTGATCCGGAATTCAATTTCAATCCGGCCATCACCTTTAAAGAGATCACCTCTCTTTATCAAAACTTTCATGGTCTCTATCCCCCTCCCTGTAAAGGCCTCACCAGGGTGGAGGAGCGCTGGCTTCACCGCCTCTATACCAATACTGTACTGTGCCCGGCAGTACTTAAGCACTTCAATTCTTCCTTCTCGGGCGCGTGCCCACACTGTGAGGAGGAGTTTTCGGACACCTACCACATGGTGTGGGCATGCCCTTCCAATCCTGCCTACCCACCCCACCTCCACCCCACTCGAGAGGACTGGGAAGCTGCCCTGCGCGGCTGCTCCGAACTCCATGCCCAACAGGCATTGGTAGCTAGAGCCCGGGCCGCTGCGGAAGCTACAGGGATCCCGGACTAGGGATCCCTCCTAGTGTTTGTAAGGGGCGGGCCCTTCCGGCTCGCCCCATCGACCTCTCACTGTAAATAGGAATAAAAGTTTTCCTCCTCCTCCGGTCTCGCCATTCTGCGGCATAGGCGCGTTGCTTAGCCAACCGCTCTTGCCTTCCTCTTCATCTGTCTCCTTGGCACGGCGCCGGCGTTTGCGCGCAGCACGTCGCTCCAGCGACGCCTTGTACAACTCAGACATGACTAAGCGGAGCGCGCCTGCGGCGCCCCGCGTATCCCCTCCTAGCGAGCGGCCTCACGCGGCGGGCCAAAGAGGCCGTCACGTGGTAGCCGCCGCGCCGAGCGAAGGAACGACTACGGCCGAAGCGACGAATTCGGGCCCCTGCTCTCCTCTGGTCGTGACGTCACGCTGTCACGTGGTCGTGCCACGTGACAGCGAAGGAACGACCTCCGCCGACGGCAGAAAAGTGCTAGCACTATTGCTTTCGCAATAAAAAGTAATTAAAATGAAGAAACAAATTCCAGTGACAAATTCTTCTGCACGCGGAGCGCTCGTTAGGACTCGTTAGGACTCGCGAGGGCTCGTTAGGATTAGCAGATTGCGCGCTTTTGAGGTCGATATGTGAACAACCTTGTGGCACAGCGCATTTGCGGTGTGGCCTCTGAAGCACACACAGGACATATATAAGTCAAGTGGCTGATTACTAGTGAGCGTCACGTGATCACATCAAACGATGCACTCTCCAGCGGTAAAAAAAATGCTCCGGCATTCGCACGTGCCCGCGCCACCCAGCGCACAGCGCCCCTTCTCTCTTCCCATGCAAGCTTTTCTCGCGCTTTCCTCCTCTCTGCATAAACACCAGTTCTTGGTTAGTTGGATAATTTTTAACAAAGCAGAACTTCTGCACGGCTAAAGAAAGACGAACATACAGATTGATAACTGACGGGACGGGCAAATAACGGTGCCTTATAAGATACCTTATAACAGACGCCTTAGCATGACATGACAGCTGCAAACTGTGCATTGGAAGATTTCAAACGAAGAAAGGGCCGAAGCAAATTAGACAACGCCTGCCTGGTTAGATTTCAGCACGTGCTTGATAGCTGTAGAGATAAAACAAAGGCCAACCCGTCCATTAGGAAAGAACCGGTTGGCACTGCAGCATGTGGACGGCTAGGCTGAACGGCGTTCCCAGGCGCGCCAACGAGAAGCCTGTGTCTATCAACGGCAAAGTGTACTCGTTCGACATCTTCCACGGCAACAAGGAAGGAATGCCGGGCAACGGGACTGAAATGCGAAGCAGCCTCATCGACGTCTACGTCTTCGACCCCGCATCCTGCCAGTGGGATATGGTGCAGACTCGGTCGCTCCCCGACGGCGGGCCGATTAACCTTTTTGGCCACAGCGTTGTAGCCTACGGCCACTGCGCCTACATATGGGGCGGCTCGCCCGTCAAGCCTTGGATTAACGGCCTATACCGCTTCGACACCCGCGCCATGACATGGAGCCGTCCGGAGATGTTTGGCGATGTGCCGAGACCGCCCATCGCCCACTCGTCGTGCGTGGTGGATCGACGAATGTACATCGTTTGTGCCTTGAACTGCCCAGACCTTGTACGTTTTGTTGACTTGGAGAGTCTAATTTGGTATCGTGTTTCGACCATTGGGAGGGCTCCTGCTCGTCGCGTCTTCCCGACGGCGTCTGTCATCGGGACACGCATTTATGTGTGGGGTGGCAGGCTGCTCGTCGCGTCGGTCGCCGACCGCTTCGACAATTCCGTGTACTATCTGGATACGGCCACCTCGACGTGGGTGCGCCCGCTTATGGAAGGCGCGCCCCCAAAGCGCCGTGTGCAACACTCTGACTTCGTATGTGATGGCGAGCTTTATATTTTTGGAGGCGATGAGCCAGAGCTCGATACCCAATTGGCAGACTTGCATAAGTATGATGTCGAAACATCGTGCTGGACTCAAGTGACGCCACGTGGTTCAGGCCCGTCTCCCAGGAGGTCTGCCCGCTGCTGCGTGATGGGAGAGAGGGTTTTTGTTTTCGGTGGCTTCGGCCCTGTACCTAACCGTACTGACGGTGCTCGTGTCCAGGACTTTAGAAAAGATGTGCTGACGGATCTGCACTTTTTGCACTTAGCTCCGACACTGAGAAACCTCAGCCTACTAGCAGTTATCGATGCAGGTCTCTATGTACGCGAGTTACCGGAGGTTATTATAGAAGACATCAGCGCCATCACCTCACGTCAGCAGTAGACGGCGGTATGGGGTGGCACTTGAAACGAATCAAGCGCATTCGACGAAGCCACGGACGGCGGTGGTGTGATGACAGCGTTAGGTGACAATGGTTTAGGCTGCAATCATTTTTTTTCTGCGAAATCAGCACCACCAAGGTGTAGCTGTCGTGCAGCTACTGGACCGGTCCGAGCCGCCTGAAAACCAGGAGCTGTGGTTCTCCGCTGTTGCGCGCGATTTGCGAGTGCCTCGCGTACCACGGGTGTGTCATTCACGCGAACTGCAGTGCCCGGCCGCTAAGCGTCGTGGGCAACAAACGGGTCGACAAACTTCCCGCTGTCAGACATCAGTGGTTCCTGGAACCTCCAGCTCGAATTACAAAATGTGAATGCAATAATTCATGGTCGCCTCCGTGTCACACCCTGCCTTACGCATGGTAAAACTAGATCGTGCTTTCATCATTGGCGCAAGCTTCACGGCCTGCCGCCAGAGCGTGGTGGTACTAAAGGGTGTGCATCGGTTGTGTGTGGCCTTGGGAAAGGATGTTGCGTCATGATTTTGCAACAAGTGTCGCGTGCCGTCAATTGCAGTGCGATTGAGACAGTTGAACACTCGTTTCTTTATTGCACCGTTTTTTTCTAGCGGGAAGTTCATGTGGTTGTATATACTGAAGCGGGTACTAGTAGCGGACACAGAGAAGGACAGACAACGAACTGACACTAAGCGTTTTGTATACAGTGTGTGCACAATCTTCCATAGGTAGAATATTCTAGCAGAGGGGGAGCTACATTTGTGCCTTGCTTCCTGCAGTGTCGGATTCTAAACTGTGTTTGCTTTCTAACGAGTGACTTCCCGAAGGACGACCATTTCATACACGCTGCGAATTTTATTGCTGCTAACATCTTGGTTCCTGCGCTGGCGTGACCAAGTCTGCTTTTAAGTGTACAGATGACAAGGAGAAAATAAATTTCAAAAGCCAGATGTCTGATGTCATGCGCTAAAGAGGTTAAAGGCTTTCGCATGTCTAGACAAGAACGAGAAGCCCACGTTGGAAGTGTTCTGACAGAAGTTAACCGCAAGCTAGTCGGGATGTAGGAAATTGAACAGAAGCTAGATATTTTACTTTCCGCAAATAAAACAGTCAAAATGATGTAATAGCCTCCTAGATGCCTGTCCGATAAATAGGACCAGGTTTTCATGCTGAGGAAAGAGAGCTCGGCGGTGACTGAAGCATTTAGAAATAAATTCGAGGCGGATAGCACCAATGAGGATTTTCAGAAGCTTAATCAGCAGTCGATTAGCCCAGTCGAGTATAACAGGTGATATAGCCTTGAGCCTCGAGGATTTATTCATAATTAATATGATCGTTTTCATGTTATTAACCTAGAAGCTGAACGAGAATATAAGAAGCTTCTTTGGTGTGCATCGAAGGCCTTCACCTCACGGCCGTCTTGGCGAAACGCTAGCCGCTCTCATTTTCCATTCGCTTTGTGCCTTTCACTACACGGAACTATTGCACTGGTAAGAAACAGTGGCTGAAGGTCGCAAAGTCTCTTCTTTTCTCGAGAATTTGCCCTTACTCAGAGAGGAGCGGCTAGAAAAAACGAAAACAAAGAGCCAAAAGAGGCACCATCATGATGTGTGATAGGTTCAGTATTGAAACGTTTTTTTTGTGCGAAAGACTGGGTAAGCGGCTGATCAGTACTTAACGCGACTCATATTTTGATTAGATTTATTGGTCTACTTCTCTGTGTACGATGCTTTGATTTGCTCGGGTTTGATGCGAAGAAAATCTACCGCTCACTGGTGGCGTTGCCCAGCAGCAGTGGTCCTAAAACCCTATGGTGACGTCACTATGTTCTCGCATGAAGCCTGCAGTAGACTATAAGTGATTGATGCCTAGAGCAAAGAAAAATCAAATTTGCGAAGGTATACGGGGAACTATTTGCAGACGACTGTGTAATCTACCGCCCCATCCATAACACCTCTGACTCTCGCTTACTTCAAGACGATCTTAAACGTGTTGAAGCCTGATGCAACACTTGGTTAATGTCCTTAAACACTCAGTGGCTATGGTGCTCAGTGGCTATGGTGCTCGGCTGTTGTCCCGAAAGACGCGGGTTCGATCCCGGCAGCGGCGGCTCAATTTCTTTGGAGGAGAAATTCGAGGCCCGTGTACTGTGCGATGTCAGTGCACGTTAAAGAACCCCAGGTGGTCGAAATTTGCGGAGCCCTCCACTACGGCGTCTCTCATAGCCTTAGTCGCTTTGTGACGTTAAAACCCCATAAACAAACAAACAAACACTAATAAAACGTCATTGCTTTCTTTCTATCGGCGCCAAAACTATCAACCCTTCAAGTATGAAATAAGTGCATCTGAAATAGCATCTGTTCAATCGTATAAATATCTCGGCATCACATTTTGTAACACACTTAATTGGTCAGCACACATAACAAACATAAAAACGAAGCGAATCGCACTCTTGGCTACCTCCGTAGGAACTTGCGACTCGCTTCTGCTTCAATTAAAACATTAACATACCTCACATTTGTCCGGCCGAAGTCGGAGTACGCATGCTCAGTCTGGGACCCTCGTCAATCTAACCTTTCGAACACCCTCGAATCAGTTCAGAATCGCGCAGCTAGATTTATTTTTTCGGATTACTCGTATCACACCAGCGTCACTGCACTTAAATCTGAGGCTAATCTTACTAATCACGAGTTCAGACGTTGCATCTTTAGGCTCTGCCTCTTTCATAGATTTTATCACAGCCAACTTGATGTTTCAGCTATCTTGCCAGCTCATCGCTCATCAAGCCGTACCAACCATCCCAAAGCAGTATACCCTCCCCCAGCACAGACTACAGCTCATCTGCGCTCATTCTTCGTGCAAACTGCTCGAGACTGGAACAGCCTGCCAATCGACTCCGTGCACCACTCCGATCCACTGCACTTCAAGGCTGCCATCCAATCTCTCATTAGTGAAACATTCAGCCCATCCCTCATGTAATACCTCATTCCTGGGGCATTTGAGGTATTGATAATAAATAAATAAACTAAACCAAGGACCTTCATATGCGAGGCGAACACTCAACGCATAGGCCACAAAACCGCCTTACTTCTTCGCGAATAAAGGTGACTTTAGCCAATACGTTTCCTTACGACTCTAGGCTTCTCAGTAGGCGTGTCATAGAAAAAAGGATTTTTTAACGAACCTCTCCACACAGCTCACACTGAGACAATGCTTTCGCATTGAAAGTAAGCGGCGTAAGTAGTTGTAAGTGCCCTCCATAATTTTTCCTTCGCGATCACGGTACAATAAGCCGCATTGTATAAGAATTGCAAGGTCGGCTAGTTGGTTGATTGACACCTTGGGTGCTGTAAAAAAGGGCAATAAGGACGAAGGAAAGGTTGACACGACGAGCGCTGACTCGCAACTGAAATTTTATTAGTAAGGAAAACATCGAAGAAAAGAAAGACGCTACACTGCGCGTACGCCAGCGTGAAAAAAAGATAATACGATTAAAGCAACTCTGGAGTGATAAGGCGGTAAATATACGTGAATTATTTCTAATGTTGCGCAATGGTAGGCTTACCGACTCATTGCCCTCCCAGTTCTTTCATGTGAAAAGTTTCGACAGTTTCGCGAGATAACTAATCTCGGGGCTGGTAGATGACGCGCGTGTATTTTAATCTTAGTGAGTGCCTACATCTCGACAGTGCTCGACCAATTTTGACCAGTACCTTATTTCTATGGGCATCTCATGTTCGCATAAGTGCACATTCAAACACCGTCCAGTTTGGCCTACGTACACCCCCTTGCAAGATAGCGGAACGAGCCAAACGACGCTGACATTGCACTGAACGTACTCGTTGGTGTTCCGCACACCACACCAAGCTCCCTCGATCGGGGCTTTTCTTTGCACAATCGAACAAAAACGTTCTTGCTTATTAGGAGCACTAAAAAGAACCCTAACGTCGAACGGAGAGCACACAAGTTGACGTACACGCTAGGGAACGTGGACTTTTGGTTTGACGTTGGGATTCTAATAAACAGTAGCGTGTTTCTTCGATTAGGCGAAGAGAAACGCGGATGGAGGGAACTAGAAAACCTGGGTTCTCGCACTGGACACAACCAATAAGGTGATCCACAGAGTGCCAGTAACTTTACGGAAGCCAGGACAACATCACAAAGACTACGGCGCCTAAACTTAGTCTTTATACCGTACAAATGTACAGCAGTTACGAGAAATGTTGGTACAAAAATTCGGCAGAGACACTCAAGACTGCTTACGTGTGAGAGGGTGAAATTCGGCAAGCTAACTTTGTGAACACATTTACTGTTCATAGCACACGATCACACGCAACTGGTCGCTATAACTACTTGCGGTGAACTTACGTGGCAGCGGCAATCTCATTGCTATGCAGCCGGCAACGTCCGACCGTGCATGCCTGTTTCAAGCCTGCGTTGCGGCGCCACTGTGCCACTTCTGCTCCCCGCGCTGCGGCGTGATATAACCGGAAGCCACACAGCTTGCAATTCACCTCTAAGCCGTAGCCGCGACGCAGCGCTAACTTCGTGAACGTCGTCGCCGCATCAGATTGCATTCGGATGCACTGACCGTCTGCATGGGGACATCTTTTATGGGCGCCATAGAGGGTTACAGTCACACAGGTACAGACGGTTTTTCGCTGAATGGGGCAAGTAAGGCTTTCGCTTTGCAAAGTCACACTGACAACCAAACCAAGGTTACACTGAGTAGATACACTGCAAGAACGCAGTGCATTTGCCGATTTTTGGAAGAGGCCGCCGCGGTGGCCCAGTGGTTATGGTGCTCGGCTGCTGACCCGAAAGACGCGGGTTCGATCCCGGCCGCGGCGGCTAGAATTTCTTTCGAGGAGAAATTCTAGAGGCCCGTGTACTGTGCGATGTCAGTGCACGTTAAAGAACCCCAGGTGGTCGAAATTTCCGGAGCCCTCCACTACGGTGTCTCTCATAGCCTTAGTCGCTTTGGGACGTTAAACCCCATAAACCAAACCAAACCTTTAGGAAGAGGTGTGCCAAAGGTGGTGTGATGCAAATCCAAAGAATAAAAATAGGGAGAAATATGTGTGAAAATATGAACAAGAAAGCCGTTCAGTCACTCCTTCACACATAAATTTGGCAGCACACGCGACCAATATCCGTGGTCCCTGAAACACTGCTAACCTTGTCAGCAGCCAGCGCTACTTTCTTTGAGCATTTGGTATGTTACTTTGGCTGACAAGCCGGACGTGTACACAACAGACAACAGCTTTCTGCGCCTTAGATACCTGTAACTCTGCAGAATGTAGTATTCTCCCAGTACATATTTCGTATTTTTTTGTACGCCCGCAGCCTTCTACTGGAAGACATCGACCATAAACGTCCTTGCGTTGAAACTTCAAAAATTTATAAACCTGTCGAAGCTCCTTCTGGAGAGCCCACCTGCAGCTGTGCATTCAGATCATTTAACAGAGCGCCTCTTCGACTGTGGCTTTTCAGTGGAGCTTTCGCCTGCAGCCAGGGAAAACATTAACACGTTGTACACAGTTCGGACTTTCGATGGTGGATTGAGAGTACTTTTCAGCTTTGTAATTTTAGAGCTTCGTTTCACACGACTCAAGAATTTGCAGTTTTACACCACTGACCTCGCTCGTGAGCGTGAGAGGCATGCCATTTGAAGCTGAAAGACTAAGGCTGGGTGTAATTACGGGGGCCTCTAGCTGCAACACGCAATTTGGCAGATGCAGGGGCTGATGCATATGGACGGTCGTTGCCTCACGACCGTACAAGTCCTCCATACTGAAAAGAAATCATGATAGGGTATGCATAGCCACATCTATGGTCTCCTTGGTCATTACCTTTTCGAGAAGGATGTATACCGCCGCCATGGGCGAAGAGAAATAGTCCAAGTACCCCTCTGGTAAGCTGCCTTCTAGACAGGGAACAAAATAAATCACAAGCCACGACTTCCACTCGCTCGCATTCCACAGCGGTCTTTCCTTAATGCTACCGATAATTAATATTTCTATAAACGTCTGCAGAAAACAATTTCCGTATGCCTTGAGTTTGGCGCATGATGGCCTGGGTTGCCTATATGCCATAAAACCCAACAGGACACAGAACGCATACTTATAGTGTACAAGAACACCTTTATGATGAGAGTAGCTGCATGCGTACTAGCCGTTGAACGTTTTGATAGTGAGTACAGCTGCTCTCTCCGCGCGATTTACCCAGCAGCATTTGAACTTGTCATTTCTTGAGTACTTTTATCAGTCTGATTCCCACTTTACTGTGCTAAGCAGAGTCACTGTGACAACACTCAAGAAGGACAGCATATTCGGGCGGCTATTTTCCAAAATACAGGCCACACAGATTGTTCAGTACTGCGCTTGTGCCAAGTTGAAGCTGTTTGCATGCATCTTAATCACGCGTCGGTTCACGTCTCGCATTTTGAGGGTTGCTAAAGAAAGCTGCTCCACGACCCCACATGGTCCTCTCTACTTTGTCTGGAGCTTCCTAGCTAACCGTGTTTGCTCTTGGCAGCTTTCAATGCACACGCTGCCCCCGCATGGAATGGTGCGTCTCGGGAACCGCGACATACGCCTCTTTCTTCCTCGTCCAACTCAAGGAAGTGGTACTCCAAGGGACCAGTTACCCTGTCGCCGCCTACATCGCACCGCCGCCCGCAGCTGTACGTCGAGTCATCTCGCAGGCCTACTGGGCGGAAACCCCGGAGGAGATGCTACGGGACCTCCTGACCCGCAACCCGGACGCTGATATGGCAGCATGCGAGGAGGATCCTCTCAATATCAATCACTTTTGCGCACGGGCCAGTCCCTCATACCATACGCTACATGAGTGTGGTGTATAGATGCACTGCGTACAAGGGCAGTACAGATGCCTGCACCAACTGTCGCCGACTGGGTCACAGATATGAAGTCTGCCCCAACCCCAAGACTGGTCTCTGCACGCGGTGCGGGGACAAGCATGCCCCGCAAGCTGTTCTTTCCTGCATCCCGATCTGCATTCTCTGTGGGGGTGAGCCCCTCACGTGTACGGGCTCATGCAAGGCAAGACATCCAACTCCGAAACAACGCAGCCCACCGCCAGAGAAGACTAAGGACTTTCCACCGCTGCAAACGATCCTTCCCACTACCTCTACGTGGGCCTCCAAGGCCGCCAGGACTCATACACCGACCTCCCAGGACCGGGAAGTGACTGCTCAGCGGGAAAAGGCAGCTCAAGGCAGCCATCTCTACCTCCACCCCCACTGTACCCCCAACTCCTCCACCCCCATCCTCTCCACCCACCTCGCCACCTTCCAACCTCCTTCGAAAAAGAGGAGGTTTGTGAGAGGCCACCACAACTCATAGACTTGGAAGTTAAATTTCAGGACTTCACCGAAAACTTAGGAGCCAGGTTCGCAGAGCGCATTACTGCACAGTGCCAAATTTTGATTGAAACTACCATTACCCGTTTAATGGATACTGTCATCACTAGCATCATGGCCAAGGTGGAGGAGCGTTTACCTCACCTTATTCCTAGCCTCTCACCGGCATCTCCTCTCACAGTGCCATCCCCCACACCCCTCCTTCGCCCGTCTACCCTACAGCATGGCTCCTCCGATGGACCATAATTATTTACCGATTCTTCAATGGAACTGCAGGGGCTTTCGGCGTAAGCGCGGTCCTATGCAGAATATTATCGCTACTTCCTCATCCTCACCAGACACCATCGCAATTCAGGATGCAAACGTTTGCAAACAACTTCCCGGATACGCTCTTTTCCCCTTGGACTTTACTGATCTTCCTCGGGTGGTCACATACGTCTGTAACTCTTTGCATTACATGGAACACAATTACCACACCTATCGCTCACACCTTCATCGAAATTTTACCATTAACCCCTGCACACTCTCCCTTGTTCGTTCTTAACTGCTATCTTCTACCACGACAGCCAGTTAATCTACTCCCTCCGATCCTCAAATCCGGGACGAAATTGGCTGAATCAAATCCCCTACTTATTGCCGGTGGCTTCAACTGCGCCCATGTGCACTGGGGATATCGGCGCACAAACCACAGAGGCATAGTTCTCTGCAATAAAATGGTGGTGCTCCGCTTGTCCATCTTTAATGATTTTAGCCTTCCTATGCGGACTGGTAACAGTGTTACTACCGATACCAGCCCAGATCTCACGCTTGGAAGAAATGTGGCCCACCTGCAGTGGGAAAGAACGCAAACCACACTAGGCAGCGACCACCTAATTCGCATAACACTAACCGTTGCCGAGCCAAGGATGTCCGCGGAGGTTACCCAACCCCTAAAAGTTTATGCAATCAGACATTTTTAAAATGCTTGTCTTTCATCAACTAGGTAGTAAAAGTAACTTTTAGGCCCTTTACACCACCGTTTTTATCCGCTTTGTATTCAAGCTATGCTCAAACCAATTTTTCCATACCTTGAGCTTGGCGCATGATAGCCTTAGTCGCTTATGCGCCATTAAACTCAACACAACACTAAACTGTCGCCGCCCTCAGCGCAAATTTACCGTTAGACAAGCTAATTGAGACCGGCTACGAAAATTTCGCCAGGAACATGTACAGTCAACACGGGTACCCTTCGACCTAGACACCTGGACTACCCAGTTACAGGAGGACATTCGCCAACATACCCAAACGCTAGACACTACCCCAGACACCCCCGTAATTGACAGTAAGCTCGTGCACCTCCATCAAGCTCAAGAACGCATAACACACAGGTAGAAAACTCAAAAACACAATAGGAAACTAAAACTCAAACTCGCACAGCTTCAGACCCAAATAGCACACCACAGTGCCACTCTTAGCAAAGCTAACTGGAATCAGATTTGTGACAGCCTCCGCGGCAATCTCTCCACAACCCGTGCCTTGCGCCTCTTACGCCATATGCTAGACCCCACGCAATCTAAAACCCAGACACGCCTTAGCATTCACTGCCTTACTCATAACCACAGGCAGGACACGAACGCCTTTTTCGCGCAGGTGAAAACAACATATACCACCCCAGGTGACCCCTGCAAGCACCCTGAGTACACGGGTCCACCTCTAACCCAGCTTGATGCCCCTATTACAGAGGCGGAATTTCGTACAGCCGTTTTGAAATTACGCAATACTGCACCCGGGGAAGATCAAATTACCAATGCTGCCATCCGAAACCTTGACGATGCCTCCATATCTCATCTAGTCACCCACTTTAACGAGCGCCGGAGGTCAGGTACCCTCCCTGCCACCTGGAAGCAAGGAAAAATCATATTTATTCCTAAACCCCACAAACCCAGCAACATAGAGAATATCCGACTAATTTCTCTGTCATCTTGTCTCGGCAAGGCCTTCGAACACATAATTCTTGCCCGACTAACCACGTACATGGAAGACAACCACATTTTCCCGCACAGCATGGCGGGTTTTCGTGCGCATTTATCTGCACAGGATGCCCTACTACAAATTACACATTACGTGCTTGATGACATGATCCCTCATCTCACTAAAGCTATTCTGGCAGTTGACCTCACAAAGGCATTTGGCAGGATTCGACACGATGCCATTTTGCGAGAACTGCAGGCACTACAGGTAGGCTCAAAATACCTACAACTACGTTCGCGACTTTCTCTCTGGCCGCACTGCCTCCCGGCACATAGCTGACCTGAGCACACCACCTTATACACTCGGCGAGCATGGAACACCCCAAGGCGCGGTCCTCCCCCCCTTTCTCTTTAATATTGCTCTCATCCCAGCCGCCGCGGTGGCTCAGTGGCTATGGTGCTCGGCTGCTGACCCGTAAGACGCGGGTTCGATCCCGGCCGCGGCACTGGAATTTCTTTGGAGGAGAAATTCTAGAGGCCCGTGTACTGTGCGATGTCAGTGCACGTTAAAGAACCCCAGGTGGTCGAAATTTCCGGAGCCCTTCACTACGGCCTCTCTCATAGCCTCAGTCGCTTTGGGACGTTAAACCCCATAAACTAAACTAAACTAAACTAGCTCTCATCCCCCTAGCTCATAAACTCGCTCTCATCCCATACCTAAGGCATACCTTGTACGCTGATGATATTACCGCATGGACCATCCATGGACTCTTCAATTAGCACTCATGGACTCTTCAAACTCTTCAATTAGCAGCTGACACCATCTCCACTCATGCGCCATCTATTGGGCTCGAATGCCCCCCTCTAAATCCGCGCTTCTCCTCATAAGACTGAAATCTGCCGCTAACTCGTCCATTCAAATCGCTTTACAAGGAACCCGTAACCCCATCACCCCCACCCTCCGTATCTTTGGCCTTCACTTGCAGGATTCCGGACGCAACGATCATACCCTTAAAACACTCAAGGCCTCCATTCAATCCGTGCTGCATCTTCGCTTCGTGTAAACCTTTGTGCAGGAAGAATACGCGGCGTAGGACAGCATGAAAGTAGTGCATCCTTTTACACTGAGCGGTATTTTATATGCCACCCGATATCTTAAGCTGAACCGCATGGAAACAGAGCGAGTGAACGCCGTGATTCTTCTAGCAACAAAGGCAGCCTTAAACCTACCTCTCAGCACTTGCACAGCCAAAGTCTTTGAACTAGGCATGCATAACACCTTTCAGGAACTAGTAGACGCGCACCTTCAGACATAGCATCTAAGACTTGCCGCGAGCGCAACTGCCGGGCATAACCTCTCTTCCCTTCGCATCAACATTCCCGCTAATGAGACATCCCTTATAGCCATTCCTCGACACATTCATACCCCGTTCGTTTCGAAACCCCTTCCTCGGAACTTTCATCCCCAGTACCACATCCCTCGCCGCACTGCTCGCGCTAAGGCCCTTCACTAGTATTACGGACAAGCACAGGGCGCCATTTGGGTAGACGCCGCGTGCAAAACGCATGAAGCTGTGGCAGTTGGTTACAATCCAGCCCTAGCACAGCCCCTCACACACCGCCTTCCCTCGGGCTCTACGCCTGAGGAGGCACAGGAAACCGCCATCGCCCTAGCCCTTGTACATTCCAATGGAAACTACATATTTAGCGACTCCAAAACGGCTCTGTTCAACTTCGCGAGAGGCAGGATTCACGCCCCTGCTTGGGAGTTGTTGAACACCCCAACCAAAAACTTACCACGCAGGGTAGAGCTACAGTGGGTGCCAGCTCACTCTGGGAATCCAGCAAACGGGGCTGCTGATAAATTGGCCCTAGGTTTGATTTGCCGGGCTCAGGACGGCCTCGGTCCAGGCTTCTCGAGAGAACGGGCGCACACCTTTGCAGAGCTCACGCAAATGCCCCGCTTGGACCGTCGGACATACCCTCCTCCACACCCCTCCCTTACCCACTCCCAATAGATCCTCTAGAGACGCCTCCAGACCCGCTCTCACTCATCCCCTCAGCTGCTTTCTCACTACTGTGGCACCTCCCCTGCATGCTCCCTGTGCGGCGACCCTCACGCCACACTCTCCCACGCCACACTTTCCCTCCCCCGCAGGGAAAGCCCGCGTTATCAAGTTGGAAGGACTGGGAGGTCGTGCTCTCGTCTCTGGATCCGCCATCGCAGCTTGCTGCTGTGCTTCGGGGTGCCGACATCATGAACAAACACTACATGAACGTTCCGACGTAGAGTGGGACCGCGCGGTGGTCGGGCACAAGAGGGAGAATGGGTTGTCGCCTCTGCTTTCGTGTGCTGCGGAATTCTATGCAAAATTGCAAAGTCCCAGTCACACTGGTCACGCGATACAAAATGCGACTGGAACCCGGTGGTGGTTTGGTTTAGTCGCGCCACCGTGCAGTTGAAAGCATGATGGCATGGTGTTGTCTGCTTCTTATTTTAAGCAGCTCACATCCTCTCCTTATTAGCTGTGACACGAAGTAGGTTCCTCGATCTGTTAAGAGTTACCTTGGAGGCCCATGTCGGAGCTTGATCTGTTCAATAAAGGCTCGGGCAGTCGTGTCTGTCTTTTGATCTGGGATTGCCACCGCTTCCGCCTATTTTAAAAGGTGATCTACAAATAATAGTGTGCACTTGATTCCGGAAGTGATCGTGGGCAAGAGGCTACCTATGTGCTTACCTGTCCGCTCGAAGGGAGCCGAAACCTCAAGGAACGCCTGAATTGACATATAGCCTGCGACCCTTGGTTGTTTTTCTCTCGAGATGGGAATGACACTTTGCGTAGTATTTCGTAACGTCGTGTGGCATGCCACTACAGAAGTAGAACCATTCCACCCGCTTGCGCGTCTTCGCTACGCCATAATGGCCGGCGCGGTGAGCATTGTGAAACGCGCGCACAATCCTTGCTGTCCACAACCTAGGTATGACGACCCTCTCCGCATCGCCTCCCCGAGGGTTCAAGCGCCAACTGTAGTCCTTCGTCTTTTACAATAATGTCCTCCTGAAGAAGAACTTTGCGTCCAACAGGACAGTACATCTTCTTGTCGTGTCTAAAAATCTCAGGCAAGAAATTATGCTTACATGTCAAACGATGAGTCGACTGCAGGGGCATCTCAGGATTGCTCGCACGTTGCACCGCATCCAGGAGAAGTACTATTGGCCGCGGCTAGCTGCCGACGTTTCCGGTTACGTGAAAACGTGCCGTGAGTGTCAGCAACGCAAAGCGCCTCCGACTAGACCAGCCGGACTCCTGAACCCCATACCACCTCCAACTAAGCCCTTTCAGCAAATAGTGATGGACCTCCTCGGCCCCTTTCCTGCTTAGTCACCAGGTAACAAGTGGATCATCGTGGCCACCGACTACAAGACCCGCTACGCCGAATCAAAAGCGTTGCCTAGTGGTACCGCAACAGAAGTCGCCAAATATTTCCTCGAACTAAACCCCCTGCTACACGGCGCCCCGAAGTGCTCATCACAGACAGAGGAACGGCGTTTACAGCGGACCTGATGCAAGCCATGTTAAATTACAGTCAAACAAGCCATCGGAGGACAACTGTCTGTCATCCGCAAACCAACCGACTCACAGAGCGTCTGAACGAAACCATCGCAGACATGCTGTCCATGTACATCGACGCCGAACACAAGACGTGGGACACCATTCTGCCCTACCTGATCTTGGCCTATAAAACTGCCGTCTAGGAGACAACCAAGTCTATCCCATTCGAACTCGATACGCAGGAAGCCCACGATAACACTCGACGCAATGCTCCCGCACGTTTCAGACGAAGACAACCTCGACGTTGCCGCTTACCTTCATCGCTCCGAGGAAGCCCGAAGACTTGCGCGGCTTCGCATTGAGACCAGCAGCACACCGACGCCCGAAGCTACGATCTGTGGCGACGAGACACGCATTACAAGCCAGGTGATCGTGTTTGGATATGGAGGCCAATTCACCGTCGTGGATTGAGTGAAAAGTTGCTGCGATGCTAGTATGGCCCGTACAGTGTTCTCCGTCGCATCGGTGACCTCGACTATGAAGTCATCCCCGACGGCACGATAGCGTCTCAGCGACGACGCACACGCCCGGAAGTCGTATATGTCCTACGCTTTAAACCATATTATGAACGCTAAAGGACTCGAAGTTTGCATTCTCCGTGTTTGTTTTCATTTTTAAAGCATCGAGACGACGCTTCTTTGCTTTGGGAGGGGGGTAATATCTCGTATCACTGTAGTGGCCGTTCGTTCGCGCTCAAGGCCGCAGGAAAGCGGTGTCATCATTTTTGTTCGTGACGCTAGAAGCGACCGGACTAATCTCGATTGATCACAGCCATGAAGAGCTGCATCTACGTTTTTCCAGATTACAGTTGATCTTTACATGTTATCTCGAAGTTTCCTTGCCGGCTTTAAACTGAGCGATGCCGCGAGCGGCGGGCATTCGTAGTCCGACGACTGACGAGCACGTTTGTTGCTTACGCCGCCGCCGAGTGTTTCAGTTCTTTTGCGGGCGCAAGTCAGCCCAAATAAAGAGCTTCGTTTGCAAATCTGGTTGGTGTCTTCCTGACCGCTGAACTGCCGTCACTACAACGTGAAAATATTACTTCATTGTCTTGTACAAAACTCGAGAAACGATTTACGCGCTGTTACAGAGAGCCGTTACAACCCCTCAAACCCTTTGGAATCCAGCTTGAGGGAGGGAGTTAATGCACTTCACGGTATTTCCTGTTTCTGATTTCTTAAATCAAGCAATTTTGTCAAACGAGCGATATTGCCTTATTCACAGAGCACATTAAGCTTTGCGTTTCATGCGTAATAGGCATAGTTGCTTAGGGGCATAAAACGCAACTCAATACATTAAACAAGGTCGCTGGCCAAATGCCTGCGGCAGTTCCTCGTTACGAGTTTTTGCCTTAAGAAATAGCAAAGCGCACCCGTAAGAAAAACCCACAGGAGAAAGACAGGGGATAAGTGCTGTTTGCGGCGCCACATAATGTCGAAAAATTTTGCCAATATTGGGAAGTACGTGAAATGATACCAGGACACGTGACCCTAATAAGCAGATTCTCTCTGCACCGCGAAAATTAAGGCACGTGGCACAGTAGGAGCCCGCCGCAAACATGATCTATATTTTTATAGGCGGCCGTGTTGAAGTATACGTGATTCTGCGGCCACACGTGTGCTGCATACGCAGTTCCTGCTTTCTTTGGCGAGACGCCTCGTGTCTCCATCATGAAATATTCCCTACAGGCACTGAACGGAGTTGAAAAATATTTTGCATTCGTATATGTAACTACCGCGCCGATTCATGAACCGCTGTGGAACAAAAAATACTCCCATTTTCCTGTTTTTCATTTTACCACGCGCTGTTAGTCCACGGTGTGAACGAATTTAGCTCCTTCGCATTATCAAGATCACCCAGACAAACACTACGAACATGGGCACGAAGAAGAGCTGTTATGTGACTTATGTATTGATCGATTTATGGAATTGGTGGTTATAACAAAGTTCAGTCGCTTTGAATGACAAGCCACATGGGTGGCTCAGCGGTTATGATACGCGGCTGCTTACCAGAAAGAAGCGCGTTCGATCCCGGCTGCGGCGGTAGCATTTCGATGGAGGCGAAATGTTAAAGTCCCGCGTGTACTGTGCGATATCAGTGCAGTGTATACAATCCCAGCTGGTCGAAATTTTCTGGAGCCCTCCACTAGCGCGTTCCCTATACCCTGAGTCGCTTCGCGACGGTAAACTCCGTAAAAACAGCTCTGAATGACTTGGTTAGCTTTCTCTGCCAGTGTGCCTGGAATGGCTGTGCCATGCACGCGTGATCACGAAGTCGCATTGTTGCCGGACGACTTCCGCCCTACTCCGTCCCGTACCCTCGAAGACAACAGTAATGGCGTCACTAAGGCCGTACGCGAAGAAAATGGTGTTGTTTTTTGAAATCGGAAACAAAAATCTGAGCCAAAGCGCTTCTTGCATGTCGACTTTTTTGTTAGTGACCAGCCTTTCGCCTATTATCCTACGTGGACGGTCCCGAAGTGCAAGCATTAACGTATAGCGTATTTTCAGATTGGTTTGCGGCAGCGAACCCAAGAGAGCCTCTAACACAAGCGAATGCCGACCAAGCGCTCGCCTTTGGCAACTTAATTGCAACTTTCCTTCCGTCTTCTTCTCTTGGGCTCTCCGCATGGCAGGCTAGCAGCGCAATTCCTTGTTTGGCGTGTTCTCCTCCAGACGTTTCTTGCAGAAGTTTGGCGGCGACGGCAGGATACAGCAATCGAATTCAGAGTGTTCGTCTATAGCGCTCGCAGCACCGTCGTCGGCATACGGGACGCACGCCGAATTCCGGAGTGGTGCAGGTTTGACGGAAGCGACAAAGTGTGCAGGACGCGGCTGTTCCCTCCAGGCCTAGGCAATTAAGATATAATGCACTGATATTCGTTTCAATCAATTTATGATGCTTGATCATTCCCGGCAGAGTCTGAGAAATCGGTTCCATACTGTATGAACTGCTGTCATTCCGCCCACGGCTATGCTTTAGCGGATCTGTACTACTTTTCCCCGTCGGGCTTCTAGGTCTGGTGTTGTCGTTTCATGCGCAGATATTTGTTGGAGACAGTGTCTTATTCACCATGGGGCAGACTTGTGGGCTTCTCTCGCTCCTGCTGCTGTACTTCGTTTCTGGCCGCTCTAGCTATTTGAGCTATATTTGAGTTATTTCGGAGCTTCGTGAATATGTCACCTTGTTTCAGCTGCTACGTTGAGCTTCTGACGAATCAATCTCGTACCTTTGGAGCATTCTCAGTGCCCAAGCTTAGCACGATACTGCTGCCTTACCCACTTATGGCGAGACGCTCATCTATCGCTCTCTTCCGCTCCCTATTGCCTCGACTTTGGTTGGAGCATCCGGGCCTGGCAGCGTGAATTGACCGTTCATGCGCTGTCTTCCTCCCTCTTTTCATTCCCATGCTTTTTATCGGGTACAAAGAAGAAATAATAATGAAAAAAAAAACGAATGCAAGCTGCAAATGTACGCTGGTTCTCTATGAAAACATTAGAGCTCTAAAGCCTCATAAACTTAGAGGGCAGGCAATGAACACCGGCTCATACTGGAGAGACTGCAAGTGTCGGTGATATGTAGTCAAAAGAGAAAAATAGTAATAGTAGAAGGACTCCTGTGTGATGGCCAAAGTCTTTCTCATTTAATTTTTATCTGCTTGTCGATTTCTGTGCAGTTGTTCTTTCCGTTTGTGAAATTTATGGATAGAGGCAGTCCGCGTTCTGTTGTCTAAGGTTATGATTTATCTTCGCGTTGAAGAAGGAGAGCTCGTGTCTTTTCGCTATATCTCAACATGGGCCTCCTCCTAGGACACCAGCGTAAGGTGCTCCAGTGTGAATTTTTTCCTCCTGCGAAGCATGTTTCGATCATGTTTTATGCTTTTCAGCGCAAAAATGATCTCCGTTAGAAAAATGATTCCGAAAACCGCTGTGTATTTAGCTTATGCTGATGTCTTCCAAATTACATGCTCTTCCTCCAGCGTACCAACCTGTAAGAGGCACGAGCAAATGGCGGTCAATAAATTGCCTACTTTTGCAAACAGAATTTGGTTCATGTTTTCACCTACAAAGCACAGTGGCTGTTGTTGCGTAGACCTACAAACTGTTAGCACCCTGTGTCTCAATGACACTGCACTACCTCTAAAGGAACTACACATATCTTTGGCGCAAGATTTGATAGAAAACATACATACCTATCTCACATGAACAACTAGAATTAAAAGCTTCCATTTATCTGAACATCTTTCAAGGTTTTTCACCGAAACCTCGGTTGCCTGATTGGCATGCTTCGGATGCATTTATCGTTCCTTACCGCAGCGTTGGCCTAGCGGTTTGGGCGTCCGCCTCGGATGCGTGAATTGCGCGGTGCGATCCCCAGTGCCGCCGGGTACCCATCGGTGATACTATGGGTATAAGCTTTCTCATGCCTGGTGTCGGCTTCTTAAGGGGGAAACGTTTTGAAATTAAACATTCCAAGCACAAAAAAGGCCACAACATATAAAGACAAAGAAAAGGAATGACCACTTAGGCGGAAAGGAGCTTCGGAGCTCGTGATCGCCTAGGTTCCGGTGAGTGCAATGAGTGCCGGACTGTTGTCTTCCTTTAGTACGGCACTGAGGGGGACTTCACCGTACTTCTTGGTGCGGAACTTTCCAGACAGGAATTTTCCTCCGCCTACTTCGACTGTGCGGCAGGTATCGCGAAAGATCGCTCGAGCGTCGGCGATATGACGCTTCCACCGTAGTGCTCTAACGCGAGCGCGTCTGTCGTCTAGCTTTTGGGATAGCTTTGTAAGACGCATGCGATCGTTTCGCGCCTTTTCTCTGTCGCCTTTGAGAAACCCTTCATAGGTTTCTCCTCCTTCCTGCCATGCAATAAAAGGAAGCGGGCACTGTCCCTTACTGCTAGGCTTGTTCGTCTCCTTCGGCGAGCAGCACACGGCCAGAGTATTGTAACCTGACCGCTCATGGGAATAGCCACCCTGGCGAGAAGTTACTAACTACGTCATTTGCCGGTTGTGCGCTTGGCTGTGCGGAAACGGCAGTCTCGCAGCAACCGGCTCGCTCTACCCTCACGTATGCCCGTACACCTCTCTGCACTCCTGGCTGCTGCTCCGAAAACGGGCCATCCGTTAAGGCGACCGGCCCCGTGTCGGCCGCTTGTCGCGGTTCTAGCCACGCGGGAACTGCGGCTTCCCCACGACCCGCTGGTTCCCTTAAGGAGCACAACTGCGCTCCATTCTCTCTGTCAGGCTCTACAGCCGACGAGTCCGAGCCATGCTCCTCGACTCCGACTGGTCCGTCGGGCTCTGCTTTTCTTTCCTCATCATCACGAGGGTCGGGGCGCTCCACAGCTCGCCGAACGGTCCATCGCTCAGGAGCCGTGACATAGCCGGGATCTCTTTTCCCGAAAGTGTGCCCCAGTGTCCCGTCCTCCAGGTCAGGCGACACTGTTGCCTCCAATGTGACGTCTGAGGGCGGTGCCGGCATTCGGCTGAACAGCTCTTCCAGCGTGTTCGCTCCAGGCGTTTCCGAACTCCCCTCTACCCCGATTGCATGGCCGAGCTCACCACTTCGTCCTTTGACGATACAAAGTTCACCCCCTTTGAACGTGAGCTCCCCATGCTCGGGAGGCGTCGGCAAACGCACCTGATCTGCTGCCGATGCCACTTCTGCTTCCGCCCTGCAGTCGCCTTGCCGGTAATCTCGTTCGCCGGCGTCAAGCACCTTCCGTGCTGCCTCACCTGCTACTTCACTTTCATTACAAGCAACATAAAGACCAGCGCTCCTCCTAAGCCTGCCCCCTACTCGGAGAGCCTCAAGCTCTTTCTGCAGCTCCAACATCCTGCGCGCCGAGCGCGCTTTGTCTAGCTCGTCCTCCTGACGACGGCGCTCATCCTCTTCGCGACGACTCTCGCGCCGTTTCGCGCGCTCGTTTCTGAGGAATTCCTGAAGGGCTACCCCCTCGAAGCCCAGCTGTCTCCCGAGAGCAATTATCTCCTCCAAATCTGCCATTGCGCCAAGGCTCTGGTTCTCAGTTCTCGCAATGCCTGAGATTATTGCCTGGATGCTATGCCTCGCGGTCAAGGCCAATCGTGGTCAGCCAGTCCTGTCGCGGACGCCAGTTGTCACGATATGGTGGGCGGCTTGATGTTTGATTGGCGCCGAAGTTATAATTAATCGGGCCAACCTGCCCACCACTGCACTCTCCGTAAGTCAGGAGGGGGTGGAGCGACAAACTTCTCCACCCCGCGTGCGGAAGATGAGGTTAGACTGCTGACCGGCGATAGGGGCCACGCCTGATTAGCCGTTGACCGGAGGCATGAGGCGTAGGCAAGTTTCTTTAGAAAGCCCTTTACTCGAGCAGACAACCGCAACCAAAAGTGTACAAAACAAACCCAGCAAAACAGCGGCAATACAGAGACGCGACACGAATTACAAGCACAAAATCAGAAGCACACAAACAACTATTAACAATAAGAAGGAAAACAACAGGGCGAGAACTATACAACAAGGTTACACGATTAAAGCAATGTACAAAAGAATAGGACGAGAACAGCGACAGAACAAAGAAAAGAGTGGAGCGAGTGGTGAGAAACGGTGGCTTAGCTGCGTAGTGGCAAGGTCCGGTCGCAGGGAGCGTCAGGCTGCGGAAGCGCGCGGTGCTGATGGGGGGGGGGGGGTTCGGATACGGGCGAACTTGGGCCCCGGGTTACGCGTCTTCCACGCGTCTTTCGGGGCCGCCGTCGCCGCGCTCTACGCGTCAGACACCGCCTAGGCTCGCTTGCCGAGCACTTCCCTGGCTGACCCCGCACACGTCGGCACGCACCGAAATCTCTAAACCAACTAACTCGGTCGTGATTTTCCCGCCACCGTGTTCACGTGACAAACCACAAAAAAACAAATAAAAGCAAACGAATCCTCTCGGCCCCGTGCACCAACGATTTACAGATGTTGAGAAGGGGGGAGAAGAAACATGAAGAAACTGAAGGGGATGCGAAGGAAAGGTATGGTCCTAACGAGGAGCGATGTTAACTTCCCAAGGTTGGGACGGGTGCTAGGGCATTCACCGGCCGCTTCCCGTCCCCCCTCGTGAAAGCACTCGCTTCCCGGCGATAATCCTGAGGAGGGGGGCGGCGTAGTCTTGACCCCCCCAGCGTCGCGAGGGGTCAACGCCCACGCGGGGGGAGGCAAAGTCATCGCCGCTGCGTCGCGACATGCCCGCATACTACCGGCGCCGTGGCCAGCCGTGGCCACTTTGGTCGGAGAAGAAAGAAGAAAAATAAAGCATGCGCGCACTTTGTGACAGTCACAAATATTCATGATTCGCTTCACTAACCGCTCCGTATTAGACTCTTGTCGGGATTTCCCTGCCCTGCAGCTGCTCATGTAAGATGCAGGTGATGGCGAGCTGAGATAGCTCCACGGGTTTGCGAGCAGATGGTGCTGGGCCCACTCGCGTCTAGCCTTGCGCGGCGCTGCGCTGTGTCCGGTTAAAAGAGGATGGCGGTGGTTGAACCCGATGGCAAGTCCTTTCTAGACTTTTCTGATCCGCTCAGGCAACACACCACTCTTGCCCTCGCTTCCTCTAGACGGAACCCTCGAACTTAACCGACAGGGGGAAATCGGTAGTCATCTTTTCTTTTTTAGTGAGAAATACATTATATGCCTCGTTGGCAAGGAAACCCACTGTTCTCGCCCTTGACAGAAAAGTGGTCATCAAAAGCCCTAGATAACATCAAAGTGCTATTAAAGAAAAATGGAAGATGTTCCTAAGATGCGGAGAATTGAACCCTGGCTTTCAGATTGCCAGGTAAGCATGCAGCCCATAGGCACAAAAAAGCTTTATTTTAAACATGGTAGTTGTTACGCTGAAATTACGTTGTATTCCACTGAACTACTTACGAAGCGTGCCTTCTTGGCGAACAAAGGTGAACCTAGTATATACGTTGCCTTACGGCCGGATACTAATGAGTATGTGTTTAGTTGGAAAGGAAGAGAAAAAATTTGCCGACGATTACTTTACTTCATAATGCGAAATTTGAGCGGAGCTCATCAGCTGCTTCAGCTTTTCGATAGATTGAGGCAAAGAATTCGACGGCGGCGACGGTATGGTTCTGCTTCGGCGGCACGCACCTCTGGATTCTGGCGGCGACGCCGCTGGGCCTCTCGTCTGGCAGCTCGTTTAGCAGCAACGGCAGACGAAGGACTTCCACTGGTTGCCTCGATCATGACTAAGAAAGAACTGGCAGATAATAAAATATTTATATAGGTAGGTGGCTCGCAGTGAACCCTTAGGTCCAGTCTCTTTTACATTCTGACAGTGAAAGCGCCCAAAAAAAAAACGACAGAAAAGGAGAGACGTAGAGAGCGCTTTGTATGTCTCTCCTTTTCTACGTCCTTTTGAGCGCTTTCACTGTCAGAATGGAAAACAAACTCGCCCACTCACTTGCATTACTCTTTTACATTCTTGGCAAGGCAGTCTAGTCCTTCCGAGGGACACCGTTCCTGGTCTTCCTGTGGAGCCTTCTTTGCTACCCTTCAATTGAAGGCTGTGAGCTCCTAGAAGGAACGGAAGGCTCCAGCCCGAACTTGGGACCCTTCTCAAGAAAGCTTGATATGTTGGTAGGAATGGAAGCACCACCCAAGACACTTGTCCTCCCCTTCGGTGTTAAGGGGTTCAGGAAGACCAGGACGGTGTCTCTTGGAAGGACTACACCGCCTTGCCAAGAATGTAAAAGAGACTGGACCTAATGGTGATGAGGGTTGTTTGCGGATTGTTGTGAAATTCTCTGAGCAAAATGACCTTTGTCTTTTGCAGGAAGATAAGATGGGCGGCTTTGCTGCCTCGTCAAGGTTCATGTACTATGAAAAAGCTACACTGGCCGTTAACAAGAACTTCACTCGTGTGAAAAAAAAAGGGCAAACTAGAATTAAGACTAAAGGAGTCGAGTTTTACATGCGTTGTGATCTTTAGAGGCTTGCAAGAGATATAACTGTCACTTAAAGTGGAGCGTTGTATGTTTTCTTTAGCGTTACGTACAAACTGGATACTCCGTTTAGTACCATTGTGAATGAAGGCAGCACGTGACAGCACTGTGTTTGTAACTTTAAAAGGGTTAACTGGTGAGTTAGTTGGTTTTCAGACATAATAAAGGATTTTTAGCGCAACGGGGACACAACAAAAGAAAGACGACAACACGGGCGCTTACTCCAACTGTTTAATCAAGCGACAGCATACGAAATATATAGCCCTCCCAGCGCATGCGTACAAGGCACCCAGATACACCATGCATCAATCTTATCGTACTAGGCGCGACAAAAATTTTTGCTCAGCTTGATATAGAAAAAGAGAAGTGTCACTCAGACCCGCATGTTTTATATGAAGGCTTCCAGAATTTCACGAGCCGTCTGATGTCTACCTCTGCCCAAAATCCTCACCTCGCAGAACCGGGTTTGCAATTATTGCAAGCCCTACAGTGCTCAAGAAGTCGCTGGCCCTCATTATTTTCAATATCTTTTGCGTGTTTCCTAAGTCGGTCATTCACGCATCGTCCCGTCTGTCCAATATAGAATTTTCCGCAGGACAACGGAATTTCGTACACCACGTTGGTGGCACACTTCACGAAACGCTGGCCATGCCTTTTCTGGCAGCCGATCGTTTGGCTCTCGCAAGTTATCCGACGGCTGAGCTGCGCAAGCTTGCGGGCAGCAGAGAATGCAACCGGTACTTTAAACCGGTTTGCCATTTTTTTTCGGGCTGAGAGTGACTTTGTGGATGTAAGGTACCACTACAGGCCTCTCATTTCCCGCCGGCTCATTTCTGACAGCGCCAGCCTTCATCTTCTTCAAGAGCGTTTCCGCCACAGGGAGCAGGACCGACTCAGGGAAGCCGGCTTCAACAAGCCTGTCCAATTGATTACTAAAACTAGCTTGCATCTCATGCACGCACGATTTCCGGGGCGAGGACTCCAAGAAGAGGGTTGCGATGCCCCTCTTCACAACCTTTGAGTGGGCAAGTCAGGAGACCCTTTTAAGCACGAGGGGAATAAGCCCAGCAAACGTGTCCATCTAAAAACTTTAGCTGCAAATCTAAAAACTGAAGCATGCCATTCTTAGGTAGTTCAAAAGTAAAAGTTAGCCCTTTACCGAGTTTTCTAAAATCATCTAAAATACTATTTATCGTAGGCTTAGTCGGCTGAGTCTGTTGCTTGTTTAAAACAATTAAAAAGCAGTGCATGTTGCGAGAGAGAGGTTTGATGAGAAGTTCTCGGTGGAGCCCCGCCATGTGGAGCTGATATGGGTGCCTGCGAACTCCGGGAATCCCGGTAACGAGGCCGCCAATGCGTTAGCCCGAGGTTCTTTAAACCGGGCACCGTCAGCCTCCGATCTGGGATTCACGCGGGATCGCATGCACTCCTTCAGCGATCTGACGCAGGCCTTTCGGGCCGCGCGCCTGCTCTACCCCCCACCCCACCCCTCCCTAGACAACTGCCACCAGACGCTCTGGCGACGGCTCCAGACGCGCACCCTCCCGTCTGCAATCCCGATATCACTCCACTAGCCCTTTAGCCCTCCCTGTGCCCTCTGCCAGCATCCCTCCGCTACCCTTTCCCACATCCTCTTCCTCTGCCCGGCGGACCCTCCCCCGCGGGGCCTGGATCACCTCACCCATGGAGGAAGGAAAGAGAGAGGAGAGGCCGTCACGTGACATTTTGTGAAGCCGGAAACCAGCTCGACGCCATCTTGTCCGGGCTGACGTCATCGCATAAGTCCCGCCCTCGACTACTGCGCGCGCGTTTCAAAGCCAACGAAGGAGCATGCTACCGCAGGGGCACAGATCCCCGCGCTGGTGGCGCTTGGCTGCTTACCGGCCGGTTTAGGGCACCCTATGCCGGTGTTCGTCAGCGGAGAAGTTAATAGAGAGTTTTAGTATAGCGTCACCCTATCGCTTTGGGTCATAGGGGAATAGCGGGACGCTACTGCGCATGCGCAGAGCGCTATCGGCCCTTGGGTGTTTGGGTGAGCGGGCGACGCTAACGCTAAATCAGCGAAACAGCGTGCGCCCGAAAGCCGCTTTACGTTCGGCCAACATGGCGGCGCATCTCGAAGCGGGCTCTCTCGCTTCATCACCGATTCGTCGTTGCCGCTACTCTATGGCTCACCCTCACGGCAAACTAAAGGCGCACGAGGCTTTCGCTTTGGCTGAAGTTGCCTGAGCCACAAAATTTTAACGATAAAACACGCAAAATTTTCAGATTGCTTCCGTGTTTACAGAGCTGCTAGGCTTAGCGAGTACGCGTCGACTGACGTCAGAGAGCGCGGGAGGTTTGAACTACTGATCTCCACTAATACGTCGAGGGCTGCGTACTCTCGACCACTTAACGCGACCTCTTACCAAGCTCTTTCCGGCGAATAAAATGTTTTACAATCAATCAATTTGCAATTTTGATCTCAAAAAGGAGTCACAATTTTCATTTACACAATGAAAAGTCAGCATATATATTAACTTATTTGTTCTAAGAGCTTCTCTTTCCCGCCGTTATGGCGCTGCCTTCAAGCAACGCAAAGCGACCGTCCGCGACCCTATTCTATAGACAGAAAACGTGAACCCGTTCCCCTGACGCTAAGCGCATGCGGATAGGGTCACCCTATTCGCCACGACGCTATTCTAACACTCTCTAATAAAGCGGAAATACCCGTGTGAGACAGGCGGCTACTTTCAGTTACTGCTTCGTACTGCGTCGTCTCCGCGCCGTCTCCAACTGCTCGGCCCTGGTCACAATTAGTAGCAGCCGAGAAAAATACTTATCTCAGCTCTTGCAAGCGCGGGAAGTGACCTTCGCTTTCAATTACTGCGGTGGCCCATCTTACGGTGGTTATCTGCGGCGGCCCCCCTTTGGCAACGCCCGTCCCTGGGACTGTGAAGTTGAAGGCTGCATTCGATGAAACTAGGATACTTGCTTGTTTAGCTCAGCGCTCGAAATTAGCCTTCACCGGGTGAGGTGAAGGACACGCTAGAAACGTGGGCCCCTCGTCGCGCGAAACCACACGACGGCCACCGATGCCCGGGAAGGGCATTCGTCCGGTATCGAAAATCTCCTCCCTGTTCCTCAACTCTTGTAAGCACGGGAAGTGACCGTCGCTTTCAATTACTGCGGTGGGCGAAGGACAACTAAGCACACGCGAGAAACGCGGGCCCCTAGCCGCGCGAATTCCACACTAGCAGTGGTGTAGCCAGAAATTTTTTCCGAGGGGGGCACATGCTTTATTTATTTATTGGAAACGAAAATAATGGAAACGAAAATAAATGTGGAAACGAAATGTGGAAACGAAAATAAGAGTGCCCATTTATTCTTCACCGTCGCACGGCGTATGGCACTCCTTTTAATTCTAGGCGCAGTTCACCCCATTATTAACAGACCTTTTTACGTCAGTTTACTTTTTAATCCTTTGCATTCTCCTCAAATGAAGGTATCGCGAAAATAAAAAGTGCTTTTTTTTTAAAGGACCTGCAGCCGAGCGCAGGTTTGCGTATGGGGTTGAAGTTTTGACAAATGTCATATATTTGCAGGTGACTTTGTTATAGAGCAGAAGCTTTTGTGTTGTATATTGTAGCGTGCAACGCCAAAAAGAACACCCGCGCAGAGACGAAAAAACCTGCGGCAGTCACCCAGTGGTTCGAGCGCGCGCGAGAGAGCCAACTAACTTCTTCCTCTTCTAGCGCATGCGCTACTTCTGTCTCTTCTTCGAATGCATGTATCACTGCCCCCCTCTTCTGCAGCATCGACACGATGCGGCTGGGAGTGAAAAGTCAGCGAAAGGGTAGAACACAGCTGCAGTGGACCGCAGTTCAGTCAGGTAGCCGGTCGTGGTAAGGCTTCATGCGAACAACGTGTACGACTTCAGTTCGGTGCGACCGGCGCGATGAACAAGCTGTCGGGGCGGGAGCAACTGCATAAGTCACATCACTGATGCGGCGCACTACTTCGTAAGGGCCGAAGTATCGGCGCAGCAGCTTTTCAGAGAGCCCGCGGCGACGAACAGGTATCCAAATCCACACAAGGTCGCCGGGAGCATAACTGACGAAACGGCGTCCACAGTTGTACTTAGTGGCGTCAGCCTCCTGTTGACGGTGGATGCGCAGGCGGGCCAGTTGACGCGCTTCCTCAGCACGCTGAACGAAGGTATCTACGTCGATGTCAGCGTCAGAGTCGCAGTAAGGGTCGACGGGCAACATAGCATCCAACGGAGTGGTCACCTGGCGACCGAAGACAAGCTGAAAGGGGGTCAGTCGGGTTGTTTCCTGCAGGGCGGTGTTGTACGCAAACGTTACGTACGGCAGAATGGCGTCCCAAGTTCGATGCTCGACGTCAACGTACATTGATAGCATGTCGGCTAGTGTGCGGTTGAGTCGCTCTACCAACCCGTTTGTCTGCGGGTGATACGCCGTAGCACGTCGGTGGCTCGTGTGCGTCAGAGTCATCACGGACTGGGTTAAGCGGGCCGTGAAAGCAGTTACCCGGTCAGTAACAACAACGGCGGGTGCTCCATGACGCAAGACAATGTTGTGGACGAAGAACTGCGCCACTTCAGCAGCAGTGCCTTTGGCAAGAGACGTGGTCTCAGCGTACCGTGTGAGGTAGTCAGTCGCAACGACTATCCAACGCTTTCCAGACGAAGACTTCGGAAATGGGCCAAGGAGGTCCATGCCCACTTGATGGAAAGGGGTCTTCGGTGGATCGACGGGGTGAAGAAATCCGGCCGGTTTCAATGGAGGAGTCTTCCGACGTTGGCATTCACGGCATGTTTTGACGTAGGCCCGCACCGATGGGAGTAACCTGGGCCAATAATACTTTTGTCTAATCCGCGCGAGTGTACGGCTGACTCCAAGGTGGCCGGCGGATGGTGCATCATGACAGGCACTCAAGATCTCAGACCGCAGCTGTGATGGTACGACGAGTAGGAACACTTCTTCGCTGTTGGCAAAGTTGCGCTTGTAGAGAACACCAGACCGTAAAGTGAAGGTGTGAAGCCCTCGAAGAAAAACACGCGGAATGGGAGCGTCACTGCCTTCGAGGTAATCGATGAGCGGCGCCAACTCCGTGTCCGCCCTCTGAAGCTGCGCCATTTGGGTGGTACTAACAGAGCCCAGGAAAGGAAAATCATCGCTGGTTTCTTCGGTATTGATTGGGATAGGCGCGCGCGACAGACAATCCGCATCCTGATGCTTGCGGCCAGACTTGTAAACTACTGTTAAGTCGTATTCTTGCAAGCGAAGCTCCATCTAGCCAAGCGTCCTGAGGGGCCTTTGAGGCTCGCCAGCCAGCATAAGGAGTGGTGGTCGCTTACCACACGGAAGGGTCGTCCGTAGAGGTACGGTCGGAACATGCAGATGGCCCATATCACTGCAAGACATTCTTTCTCCGTCGTAGAATAATTGGTCTCGGAGCGCGTAAGTGTCCGACTAGCATAACTGATGACCCGTTCTGCACCGTCTTGCCACTGGATCAGTACTGCACCAAGGCCAACATTGCTGGCGTCAGTGTGGATGTCCGTGGCAGCATGCTCGTCGAAATGGCCGAGTATCGGAGTGCTTTGCAGACGGCTGCGAAGCTCGACAAATGCAGCCTCTTCGTCGGTCCCCCACAGGAAGGGCGTGTCGTCACGGGTCAGTGCGTTCAGCGGTTCCGCGATTTTCGAGAAATCTTGAATAAAGCGCCTATAATAGGAGCACAGGCCTAAAAACCGGCGAACGGCCTTCTTGTCAGTTGGGCGTGGAAAACCTGAGACGGCAGCAGTCTTGTCAGGGTCCGGGCGAACACCTTGTGCGCTGACAACGTGACCAAGAAAGCGAAGTTCCTCAAAGCCAAAATGGCATTTCTCGGCTTTGATGGTGAGTTGCGCGGATTTGAGCGCTTGTAGCACAATGCGCAACCGCTCCAAGTCTTGGTCAAAGGTGGGCGAAAATATAACGACATCGTCCAGGTACACCAGGCAGGACTGCCATTTCAAGCCGGAGAGGACAGTGTCCATCATGCGTTGGAAAGTAGCCGGTGCTGAGCACAGACCAAATGGGAGCACTTTAAACTCATAGAGGCCATCAGGCGTCACGAAAGCCGTCTTCTCCCGGTCTCTCTCGTCCACTTCGATTTGCCAGTACCCGCTTTTAAGATCCAATGACGAGAAGTATCTGGCGTTCCGCAATCGGTCGAGCGCGTCATCTATCCTGGGCAGCGGGTAAACGTCCTTTTTGGTCACGCTGTTAAGTTTCCTGTAGTCCACGCAGAAACGCAGAGTATTGTCCTTCTTTTTGACAAGAACCACAGGCGATGCCCACGGACTGGTGGACGGCTGAGTGACATCGTCTGCAAGCATCTCGGCAACCTGATTCTGAATGGCTTCTCTCTCCACCGGGGAAACACGATATGGGCGCTGGCAGACGGGTCGCGTAGTCTCGTCAGTGATGATACGATGCTTGGCGAGTGGAGTTCGGCCGACCTTCGAGCACGTAGCGAAACAGTCCGCAAATTCTGCCAAGAGGGCCGACAGAAGATCCCTCTGAACCGACGGCAAGGCAGGATTTATTCTGACTGACTGAAGAACGTGATGTGGGCCAGCATACTCCGGAGAGGGTCCTCCCACGGTGCACAAACCTGGAACCTCAGCAACGTCGTGGAGGAAGGCAATAGCCATGCCTTTGGCCAGGTGCTGATATTCGTTGGCAAAGTTAGTCAGGAGGACGTGAGTGCGGCCGTCACGTAGTTGGACGAGACCTCTTGCAACGGCAAGTCCCCGCTTAAGCAGCAGTGGACTATGGCTGTCCGCTAGGCCCTCGTAGTCATGAAAGAGGTCGTTCCACACGAGCACCAGAACACTGCACCGCGGCGGCACCGTGACGTCGTTCTCGACAATGCGCAGAGCGTTGCTGCAGGGATCGCGGGAGTCAAAGCGCGCCACGGCCTGTTTGGTCGAGAACGTGACACGTGCCTCCTGAAAGTCAATCACAGCGCCGTTCGACTGCAGGAAGTCGATCCCCAGAATGAAGTCTCTGGAACACTCGGGGAGTACGACAAATTCACCAACGTACGTAAAACCACTAATCCCAACTCTAGCCGTGCACTTGCCCACAGGGGAAATTAGGTGGCCACCAGCGGTGCGAATGGGGGTCCCCGTCCACGGTGTCAGAACCTTCTTAAGTTCTCCAGCGAAGGCACGGCTCATAACAGAGTAATCAGCACCGGTATCGAGCAGCGCGGTAATGTCAGTGCCATCAATTGTCACACGCAAATCGGATGCAGCGTATCTGATACTGTCGCTGCCTCTCTCTGTCCGGGTATCGTCGGCTCGAGGGTTCCGCGATGGAGGATCTTGACACGTCCCGACGTCAGCGGCCTTGCCTCCAGAGGTCGCTGGTGTTAGTTTTCCCGACGCGGACTCGGCGAGCGACGGCCAGCACAGCTACTCTGGCGGCCAGGGCTGGAAGAGCGATAACGGAGAGGCGAAGGGGAACGGGACTCGCGCCTTCCAGAGTAGGCAGGGTTCTGGCGTGCCCAGAGATGCTGTGCAATCTCATGCGGTCGTTCACCGTTCTGAGGGCAGGGTGCGTCGGGATGGAAACCGCGAAGGCCCACTTGGCGGTACGGACAGGCGCGGTAGAGGTGACCAGGCTCCCCACAGTGGTAGCAGAGAGGCCTGCGGTCCGGTGTACGCCACAAATCCGACTTGCGAGGGCGTGGCCCAGCTGTAGCAGATGCGGTTGCAGAATACGTGGCGATGTTACTCACGGAGGTCGACGGGGTCACACCGTAGCCAGGCACGCTTGCGTGACATGTGCCGATGTTGCTCACGCCAGGCGTTGGGGTAATGGGACCGTAGCCTGTCGTGCGACGTACAACAGATGCGTACGTGGGTCGGTCATCGAACCGGGATGGCGCTTCGGGGACAGGAGGTGCCTGCGCAGCCTGTCGCACCTCGTCCCTGACAACTTCGGACAGCGCTGCCAGCGGCGCAGGTGCAACCTGAGGCAGATGGATCCGTTGCAGTTCCTCCCGGACAACGGAGCGAATTAGTTCACGCAAGGTGTCTGCACTGCCGCCGAGACACGACGAAAAGCCTTCGGGCACCATGCAGTTGATGTCCCGGTTGTACTGGCGGGCCCGTTGTTGCAGCGTCGTCTCCATCGTGGTCGCCTCGGTTAGAAATTCCGCCACCGTGCGGGGTGGGCTGCGCACGAGGCCCGCGAACAGCTCCTGCTTAACCCCACGCATGAGATGGCGCAGCTTCTTCTCCTCTGTCATGTTGGGGTCGGTGCGCTTGAAAAGACGGGTCATGTCTTCGGTGTACATGCGCACGCTTTCGTTCGTGCGCTGATTTCGGGAGTGCAGCGCAGCTTCAGCCTTCTCCCGGCGGTCAGCGTTGGGGAACGTAGCCAGGAGACTCCGGTAAAACGTCTCCCAGGTGGGAAGTGTAGCCTCGTGGTTTTCAAACCACGTCCGAGCAGACTCTTCCAGGGCAAAGTAGACGTTATTCAGCTTTCGCTCGTCGCACCAGCCGTTGTAGCGTGCGACCCGCTCGAACGTCTCCAGCCAGTCCTCAGCGTCTTCGAACACGTCACCGTGAAAAGATGGCGGTGTTCGCGGTGGGTGGCAAAGGATCGGCGCCAGGGGCCTGGTGTCAGCGGCCATGGCAGTTGGACCCGACGGTAGAGGCTGGATCGGCGGCTGGGTCCTGGTGTCAGTGGCCATGTCGGTTGGACTCGGCGGTCGAGGCTGCGTCGTCCTTGTTGGCGGGGGAAGGGGCCCAAATTCAGGCGACTCTCCTCGGAGACGGCGGCTGGGTCGCTGGTGAACCGGTGTGAGGTCCGTAGTGACGCTGTACGGAGTTTGCAGGTCGGGAAGCGTACCCAGCACTGCTCCACCAAACTGTAGCGTGCAACGCCAAAAAGAACACCCGCGCAGAGACGAAAAAACCTGCGGCAGTCGTTGTTGTTGTTCACCACATGGGATGGCGCATACCCACAGAGGGGGATCGGCCAAGAAGAGGGGTGCATAGAGAGTTTTTGAGATTTTTTGCTTGTTTGTTTAGTTTTGTTTTCTGGGGAAAAATAAATAGATAAATGAAGTAATAAATAGAAATAGCAGAATGCTGGGGAAAAGAATCTTTATGAGAAAGCAGGAAGACTAAAAAGAAACAGGGCAAGCATAACGCACGCAGGAGCTGGACTCAGCAAGATCTCTAGCAGAGGGAGTTGATTAAGAAATAAATGAATGAAAAAAAAAAAATAATAATAATAGTAACGGTGGATAGAAAAAAAAAGTAATGATGAGTAAAAAATTAAATAAATAAATAAAGAATAAAATATTAGCAAGGTAACCGTTTAGATTCCAGTAAAAAATTTTGAATGGCGGTAAAAACAGACCTGTGGCTGTAACCGAGAATGGTGGCCCCAAATGACAATATGATCGGGCTGCTCAAACTAAGGCCAAGCTGTTGCAGTGGTTGCTCTAAATATCGATGTCTCATCATGGTGAAGCGTCGACAAAACAACAAAAAATGGTCTATTGATTCTTGTTCACCACAGAATGCGCAGACGGGAGAAAGCGCCAAACCAGACCTGTGCAAATAAAAATTTAAGGGGGGGATCCGGCAGCGCAGCCTAGTTAGAGAGACTTCAAGCTGTCGCGAATGGCATGATTTCCTGCTCCACGGATACTGAAGATGCAGGAAATCATCAGATCTTAAAATTGATCCTGATGTCATGCCTAACAAAATGCTTCTCCGAAACCTCGCTGCTGTGATGTACGCTGTAGCCGGGAGAATAGGTAGCACGGGGCCATTGAGGGACGCTTTTGCCAGGCTATCAGCCACTTCATTGACTGTCACACTGCTATGACCCGGTACCCATATCATATGTAAAAGGCTCAAATGGGGAGGAAGTAATGATAAGAAGGTGTTGAGGATTGGAGAATCCGTAGCTGAGGCAAGGGACAAGCACAAAGAAAAGGAGTCAGTAATGACAGCCACTGCGGAGAAAGAAGGGTCTAGTTTCCGAAGAGCAAGCACCACCGCCAGAAACTCCGCTTGGAAAATTGGGGTGAAATCCGGAAGACGCACAGAAAAAGACCAATCCAGAAGCGGGCAATATATTCCCACTCCTGCCTTTTCATCACATTGGGAGGCGTCAGTAGCAATCATTATGGAAAAGGGTAGGCTTTTTAAATGGTCTTCTAATAATCCATTTAAAATGCTTGATGGTAAATGCTTTGCATTCTTCGGGAAAATGTCATCATAGACAATTTTCACGGCAGGCCCACTCTTCTGTGTCGGAAGTATGTCAGACAGGAGTACATTTAACGGGTGAAGTAAAGATTGAACCAGTACTACCTGCGGTGTATGAAATCGAGGCCAGTGGATTCCAAAAAAGAAGGTCGGCTGGCAACAAAACACAGACGAGGAACGGTGGAAACTTGAGTCATATATCGTGAGGTACGTCTGAACAGTGAGAAATTTAAATCTAGATACTAAAGGTGGAATTCGAGCTTCAAGGTAAAGCACGTCGTTGGCTACAAATTTAGGGAGGCCAAGGCACAACCGTAGAGCTTCCCGCTCTAAAAGAACAAGCGGGCGAATTTTGTAAGCAGCTGAACCAGAAAACAGCACTGATCCAAATTCTAACATTGGTCGGACGTACATAACATAAATCATTAAAAGTGCATCTCTCCGCATTCCAGACCGGGGATTGCTTAATCTACGCAACATGCCCACAGCACGAGTGCCTTTCGCTGCAACATGGTCAATGTGAGAGCGCCATGTGAGCTTGTCGTCATAAATGACACCAAGATATTTTAAAGACTGAACTTGGGGAATAATTTGTTGCTTGTAAGTTAGAGAAAGAGCAACAGGATCTTGGAGTCGGAAAACAAGGGTAGCGCATTTGCTAACATTTAAAGTGAGTCGTAGGCCACCCAACCAACTCTCAAGCAAGTTCAGGTAAGATTGCAGACGCACGTAAAGAGATTGAATGTCAGGAGCAGCCGAGAAAAAAGCAATGTCGTCCGCATAGACGTACGTGCGAATTTCGTGATGACTGGCAATTGAGCTCAGTAGAATGTTGAAGAGTATGGGTGAAAGGATTGCCCCCTGAGGAACACCTCTAGTTTGTTTATACCATCCAGAGTTGACACCATGGAGTGTACAATAAAACTGCCTCTTATCTAGGAACGCCGAGAGCCAAGCAATTATGTAGTGTGGAAACTGCAGAGTCTGCAGTCTTTGCAATAATATGGTGTGTTCCACACTGTCGTAAGCTTTGGCTACATCTAATGTAACCAAAGCAGCATGCATTTTTTGACGCCGCGCAAGGAGGATTCGACTTTCGAGGTCAACATGGGCATTCCATATTGAACATTTTCGACGGAAACCGATTTGACAGTGACTGAGGATATTTTCACTATCCACAAACTCCGAAATACGTAGGAGCAAGACCCTTTCAATTAATTTAACCACATTGGATGTCAATGAAATAGGTCTAATATTTTCCAGAGAATAGCCGCCGCCATTATTTTTAGGTAAAGGAATCACTTTGGCGAGTTTCCATTCAGGAGGAATCCAAGCATGATTGATGGAATCATTTACTAGCTGTAATAAAGAGTTAGGATACTCCTCAAAGAGGATCTTTATCATTTTTGAAGTTACCCTATCAGGTCCAGGAGCAGCTGATGGTAACCTCAGCACTACAGGCGAAAGTTCTGAGAGGGTAACCTGAGGGACAAGCTTAATCTGATCCACTGACGCTACACACACGGAGTGCAAAGGTAGTGCAGACGAGAAACGCTTCTCTAATCCTTTGGCAATGGTTTCAATGGTGTCTGTTGCTTCTTGCGGAGTCAAGACACATGAGGGAAAATTACCTGGGGCCGGTACCTTTTTCCGCGAGTGTAAAGATCTGAAAAGTGCACGTCGGTTTCCTGATTTCGTCAGGAAATCGAAACGCTCAGATTCATAATCGTCTTTAGCGCGCGAAACCGTGCGTTTAAAAGTGGCTGCAATATACTTATAATCATGCCAATTTTTCGGGCACTGATTGTGGAGGAGCTTCTTCCATGCAGCCTTTCTGCGTCTGTAGTCCCGCGTACAGTCTGCATTCCAACACCTTGTTGAATTGGTCCCTTTTGATGTACGCACCAGGAATTCGGACTTTTTGCGGCATTCCTCAATAGCCAAGCAAATGTCTTTTGAATTATGATCGTCTTCAGAACTTAACGCTGACGCAAGAGAAGAGCGCAAAGTAACCTGGAACTGGTTATAATTAATATATGATCTCAACTGTGAAGACGCTGGAGTTAAGCGGCAGTTAACCTCAAAAATAATAGGTATGTGATCACTAGATGTACCACAACCAACTGTCGACCAATTCAGAACAGGAACACAAGGGCTGGAGAAAGTTAAATCTAATACAGATACGGTTTGAGCCCGAAGAAAGGTCGCCAAACCTGAATTCATGCACATAAGGTTGTTATCTGTAACCCAATCCCAAAGGCGTTTGCCACAGGGATCTGTCTTATATCCCCACGATACATGGTGCGAATTGAAGTCGCCTGCCAACAGAACTGACTTCTGGCAATTGACTAGTAGAAGATCTAGAGGCCTTGAATCCTGCACACCATTAGGAAAATAAGCATTAACTAATGAGAAGGGATAGCACCCAGGAATTACAAAGTCTAAAGCCATCATCTCACAGTCTAGAGAAGAGAACTGGAAAACAATTTTGGCCCTGTGACAAAATTTTGAAGAAACCAGAATGAGCAACCCCCCTCCTCTTGACTGGCGATCTTGGCGAAATGAGGAATAATTTTGTAAATGGAAATGTTTTTCAGGTGAAAGCCAGGTTTCTTGCAAAATGATTATGTCTGGATTAAGTTGTGATGAAAGGTAAAGTAAATCTGTTGAAGCTGAAATGAGTGATCGACAGTTCCACTGGAGTATTCGTAACACCCCTATGGTGGCGCAATCTGAGCAGCAGCAACTGCCTGCTGCAAAATATTTTCCTTTGGCTTAGAGCCCAGCTGTTGTTTCTTTGATTTCGGATTTTGAGGAGAAGACGGGTTAGACATATGGGAGCCACTGCATTTGAGGACTCGCGTATCTGTATCCATCATCTCTGCATCATGAGTGACTGGGACATCATTCGAAACGCCGGAGCTAATAATAGGAGCATCAGGACGAACTGGTTCCTGGGGTAGCGATATGACCGGTAATGAAGGTTGAGAAAGCAACGATGGCAAACGTGTCATCTGTGAAGATATTGCAGATTGCATGGCCTGAGTAATCTGCGTAGCGAGAGCGTTTGAGATGCTCTCTGTGACAGTTGATACAATCTTTTCAATCATTTTCGTCATTGAGGCTTCTACAGCAGTCACTATGGCCTGCGAGACAGATGCATCGAGGGCGACACCTGAGCGGGCTGCCACACCCGCATAGCCGTGCGCTCTTTCTTTAATTTCAATTATGGCTTCACGCCGCGAACAGCGTTTGCGGTCAATTAACTCAACAATTTGAGATTCCTGAGCCCGAGAAGGGCAATCCAGGGAATTTGCAGCGTGATCACCCCCGCAAAGGCAACACTTAACCTCCTGTTCGGTGCATGCAGTCGATGCATGGTCATTGCCGCAATTGCAACATCGCAAGGTGGACTTGCAACCACCAGCACTATGTCCATATCGCCAGCAGTTGTTACATTGCAGTGGCTTTGATGGAAGGGGATCGACCCGGAAGATCAGTGGCCATGCTTTAATTTCTGACGGGCAGGAAGTACCAGCAAAAGTGGCAATGACTGATTCGGTTGGTATACGCACATTATTCACCTCCCGGCTACATCTGTACACAGCAACAACGCCTGCCGCTGAGAGAAGGTCGAGGGTCTCCACCGGAGACATACAGGAGTCGACGCCACGGACTAGACCTTTTGTGCAGGCGAGATGGGAAGGAATAAAGCTGTTAACCGGAATAGATCCAAAGGATGCGCAGTGTAGAAGATCCTTTACGCAGGATAGGTCTTGGGAACGGCACAGTATCCCGCCGCGTCCAAACTGCCTCACCTCAGAAATTTCCTCATAGAGGGACGTGGCTGCCTGGAGAGCAGCTCGAACAGACCCTGGGTTGGACATTTTGATGGCACCACCATCCTTCGGCACCAGCGCCACAGGAATGCTGCGGACGCCTGTGCGTTGAAAAGCCTCCAGAGGCATCTCATTAGGCGATAGGGAAGCCGACCAGGGGGAGCTCCCCCGGCCGGCAGACTGCGTAGACATCAACTCAGTTAAGCGAACTGCGTGCGTTATCTACACAAGACAAAATGCGCAAAGGCGCAGGGGGAAAAACAAAAACAGGACAAGCCACCCAATACTTAGCCGATCCGCCGACGTTTCAAGGACGGAGCGGGCCAGCTCATCTTTCTCTTCTTCTTCAACTCAGGCAGTCACCCAGTGGTTCGAGCGCGCGCGAGAGAGCCAACTAACTTCTTCCTCTTCTAGCGCATGCGCTACTTCTGTCTCTTCTTCGAATGCATGTATCAATATGATGTGAAGATATTGTAAATAGCCACGTTTTTTCGTGCGAGTTGTTTTTTTGTGAGAAAATAAATGTTTTTTACAAATGAAGTTCTCGGCATCCTGTGTGCATTCGTATCTTTATGTAGATATTGCAGTGAACAAAACTAACCCTTCGCCTTAAAAAAAAATTTCTAAGGTATTGTTTAAGCGCAGGGTCTCTATCTTTTCATTTTTACCGGCGGCGTATAACAGGGGCGTGCAAGCATGCAAAGCGAGCGCAGCGGCTTCCTTTAAAATATCGCCCTCCACCGATGTCATGGCCCCCGCTGCTCACACAAGCGCAATCGCGAAAAACGAAAATAGTTACACTAACACCAGTGACGATCACTAGAGCGTTGCAAGAGTACGCCTAATAGCAACGAGGTTTCACTGCCGATGGAAACGGGAGCGCGAATGGCACATGCACACTGCACGCACAGGACGCGAAACGTCCGCGCAATACGCCGACGACCTCTCTAGCGCAAGGCGTATTGAATCACTGGTAAACGAACAGCGCGAGTGCTCCTCAGTAAGCAGCGGCGGTCTCCCGACGGCTCCGAGGAGTGACGCAGTTGACGAAATGCCCGTGCGATCGTGGTCGAGCACGTTGAAATCAATGCACGCAACAACGAGAGTTTTGCAGCGAATTCCGCCTGAGATATGAGTGAACGGCGCCAACGTAAGCTTGTGAGCACGATCAAAAACAAACTCGAGCAGTTGAGAAAAGTACGCCGCACCGCAACTGCTACGCCGCGGTCGTCTGCTACCGCCCGGCTTGCAAGCAGCAACTACGACGCCGTTGCTAAGCTGCCCGGACTAGGTGGCCTCCCGATCGCGAAAAAAAACACGTGATTTCCTCCACATTTTTCTCCCATGGTGTTGTGTGGAAAGGGCCTCTCCTCTCTTTTTCCTTCCTCCATGACCTCACCACATGGGAGGCATGGGAGACCCTGCTGCGCTCTGCGGACCCGGCCAAACAGGCCATCGCAACCAGCCGGGCTGCCGACGTCATGGTCCGCAGCCACATGAACGTTTGAGTGCAGGGGGGCGTGTCGAGGCCCAGGGGCCTGTGAGCCCCAAACTCCTCTGCTTAAAATAAAGTTTTTATGATGATGATGATGTTTAAAAAGTCGTCCACATAACGGAACACTTTTAGGAGCTTGTCATTGTTAGTATGGTTAAAACCATCGTGTAAAGAGCGAGCGATAAATGATAAAAAGATGTTGCAAAGTATAGGGGCCATGCAAGAGCTGACGCAGATGCCTTTCTTTTGCAAGTAAGGTTGCTCGTCAAAAAGATAAAAGTGCTACTAAGATAAAATTGTAAAAGGGCTAAATTATTTTCTACCGTGATACCAGCAGCATTTTGAAAGAGACAGCGCCGCATTCATCAATGCATGCTTTAACAGAAGCAAAGAGTTCAGGATGCGGCACTGAATAAAACAGGGTTTCCACATCAACAGAGAAGGCAAAGTTTAAGTCATTGCTATGTTAAAAAAACTGGGCTACACCCCCTGAACTTTTTGTGAGGAAGGGATCAGTAATAACAAGGCCATTCAAACTTCGCTGAAGGAACCTACTGACGCAATGTTCCCAGGTCCCACCTTCGCTCACAATTGTACGGAAAGGGGCTTCGGGCTTATGTGTCTTAATGCTGAAAAATACATTTAAGGCCCTGCTTCCGCTATTAGAAATATCTTAAGCAAGTATTTGCAGATCCAGACGTATACACAGTTCTATTGCTTTACTTTTGGTCCTTGTTTGGCGTTTATTTTACAGCTACAAAGTTTTTGTTTATGGCCTGTGCTGCCTTATCCTTGTACATTGCTTTTGGCAAAACTACAAAGCCACCAACCTTATCAGCCTGCAAGAGACAAGGGTTATTATCCCAGAAGATCTTGACAACACCACGCAAAGGGTCTCTAGAGCAGTTCGGTTCAGTCCGTCTAACATTCTTAGCAAGACAGTACATTCCGTCCAGGAGGCAGCGTTCTCGGTCCTCGGTGTTTGTAAATTCCTTTTAAAAAGTTTAAATGTCATTGATTTAAGTGACCCCTTAGTGGTAAAGAATTCCACTGGCATTGCTCGTTTCTTTCAAGAAGGATGGATAGCTGGGTGAGTTTGTAATGATACATCGTGGGAGGGAACAGCGCGAACAAGACGACAGACGAAGCAAGAGGACACAAAGACGAGCGCTGACTCGAAACTGAATTTTATTTCATACGGAAGAAAGAATCACAGTGTATCAGCCAGCCTTCTTTGGCATTAGTTGACAAAGAAGTATCGTTTTTAGATAATTCGTGACTTGCTTCATTTCGGTTCTCAGGGGTGCCTCTGTTCGGAGTTCACCACGTGGCATATTGTGCGTTTGGTGATCTTGATTCCGCTAGACCAATGCTCGTTGCTCTGTTTGTTCACGTGATTGTGATGTATATATGTTTTCTTTTTCTTTTTTCACTAAAAAATTCAGTTTCGAGTCAGCGCTCGTCTTCGTGTCCTCTTGCTTCGTCTGTCGTCCTGTTCGCGCTGTTCCCTCCCATGATGTATCGTTTCTTTCAGTATCCCATCGGTGTGTATTATGTCTTCTCTATAGATGTTCCCCGCAGGGAGGCGTCTACAGCATGCAGACGTTGGTGAGTGGCGACACCACGGGGTTAACCCGAGCATCCGCAGGGACATCCCCGCAGGGGGATGATGGTGAACAATGCGTCACCACGGACCCGAGCATCCGCGCTTAGCCGTGCGTGGCATCGCCGTGTCCGGGGAAAAGGGGACCCTGGTGGTTGAGCCGATGCCGAGCGTTTGGACCCTTAAGGCCCCTCGGCGGAGGCAACACACCACTTTGGCCCCAGCTTCCTGTAGACGGCACCTCCGGCCTGTCCCGACCGGGGGAAATCGGCAGTCGCCTTTTCCTATCCTCCCCTCTATCTTTCACTTTCCTACTTCTTTCTTACAACTCTCCTGTCTCCTCCTCTCTTCTTCGTTTTTTCCTCTTTTTCCTGGCGGTGAGGGTTAACTGTGTGTGACCAACTACCCTGAGTTGAGTCATATTAGGTTATAGTTAAGGTGTACAGCTGGCGTGGGCAGGACTTGCTCGCAAGTTCCTGTCCCGTCCCCTTGTTGGGCTCCATGGTGGGTGGCTGGCACCATGACCGAAAAACTAGAATTTTTATGGCTCCCCCTTTATCCAAACCAGATCGGTCTCTCAAGAGAGGGCGGAACGAAGCAGATGTTTTTTTCCAAAAAAGAAAAGTCAGTTTTCCTAAATACCATGTCATCCATTGTGAAGTACAAGATAAGCAAGCTAGAATCCTGTCCCCCTTCCTAGTGTCAAAGTGTTTGACAGAAGCCTTGGGCATTGGCTACAAGGTATCTAAAATGGCCAGCGGTGACTTACTGCTCGAACTGCGTGACAACGTCCAACACTCAAAACTCGTAAACATTGTATCTGTTGGGGGTATTCCTGTCTCCGTGACGTCACACCGATCTCTGAACACCGTCCGAGGCGTTATATCCGAAAATGACTTTGTCCACATCACTGAAAAAGAGATCCTCGAAGGTCTGAGTGACCAAGACGTGATAGATGTTCACAGAATCAAAATCCGGAAGGATAATAAGGAAATAGACACAAAACACATGATCCTGACGTTCAACACCAGCATACTGCCCGAAGCAGTCGAAGTAGGATATCTGAAAGTTAACGTAAGACCATACATTCCCAACCCTCGCCGATGTTTCAACTGCCAAAGGTTCGGTCACGGCTCAAAAAGTTGCCGCGGCCGGAAAACGTGCGCGAAATGCGCTTCGAAGGATCATTCTGATCAATGTGACGCAGCCCCGCACTGCGCAAACTGTGATGGAGACCATGCAGCGTACTCCAGGGCGTGTCCGTCCTGGAAAAAAGAAAAGGAAATAATCACCATAAAGACAAGGGAAAACATTTCATTTAAAGAAGCGAGAAGGCGTTGTGCACTCACAAACTCATTCTCCTTCACAACAAAACAAAACTTCGCCGATGTGGTGCGTGGGCGCGGCGCACCACACCAGGCTTCGGCACCCGTCCAGGTCACACGCAGTGAGCCTGTGGCGGTGCCATCCGCGCCCCAAGGCAGAGCAGCTAACGCTGCTCCGCCAACTGCAAGTCAGGCTGCGCAGACCCCCGGGTCGGCGGGCCTCAAGACCTCTTCCCACAGGTCGAGGTCAAACTCGAACGCGAACGTGCCTTCTGCACGGTCGTCCAGCGCCTCCGCAGAGGCGATGGACACGGCCCCGGGCAGCCCCGCGCCGTCCACGTCGGACGGTCGGCGGAGCTCTCTGGATCGATCAAAAAAAGACAGGCCCCGAGTCACGGGGCCATCAACAACTTGATCTACCTTTCCACCCTATAGAAACACAAAATTAGGATGGCTTTCACAATACAATGGAATTGTAGAGGACTTTTAAACAATTACAGGGACATAAAAGACATACTAGGAGCACACGCTCCTGTCGCCTTATGTCTACAAGAAACAAATTTAGGTCCCCAAAAAAATAACTTTGTTAAGAATTACACTGTTTTCCGCCCCGATCGGGAACAGGCGAGCCGACTATCGGGAGGCGCAGCCATCATAGTGAAAAACGGTGTCCCAGCTCGAGAAATCACACTCAAAACAAAACTTGAAGCTGTTGCGGTCAGTGTCGTCAGCCATAAAACAATTTCTATCTGTTCTGTATATATTCCTCCACACTTTACATTAACAGTCCATGATTTACAAGAACTTGTCAATGAACTTCCAGAACCGTATCTACTAGTTGGGGACTTTAACGCTCACTCCTCTTTTTGGGGAAGCGAGCACTGTGACTCTAGGGGTCAAATAATCGAAGATTTTATCCTCACAAACAATGTATGTCTTTTAAATACAGGAAAAGCCACCTACTGCTCTCCTGCCTCGGGGAAAATGACCTTTTTAGATTTGTCATTTAGCTCACCTTCTGTTTTTAATGATTTTAAATGGGATGTCATTGACAACCCATATGGCAGTGACCACCTTCCTATACTAATTACTTTAACTTCCTCACCAGAAATAATCCCAACAAAACCGCGGCGCTGGAAACTTCACCTCGCCGACTGGTCACTTTTTAAAGCAAAGGCAACTTTAGACGATATAGTTTTAGAAAATCTCACCAGCGACCAGATAAACGAAGAGTTCACTAATTGTATCATAACTGCCGCACTCACAGCTATTCCTCAGTCGTCAGGAGTGGCGCGACAAAACCATAAAGTATGGTGGACAAAGGACTGTAAGGAAGCCAAAAAACAACAAAACAGAGCTTGGGGTAAATTCCGCAGGTATCCGACACATGAAAATCTCGTTAATTTTAAGAAGGCAAGAGCCAAAGCTCGGTACGTCCGTCGGTGTGCCGAGAAAGCATCATGGCAGAGTTATGTTTCATCCATTAACAGTCAGATGACATCTAAAAAAATGTGGGAGCACGTTTGCAAATTAAATGGAAACTTTTCACCCTTCACAATTCCTTTTTTAACAACACCTGGCACACAAACAAGCATAGGGGAACAGGCAGACATACTGGGAGAACATTTCGCTGCAGTTTCAAGTTCATCACACTATACACAGTCTTTTTTAAAACAAAAAAACACAGCCGAAAGACAAAGACTTCCAATTAGTGGAGGTGCAAACCAAAAATATAACAGTGTGATTACCCTCCAAGAAATAAATACAGTACTGTCTGCTGGTAAAAAAACTGCTCCAGGACCCGACCAAATCCACTACGAAATGCTGGCACATCTATCTCAACCTGCCGTAGAGGCACTTTTAAGGTTCTTCAACATAGTTTGGATATCAGGCAAAATACCTGAGGCCTGGAAAAAAGCTATTATTGTACCGTTTCTTAAACCTAGTAAACCCCCAACCTCTCCTAGCAGTTATAGACCCGTAGCCCTGACCAGTTGCCTCGCCAAAACCTTCGAAAGTGTCCTAAATATAAGACTAACCTTTGTTCTTCAATCCTGTGAACTTCTTGATATCCACCAGTGTGGTTTTAACAAGGGATGCTCCACTACAGATCACCTAGTCCGTCTCGAAAATACAGTCAGACAAGCTTTTATACACAAACAACACTGTCTTGCAGTCTTTTTTGATTTAGAAAAAGCATATGATACTACCTGGAGGTTCGGAATTCTTCAGGACTTAGCTGAACTTGGCATCCATGGCAGAATGCTGAACTCCATTAAAGACTTTTTATCTAACCGCTCATTTAATGTCCGTCTAGGCTCGACCCTTTCGAGGGAGTTTATTCAGGAAAATGGAGTGCCTCAAGGGTATATTTTAAGCACAACTCTTTTTATTGTAAAAATGAATTCTCTTAACAAAATAATACCAAGGTCTGTTATGTATTCACTTTATGTGGACTACCTCCAGATAGCTTACACATCCTCCAACATATCAACATGTGAAAGACAAATACAGCTAACAATAAATAAACTGACAACATGGGCAGACAGAAATGGTTTCAGATTTTCCCCACAGAAAACAGTGGCCATTCTGTTTTCACTCAAACGAGGCTTACAGGCAGACCCCACCCTACACCTTAACGAAATAGATTTACCAGTAGAAAATAAACATAAATTTCTAGGCATAACATTTGACAAAAAACTCACTTTCCTGCCTCATATTAACACATTAAAAAAGAAAACTTCCCGATCACTGAACATACTCAAAGTCCTTTCACATAAACACTGGGGTTCTGACAGGGCAGGGCTTCTAAAAATTTATCGCTCTGTGGTACGATCCTCATTAGACTATGGTAGTATAGTATATGGTTCAGCAAGGCCATCGTACTTGAAACGACTGGACCCAGTGCACAATTTAGGTTTACGTCTTGCAACTGACGCTTACAGGACGTCACCCATTAATAGCCTCTACGTTGAAACAAATGAACCATCTCTTACAGATAGAAGAAGCATACTTACATGCTCATACGTCCTAAAAATCCGTTCCCTACCAAAACATATCTGTTATAAAATAGTTACAAAGTGTCCATCCAGAACACTTTTTAATAATAAACCACAAACTACCAGACCACTCCTCTTGCGTTTTGAAGAGATGTGCGAGAGTCTCGGTGTACTGAACACATTACCTAACATTGCGCTCAGACGAGAGCCACTACCTCCATGGTAAAACTTCCCTGCAATATGCGATTGCACTCTCACACAGTTTCACAAAAAGCAAACCCGGCAACAACATATAGTACAAGAATTTCTTGCACTGGAGGAAAAATACAATGGTTTTGCGGATTTTTATACGGACGGTTCAAAAACAACCACCTACGTAGGAAGTGCGGTAGTACGAGGGCATGAGAATGAAATAATCAGACTTCCACAGTGTGCATCAATTTTCACAGCCGAATGTTACGCTGTATGCTTGGCCGTAAAAAAAAATAGTAAATGAAAACCTCAGAAACAGTATTATTTACACGGACTCCCTTAGTTTACTTACAGCTCTCCACTCTAGAAATGCAATTACTCCGATGCTCGGTGACATAATACACAACATAACAAAAGCCATAGCTCAAGGAAAAAACATAAAACTTTGCTGGGTGCCGAGTCACGTCGGAATTAAAGGCAACGAGAGAGCAGACCTCTGCGCTGCGCAGGCTCGTAGCAAACAAATAAAGAAAGTAGACATTCCCTTTAAAGATTGCATGAACTCGGTACATTGTGAAATAAGGAAAAAATGGCAGTCCGCTTGGGACAATGAATCAAACAACAAACTACACTTTGTAAAACCAGTTTTAGGCGAATGGAAATCTTGCACCCACCAAGAACGCTTCAAAGGAGTCATTATTTGTCGTCTTCGTATAGGGTCGACGCACGCATCTGACACACAATTTCCTACTGTCAAAAAAAGAGCTACCTTTTTGCGAAGAATGCGGAGTTGAAGTTACAATTAACCATATTTTATTCACTTGTATGAAATTGGAAAAACTAAGGAAAAAGTACTTTGCTCAATTTTATAACGAATACATCCCTTTTCATCCCGCACTGCTTTTAGGAGATGATGCAATTGTTGATATATCATGTGTTTGCAGCTTTCTTAAAGAAACTGGATTTTTTAAGTGTCTCTAAATTTTTACCCACAGGTCTGTTTTAATTCTATACACCTCAGCCACTTTCTCACGCCTGAGAAGAAGGCTGAGGTTTTTAATTTTCGTTGGTTGGGAGTCTCAGTGTCCTTGTCCAGACAAGGATAGCTACTGAGGTTTCCCAGCCCCGTTTAAAGCTTTTACTAGTAACCATTTTTAAAATTAGTGTACATGTTCAAAAGATAATATTAATGTCTGAAGGCCTTTACACCAAGGATGACTTTTTACATGTCTCTAGTATTCAAAAATAAACTTTTACAATCCCTTGTGTTTGGCGCATGATGGCCTCAGTTGCCTATGTGCCATAAAACCCAACACAACAACAACAACAATCTCTATAGATGCGGAAGAGTTCTTTTATGCTGTGCCTCATCCTGAACTTTTCGCTGCCGTCAAAGATTGAATAGATGCAAATGGTGCTGTTGCGTTCAAAAATACAGCAGGCATGACGACGAATAAATTTTTAGCACTTTTATAGTTTTATCTTTGTAACACTTTCATCAAATTTGACGACCAGCTTTATCTGAAAAAGCAAGGAATTTGTATAGGTTCATGCATTGCACCGGTTTTGTGCATTTTTTTAAATTATATTTCGATCCCTCTTTACACGATCGTTTCAATAATTTTAACAGTGACAAATTCCTTCAAGTTTTTCCTTATATGGACGACTTTTTAATTGTATTGAAAAATAAATGTTTCATTTCAAATGAGCAAACCAAGATGTCTGTTCTCGATTATTTTAAACTTCTTGGAAAAGGACTAACTTTTACTTATGAGCTTCCGCAGGAAAGCATTCTCCAGTTCTTAGACTTGCGTTTATTAAGGAAAGGCTTGTTTGCCGGTCGTATTCCCATCGTACACAAAAAGAGCTCTTGCCATACAGTTCTGCCTATTCCAATTTAGTACAGATTCCGCGTTGCAGAGATAGTGTGTTCATGAGATGCAAGCAAGTTTCGATCATCATTTGGGTAGGCTGTTTTCAGCTGGCTACCCTGGGTCGGTCGTGGCGTCAGTGGCGGAAACGCTGCTGAAGAAAATGAAGGCCGGGATCCGCACGACTGCTGCGAAGGCCCTGGACAGTAAACAGAGACCGGGAGTGGTTCCCTACCTGCACAAGGTCACCCACGAGTTGAAAAAGGTGGCGTATCGATTTGACGTGCCGGTGGTTTTTTCAGCCCTATGAAACTCGCTCAAATTCGAGGTCGCGTCACATGCGAAGAGAAAAAAATTGGCAGAGGCTTAGCTTGGTTAAGCCCGGAAATTGCGAAAACAACTTCATCCGTTTCTTCAGCCCGCATCCGCCGTGTCTACCGCCGTTCTGCGCCGACGGTTGGTTGGTTGGTCGCGAGTGAGAGAAGGATGAAAAGGAAAGTGCACGGGCCTGCCTACTGGCTCCAGCCGAGCCACCACCGCTGCCACGTGCAGATAGAAGAGAGTTGAAAGATATGTAGAAAGATAAACACGACTCATTAAACTTGGCCCTGCACTTGTAGATGCACCCGCATCAAGCGATGTTGACCGGCGTGCTCGCCAGGCTGCTGCATACGCACGTTGTTTAGCTAGCCGTTCTTCCCGTTCTTCGTCTGTTTCATCAGTGCGGCGCGGTCGCTTGGCCGCAGCAGATCGTTCCAGCCTCGCCTTGTACACATCATCCGACATAGCGCACTGAGAGGAGCGCAGCTGCAACCCCCCCCCCCCCCTCCCAGTTTTATCTCGATTTAGCGAGCGCCCTCTCTCGGCAGCGGCGCAGCTGGCGTGTAAGGCTGTACCTCCGCCATCGATGGCGCGAGCTGGGGCCCCGTCTCTCATTCTGTCATGACGTCACACGGTCACGTGAGGCGTCGCTGTGTAAGGAGGTGCCACGACCATCGATGGCAGAAAAGTGCAAGCAGTATTGCTTTCGCAATAAAAATGGGGCTGTCACAAGAACCACCGAAAATGTTTTGTTAAGTGTGTCATGAACGCTGTATATAAGATTCCCCTGTCTTGCGCCAAAGTGTACATCGGCCAGACGGGGCGTTGCGTTAACGACCGACTCAGGGAACATGAAAGAGACCTGGCTAATAGGGAGCGCCCGAATCTTGTTGATCACTGCATTGCTTTCAGAGCTTGCGAACCACGTTTCCGCTGCGTGTCAGTCGTAGGCAGAAGTAATCAAAAAACCGCTCGTGAAACCTTGGAGACATTTTTTTATAAGGAAATCAGGATCAGATTGTGTGAGTGACATTTCAGTTGCCTTGTACAACGTTGAGGTGAATTTTGTATCACAAGTGCGATGACTTCCCTTCTCTGGCTGTTCCCAAGTGACTTGTTAGGCTGCGCCCGCGCAGGCCTGTGGTTCGTGCCTTTAGGATCCCCTAGGGTCCTTAAGGATCGGTTACTACGATATATGCATCTCCAATGGTCAGGAGATTTTGTCAAAGATAGTCACGGCAAACATGACAAGGTTGGTTTGGTTTATGGGGTTTAACGTCCCAAAGCGACTAAGGCTATGAGGGACGCCGTAGTGAAGGGCTCCGGAAATTTCGACCACCTGGGGTTCTTTAACGTGCACTGACATCGCACAGTACACGGGCCTCTAGAATTTCTCCTCCAAAGAAGCAAACATGACAAGGTCTGGGATTATGAAAACAGGGGCCTGCTAACACCCTGAGGCTGTTCTGCTCGCAAGTTATCTATCGCAAGTTATCGCAAGGGTCAGCAGATTCAAACGTGGTCCAACATGATCCCAAAGCAAGCAGTTCCTTCCACAACAGAAAAGTTGTATGATGCAATAACCTCATGCAGTTTGTCATGTAATTATTATACAAATGTCATTAATTTTAGCAAATCACAAAAAATCAACAAAATCATACAATATCAACAAATTGTATGACACTTGTTTCATAAAGCCTGCATGAGGTTATTGCATAACACCTTTTATCAGCAGGATCCCGGTGCATGTAGAGGCAATCAGTAGGAGCGTCATTGTACGTATTAAATATCAGTGTTCAGTACTAAAAGCTATGTAGGACGTTAGTTTTAAAATTCTAGGAGTGCTGCCAGCCTTGGCAGAAGGCCTTAGGCAGGAATGCAGCGCACATGGCAGTTGAGACAGGCAAAATAGGTAAGACAGGTGTAAAACAGGCAAGACAGGTGTAAAACAAGAAAAAAAATCCTCAGTCGGCTATAAGAGAACCTGTTAAAGAGAATGGGGCTGAATAAATTCAAAATGCGTTATCTTCTCCTTCAGTAACGGTCGCATCCAGAGAGGCTAAAGAAAAATCAGCAGAAAAAAATTCGCTGTGGCTTAGCTTGGTTCAGCCCGGTAATTGCGAAAGCAATATCCGTACCTACGCCATGGTACAGCTGGTAGTGTAGCTGGTGGTGGTGCTTGTGGTTAGACTTGTGGCATGCATCTGTTATACAATCCAATCCAATGTAATCTAATCTAATTTAAGCTATTCTAATTCAATCCAATCCATCATCATCATCAGCCTGACTACACCCACTGCAGGGTAAAGGCCTCTCCCATGTCTCTCCAATTAACCCTCTCCTTTGCCAGTTGCCGCCACTGTATCCCCGCAATCTTCTTAATTTCATCCGCCCACCTAACTTTCTGCCGTCCCCTGCCGCGTTTGCTTTCTCTTGGAATCCACTCCGTTACCCTTAAGGACCAGCGATTATCTTGCCTTCGCATTACATGCCCTGCCCAAGCCCATTTCTTCCTCTTGATTTCAACTAAGATGTCATTAACCCGCGTTTGTTCCCTCACCCACTCCGCCCTCTTCCGATCTCTTAACGTTACACCTATCATTTTCCTTTCCATAGCTCGCTGCGTTGTTCTTAACTTAAGCTGAACCTTCTTTGTTAGCCTGCGCGTTTCTGCCCCATAGGTGAGCACTGGTAGGATACAGCTGTTGTATACTTTTCTCTTGAGGGATATTGGTAAGCTACCATTCATGATCTGAGAGAGAACCTGCCATACGCGCTCCACCCCATTCTTATTCTTCCAGTTATTTCCCTCTCATGATCCGGATCAGCGGTCACTACCAGCCCTAAGTAGACATATTCTCTTACTACTTCCAGCACCTCGCTACCAATTGCGAACTGCTCTTCTCTTGCAAGGCTATTGAACATTACTTTGGTTTTCTGCATGTTAATTCTTAGCCCCACTGTTCTACTCTGCCTGTCTAGCTGATTGATTATGCTTTGTAGTTCTTGTCCTGAGTGGCTTAGCAAGGCAACGTCATCAGCGAATCGCAACTTACTCAGGTATTCTTCATTAACTCTTATCCCCAACTGTTCCCATTCCAGTCCCCAGAATACCTCCTGTAAGCAGGCAGTGAAGAGCATTGGCGAGATCGTGTCTCCCTGCCTGACACCTTTCCGTATTAGAATTTTATTGCTGACTTTATGGAGAACTATAATAGCTGTGCAATCGTTATAAATATCTTCCAATATTTTCACATAGCACTCTTCCACACCCTGATTCTCCAATGCCTGCATGACAGCTGAGGTTTCCACTGAGTCAAATGCTTTCTCGTAATCAATGAAGGCTATATATAGGGGTTGGTTATATTCTGCGCATTTCTCTATCACCTGATTGATAGTGTGAATGTGGTCGATTGTCGAGTATCCTTTACGAAAGCCTGCCTGTTCATTTGGTTGACTAAAGTCCAAGGTTGTCCTCACTCTATTAGCGATTGGCTTAATAAATACCTTGTAGGCAACGGACAATAAGCTGATCGGTCTGTAATTCTTCAAGTCCTTGACGTCTCCTTTCTTATGAATTAAAATAATGTTAGCGTTCTTCCAAACTTCTGGTACTCTCGAGGTCAGAAGGCATTGCGTGTACAGGGTGGCTAGTTTTTGTAGCACAATCTCTCCTCCGTCCTTCAACTAATCTGCTGTTACCTGATCTTCACCAGCTGTTTTCCTTCTTTGCATTGCTCCTAAGGCTTTCTTTACTTCCTCCTTCGTTACTGGCGGGATGTCCCATTGCTGTGCTCGACTGCCTCCCTCAGTAACTTGATGATTACATTCGCTACTGTATAGATTTGTGTAGAACTCTTCGGCTAATTCAACTACTTTTATCCATATTGCTGATGACATTGCCCTGTTTGTCTTTTAGAGCATACATCTGGTTTTTACCTATGCCCACTTTTCTCCTCACTGATTTTAGGCTACCTCCGTTCCTTAGAGCATGCTCGATTTTTTCCAGGTTAAAATTTCTTATGTCGGCTACTTTGCGCTTATTTATGTCCTCATGCTTTGACGTTTCTTAATCAGATCTTTAGTCTCCTGAGATAGCTTGTTGGTATCCTGTCGAACCATCCTACCACCTACTTCTGCGGCGCACTCTGTAACGATAGCTGTGAGATTATCATTCATTGTTTCAACACTACCGTCGTATTATTCAGTTAAAACGGAAAATCTGTTCTGCAGCGCCATTCTGAATTCCTCTACCTTCCCTCTTAATGCTAACTCGTTAGTAGCCTTTCGCTTCACCAGTTTCCTCCGTTCCCTCTACAAATCTAAGCTAATACGAGACCTTAATTACCATTCTGTGGTCGCTACAACGGACCTTACCGATGACCTCCACATCCTCTACGATGCCAGGGTGAGCACACAGTATGAAGTCTATTTCATTTTTAGTCTCGCCTTATTTTTAGTTTCACCTCCAATCCAATCCAGTCCAGTACAATCCAGTCCAGTCAGGCCGCCGTTCATGTGCACCGCCGTCGCACACGGACGGCGCGAGATCGCGAAGCAATATTAAGCAGCTGGTGGTTGGCACAGCTACTGCTTTCTAGCGATGTGAGTCGAGTCTAATCTCTTCAGCGTAACGCTACAATCGCGCTCCAAGCGGAGAGCGCAGGAAATAGGCGCCGGTGGTGGCACCGCCGCGGCTTGCGACGGCGCGAGTCGGTCGCCCTTCTCTTCGGCGTGACGTCACAAAGCACCTGTTGCGCTCCTAGGGGAGAGCGCAGGAGTTAGGCGCCGGTGGTGGCACCGCCGCGGCTTGCGACGGCGCGAGTCGGTCGCCTTTCTCTTCGGCGTGATGTCGCACATGACGTCACACAGAGGTCAACTAAAGGTCAATGGTGGCACCGCCGCGCCACGGCAAAGGCTGAATGTGCAAGTAGTAAAGCTTTCGCTTTAAAAAGCCACACTTATCTTCCAACGCGCTTGCAAAATACTTAGGATAGATGAATGTTTCACCTTTGGCGTGAAACATTCGGCAATCGGGCATCCCGCGAATCAGCAAGGCGTTCCATTCATTGAATGTTTTAGGAAGGAAAATCTTCTTAAAGACATTGGTTTTTCTCATATTGTTGCAATTTTTAGGAAATATTTGCACACGTACTCCACCGAATAGCAGCCTTGATTTGAGAGTTCCTTTCTATGCCAAGTTTATTTTCTTACAGAAGATTAATCAACTTTCGTCCCTCGTGATACCGTCGCAATTGCCAAGGGTATCAGCTTTTTGTAAGAGAGCAAGTGCTAAAGTATGCCAACTATGTGAATTCTGCACGAACCTAGCGGCTTTTCATGGCAAATCATTACTACTCCTATAAAGAGAAAAATCAACGCTGTGTGTGTCAATAGTCGTAGATAGTACAGAGTCCCAGCAACAAGAGAAAAAGCGTGGCACCGTCAAGCGGCCGTATGCCGCACACAGGGCACCCCTATTTAAGAGTATCGTATATATGTCGTTTGTCTATATACTTGCCACTTGTGGACCTCCACATTGCGTCAGTTTTCCCGACATTCGTGCCAAAACTCTGACGCAACGGTTTGTAGCACAGCGTTTTGGGTCGTGTCATCCAATTTTTTGTTGCTATACCTTACATGTAGTAGCCAAGTTTGAGCTTAGACGGCGGCAGGCATTAGAAAGGACGACATATGCACTTCAACTTCGTGCTTTCCCAGACTTTCGTGCAAAATTGAGGCAACCGTTCGACGGATTGCGTTCCGGGTGGACTCATACGCGCGTTCCCGCACGCTATGAGTCTTAGGTGTACCTGCCGAGTTTTTTATTTTTTGAGTACGGTATTATTCATCTTAATATACTAGTCTCGCCGTTTGAATAATATGTAAAAGTAGACGATTGTGCGTGCACCGACCACCGGCACCCACGCTTAGCCGTGCGGGGCATAGCCGTGTGCGGGTTAAAGGCTAGATAATGGTGGTTAAACCGGCGGCCAGTATTTGAATTTTGAAGGCACCATGGCGGAAGTAACACACCGCTGCGGCCCCTGCTTCCTGTCGGATCAGAGGAAATCTGCATCCCAAGAAGTCCGCGGTCCATTTGCCTTTGCGCATCCTCCTCTCCATCTTTAACTTCTCGATTTTCTATCTCATAATTGTCCGTTCTCCTCCTCCCTTATTAATTTTCCTTTATTCCTAGCAGCTAGGGCTAACCTTGTGCGGCTTACTACCATCGTACTCGGCGGCATTCTCGGTTATGTTTAGAGTGTACAGATGGCGCGGCAGACTTGCGAGTTTGTCCCCGTCACTTATTTGGACTCTGTGTTAGGTGGCTGCCACTGTCGCATAAAAGTATCTTTTCTATGGCTAGTTCTTTTTTTTAACTGATCGCGTCCTGAACAAGGGCACATCGAAGTAACTGCACAGTTCTTTATGACGAACAAGAATAACCTTGCGAGACTCCATGGTGTTCGTAACGAACGATATAAAAATACTGCACGGCATATCTCCCATTTCATTGTTTCAAGGACTCTAACTGACCCCATGCGCCAGGGATGTAAGATAAACAAGTTAGTAAATGCGAATCATCTTCCGGAAGTCCTTTACACCGAGAGAAGCTTGCAGGAGTAACAGCCTTTTGCGATATCCTCATGGAAATTAGCCCTCACCAATAATTGAATACTGTGCTTGGCGTGTGGCTTGGTTCGACGATGACCTGAAGTAATGAGCAAAAAACTGCTCGATGGACTGAAAGAGCAACATATGATGAATGGGCGCAGAATCAAAGTCGGATGAAGCGAGAAATAAATAGCCAAAAAAACTTAGTCCCAACTGATTTTGTGCAGGTACATAAAAATATTAATAATCATCATCAGCCTAACTAAAGCTTCTCAAGAGTGAAGGCTTCTGCTATATCTCTATCCATTTAATTTTGGTCTGTGACAGCTGCAGCCGCCTAATCCCCGCAAACTTCTTAATCTCATCAGTCCACTTAACTTGCTACCGCCCCTTGATGGGTTGGCCTTTTCTCGAATCCAGTCCGTTACTCTTAAAGAGCATCGGTTATCTTACCTTCGCGGTACATGCTCTGCCCAGGGCTATTTCGTCCTATTTATTTCGGCTACGACTTTATTAAACTCTGCTTGTTGCCTTACGCACTCTGCCCTGTTACTCTCTCTAAATGCTGTACCTATCATTTTCCCTTACATAGGCCGCTGCGAGGTCCGCAATTTGAACCTATTTTGTTATCCTAATAGGTGTGTACCGGTAAGATACAGCTTTTATATACCTTTGTCTTGAGCGATACCGGTGAACACCCGTTCATAATGTGTGAGAACCTGCCAAATGCACTGCACCCCATTCTTATTCTTCTAGTTATTTCGCTCCCGTGATGGGGATCGGCGGTCAATACCTGCCATAAGTAGACGTATTCCCCTACCACTACGAGCATCTCGCTGCCAATTACAAACTGCCGTTTCCTTCCGAGACTCTTGTACATTACCTTGGTTTTCTGTTTATTAATTATTTAGGCCAAGCGTTCTGCTCTACCTGTCTAACTCATTGATCATGCTTTGCAGTTCATGTCCTGATTGAGTTAGCAACCCTAAGTCATCAGCTAATCGCAGATTATTGAGGTATATTTCATTATCTCTTGTCTCAAGCTGTTCGCAATTCCGCCTCTGACTACTTCCTGCAAACAGGCGGTGAATATCATTTTCTAGATCGTGTCTATCTGCCTGGCATCCTTCCTTATTGCAATTTAATTGCTAACTTTATGGAGGGCTATGATAGTTGTACAGCCGTTATAGATATAGTTTACGCTTTTTTATGTAGGGCTCTTCTACACTCTGATTACTCAATGCTTGCATGACTGCTGACGTTTCGACTGAGTCAAATGGCTTCTCGTAATCTATAAAGGTTATATATAAGGGTTGTTTGTGCTCTGCTAATTTTTTTTATCATCTTATTCACACTGTGAATGTGGACTTTTTTCGAGTATCTCCGCGCAGGGGGGCGTCTGCAACATGCAGACGTTGGGGAGTGGCGACACCGCGGGGCATCCCGAGTATCCGCAGAGACATCCCCGCAGGGGGATGATGGTGAGCAATGCGTCACCACGGACCCGAGCATCCGCGCTTAGCCGTGCGTGGCATCGCCGTGTCCGGGGAAAAGGGGATCCTGGTGGTTGAGCCAATGCCGAGCGTTTGAACCCTTAAGGCCCCTCGGCGGAGGCAACACACCACTTTGGCTCCAGCTTCCTGTAGACGGCACCCCCGCCGTTTCCTCTCCTCCCCTTTATCTTTCACTTTCCTGTCTCCTTTCTCACAACTTTCCTGTATTCTCCTCCCTTCTTGGTTTTTTCTTTTTTTCCTGGCGGCGAGGGTTAACCTTGTGTGACCAGCTACCCAGAGTTGAGTCATATTTGGTTATAGTGAAGGTGTACAGCTGGCGTGGGCAGCACTTGCTTTCAAGTTCCTGTCGCGTCCCCATGTTGGACTACATGGTGGGTGGCTGCCACTATGACCGAAAAACTAAATTTTTTTTATGCCCCCCCCCCCCCCCCCCCTTTTAAAACCAGATCGCTCTCTCAAAAGAGGGCGGAACGAGGCAGCAGACTTTTTTGCGAAAAAGAAGCCAACTTTCATAAAATTTCATGTAATACACAGCAACTGTGACGAAAAGCAAGCCCGAATCATATACCCATTCCTTGTTACCAAATGCTTAACAGATGCCTTGGGGCCTGGCTACTAGGTATCAAAAACGGCCAGTGGCGACCTACTCCTTGAACTGCCTGAGAGCATCCAATGCTCGAAACTCTCAAACATTGCTTCTATAGGGGACATCTCTGTCTCCGTGACTCCCCACCGATCTCTTAACACAGTTAAAGTCGTTATCATAGAGGCTGACTTCATCCATCTAACAGAAACCGAAATGCTTCAAGGACTCTCTGATCAAAATGTAATTGACGTGCACAGGATCAAAATCCGCAAGGACAACAAGGAAATAGACACCAAACACATGGTCCTCACATTTAACACCAGCAGTTTGCCCGAAACGATCGATGTTGGATACCTGAAAATCACCGTCAGGCACTACATACTGAATCCCCGCCGCTGTTTCAATTTTTCAAAAGTTTGGCCACGGCTCACAGAGTTGCCGCGGCCGCAAAACGTGCGCGAAATGCGCTTCGAAAGACCACCCCTCTGAGGAATGTGATGGAGTACTACGCTGTGCATACTGCGAAGGAGACCACGCTGCATACTCCAGGGCGTGTCCGTCCTGGAAAAAGGAGAAAGAAATCAAGTCAACTTCAAGTCAAGTTAAGTCAACTTTATTCCAGACATGTAAAGAAAATCACATGGCTGAGGAGGAGGGAAAAAAAGCCACAATATTGCGGCTTAACAACGTTCCCTTCCCCTAAACTACATCGGCGGCAGGGATAATGAAATTTCTCTAGTGCTAATGAAAGCATATAATGCATACATACAAAGCACTTAGTTCACAATTTGAACAGAACAAAAAAGAAATCGAACAAATGAGAATGTATGTACGGTTTATACGCAACCGGAAAAGCAATCAAGATAATATATCTTACATCACATACAAAAAGAAAAGGCATTTCAGAGGAAGCACGTACATTGCAACACAAAGAGCAATCAAGGCATCGCAAAGGCAAGGCTAGCAAATATTACAAAAATAAAGTTTTCATCTGTTCGTTCGAAGGCAAACGAACGGAAGAGCTGGGTAGGCGAAATTGATTAAGCAAAGTAGGTAAGGCGTAATTTAGTGTCTGAAATCCGTAATTAGTGCGAGGACGTGGAACATACCAAACTTCATGATGGCGAGTTAGATTGGAGTGCGTATTTTCGCGCAAATTGATAGTTTGTTGTAAGAACGGCATTCGACGTTCGGACAAGGATTTGTACAGTTGGAGGAGGCAAAAATCATAAAACGAGGAAACTTTAATTATATTATATTTTGAGTATAAAGGCCCAGAAGACGAAAAAGATGGCACATTTGCTATTGCTCTCAGCGCGGTTTTTTGTACCGTTAACAGCTTGTTTCTATTGGTGGCTGTAGTGCTACCCCATATTAATAGTGGTTTCCATTGGGCGAACAGGAGCACTTTTAACTGCGCTCAAAGTGCTCTCGCTAGTTCCAGCGCCTACCAGTGGTCGAGCAGGTGCAGGAGCGTTGTGTTCCTTTGGCTGAGGAGGAGTGCTTTTGCGGCGCCGAGAGCAGCCGGGAGCATTTCGGGGTGCTCCGTCGCCAGCGGCGGAGTAACAGGGGAACGAAGGAAGTCACGTGACCTTTTTGACGTCACTTCTGGTTTTATCTTTGGGAAGGCCGAGGAGAAATGGCGGAAAGCGGTAGCGGTGACAGTCGGCCGGTGCCAACAAACATAATGTCAGAAGCTAAGCGCCGCCGTCTTGACCAGGAGTTGTTGCTACTTTTTGATGAAGACAGCAAGTGCAGCGTCGACTCAGACACAAGCTCGTCTTCGGACAGCAGCAGCAGCAGCGATGACGACGATTTGGCCTTGTACGAGGAGATGTTCCAGCAGCTGTTTACCCCGCCGGAGAAGCGACCTAAGGTCGAGTCGTATCTGGAAAAGACGGTTGCCGCGTATTCTGACGAAGAGGTGAGTCCTTGTATCCCATTTAAAACGGGCGATCAATAAGATACCTGCGTTTTTTTTTTTACTCTCCAGTTTCGCAGGAACTTCCGACTTTCGCGGTCGGTTGCAAATGCTCTTGCAGCTGAGTTCGCGAAATCGCCACACTATCCCTCAAGGACCGATCGCGGAGGCCTGCCCCCAAAGTCGCCTCAAGAGCATGTGCTGTCCTTTTTATGGTAAGATATTGCAATTTTTTAGTAGCAAAGAAAAAGCAGCTGTTATTTAAGATGACTGATTGAAGAAATTTAGGAGCAAAAAAGTCTCGGCGCAGGGTGCGAAGCCTGAAATTGAATGCAGTAATACGTCGCGTGATGGAGAGTTTACCAATCGATTTCTCGCTAAATGCTTATACTGCCTGAAAATTGCGTTTAAATGTCACTGCTCTTCCGCAAGCGCCAGGCTCAACTGATCGCATTCTTCCCACGTACGAATTTAAATGTATGGGATCACAAATTCGACTTGCGCAGTTTTTTATTATTTCTGTTCTTGTCTGTGCTTCCGTTGTGACATTCAGTGGGAAAATATCGTATGGCAGTACCAAATGTGCCTGATGAACACGTGAAGCTTGTTCAGACAACTGGGCAGATGTGGATTTTTTTTCTTTACGTCGCTGCAATGCTTGATGGTTAGATGAGATGCCAGTTTCACGATTTCGTGTTATTAGAAAATTGTAGCATTTTTTTTGTAGGTACGCTGCCAACAAATCCTGCATACGGGATGTTGCAGGGCGCTTTGAGCTCGGAGAAAGCACGCATCACTGGATGATGTACCGCGTCATGGCGTTTCTTCTCGACATCGCCCCACGCATCGTGACCTTCCCAGATGACTTGGAGAAGCTTGCCGATGAGTTTAAGCAGGTAATGAAAAAAACGTCCTGCTTTCAGTTTATACTGTGCGTAGGAGTTGCACTAGTGTAGACAGTTGGGCTTGTTAGTGTGAGATCATCTCAAAAACCAGCCGTTACAACACATAAAGGAAAGAAGGCCTTTGTCCTGTCGCCTTCTTTCCTTCATGTGTTGTATGGGCTGGTTTTCAAGATCATAGGAGTCGCCCTTAATCAAAACAGCATTTCACTTGCCATATATATTACCTTCAAAGAAAGCTGTGTGCTTTTCTTCACGAAACACATATAACTTATAATAAATATAGTATATACAGGATACCCTTGAATTTAGTTTGAACTGTAAAGTTGTGACAGGCAGTGTCGTCTCATCATTTCTGCTGTAAGCTGCATGAAGACGTTGAAGAGCTTGCGAAAGCAATGTTTTCAGTTCTATCACTTCAAAGAGTTGTTAAGGGCTTACTTTCATGTACAAGCTTATATTCTGATAGATTTGAAGACTTTGAGCACGACTTCACTTACTACTTTGTTGGGTCTTCTGTGAAAATTTTTACATTTATTCTTTCTCAACATCTAGATTTCAGGGTTTCCAGACACTATTGGCTGCATCGATGGGAGCTATATTCCTGTTAGGTGCCCTGCTGGCAAGGTGCGGTCAGTCTACGTAAACAGGCACCATTATCCATCCTTGACGCTGCAGGGAATATGTGATAACCGCAAGAGGTTTCTTGATGCCAGCACTGGTGCACCTAGCAAAATCCACGACTCCAGGATCTTCCGACTTTGAAATGTTTCAAAGGGACTGCCTCAGCTCTGCGCCGGGAAATATCAAATTCTTGGGTACGCTGCGTACCCATCTCGAGAGTTTTTGATAACGCCCATCCGAGACTATGGAAGCCTTGATGCCTCTGTCAAGGCCTTCAACACTAAACTTTCGTCTACCCGAGTGCTCATTGAAAATGCTTTTGGGGAACTGAAGGGTAGGTTCAGACAGCTACAGCGTTTGGACCTCATGACAGTTGACAACATGTCGAAATTTATACTGTCGTGTTGCGTCCTCCACAACATCTGTATTGATAATGGGGACTCACCTGATAGCCTACTTCAGGACATGCGTCTGTGCTCCCAGGATAAAAGTGATCAAACCCCTTCTGCAGTTGAAGTTCACAGTGGCACGTCTAGAGAAGAGAGCCTCTTGCGGGCACTTGCAGAAGTCAAACGAGAAAAAATCAAGGCCAAGATGGGACTAAAAAGGAGGCAGCCACAAAATCTGCCATAATGCAAGCAAGCACAGTGCTAAACGTGAAATAAAAGTTGAAGCAATACTTAAACAAGCCTTGTTTTTGGCCGTGCACAGCAGGTGTATGAAATAAACAGTCATCAAAACATGTTCATTCGAAGTGCACTGTCTTTATTGCCTGAGCCCCAGGGCCTCGCGGATGAGCTGAAGTTTGTCTTCGTGCATCTCGCGACGTTCCTGGCGTTCTTGAATGCGCTCAGCTCGCCGCTCAGCACGCCTCTTCTTCTTTTCTTTTTCCCGTTCTTCCCTGCGAGCCATTCGCTCTGCACTAATAGCCCGCATTTGGTCAAAAAAAAATGCATCTGTTGCATACGACTGGTGCTAGCGCGGAATTCCCTTTTCTTGACTTCTGCCGACCCTTTTGCGTTGTCCCCGCTTTCTGAACTGTTCGTCGCAGTACTGGAGCTCTCGGGTAGAGGTGAGGGCGGATCAGCTGAACTGTCAGCACTTGATGATGTCGATGGCTTGTAGGTCACTCCAAAAGAGTCCCTTTGAACCTCTGGTTCAATCTGAATTTTTGTCATTTCATCGTCAAATGGGACAGGACAAGGTGAAGCACCTGATTTGTTATTGTTATCACTTGCCTTTTTCTTTTGCCTCATCACCGTTTTGTAACGATTTTCACATTGCTGTGGCGTTTTGTTGCATCCAAGCACAGCGGCCAAATCCTGGGAAACCTGTTTGAAAAGCATCTTCTTGTTCTTTAACTTTTTGAAAGGGCCAACCTGAGGAAAGTATTTGTAATAGTAATCTAACATCAGTTTAGTTTCTCCTGGTGTCCACTCAGGAGCTGAAATAAGGATAAGGCCAGTTTACTAAAAGCGTAAAATGTTTCAAGCAGTGCAGTTGGCACAAGCTCACCTCCACCGCCTCTCTTCACTCCTGACGCTGGCTGCAGTCCCCGCTCGCCGGCATCGGACCCAGCGGTGTTCTCTGCACGTGAACATGCAATCATGTGCGTCCGGAAGGGGGGGGGGGGGGGGGGGGCAAAGGGCCCCCTCGGGAATTACGGGTATCATTCATGCACTAGTAGAAAACAACTACACTGCTTGATTAGCAAGCTTAGGTGATATTAAGTTATCAGATTTTGCTTATTGATTTCAATTCTTTGTTAATTAATAAATTCTAATGTTTGTTCTCCAAGCCTAGAACTAATTTGCTGCTTCTAATTTTTGTTTCATGTGCGCAGTTTAGACCACAAATAGTTTCTTTTTGGTGCTAACCTACTGCCTCCCCCATACCCGGCCATCGGGTGCACCCCCCCTGGAAAAAGTTCTGCGGACGCCCTTGCATACAATTGGGACTGCGAAAACTCTGCCAAGCACCTCCTTTCTGCGCCGCAACGTAACCACAAAAATTTGTCAGTTGGCCCACCCGCATAATTAGATGAAGGCAAGCAAGCGGATTACTATCGCACCTTGGTTAATAACGTATTTAGTCAAACAGGCATACACAGGAATCTGGGCGCATCGACAGATAAAAGGGGCAATAAACTGCAGAAGAAGGCTTGACAGTATAGCGAGAAAGTGCGGCGCCGTTCTCGTCCGTCGTTGCGTCACGCCGCGACTCCCCCGTTACCCGAAATAGTCCATTCGGCGCGAGAAACTGTGAGCAATGAAAGAAATGGATGAAAACAATCGTCAGATATGGCCATGCATAGTAGTTATTGTCATTTACCGTCGGGTCTCTCTTCAATGTTCTCACGAGAGGCCAAGGCATCGATGGCAGCTGTGGTGAACACAAAAGAAAGCGCTGGTATTAGCGCTGTTATATTTCGCAGCCAATTTTTAGGATAGACGACGCTTACCTGGTGTAGCAGTTAGCGGTGAAGCATTTACCATGGCCATGAACAGCCGCTGCGCTTCTTCACCCATCGCAAGCTAAAGACGGCGACAGACACAAAACTGGCGCGGATTGTTGACTGCCGCGAGCGCGCGACGGGATGCAGACAGCGCGAGCGCGGGAAAAAGTTTGGTCACATGACACTTGGCGTCACGTGCTCTCCCTGCTGCTCTGCTCTCGGGGCAGCGTGCATGTTCCATTCGCGAGACGAGGACCCGCGTACCCTCTGCTCTCGTGCACTACTCCAGCTGCTCGCTGCTCTCGCTCCTGTTCGCCCAATGGAAACCGCTATAAGTTACAATATCTTATATTGGATTCGAACAATGCGATATACAAAAGAAGCTTGGTTCTCTCAGGTAGAATATATTGCAGTTTTCTAAGAATTCCATCACCATTAAGACCAAAGAAAACATTTCATGCAAAGAAGCGAGGAGGTGTTCTGCGCTTACCAACACTTTCTCCTTCACAGCAAAAGCAAACTTCGCTGATGTGGTGCGCAGGGGCATAGCACCACACAGCACTCCAGCACCTGCTGAGGCCGCTTCCATCGAGGCTGTGGCAGGGCCATCCACGCCCCAGGCAGGGACAGCGAAGGTTGCTCTGCCAACTCCAAAGCAGGGAATGCCGGCCCATGGGTCAGCATCCCGCAGGACTTCCCCCCGTCGGGGGAGCCCTGACACCCACACACCCGCGGCTTTTCCGCGGTCGTCCAGCATCTCTTGCGAGGTGATAGAAGTAACCCCCAGCCCGCCTGCCTTACGGCGGCGGAACAGCTCTCTTGAGCGGAAAAAAGACAGGGCCGTCATAACGGCCCCAGAACATAAGTAAACCCCTTGTCGTTACTACCCCAAAACATAAACATGGCTTTTCTAGTTCACTGGAACTGCAGAGGAATGTTGAGGAATTAAAATGATATAAAAGATATTGTAGGGCCAATCTCTCCCGTAGCTTTATGTCTTCAGGAGACCAATCTTGGTCCACAACATGCAAATATCCTGAAACATTATAAAACTTTTAGACGCGATCGTGATCAGGCAAATAGACTCTCTGGAGGCATTGCAATTGACGTGCAAAGCGGCGTCCCTGCTCGAGAAATGAAACTCAGAACCAAACTTCACCAAACTTGACGTTGCGGTCAGTATCGTCAGCTATAAAACAATTTGTATCTGTTCTGTATACATTCCTCCACATTCTACATTAAGAGTCCACGATATAGAAGAACTAATCAGTGAGCTTCCAGAACCATATCTACTAGTTGGGGATTTTAATGCTCACTCTCCATTTTGGGGAAGCGAGCGCGGTGACTCTAGGGGTCAAATAATCGAAGATTTTATTCTCACAAATAGTGTATGCCTTTTAAATACAGGAAAATCTACATACTGCTCGCTACCTCGGGGAAAATGACCTGTTTAGATTTGTCGTTTAGAAGACCTTCCGTTCTTAACGATTTTAAATGGGACGTCATTGACAACCCATATGGTAGCGATCACCTCCCTATACTAATCACTTTGACATCTCCACCTGAAATAATCCCCACAAGGCCACGGCGCTGGAAGCTGCACCTCGCCGACTGGTCACTTTTTAGAGCAAAAGCAACTTTGGAAAATATAGTTTTAGAAAATCTCACCGTCGACCAGATAAGCGAAAAGTTCACTGATTGTATAACTGCCGCGCTCACAGGTAATCTTCAGTCGTCAGGAGTAGCACGACAAAACCATAAAGTATGGTGGACAGAAGACTGTAAAGAAGCTAAAAAACAACCAAATAGAGCTTGGGGTAAATTCCGTAGGTATCCGACGCATGAAAATGTCTTAATTTTTAAAAAGGCAAAAGCTAAAGCTCGGTACGTCCGTCGCAGTGCCGAGAAAGCATCATGGCAGAATTATGTTTCAACTATCAACAGACAAATCCCATCTAAAAAAATGTGGGAGCAGGTTCGAAAATTAAACGGCAACTTTTCACCATTCACAATTCCTTTCTTTAACAACACCCGGCACACAAACAAGCGTAGAGGAACAGGCAGACATATTGGGGGAACATTTCGCTGCAGTTTCAAGTTCATCACACTATACGCAGTCCTCCTTAAAATACAAAAACACAGCTGAAAAACAGAGGCTCCCAACGAGTGGAGCTGCAAATGAAAAATACAACAGTCTAAATACCCTCCAAGAAAAACTGCTCCAGGACCCGACGAAATACATTACGAAATGCTTGCCCATCTTTCCGAGTCTGCCGTAGAAGCACTTTTAAGATTCTTTAACATAGTTTGGATATCTGGGAAAATACCTGAAGCCTTGAAGAAAGCTACTATTGTACCGTTTCTTAAACGTAGTAAACCCCCAACCTCTCCTAGCAGTTATAGACGCATAGCCCTGACCAGTTGCCTCGCCAAATCCTTTGAAAGCGTCCTAAATATATGACTAACCTTTGTTTTTCAATCCGGTGAATTTCTTGGTATCCATCAGTGTGGATTTAAAAAGGGACTGCACTACAGACCACCTAGTCCGCCTTGAAAATACTGTCAGAGAAGTTTTGATACACAAGCAACGCTGTCTTAGCGTCTTTTTTGATTTAGAAAGAGCATATGATACTATCAGGAGGTTCGCGATTCTTCAGGACTTAGCTGAGCTTGGCATCCGTGGCAGAATACTGAACTCAATCAAAGCCTTTCTGACTAAGCGTTCATTTAATGTCCGCCTATGCTAAACCTTTTCGAGGAATTTTATTCAGGAAAATGGAGTGTCTCAAGGGTGCATTTTCAGCACAACTCTCTTCGTTGTAAAAATGAATTCTATTAAGAAAATAATCCCAAGGTCCATAACATATTCAGTCTATGTTGACGATCTTCAGATAGCGTGCACATCTTCCAATATATCTATATGTGAAAGACAAAATAAAAACTGGTATGGCGCAAGAAACGGGGACACAGAAGGCACACAAAACACAGGACTGACGCCAACTTTCAACTGGGGTTTATTGCACCAAGCCTGCCTTTTATACCACAACCAAGCCATATCAACGAAAGCGTAAACGTTGTACATATAAAACGGCAATTCATGCGACCACTGGCAATAAAGTAACGCTGATCATAACAATCTAATCTAAACAGAGCTTGGGAGCCCAACTTATTTTCTGGCCAGCAGAAACACATCAACCAAGGCAAAAAAGAAAAAAGAAACAAGGCACTGGGGCATGACAAATCCACACTAACGAATTATGAAACGCGTGATGAAGGCGAAACAGAGCAAAAAATCGAACGACTATGAGATAAAACCACGTGAAAAAAGATAACCAACAATAACCCGGCAAAAAACATGACCAACAATAACGCGGAAAAACATGACCAACAATAACAATAAGGAGGGATGAAGTCTGAAGATACAGCACCTAGCGTCAAGTGATAAAAACTGAAGATCATTCCTGAAGAACAGTCGTCTTAGCGTCTAAGAATCTAGAAATTGTAAAACACCGAAAGAAAGGACGAAATAAGAGCACAAAACCAAGGGAAATCTGCGAACTACAAAAAACCTTCTATAAAAGACGTCTCGGCGCTGCTAAGCATAATGGAAGGCCTGCTAACGCATTTGTTGCCAGCTTTTTCGATGAAATATGCCTCAACAACTTCTTTCTCAGTTTTATCTTTCCCACTCTTTAAAAATCTAGCTTTCTCGAATTCGGGACGGCAATTAGAACAGCTCTTGCAGTGGTCCACCAGGAAGCTTCTTTCGTTGTTGCGCAAGTTTCGGGAATGCTCACTTGCACGCTCATTAAAACAACGACCTGTTTGCCCGATGTAAACGAGGCCACAGCTAAGCGGTATCTCATAAACCACTTGTGTCCTGCATTGCGTGAACTTTTTTTTTTGGGGTGTTTTATGGTGCAAGCCGGCCGCTTTTCTCTGTTGGTCATGGCACAAAGTCTTGAAAGCTTACAAGGCGCGGAGAATACAACTTGAACATTATGTCTGCTCGCTATTTTCTTAATGTTATGCGACACCTTGTGAATATACGGTATTACTGTTACTGATGAATGCGATACCGGCTCCCTGATGCAAGTGAGTTGCTTGAGTTTCTGCAAAAGCATTTCGCACACCGCCGAAATTAGACAAGGCGGATAACCTGCCTGTTATAGCCTTTCAACTTGAGTGCGAAAGCTTGTGGACAACATGTGGGGGCAAGATTTGTTTAAGGCAGATTGCAGGGAGTTAGAAACAATCGCGCGTTTTACAAGCTTTGAATGAGCGCTGTCAAATGGTAGCAAGCCTTTCTTAGAACGCGGGTTGTACAGCCAGCAAAGACCTTTGTCCGGAAACATTAACTTGATATCTAAAAACTGGAGTTGGCTGTCCGTAGGGACCTCCTTGGTAGTTGGCTTGGCTCCTTCAGCTTGGCTCCTTGTGCTCAGCGTCAAGAGCTACTTGCCATGGTAAGAAGGGTGGCTAACAGTGCCCCAGACCAGGAAAAAGGAAGAGTCATAAGCGACGGCGTTGCTTGCCTGAAGGCCACAGTACATGGCGGTCGTTCAAAAAAGCTGCCATTGCAGAAGCTTTCAACTGTGCTAAAGGACAATGACCTCGTACCGCTACAGGCTGATAAGGAGGGTGGCTTTGCTCTCCTGTCCGCTGGTGTATTCCGTGATAAGGCATTGGCTGCAATTCACAAAAACTTCAAACAGGTCCCGTTTAAAGTTCGAAAACAAAAAGGAGAAGCTCTTCAAATCCTAGAAGATTTGCATCTAGAAGGCATTAAGAAATTGGCAAAGGGTGAAAAGAGAGGATTTCTTGAAGTGTTCTTCACTGTAAAGACCCACAAGCCTGGATTCCCGCTGCGCACCATCGTGTCAGAACAAGGAACTTGGCAACGTCTCGTTAGCCGCTACCTCCAGACAAACCTTGGCACCCTGGTAACCGACGACCCTTTCGTTGTGCGCAGCTCATCGGACGTTATTAAGCATTTAGAAGCTTTGCCCGCCCACAAGTACACCGCGTTCTCCATTGACATAGAGGAACTGTACTATTCGGTTCCTCACCAAGGACTCCTAAGAGCGGTCAAGGATAAAATCCTGTCTACAGGAGAAGTTCGCTTCCAAAATGCCGCTGGAATAAGCACTGATAATTTCATTACGCTATTGGAATTCTACTTGAAATCCACCGCAATTTCCTACGAGGGAAAGTTCTACGTCCAGAAGAAAGGAATCTGCATCGGCTCTTCTGTTGCACCCGTCCTTTGCGACATCTTCCTTTCAGTGGTAGGAGCGGACATCAGCAGAAATATCAGTGACCCTCATGTAGTTTCCATACACAGGTATGTCGACGATTTCTTGGTCATTCTGAAGGACATTCCGGAACAGGATCTAGACGCTGCCGTCACGAGGACTGTGTCCGTTTTTTCAAGCCACGGCCAGGGTCTCACGTTTACCAAGGAGGTCCCTACGGACAGCCAACTCCAGTTTTTAGATATCAAGTTAATGTTTCCGGACAAAGGTCTTTGCTGGCTGTACAACCCGCGTTCTAAGAAAGGCTTGCTACCATTTGACAGCGCTCATTCAAAGCTTGTAAAACGCGCGATTGTTTCTAACTCCCTGCAATCTGCCTTAAACAAATCTTGCCCCCACATGTTGTCCACAAGCTTTCGCACTCAAGCTGAAAGGCTAAAACAGGCAGGTTATCCGCCTCGTCTAATTTCGGCGGTGTGCGAAATGCTTTTGCAGAAACTCAAGCAACTCACTTGCATCAGGGAGCCGGTATCGCATTCATCAGTAACAGTAATACCGTATATTCACAAGGTGTCGCATAACATTAAGAAAATAGCGAGCAGACATAATGTTCAAGTTGTATTCTCCGCGCCTTGTAAGCTTTCAAGACTTTGTGCCATGACCAACAGAGAAAAGCGGCCGGCTTGCACCATAAAACACCCCAAAAAAAAAAAGTTCACGCAATGCAGGACACAAGTGGTTTATGAGATACCGCTTAGCTGTGGCCTCGTTTACATCGGGCAAACAGGTCGTTGTTTTAATGAGCGTGCAAGTGAGCATTCCCGAAACTTGCGCAACAACGAAAGAAGCTTCCTGGTGGACCACTGCAAGAGCTGTTCTAATTGCCGTCCCGAATTCGAGAAAGCTAGATTTTTAAAGAGTGGGAAAGATAAAACTGAGAGAGAAGTTGTTGAGGCATATTTCATCGAAAAAGCTGGCAACAAATGCGTTAGCAGGCCTTCCATTATGCTAGCAGCGCCGAGACGTCTTTTATAGAAGGTTTTTTGTAGTTCGCAGATTTCCCTTGGTTTTGTGCTCTTATTTCGTCCTTTCTTTCGGTGTTTTACAATTTCTAGATTCTTAGACGCTAAGACGACTGTTCTTCAGGAATGATCTTCAGTTTTTATCACTTGACGCTAGGTGCTGTATCTTCAGACTTCATCCCTCCTTATTGTTATTGTTGGTCATGTTTTTCCGCGTTATTGTTGGTCATGTTTTTTGCCGGGTTATTGTTGGTTATCTTTTTTCACGTGGTTTCATCTCATAGTCGTTCGATTTTTTGCTCTGTTTCGCCTTCATCACGCGTTTCATAATTCGTTAGTGTGGATTTGTCATGCCCCAGTGCCTTGTTTCTTTTTTCTTTTTTGCCTTGGTTGATGTGTTTCTGCTCGCCAGAAAATAAGTTGGCCTCCCAAGCTCTGTTTAGATTAGATTGTTATGATCAGCGTTACTTTATTGCCAGTGGTCGCATGAATTGCCGTTTTATATGTACAACGTTTACGCTTTCGTTGATATGGCTTGGTTGTGGTATAAAAGGCAGGCTTGGTGCAATAAACCCCAGTTGAAAGTTGGCGTCAGTCCTGTGTTTTGTGTGCCTTCTGTGTCCCCGTTTCTTGCGCCATACCAGTTTTTATTTCATTATGAACCAACTCGCCCAAACTAGAGTTTTACGTGAAAGACAAGTACAGCTTACAATCAACAAACTGGCAACATGGGCAGACAAGAATGGTTTCCAGTTCTTACCACAGAAAACAGTGGCGTTACTTTTTTCACTCAAACGAGGCTTGCACACAGATCCCACATTACACCTAAACCAAACCGAACAGCCTTTAAAAAAGGAACACAAATTTCTAGGCATCACCTTCGATAAAAAGCTTACTTTCCTGCCTCACATAAACGCACTGAAAAAGAAAGCGTCGCTATCACTGAACATACTGAAAGTCCATTCACGCAAACACCGGGGTTCTGACCGGGTATGCCTTCTACAGATTTATCGCTCTTTAGTACGTTCCGTTTTAGATTATGGCTGCATAGTGTATGGATCAGCAAGGCCGTCGTACTTGAAGCGACTGGACCCTGTGCACAATATGGGTTTGCGTCTTTCAACTGGTGCTTACAGGACGTCACCGATAAAAAGCCTTTACGTGGAAACCAATAAACCACCACTTGCAGACAGAAGAACACCGCTCACATGCTCATACATTTTAAAGATCCGTTCCCAGCCTAAACACATCTGTTACCCACAAAGTGTCCATATCGAACACTATTTACCAACAAACGTCTAGCAATCAGACCACTTCTTCTCCGCTTTGAAGAGAAATGCCAAGAACTAGACATAATGAACACATTGCCTAATATTGCCCGCAAACCTGATCCACTCCCGCCTTGGTACTGCCTACCATCTGTGTGCGACTTCACATTAACACAATTTCGGAAAAAACATACACCACATGAACAGATATTACAAGAATATTTAGCACTCAACGAAAAATACGGAGAATACGAAGCATTTTATACCGATGGATCAAAATCAGCACACTACGTCGGTAGTGCTGTGGTTCGGAATAATTGGGGAAAAACAGTACGGCTACCTGAGTGTGCATACATTTGTACCGCCGAGTGTTACGCAGTCTCAGTGGCGGTAGAAAAAATAATGAATGAGAACATTCAGAGCAGTATCATTTACACTGATTCTCTGAGCATACTAACCTCACTTCACCATAGAAACGCAGTCACACCAATAATCGGTGATATCATACACAACATAACAAGCGCCACAATACAGGGACAAGACATAAAATTTTGCTGGGTTCCCAGCCACATTTTAATCACTGGCAATGATAAAGCGGATGAATGTGGTGGAAAAGCTCAGAACAAAGAAATAAAGAAAGTGAACATTCCCTACAAAGATGGTATATTGCTGGTACAGTGTAAGCTAAGAAATAAATGGCAGTCGCAATGGAATATTGAAATAAATAATAAGCTACATTTAGTAAAACCCATCCTAGGCGAATGGAAATCATGCTCACACCAAAAACGATTCATCGAAGTTATTTTATGCCGTACCCGTATTGAACACACACATCTCACACACAACTTCCTACTTACAAGAGACGACAAACCGGTTTGTGAAAAGTTCGGAGATGAAGTAACAGTAAACCACATATTATTCTCATGTACGAAACTTCAATCACTAAGAAAACAACACGTTACTACATTTTACAAAGAACACATTCCTTTTCATCCAGCATTGATTTTAGGTGAAGATGCACTTCTCAGTATACCCTGTGTTTTTAACTTTTTAAGGGAAGCGAGTATTTTTCATAAACTCTAATCTACTCACCCTGCGCTTCACTACATACAATTTTACACCTCAGCCACTTTCTCAGTCATGAGTAGGAGGATGAGGTCTTTATCTGAGTTGTTGGGAGCCTCGAAACCCTTGCCGAGCCAAGGATGTCCGCGGAGGTTACCAAACCTTTAAAGGTTTCTGCTATCAGACATTTTTAAAATTCATGTCTTTCATCAGCTAGGTAGTAAAAATAACTTTTAGGTCCTTTACACCACCGTTTTTATCCACTTTGTTTCAAACTCTCGTCAAGCCAATTTTTCCATACCTTGTTCTTGGCGCATGATAGCCTTAGCCGCTTATGCGCCATTAAACCCAACACAACACAACATTTTTTCGAGTATCCGTTACGAAAGCCTGCCTGATCATTTGGTTGACTGAAGTCTAAGGCTGTGCTGATGCTGTTAGCCAATACTTTAGTAAATACTTTAGAGGCAACCGACAGTAAGCTCATCGGTCTGTAATTTCTGAAGTCCTATACATAACCTTTGTGATGGATTAAGATAATGTTAGCGTTCTTTCAAGCTTCTGGTACACTCGATGTCATAAAGCATTGCGTGTACAGGGTGAGTAGTTTTTTAGCGCTATCGCCTCTCAGTGCTTAATCAGATCTGCTGCTATCAGTTCCTGACATGCTGCGTTTCGTCTTTGCATTGCTTCTAAATCTTACTTTACTTCCTCTTTCGTTACTTCCGCAATGTCCCATTGGTGATCATTAGAGACCAGATTTTAGGCAAATGCCTATTTTTTTGAGCGCTTCGTAGGCGCGCCATTTTTACATATGAGCACGAATTAGGTGTTGACAATATGTTTAATACTGTTTTTATAGTGCCTATAAATGCCTATTTTGGGTGTCAGTGCCTATAAATGCCTATTTCCGAGGACGGTGCCTAAAAATGCCATATTTTACAGAAATGGGGCCTGAAATAGGCTGTGGTTTTGCTTTCGGATTCTGTTTGTTTTCGAATCCATTTCGGTTTTGCGTAGAACGCACACGTGGCAAGATTAGATGACCTCGTCAGTTGGCTGTGGTGAACACTGCACCTACGCCGGCTGTGTACACAATGCCAACCACGTCAGCCGAAAATATCGAAGCAACCTTTTTCCTATGTTCTGCCATTTTATCGTGGCAGCTTGTTGATGAATTTGACTGTTAAAGTGGAAGTTGACCAGATGGCACCACATTTCGGAAAGTATACGGAGTAAGTTATAGGTTCGTCCAAATAATTCTCAGTTGGTTCCTATTGAAACTTACTGTAAAATGTTCCATAAACCTGCTGGAAACAGTTTAACTGATTTTTTTCTGAAGAAAATTTTTTTTCTTTCTGAAGAACTCAGAAAGCACTTCAAGGACGTTAATGAACTTATTGCTACAGTCAAGGGTGTGTTTTTGAAAGCACCTTCTCGTGTGTGCGCGTTTAAAGAGCAGTTCTCGGAACTGCGTCTCCCGCAGGAGCCTATCATCACACGTAGGGGAACGTGGCTGGAAGCCGTTGAATACTACAACGACCACCTTTCTGACCTGAAGACCGTCATAAATAGTTTCTCAGGTGATGAGAGTGCTCGAGTCAAGAGGGCTCAAGCTGCCCTCTCTCAGGACAACCTCCAAGGAGACCTCGCGTACTTGTCCGCTAACTTCACTTTTCTTGCGAGCACTACAAAAAAATTGGAATGTGGGGGTGTAATGCTCACTACAACATTGGACTAATTGAGAATGTGCAGAAACGAATCGCTGCTCTTCCTCACGGAGAAGTTGCCGGGAAAATCCGCGCAAAGTTGCAGTCCGTCTTGGACAAAAACGAGGGGTTCTCAGTCCTCAAGCAAATTTCAGGAGTCCTTACCGGTGAACATTCTATGATACAGAACAGTGTAAAGCCATCAAATGTTCCTAATTACAAGCACGCTCCTGTAACATCCGTTGACGTTGAGCGTTCCTTTTCTGCGTACAAGCTTGTTCTTACTGATTATAGGCATAAATTTGAGTTGGGTGGTTGGTTTATGAGGTTTAACGTCCCAAAGCGACTAAGGCTATGAGAGACGCCGTAGTGGAGGGCTCCGGAAACTTCGACCACCTGGGGTTCTTTAACGTGCACTGACATCCCACAGTACACGAGAATCTATAATTTCTCCTCTGAAGAAATTCAACCGCCGCGGCCGAGGTCGAACCCGCGTCTTTCGGGTCAGCAGCCGAACCATAACCACTGAGCCACCGCGGCGGCTATAAATTTGAGTCCATCAACCTGGAGATGGTGCTTGTCTGCTACTGCTTCCATAGCTTTAACAGTGATTTCTAGATGGATGATGTTTATTTTACCGTGGATCCTCGTGGATGTACGCAGGCCCGTGCAGAACTATGATTCTTTTTGGCATATTCAGCATCAAGCGTCACTGTGTAACATTTTCTAGCATCTCGTATTTATGGTTTCCAGACCCTTCTAATGGCAAGCACCATTTGATAGTCGCGTGGCTCCATACACGTGAAGCCACAAACTATAAAACACTGTTCAATGCCTGTGTGAGCGAAGACTGAACTCATTTGTCAGATGCTTTGAATTGACAATGTTTCTATCACTTTCTAAATTCATGGCCTCCTGTTAAGGTGTTCATTGTTTCTACTTTTGCACGCGACAAGCGAACTGTTTGTTTCGAGGTGTACCAAAGTGTTTTAAAACGGTTGGCAACTGTCCCTTTTGCTCTGCTGAAGCATGTGTATTGTACGAAAAGTTGCGCGACAGCCTTAAAAAAACGGCTTCTAATGTTCGCACCTTGCTTAAGGTCTCAAATCATTCTTGCTGTGTTTTTGTTCGATGTTACGGCAGATATTGCGCGCTGAAGTTCGGAACTGTGTGCACTTTTGATAAAGTTTATAGTGCCTATTTTTCTCCGTTAGGTGCCTAAAATGCAATTTTAGCCGCCTATTTATGGCGCCTAAAACGTGCTTTTTAGTGCCTAAAAATCCGGCCTGTAGTGATCATACTGCCTATCTCCTTTAAGTCGCTGTTAAATTAGTTACTGTATAGATTTGTGTGAGCGCTTCGGCCACTTTTAGTGTGTCATCCATGTTGCTAATGTCATTTCTTTCTTTGTTTCTTATAGCATACTTGACTAGTTTCCTCTTCAGTGCTTTTAGGTTACTTCCGTTCTTTAGATCATGCTCCAGACTATGCATATTAAACTTCGTTACGTCAGTTACCTTGCGGTTATGGATTGATTTTAAAGCTGTGCCAGTTGTATTTTGTGTTGGGGTTTGTGGTCGTCGTCCTGAGTTAAATCTGCATATTTGTTCTGAAGCGATATCCTGAATTCCTCTACTTGCCCTCTTACCGCTTACTCGCTATATGGACTTCCGCTTCACTAGTTTCTTCCGTTGCCTCTTTGAAGTCTAGGATAATTCTTCACCTTACCATCCTGTGCCCGCTACAACGCACCTTTCCGAGTACCTCCACATCCTGCACGATGCCAGGGTGAGCGCAAGGTATGAAGTCTGTTTAATTTGTCTCACTCATGGTGAGACGTAAAAATCACTTGGACGATGCACCCTAACCCACAACGCTGCTTCATATTCCGATGGTACAGCCGAGGCTCTCGGAGCTGCCGGGGCAAATTTCAAGTACAGAGTGTGCCTCCCAATAACTGAGAGCTTCAACCAAATCTTGTGTAAAGTGGGAGAACAGTCATTTTGCTTACTCACGCGCCTGCCCAACGTGTAAACAAGATATTATCAGACTAGAAGTAAAAGAAAACACATTTTTGCACAGTCCTGTCCTGTGCTACGCAGGCACAGCGGGGCTACGTAGAATGGCACAAAAAATTCACGCTCCGAGTAACGGTGTCGGAAACAGCCTCCTTCGTTTTGCACTTAACGCAGCATAAAATGGCCTTTATAACCAACTTTAATTGAGGATACCATTGGATAACTTCGATGACAAAAATACATCTTAGCCACACTATCATCAGTGGCCCTATGTAATAAGAAACAATTTTATGTCCCCAGCACAGAAATGTGCTAATGAATTAGTCTTTCCCCGTGACCGAGAGAAAGCAAGCCGGCTTTCAGGTGCCCTTGCCGTCATAATAAAAAATATTACGTCGCAGCTTGTGATCTTGTACTAAAACTAAACTCGACGCTAGCACACAAACGACGCTTGCTAGCAACAAAACAATTACAGTGTTCTTCATATACCTACAACCACACCTCAGAGCAACTGTACATGAATCAGAAGACCTTTATTGCAGCTATCAGAGCCGTATTTGGTAGTCGCAGATTTTAACGGCAATTCCTGCTTTTCGGCAAATGTAGAAACTGACTGAAGAGGCCAAATAATAGATTTTATTCTGTGAGTAAAGAAGTCAGGCATACGCGAGAGATGCGTGACCATCGCCAAGCGCATGCTACTTGGACTGGCTGATCTTGGACTCTTTGGCCTGGTTGCCGCTCAGAAGCTGCTCCAAATAAACTACACCTTATATTTGGTGTTGCAAAAAAAGTATTTGGTGGAGGTCAAAGCAAGCTTGTCAGAAGTCTTCGACCGTACGGCTGCTAGAAATCCGCGCCGAAGACGGCTTGCGTGCGCGTTCTGAGCAAGGTGGCGAAAACTTTACAAGCTACATCGAAGATGTCGTCGACCTGTGCAAGCGAGTGAACGCACAGATGTCAGTAGCCGATAAGATCAGGCACATTCTCAAGGGCATCGATGACGAACCATTTCAGGTGTTGTTAGCACAAGACTTACGCACCATCGTAGAAATCGTCACCTTATGTCGGAGCTTCGAAGAACAACGAAAGCAGGGGGCTATGACTCACGAAAACAATATGCTCGTCGAGTCGCTTGCTATCCTCACAGATTCAGGTGATCAGTAATCGGTCCTGCCCAACATCTAGAGCTTCATCCTTGAAGAAGTTGATCGACAGCCCTCACTTATTTCACGCAATCAAGAATCATCACCACACCTGGCTCCGAATCTGCGGCAGATTATCCAAACAGGTCTCAGAAGCTCTTCCTCAAGCCTCTCAGCCCACACCTCTCGCAGCCCCGCTGACATATGCGGACGTTGTTGTAAGAATTCGATCAGCAACCGAAGCTCCCTCTCCTTGTCCCGTTCGAGCGCCTGCAGCTTTTATTCGACCGCCTCCTCAACTAGGAAATTCCTGGCTAACACCTGACAATCGCCTGATCTCCTACTTCTGCGGCTTGCCCGGTCATGTGGCGCGGCTTTGCTGTCGGCGTATGAGCGTTTCCCGACCGCGTCCCGTAGTTTACGGTTAGTTGCCCTCGCGTAGGTTCTTACCTCGTGCTGAGCCGCCCCTTGGCCGTTCTCTGTCTGCTGACCGGACCGCCTTCTCCGGAGGCCGTTCGCCGTCTCTACTTCAGCGCTCCTCCACTCTGATGTGACTGCGTATATAGGTAACTCAAGAAGAAAACTAGGTGCGCTAGTTCTTTAGGCGAGAACTGTGCAGTCGAAGAAATTTGTAAGGCCCTGTTTCTCTGCCGCAAACTTAATAGAAGTTCCTGTAGACGGAGTATCCGGAATGGCGCTTGTCGACACCAGTGCTGCGGTCTCTGTCATAGATGCTGCGCTTTAGAACTCTTTGAGCAAATTGAGGACGCCCGTTTCTGGCCTGTCGTTACGAACTGAAAGTGCGCACCTCATCGAGCCGTTAGCAGCGCGTACTGCTGCATTTGCAGCCCAGCGCAAATGTGGCTTCGACGAATATGTAATTGCATGCGCTTGAAGCACGCTTACCAAGGCTCAGTCTAACTAGTCTTTGACTGAAAACAATTCCTCCTCAAGGTTTAGGCGTAGGCAGGTTTCACGCTGGCGCCTACGTCCGTGTTTTCGAGGTCGTTACGGATCATGACGGCCTTTGTTGGCTTAAGTTCTTTCCCGTCGCCCGGCCCGAAGGACGGTGCGTCTCAAAGAATATGACAGCCACGTCGTCTACAGTCGATCGCCAGACTCAGGACGCCGATACGTTGTCTCGCTACCCGCTAGCCGCCGAAATTGCCAGCCTCTCCGAAAGTGAGGCCCCTATGCTCTCTCCCGCCATCAGTGACCTGGATTATGAACAGCGCAAAGATCCACGCCACGGGTAACGGCTCTTCTCGACTTTCTCTCTGACCCATCGGCGGTTACACTATCGCGTGCCCTGCGCCGTCAAGCTTCACGGTTTGAGATCTGAGACAGCTTGCCTTATCGCCGTAATTATCATGAAAATTGCTACTGGTCATTCTAAGAGCACTTGATGCTGGGCTAGTTTGTTTTGGAGTCATAATTAAAGAGTTTTTAGGCGCCAAAAAACAGACAGGATGAAGCGCCACACTTCCAACTGATTTTATTGCATGCATGAAACGTACTTATATAGCTTGTCGTGAGATGCGCAGGAGGTTCACCTAAAGCTCAGGAACGACATGATAAGGCGCGCTCCGGGAATTTATTTTCACAGTTATACAATACAACTGATGTGTCGCTTACGCACAAGTCGGCTTTCTTTTTGATAAAAAACGCTTAATTCTATCAACTCCCTAGCGTTAGTGTCATTGCTTTTGCCCAGAATGCGCACACCAGTGATTTGGTTTGGTTTATGGGGTTTAACGTCCCAAAGCGACTAAGGCTATGAGAGACGCCGTAGTGGAGGACTCCGGAAATTTCGATTCTTTAACGTGCACTGACATCACACAGCACACGGGCCTCTAGAATTTCTCCTCCAAACAAATTCAACCGCCGCGGCCGTGATCGAACCCGCGTCTTTTGGGTCAGCAGCCGAGCACCATGACCACTGAGCCACCGCGGCGGCGCGCACATCAGTAAAGCATGGCTCACAATTGTGGGACGGGCACTTTCTAATATGCTTAGTTAGATGTGTGCCTTCCTTTTTCTGCTCTACGTTTCTCTCATGTTCCCTCGTTCGCTCATTCAGGCAGGTGCCTGAATGAGCGAACGACCTGCTGCGTCCTGTCAGCTACCTATGTGTCTTGCCTGTTTTTCGCGCCTAAAAACTATTTAATTATGTGCTCGTCATTCCTCGCCATTTATGGTCCTACATCTGCTCACATTTTCACACTGAGCTGCAATGTGGTCACGCTTGTCTTTTCAAAACGTGCACGCGCCTCCGCCTCCGATACTACTGGCGCGGCATGTAGAACTTCGTTTTGAAGTACGTACGTTCGTGCCTCGCCTGCCAACACAGCAAGACGCCCAGTAACTGCATTGCTGGTGAATTCCAGCCGCTACCCTGTCCACCTCACCTTTTCGGCCGCGTTGGCGTTAATTTATGCGTGCACCTCCCGTGTTGGTCAAATGTTTAGGGGAATCCTCCAAGGTGGAGTAGACTCTATGTTGTATAGCTTTCCTTGTAGCCGTGTAGCTGCGCTTGGGCCCCTCGTGTAGCTCAGAGACAGAGGCTGAGTCTCCCTCTCTTACGTCATCGAAGCTCTGCTGTGCGATTTCAACATCATCCATCAGATTAGCATTGCTTACCACCCTCAGACATGCGGCCTTAGCCCCTCCATTCCCATTGATATTGTTCTCCCGTACCATCCTGCACATCTGAATGCACCGGCCCGTGGCTGTAGCTCCGTGGCTGTGCCAGTCGGCTGCTCACACCAAAGACACGGGTTCATTCCCGGCAGCGGAGGTCGAACTTCGATGAAGGTGAAATTCTAAAGTCCTGCGTCAGTGCACGTTAAAATCATCACGTTAAAGAACCCCAGGTAGTCGAAATTTCTGGAGCCCTTCACTACGGCTTATAGCCTGAGTCGGTTTGGGACGTTAAAACGCCATAAACAAAACGAGAATATAACTACCGAAACACAACGACAATTAGTAAAGTTGTGGGTGACTAGAAGCGAGCGAATCAGCCGGTACTAGAGAGCGGATAAGTGTGTCGCACATGCCAGTTATGGAAAGAATAAACAGGTAAGCATACCTCATAATTTTGATTGTAAAAACTTTTATTCTCCGGTAACAGCTTGGTAGAGGTCGCGTTAAGTGGTCGAGAGTGCGTAACGCTCGACGACTTTGTCAGCACACTCCACCGCCATAACTTGCGTTCCAGGGTCAGAGCTAGACAGCACGGTCTCCTACCCCTTGAGGATTGCGTGACGTCGGGATATTGTAAACTGAAGGCAAAATGATAGCCTTCACGGAGCTACGAAGCGAACAACAAAATACATCTGGGAAAGCCAATCATAGCATAATGAGAGGCAAGTAGATACCTTGAGCGCTTCATTAACGGAATTAATTTATATTGTGTTCGCAGCAGACGCACATTTGAATGAATGAATGAATGAATGAATGTTTATTTCGCTTTTTTCCATTACAGAAAGCGTGGATGACGAAATAAAAGCGGTTCACAATAACCGCTTGACGGGCTTCGTCACCCGAAAAAGTCGACGATGACAGCAGCGGCAGTTCTTGCGGCATACAAATAACAATTCACATCTCAAACAAAACAGATTGTGCTATAATGAAGGTAGGGGGTTAGATATATTAAACAGTGACAAGGAAAGAAAAAAAACGGTCGACATATGTATTTCAGTACTAATACAACCTAATCAATAAAAGTTTCACGAAGTGCACGAAAAGACATTGTGTTTATATTGTTATAAAGAGAAGAGTTCAAACATGTTGGTAGTATATATTTCAGCATAGCAAAACCATAGTTTGTTCTACATCTGGGTACCGAAAACATTTCAGCGTTTCTAGTGGTGTACGGCGTGTTGTGTGGTACCAGCTGCACAATACGGGACATCCCCGCAGGGAGGCGTCTGCAGCATGCAGAAGTTGGTGAGTGGCGACACCACGGGGTTAACCCGAGCATCCGCAGGGACATCCCCGCAGGGGGATGATGGTGAACAATGCGTCACCACGGACCCGAGCATCCGCGCTTAGCCGTGCGTGGCATCGCCGTGTCCGGGGAAAAGGGGATCCTGGTGGTTGAGCCGATGCCGAGCGTTTGGACCCTTAAGGCTCCTCGGCGGAGGCAACACACCACTTTGGCCCCAGCTTCCTGTAGACGGCACCTCCGGCCTGACCCAACCGGAAGAAATCGGCAGTCGCCTTTTCCTGTCCTCCCCTCTATCTTTCACTTTCCTATTCCCTTTCTTACAACTTTCCTGTATCCTCCTTTCCTCTTCGTTTTTTTCCTCTTTTTCCTGGCGGCGAGGGTTAACCGTGTGTGACCAACTACCCTGAGTTGAGTCATATTAGGTTATAGTTAAGGTGTACAGCTGGCGTGTGCAGGACTTTCTTTCAAGTACCTGTCGCGTCCCCTTGTTGGACTCCATGGTGGGTGGCTGGCACCATGACCGAAAAATTAAATTTTTTTATGGCTCCCCCCCTTTCAAAACTTGATCGCTCTCTGAAAAGAGTGCGGAACGAAGCAGAGTACTTTTTTTTTCCAAAAAGAAACCAACATTCGCCAAATTCCATGTCGTCCACAGTGAAGTGCAAGATAAACAGGCCAGAATTCTATCCCCCTTCATCGTATCGAAATGCTTAACAGAGGCTTTGGGCCCCGGCTACAAAGTATCAAAAATGGCCAGCGGCGATCTATTGCTGGAACTCCGAGATAATGTTCAAACTTCCAAACTCGCAAACATAGTGTGCATGGGGGACACACCTGTCTCCATCACAGCACACCGATCCCTCAACACTGTCCGTGGCGTCATCTCAGAAAATGATTTTCTACATCTCACAGAGAAAGAAATGCTGGAAGGCCTTTCCGATCAAAACGTCATTGATGTGTACCGAATCAAAATCCGCAAGGACAACAAAGATATAGATACCAAACACCTGGTCCTGACTTTCAACACATGCACATTGCCAGAAGCCATCGACGTTGGATACCTCAAAGTAAATGTTAGACACTATATCCCTAACCCCCGAAGATGCTTTAACTGTCAGAGGTTTGGCCACGGCTCACAGAGTTGCCGCGGCCGCAAAACTTGCGCGAAATGTGCATCAAAAGACCACCATTCTGAGGAATGTGACGCAGCTCTACGCTGCGCTAACTGTGAAGGCGACCATGCTGCGTACTCCAGGGCATGTCCATCCTGGAAGAAGGAGAAAGAAATAATCACCATAAAGACAAAAGAAAACATTTCATTTAAAGAAGCCAAAAGGCGTTTTGCACTTACAAATACATTCTCCTTCTCAGCAAAACCAAACTTCGCTGATGTGGTGCGCAGGGGCGTAGCACCACACAGCACTCCGGCACCTGCCGGGGCCAGTTCCACTGTGCCTGTAGCAGGGCCACCCACGCTCCAGGCAGAGACAGCGAAAGCTGCTCTGCCAACTCCAAGCCAGGGAGTGCCGGCCCATGGGTCGACATCCCGCAAGACTTCCCCCCGTCGGGGGAGACCTGACACTCACACACGCGCGGCTTCCCCGCGGTCGTCCAGCACCTCTCGCGAGGTGATGGACGTATCCCACAGTCCGCCTGCTTTAGAGCGGCGGAACAGCTCTCTTGAGCGGAAAAAGTGCAGGGCCACCATAATGACCCCAGAAAATAATTAAACTCCCAATCGTTCCTATCCCAAACATAAATATGGCTTTTCTAGTTCAGTGGAACTGTAGAGGAATGTTGAGGAACTACAATGACATAAAAGACATCGTAGGGTCAATCTCGCCCGTAGTCTTATGTCTTCAAGAAACAAATCTAGGTCCACAACATGCAAATATCCTGAAACATTATAAAACTTTTAGATGAGATCGTGAGCAAGCAAATAGACTCTCGGGAGGCGTCGCGATTGTCGTGCAAAGCGGCGTCCCTGCTCAAGAGATCAGACTCAAAACAAAACTGGAGGCAGTTGCGGTCAGCATTGTCAGCTACAAAACTATAACTATCTCTTCTGTATATCTTCCTCCACATAGAACATTAACAGTCCGTGACCTACAGGAACTCATCAATGAACTGCCAGAACCATATCTGGTAGTCGGGGATTTTAACGCTCACTCCCCTTTTTGGGGAAGTGAGCGCTGTGACTCTAGGGGTCAAATAATCGAAGATTTTATCCTCACAAATAGTGTATGCCTTTTAAATACAGAAAAAGCCACATACTGCTCCCCTGCCTCAGGGAAAATGACCTGTTTAGATTTGTCTTTTAGTTCACCTTCTGTTTTTAACGATTTTAGCTGGGACGTTATTGACAACCCTTATGGCAGTGATCACCTCCCTGTACTAATCACTTTAACATCCACACCGGAAATAATCCCCACAAGGCCACGGCGCTGGAAGCTTCACCTCGCCGACTGGTCACTTTTTAGAGCAAATGCAAATTTAGAAAATATACTTTTAGATAATCTCACCGTTGAGCAGATTAACGAAAAGTTCACTAATTGTATCATAACTGCCACACTCACAGCTATTCCTCAGTCGTCAGGAGTAGCGCGACAAAACCATAAAGTATGGTGGACAAAGGAATGTAAAGAAGCAAAAAAACAGCAAAATAGAGCGTGGGGTAAATTCCGCAGGTATCCGACGCATGAAAATCTCTTGAATTTTAAAAAGGCAAAAGCTAAAGCTCGGTACGTCCGTCGCAGTGCCGAGAAAGCTTCATGGCAAAATTATGTTTCATCTATCAACAGTCAGATCCCATCTAAAAAAATGTGGGAGCAGGTTCGAAAATTAAATGGCACCTTTTCACCATTCACAATTCCTTTTTTCACAACACCCGGCACACAAACAAGCATAGAGGAACAGGCAGACATATTAGGGGAACATTTTGCTGCAGTCTCAAGTTCATCTCACTATACACAGTCTTTTTTAAAATACAAAAACACAGCCGAAAAACAAAGACTTCCAACTAGTGGAGGGGGAAACCAAAAATATAACAGTGTGATTACCCTCCAAGAAATAAATACAGTGCTGTCTGCTGGTAAAAAAACTGCTCCAGGACCCGACCAAATCCACTACGAAATGCTGGCCCATCTCTCTCAACCTGCCGTAGAAGCACTTTTAAGGTTCTTTAACACAGTTTGGATATCGGGAAAAATACCTGAAGCCTGGAAAAAAGCGATTATTGTGCCGCTTCTTAAACCTAGTAAACTCCCAACCTCTCCTAGCAGTTATAGACCCATAGCCCTGACCAGTTGCATCGCCAAATCCTTCGAAAGTGTCATAAATATACGACTAACCTTTGTTCTTCAATCCTGTGAACTTCTTGATATCCATCAGTGTGGTTTTAAAAAGGGATGCTCCACTACAGGTCACCTAGTCCGTCTCGAAAATACAGTCAGAGAAGCTTTTATACACAAACAACACTGTCTTGCAGTCTTTCTTTATTTAGAAAAAGCATATGATACAACCTGGAGGTTCGGGATCCTCCAGGACTTAGCTGAACTTGGCGTCCGTGGCAGAATGCTGAACTCCATTAAAGACTTTTTATCTAACCGTTCATTTAATGTCCGTCTAGGCTCAACCCTTTCGAGGGATTTTATTCAGGAAAATGGAGTGCCTCAATGATGTATTTTAAGCACAACTCTTTTTATTGTAAAAATGAATTCTCTTAAGAAAATAATACCAAAGTCTGTTATGTATTCACTTTATGTGGACGACCTCCAGATAGCTTACACATACTCCAATATATCAACATGTGAAAGACAAATACAGCTGACAATAAATAAACTGACAACATGGGCAGACAAAAACGGTTTCCGATTTTCACCACAGAAAACAGTGGCCATTCCGTTTTCACTCAAACGAGGCTTACAGGCAGACCCCACCCTACACCTGAACGAAATAGATTTACCCATAAAAAATGAACATAAATTTCTAGGCATAACATTTGACAGAAAACTCACTTTCCTGCCTCATATTAACGCGTTAAAAAAGAAAACTTCCCGATCACTAAACATACTGAAAGTCCTTTCGCATAAACACTGGGGTTCTGACAGGGCAAGCCTTCTCAAAATTTTCGTTCTGTGGTACGATCCTCATTAGACTATGGTAGTATAATATATGGTTCAGCAAGGCCCTCGTACTTGAAGCGACTTGACCCAGTGCACAATTTAGGTTTACGTCTTTCAACTGGTGCTTATAGGACGTCGCCTATGCCAGTCTTTATGTTGAAAGTAATGAACCATCACTTACAGACAGACAAATCATGCTCACATGCTCATACATTCTAAAAATCCGTTCCCTACCGAAACATATCTGTTACGAAATAGTTACAAAGTGTCCATCCAGAACACTTTTTAATAACAAACCAAAAACTACCAGGCCACTCCTCCTGCGTTTTGAAGAGATGTGCGAGAGTCTCGGGGTACTGAACACGTTGCCTAACATTGCGCTCAGAGGAGAGCCACTACCTCCATGGTACAACTTTCCTGCAATATGCGACTTCACTCTTACACAGTTTCACAAAACGCAAACCCCACAACAACATATAGTACAAGAATTTCTCGCACTCGAGGTAAAATACAATGGTTTTACTGACTTTTATACGGACGGTTCAAAAACAGAAGCCTACGTAGGAAGTGCAGTAGTACGGGGTCATGAGAAAGAAATAATCAGACTTCCACAGTGTGCATCAATTTTCACAGCCGAATGTTATGCTGTAGGCTTAGCCGTAAAAAAAGTATTAAATGAAAACCTCAGAAACAGTATAATTTACACAGACTCCCTTAGTTTACTTACAGCTCTCCATTCTAGAAATGCAATTACTCCGATGCTCGGTGACATCATACACAACATAGCAAAAGCCATAGCTCAAGGAAAAGACATAAAACTTTGTTGGGTGCCGAGTCACGTCGGAATTAAAGCAACGAGAGAGCAGACCTCTGCTCTGCGCAGGCTCGTGGCAAGCAAATAACGAAAGTAGATATTCCCTTTAAAGATTGCATGAACTCGGTACTTTGTGAAATAAAGAAAAAATGGCAGTCTGCCTGGGACAATGAAGCCAACAACAAACTACACTTCATAAAACCAGTTTTAAGAGAATGGAAATCCTGCACCCACCAAGAACGCTTCAAAGAAGTCATTCTTTGTCGTCTTCGTATAGGACACACTCACCTGACACACAATTTCCTACTGACAAAAAAGATCAACCTATTTGCGAGGAATGCGGAGTTGAAGTTACGATTAACCACATTTTATTCTCTTGCACGAAATTGGAAAAAATAAGTAAAAAGTACTTTACTCAATTTTATAACGAATACATCCCTTTTCACCCTAAACTGCTTTTAGGAGATAATGCAATTGTTGATATATCACATGTTTTTAGCTTTCTTAAAGAATCAGGATTTCTTAAGTGTCTCTAAATGTGTTTTACCCACTGGTCTGTTTTTATTCTAATGCACCTCAGCCACTTTCTCACTCCCGAGAAGACGGCTGAGGTCCCTATTCCATCGGTTGGGGACGTCGAGATCCTTGCACAGCCAAGGATGGCTGCTGAGTCCGACCCTCTTTAAAGCTTTTACTATGTCACTTCTAAAATTTTGTCTTTTATTTTTCTAGGTTCCATGAATTAACTTTTTGGGCCCTTTACACCGCCGTTCATTTAGTCTTTTGTATAACATCCTATATAAAACAATTTTCTTTACCCTGAGCTTGGCGCATGATAGCCTTAGTTGCTTATGCGCCATTGAACACAACACAACACAATACGGGACAAAAAGGGGTCATCTCTTGCAGTCTGCTTTTTTGTAAAAACAGGCAAACCTGTACTCAAACAACCTAGGAACTGGAATTATTTTGTATTTTATTCGAATGGGACGAGTTGGGGCGTCATAGCAGGAATTTGTAGACTCGTAGCATTTTCTTCTGTTCAAGAAAAAACTTTTGCAAATTGGACGCTGTAGTATTTCCCCATACCAAATAGCAGTACCTTAAGTATGAAAAAAAGAATGCATAGTAAAGGTCATGTTTTGTCTTTGTAGGTAAGATATATTTATGGCGAGAGACGATAACTAGAGAAACCGGTGTGTGCAGGATGGTGAAATGAGCGCACATTATGCCACATCTTAACGTCATGTACAAAACTCGAGAAAGCAAGGCAAGAACAATTTTACGCGCTCTTACAATGTGCCCGTACAACCCCTGAAATCTTTTACGACCCAGCTTGATGTTATGACTTAATGCACTTATCGGTGTTTCCTACTTCTAATTTCTTAAAAGAAGCAATTTCCTCAAACAAGCAATAAAAACCATATACAAAGAGTGCAATATGCATTGCGTTCCATGCCCAATAGGCATAGTTGCCTATGCGCATAAAACACAAACCAATGCACTAAAGAGGTCTCTGCCGAGGAGCCAGCGGCAGTTCCTGCTTACGAATTTTTGCCTCTAGAAATAGCACAGCGCACTGTTTTCGGCGCGAGTATGTTGAAAATTCTGCTAGTACTGGGAAGGGCGCCAAATCATACCAGGACACGTGACCCTTATAGCCGGATTCTCTCTGAACCAGGAAAATCAGGGCTCGGCGCACAGCAGGAGCCGACCGCACGCATGATCTATATGTTTATAGTCGGCCGTGTGCGCTCATACATGCTTCTGCGGGCACAGGTGTGCCGCATACGCGGTTCCTGCTTTCTTTGGCGACATGCCTCGTGCCTCCGTCGTGAAATATTTCCCACAGGCACTGAACGGCGCTGAAAAATATTTTGCATTCGCATATTTAAGGACCGCGCCGATTCATCAACCGCTGGAGAAGAAAAAAACTACCGTTTTCCTGTTTTTCATTTTACCACCTGCTGTTAGTTCGCGGTGTCAACAAATTTAGCTCTTTCGTATGGCAACATGCACGGGGACAAACACTACGAACATGGGCGTGAAGAAAAAGTGATGTTATGTGACTAATGTACTGATAGATTTATGGCATTCGTGATTATAACAAAGTTGCGTCGCTTTGAATGACGAGCCCACGGGGATGGCTATGCGGTTATGGTGCGCTACTGCTGACTATAAAGAACTAGGTGCGATCCTGGCCACGGCTGTCGCATTTCGATGAAGGGGAAATGCGAGAGTCCCGCGTATATTGTGGAGTGTCAGTGCACTCTAAATAATCCACTCTAAGAACTGTCCCGAAGTGCAAGCGTTAACGTATTGGTTTTCTGCAGCGAATCCAAGAAAGCCTAGTAACGCAAGCGAATGCTGACCAAGCGCTCGCCTTAGGCAACTTAACTGCGATTCTCCTTTCGTCTTCATGTCTCGGGCCCTCCGCATGGTAGTCTAGCAGCACAATGCCTTGTTTGGCGTGTTCTTCTCCTGACGTTTCCCCCAGGAGTTCGGCGGTGACGACAGCATACAGCAATGAGATTCAGAGGTCCTCTATAGCGCTCGCAGCACTATCTGCCGTATGCATACGGGACGCACGCCGAATTCCGGAATGGTGGAGTTTTGACGGAAGCGACAAAGTGTGCAGAACGCGGCTATTCCCTTCAGGCCTAGGCAATTACGATAAAACGCACTGATACTCGTTTCATTAAATTTATTATTTAGGATGCTTGATCTATCCCCGTAGAGTCGGAGAAAGCGGTTCCATACTGTATGAACTGTTCTCAGTTCCACACACAGCCATGACTTAGCAGTTCTGTGCCACTTTTCCCGGTCTCGCTTCTAGGTATGGTGTTTTCCTTTCAGCCGCAGGCTGTTGTTGGAGACAGTGTCTTATTCACCATGGGGCTGCCTTAAGGGCCTGTCTCCCTGCGGCCTCGATACTTCGTTTCGGGCTGCTATAGCTACCGCATATTCGACTCCTTTCGGAGCCTCGCGAATATGTCACCATGCTTCAGCTGCTACGTCGAACTTGTGAAGAATCACGCTCATACCTTTGGAGCATTCTCGGTGTCTATGCACGCTATTCACGCTATTATGTCTGAGCACGCTATTGCCGTCTTACCCGCGCATGACGTGACTCTCATCTATCGCTCACTTCTTCTTCCTATTGCCTCGACTTTTGTTGGGGCATTCGGGTCTCGCGGTTTGAATGCTCCGCTCATTCGCTGTCTTCCTCTCTTTTTTTTTCATTCCCATGCTTTCCACCGGCTGCAAACAAGAAATAATAATGAAAAAACTAATTCAAGCTACAAATCTATGCTGGTTCTCTGATTGAAAGACATGGAGCTCAAAAGCCTCATAGACTTGGAGGGCAGCCAATGAACACTGACTGAAACTGGACAGACTGCAAGTGTCGGTGATCACTGATATGTAGTCATAAGAGAAATATAGTTATAGTAGCAGGAATCCGGTTCCATGCCCAAAATTCTTTCCCATTTAATTTTTATCTGCCTGTCGATTGCCTTGCGGTTGTTCTTCCCGTTTATGTAATACATGAAGAGAGTCGGCTGCTGACCCGAAAGACGCGGGTTCGATCCCGGCCGCGGCGGCCGAATTTCGATGGACGCGAAATTCTTGAGGCCCGTGTACTGTCCCTTAGCGAAAACTAATACGTTTGGAATGTACGGTTGGATATTTATATTGTATTTTAAACATATTTTCATGCTTGGTATTCGAAATTTAAGAATTATTCTTAAAATTTGCCAAAAACACCTGACTTAAAGCATACTTCGAGGACGTTTCTAATACGTGAAAAATTTTGTATGCTGTTTCTGTATCTTGCCAAAGTATTAAAAGTGTACTTTCCCAAATAGGAAATTAATTCGTCCAAAGTGTACTTCAAGTCTAACAAACGGGTAGTCCTTTTAAACGTATTTGCCGCACACTTTTAGCTGCCGTACAACAGTCTAGTGCTCGAAATCGAGTTTGGGTAAATCACATTTGCATGTTGGCAATATATTTAAAGCGCCGTTTCGTAAGTACGCAATAAATTTGTCAAAAGTATACTGAAATTCTGACAAATGGACAGTCCGCGTAAGCATATTTGCATGGCACTTCAAGCTGCCGTGGAAAAATCAAGGGCTGGAAATCACGTTTCGGAGAACAATGAAAACTCTCCCTTTCCTGTCGTCCGTTCGTTTAACGTAAATTCTAGCAGGAAGGTAATCACCCCTTTTTTATATTACATGTGGAGAACGTGGTAACATTATACCGGCGAAGGCGCCTTGGGTACTTCCGGACCTGAACATGCCTGCGAAAAGGACCTGGACTGGCAAGGCCGACCGACTTCTGCTTTACCGCTTCCCAGCACTGCTTTACCCACAGGTCGACGTCTGCTTTTTACTCAAGCGCGACCTCCTGAACTTAGATTTTGATTTTTCCTGATTAGCCATCGGACTACGACCTGAACGCGGACTTAGAGTACATACGTGTAAATATTACATAGTGCTCTCCCCTCCCCCCGCCCCCCCCCGGCTGTAATTATTCTCCTCCCCCCCCCCTTTCCTATTGCTTCATCTCTTTAACTTTATCGACCACGGGTCTAGGAAGGGGGCCCGTTAGCACCACCTCACGTGCCAGCGTGTAGAAGACGATGAAGGAAGAGCGCTTCCAGTGAACGTCCATGGCCTCGCAGGGCTGATGCGTCGGTCAGCTTCTTCACCAAGCATCATGGGGTTTTCTCAATAAATGTGCATCGCTCTCCCACACATAGATGTCATAGAAAAACCAACGCAGGAAGAATGGGGGCAGGTCTGCCCAGCTCCGACGGTACGGCCCAGAAGGCCCTCCTCACGAGAGCCTTCACCAACGGAGTTCCAGAATTAGGACACCGCCTGTCAAGACATCCTAATAGCGTTAATGAAACATTTTTAACACCATCACTAAGCAATTCGACCACTCCTCCACTGTGAAGAAAAATACTAGCAATTTGACCCAATGGACGCAACGTATAATAACGCCAGGAAACATGAGCTACTGCCAGATTTGCACTTCCTGCCTTCTCTACACAACACAATTTCAAAGGAAACAAACGCCACATGAACACATAATATAAGAATATTTAGCAGTGAACGAAAAATACGAGGGATATGCACGGCATTTTACGCATGTGGTTCAAATTCAGCGCAGTCTGATGTGTAGTAATTAAAAAAAATGAGGTAAAAAAACTGTAAGGCTATCTCAGTGTGGGGCGATTTTCATGGCTGAGTGTTACACAGTCTCTGTGTCTGTGGAAACAATAGTAAACGAGAACGTTCTGAACTGCATCATATTCACCGGGCTTCAACCTAGAACTGCAGTTATGCTATTAATCAACGACATCATACACAACAAAGCAAGAGACACGACACAGGGACGAGACAACACTGTGTGGTTCCGTGCGGCGTCGGAATCAGTGGAAATAAGAAAGCAGATTTATGGGTGCACAAGCTAGCTCGGCACAAAGAAATAAATATGTAAGCATTCCCTACAAAGATGGCATGAACTTGGTGCAATGTAAGCCAAGAGATAAATGGCAGTCTAAATGAAATATTGAACCAAAAAGTAAGCTACAAATAGTAAAAGCCATCGGCGGAGAATGTAAGTCAAGCTCTCAATAAAAATGTTTCATTGAAGTCATTTTATGTCACCTTCGTATTGGAGACACGCACCTTATACGCCGTTTTATTCTTGCAAAACAGGAAAGTTGAACGCGCGAGCTGTGTGAAGAAGTGATCAAATTGACGAGAATTTTATGTTCATGTACACCGCTTGAGAAACTAAGAGAAACATGTCTCTGACAATTTTTAATCCGAAATCACTATCTCATTAGCAATCCTGAAAAAGGCGATATTTGCCTGAAGCCACTCAGGTACGTGAAAATTTAACTAAGTGTTCGGCGTATTTTCAGGTATATGAGGGGCTGAACTAAGAGTTGGTCGTACGTACCGGGGTTAGAACCGTACCGCGGCGGCCGCGCTTCGATGGAGGCGGAACGCAAAAGGCGCCCGTGTGCTGTGCGATGTCAGTGCCCGTTACAGAACGCCAGGTGGTCGAAATTATTCCGGAGACCTCCACTACACAGCAACTACTCCTTTCTTCTTTCCCTCCCTTCTTTTAACCCTTTCCTTAACCTTTCCTTTCCTTTTAACCCTTTCACCTTATTATGGGTCTCTCAGTTTTTTTGCTTCAAAGAGGTCTAATAAGTTACCACGAACTGTTATGTCAGATACGCCGTTCGTTCTTAAAACCAGTAATCAGAACAGGTGAACCCTAGCATAACAACAAAAACTATAGAAAATTGCAAGCTTTTTTGCTCTATTGTTCTCAGTGCTTGTGTGTTCTTTTTTGGGCTACTTTTGTATCTTTAAGAAGCTCCACTGTTGTAGTAGCTTTGTTTAACTTTGGAATTCCTCAAACAACTTTTCTGCTGAGTTGTGGTGCCCCGCATTTGTTAAAAAGCAATGTAAAACCAGGAAGTAACGATGAACACTTCTAATTTCCTCTGTCTTTTACATATTATTCTAGGTACTGTTTTTTTCCTGATAATGATAATTTTTATGGCACGAAGGCATCTGCGGCCAAAGAACGCCATGACACAAGGTTGCTTCTTGTACTAAATGCTGGGGTCAAAGACCCATTTCACAATTAAGCTGAGCACCAGGCCAGGGGAAGCTTGTACCCCTTGTAACACCGGTGGGTACCCGGCGGCACTCGGGATCGAACCCGGCACCTCCCACATGCGAGCTGGATACTCAAATGACTCGGCCACCGTTACAGTGTTTTTTCTTAACTATTTTCATCTGCATTGTTGTGATGGAATTTTTCATTTCAGCTAGATATGAATTTACTTTAGTGGTCGTCCGGTGTTTTGTTTTCTAGAGTGCAGTCATCTAAATTAGTGTTATTTCCATACACACTTTTTGAAAATATCAATAATAACTAAAGAGAAAACAGCCCAAAAACAAACTTCTGACTAACGTCCGCCGGGGCCTACCTGCAATTAGGTCGCATCCGCCCGCCGCGGGGACTCAGTGACTTTGGCGTTCTGTGCGGATCTTCAGGTAGCGGGTTCGACCACAGCTGCGGAGGGCCGTATTTCGATGCGCGCGAAATAAAATAAAAAAACATTGGCACTTTAGCGTCCCTCATAGCCCGCGTGTCCCTTCGGGAAGTTCAACTCCACAGTTTACTTAATTTATTTAGAGCACACCCCTGAATGTTACACACAATACAGTCGGCAGAGAAGACACACCGCTGTCCAAAAAAATGTGTCATTCTTAAATACGGGTTTCAGTTTTGACGATAACTTGTGGTCGGACAGAGTCAAACACTCTTTGGAAATCGAAGAAAATATCTATACAGCTAAGCTTTGCGGCTGCGTTACCGTAGATACATTCCTGCGGAAACCGTGCTGCCAAGAATCTATAAGGCTGTAGTCCTCAAAAATAGTGGATATTTCTTAAAAAATTTAGTGTTCCTTTATGTTGGCGCTAGTGCACAACAGCGAAATTGGCCTGCAAGACGGAAGAAATAATTTCGTTTATGTCTACGGTACCGGTGTGATTTCTGGAGATAAGAACATCCTGCTGGGCTGGTTAGTAATTGCTCATCTTTGGTTAAAGGCGCGAAACATGCACAGACACTAGGAAGGTATGGTATGGTCTTAATGGGGTTTCACGTCCGAAAGCAACTCAGCCTATGACGGACGCTGTAGTGAAGCGTTCCAGATAATTTAGACCACCTGAGGTTCTTTAACGTGCATTGACATCGCTGGCACACGGGGCCTCTAGCACATCGCCTCCATCGAAATGCGACCGCCGCAGTCGGGATCGAAACCGCCTCATTCGGGTCGGCAGCCGAGCACCATTACTACCAAGCCACCACAAGGAAGATAGAAGGGACACAGCGCCACTCACAACTGCTTTATGTGGAAGAAAAACGCACAAATATATACCCGTCATACACGCAAGAAAAGCATTATGCTTCAGGTTTGATATATTAAAAAGGGGTGAAGTAGTTCTCGAGATTATACAAAGATATGGACGTGTCGCTGACGCACATGCTTCCTTCCTTTCTGATAAATATACTTCTATTAATTGCCTAGCTTGGTATTTTAATTGTTGACAGAGTTCGCGCCCCAGCAAACATGGCTTTCTAGAGCCATGTTTTTACAGGTAATAAGGAAGCATGTGCATCAGCCACACGTCTATATCTTTAGTATAAGGCCGACAAAAACTACTTCACCCGCTCTTTATCATATCACACCTGAAGCATAATGGTTTCATTTGCGTGTATGACGGTTATATATTTGTGCGTTTTTCTTCCAAATAAAGCAGTTGTGAGTGGCGCTCGGTTCCATCTACTTTTCTTGTGTTTGTATGCTTCGCACCATTATCCAAAGATTTCTGCATGCTGCCAATAGTTTCTAAGCGCTGCCTGCGACAAAGATATTTTAAAAGCAATGTAGACTGAGAGCACGGTTTGCACGCCCGAAAATAAACTTTCTTGGAATTTCATCAATTTTTTGCGACTTTTTAAGTCTGAATATGAATGGCAGTTTGCCAATATACTTCAAGAGAAAAGTCTGCAACAGCTGTATCTTACCGGTACTCGCCTATGGGGCAGAAACGGGGAGGCTAACAAAGAGGGTTCAGCTTAAGCTAAAGACAACGCAGTGAGCTATGGAAAGAAAATTGATAGTTGTAACGTTAAGAGATGGGAAGCGGGCGGAGTAGGTGAGGAACAAACTCGGGTTAATAACATTGTAGTCGAAAGCAGGAGGAAGTAATGGGCTTGGGGAGGGCATGTAATGCGAAGGCAAGATAACCGGTGGTCCTTAAGGGTAACGGAGTGGATTCCAGGAGAAGGCATGCGCAGCAGGGGGCGGCAGAAAGTTAGGTGGGCGTAAGAAGTTAGCGGGGATACGGTGGCCGCAGCTGGCACAGGACAGTGTTAATTGGAGACATGGGAGAGGCCTTTGCCCTGCAGTGGGCGTAGTCAGGCTGATGATGATGATGATGATGAAGTATGAATATTGAGCAAAAGGGTCAAAATATCTTGTTGAAGCATAAATATACATTTTAAATAGCGGCAGGCAGGGAGGGTCTTTACCATGCAGTGAGAAGTGCCGATTACTATGCCACCGGCACATAAAGCGTGATTTGTGATTTCTTGGTCATAGTTCTATCTACCATGCACTTGTAGGAGAAAGGGTGCTTTGGTGAGCAATTTCTTTAATTATGCAGGACGCAGAGTTTCGCCCGGTTGGCGTGATAACATTGTACGTGAGCTTCGTTTATTAAAAAAAAATTCCGCGTAAGTACATGTTGTGTCCCCTTATTGCTTTTGTGTGTGTGCGCCCCCGCATCCTCCTCCTAACGACCACTCGCATCCTCCTCCTAACGACCACTTGCCCCTCGTCGCACGCTGTCGCCAGATGCCTCCCCCATGGTGCGCCCCCGCACCCTCCTCCTGTTTTGGGAAGCCACTCCCTCCCGTGGACGCTTCTCCGCTCCCTCCTTTCTTCGGGCGGCCAGTTCGGCTCCTGCCTCGGTCGACGCTGGTCGCACCCTCATCGGCTTTAAATAAACGAAGTCTTAAAGTACCGTGTGCGTCTTTCGCTGCATTCAACACAGCGACCGGACACGACAGTGGCGACGAGAAAGTGGATTCGACCCGCGCTACGCAACGCTATTGACAAGCCATGGCTACGCGAGGGTTTCCCAATCAGATACCAGAGTTCAACGGCTCATCGTGGTCATCGTGGGTTGGACGCCTTCAGTTCTACTTTGAAGCTAACAACATCACAGACCCAGCCTTGAAGAGGGCCAACCTGCTGACGCTGTGCGGGGAGCAGACCTACGATACTGTCTGCGCCCTTATTCAGCCAAGCACACCAGCGGCAGTTTCTTACGACGACATCGTAAAAGCGCTGCAAAAGCACTACGACCCAAGGCCATCCGAGGTCTACAGCCGGGCTCGCTTCCAACGACGAGATCAACTGGGAGGAGAAACTGTGAGCGCCTACGTAGCCGCGCTCAAGAAGCTCGCTGCCGACTGCAATTTTGGAACGCTGTCGACAACAGCTACCGGGCAGGAGGGAGACGCAGCTTCTTCTGCTAACACCACCATGCTTCCCTTGGACGTGATGTTACGCGACAGATTTGTGTGCGGACTGAGTGACGAGTCACTGCAGCAGCGCCTGTTCGCTGAGAAGGACCTCACATTCAGCAAAGCTTACGACATCGCCGTTCGAGCGGAGAGCGCCGGTCACCAGCAGAGAGGGATTCGCCGGAACACCGAGCCGGTACACCAGACAAGCAACCAGGTGCGCAAGCCTTCTGTTGTAAAATCGGTCAAAAAGGCACAACGCTGCTGGCGGTGTGACGACCAACACAACCCCCAGGGATGTCGATTCCAGTCAGCCACGTGTAATTTTTGCCACAAGCGAGGGCATATCGAAAGAGCATGCATTACGAAACGGAGACTTGCCAAGATAAAGTCACCTTCCCAGCCTAATCACAGCGTCAACGCCTCAGAGAATACGCCGCTATCTGATCTCCATGGAACAACATCAGCAACACCATCTGTGTTGTACGACCTGAACACCATGAATCTCGGCACGCGACCGAAGATTTTTACAGAAGTAAGCGTACATCACCAGCTGATTAAGTTCGAGGTGGACTCCGGCGCAGCCTGTACTCTGATCAGTGAGGACACGTTCCGAACTTCATGGCCATCTGACGCACCCGCCCTGCAACAAGACGACACGCACCTGCGAACGTGGTCAGGACAGAATCTGCCACTATTGGGCTCTGCCAACGTGCAGGTTAACTACAACGGCCAGACCCATACGCTACCTCTGCTTGTTGTGAAGGGCACAGGATCAAGCCTTCTAGGGAGAAACTGGTTTTCTCCACTAGGCGTGATGATATGCGGCAAACATCAAAACGCCGATGCGCTAAGCCGTCTGCCACTAGACGCAACTGTTGACGAACCATTTCCACCAGGAGACGTTCTGATGTTCGAAGCACTGCCAGAACCTCCGCTTACAGCAGGCACAGTTGCAGCATCTACGCAGAAGTGCGCAGCTCTCCGGCTAGTTTACACAGCTGTTCAACAAGGCAACGTGCATAAACTCAAAGGGGACAACTTCGACGCTTACCGCAGGCGAGCTACAGAGTTGAGCACCCATCGCGGCTGCATCATATTTGGGTCCCGAGTTGTGATGCCGAGAGAACTACGCGCACAAGCTATGTCTCTCATCCACGCCGGACATCGGGGCATCGTTGCAATGAAAAAGTGTGCCAGAAGCTACATGTGGTGGCCTGGCATTGACAACGACATCGAAACAGTGGTGCGAGAATGCAAGCCTTGCCAGAGCAGCCGGAGCGCCCCGCCGAAAGCTCCTGTCCCAGAATGGGAAAAGCCAGACACACCATGGCACACACTGCACATTGATTTTGCAGGACCAATTGAGGGCTGCACTTTCCTTGTGGTCGTAGATGCCTACACAAAGTGGCTTGAGATAAGGCAAATGGGACAGACGACTTCGGCAGCAGTCATTGACAACCTCCGATCACTATTTGCAACGTTCGGCCTGCCGCGCAAGGTAGTGTCGGACAACGGAACACCGTTTGTGTCTGCGGAGATCCTCAAGTTTTATCGCGACAACGGGATCTCATCAGTTACATCGGCCCCCTACCACCCAGCGACAAACGGACAAGCCGAGCGCTACGTAGCCGAGCTAAAACGCGCCCTTGAAAGAGATCAGACAGGCTCGCTGCAGCGCCGCCTTGCGCGCTTTCTCTTCAAGCAGCACACGACGGTTCAGAGCACAACAGGCGAGACCCCCTCGAAAATGATGTTCGAGCGTGAAATGCGAACCCAGCTCACAGCCATCCTCCCCGAGCCAAAGGCAGAGACGTTCCGGGAAGAAAAAGCAATTCCGCGCTGCGGCACGCTTAATGAGGGGCAGCGCGTCCTCGCCCGACAGTTTCTGAAAAAGCCACGCTGGGAGGAAGCTACAATTGTCAGACGCATAGGCCTGCGCTCTTGGCTCGTCAACATACATGGCACAGTAGCACGCCGACATCTCAACCAGCTGCGTAGATTTACGACGCCGTCTGAGAGCTGTCCGCCAGCGGAGAGAGCACGTGCACCATCTTCCCACATAGCCTGGCACCTCTTCCCGGAAGAAGAGACTTCGCCCAGGACAGACCTAGGAGACACAGCGAACAACAGCCAGCCTACAAGTGTTTCTCCCCCGAGCGCACAAAGCCAGCGCGCCTCCACGCGTGAGCGCCGACCCCCTGCACGATACCAGGCAACTTTCTAAGGGGGAAGGAAGTGTTGTGTCCCCTTATTGCTTTTGTGTGTGTGCGCCCCCGCATCCTCCTCCTAACGACCACTCGCATCCTCCTCCTAACGACCACTCGCATCCTCCTCCTAACGACCACTTGCCCCTCGTCGCACGCTGTCGCCAGATGCCCCCCCATGGTGCGCCCCCGCACCCTCCTCCTGTTTTGGGAAGCCACTCCCTCCCGTGGACGCTTCTCCGCTCCCTCCTTTCTTCGGGCGGCCAGTTCGGCTCCTGCCTCGGTCGACGCTGGTCGCACCCTCATCGGCTTTAAATAAACGAAGTCTTAAAGTACCGTGTGCGTCTTTCGCTGCATTCAACACAGCGACCGGACACGACAGTACATTAAAGACCTGATAAGAAGCCTGTCATTCTGTCGACAGCTCCCAGCACAGTCTCAGCTATGGGAACATCTGAAACTAGAACACGAAAGTACACAAAGGACTGCAAAGAAGGGCAAGTCAAAGTCGATTGCCACTAAAGGAAATGCCACTGTCGGCTTAAATTATTGCCTAGCAAGTGTCTAGAAACTTTATGGTGACATAGATTTAAATTTGGGGTTCCTTTATGTATTCTTCAATACATTAGATACAACGAAGGGGCGAAAAATATGTCTTGGGAAGCCAACTAGTCAACGGTTAAAAACAGACCACAAATATTAACTCACATCAGCACCAGCTTTCTGCCTACGTGCAGAAAACTGCAGTATAATCAGCGCAATATGAAAAGCTGAAAATTCTGTGGCCCCCATTTTTGAAAACCAGTCTAAGAGGAGCGGTAGCAGCGATCTGATGTACTGTTCTCATTTGATTCCTCGTGCTCTTGCGGCAAAGCATTACTGTACACTGAGGCAGGGAGCGCACTACGCCACAACTTGACTGTTCAAAACAGCCACGTGTTTTTGCAGCTGCACATACATTGCTGGTGAAGTTAAAAATACAGATACATGCTTCACGTGCACTTCTTCAGAAGCGAAAACCAAAAAAAAATTATTTGATCCGGGTGACTCGCTCCTTCAGTAACAACTGGATGGGCCCAGGTTGCAAATGTCCTTGACACGTGCAATGCGCAGCACCAATGAAAATGCTGACGCACTTTGTAGAAAAGTTCATGCGTATAGCAGAATGATGCGCAAAAAGCCTGCATATAAACTAGCTCTGCCTATGCAGTTTTGGGCACATGCTGGAAAGAGTGTTTAGAGTGCTGATCAGCCTTAAAGTGTAATACAACTTTTACCATTCCATAGCCACTACAGAAGCAAAGCTTGAGCAATGGCGCCGTTTGTCGTCGTGGTTGCCATACTTCTGGCATACTCGCCAGCTGCCTTTTCATCGTCACAACGTAAGAGTCGCTTACCTGCAGAGTAGTGCATGACGTGTTCCTTCCGTTTCGATTGCGTTTCTCCTTATGTAGCCTCGTATATCAGGGAAACATCTTGGAAAGTGAAATTCGGGTGATTATTTTTGTGTCTTTGTGAACAAGTGCTATACGATGAACACCTCGTAGGTCTTTCTCAGGTGACCGCGCTCCACCATAAGTACCTACTCAACATAACCTATTTCCTTTTTTTTTTTACCTATTTTGTTTTCGTAGCATGGTGCCTAATATTGTGAAGTTGCTGTTCAGGAATTATGACCTCCAAGGCCTCTTTGTTCGGACAATTACTAATACTTTGCGTTCTCTCCGCAGCCTCGTGCATCAACATAACGTTAAGCAACGTATTTGGGATTGGAGACGTAAGTATATTGCGAGTGTTGCTATATTTAAGGCCTGAAACACTTGTCTCAGTGCCTCGCGTGTGGTTGAAGCTGTTGATGGAGCTCGCGCATCCTATCACAGAAAAACATCCAAGGGTTGTAGTTCACAAGAGCTTTGCAGTACCTATGTGCAGAAGTGCCAAAAATCTTTACACTGTGCAGCTCTACTCAACCTGTGTTGGGTGCCAACATACGCACGAGCACAAAGAATATGATATGCGCCCGAGATAAAGGTACTGAGTTATCCATGATTCGAGTCTGGCGTGGTCGGCATTGACGACGCTGTTGACAAAAGACACTGCAGCCCATCATCGAACGCAATTAGGGAGCTCACTATATCGATCACTTGGGAGCCTGCGTGGCAAAAGATCTCGACGGCGTCTATGCTGCCAGTTGGTCTGTGTTTACGGGAATCCTGCAAGGTGGAATAGATTTGTAATAAGATAGTAATTATTCCTTGGCATCCGCTCAAGCGTAGCCATGCGGCAATAAAGGAAATAAGTGTCTAGCGTTCCGTCCAGACGGAACATTTGCTGCTGCTGCAGTTCCGTCCAGATGGAATGTATATGCTGCTAGAGTTCCGTCCATACAATAGACAGTTTTTGTTTCACATACGTAGAAGCTTCACGTAAGTACAGCGCTTACGGGTTACCAGTGCGCATGCGCAGAACGTGAAGTGTCTGCGTGGGTCGCACGGACGTACGTGAGATTCGGATCTTTGCGTTGCGGTCTTGCTTGCGTACGTGGCGTTGGGAAGATGGCGGCGCCCTGCCCGCCCGCTTCACAACGATAACAGCTTCGTCGCTAATCCCTCGACGTGGTATCGTGTTGTAAACTGCTGTATTTGCCTTCAGTTGGTCCATTCTTGCTCTCGCATGAAGTTTTATGTGAGAACTAGCTTTTGTTTTCAAGAGAGAAATCCGTTTCTGCAGCTCCTAAGCCTGACGGAGAAGCGTTTGTGGTCGTCATAGCAACGAGTGTGCCGACGGTCTTGCGAGACCACGCGAAGCTCAAAACCTCGCGGTATATCGCGAGACCTTCGGCACGGTCCGCGGGAAAAGCAAAGCGGTGCACGTTTTGACTACATACGCACACGTCGTCAACATGAGTGGGACACCAGCGCGCCTTCGTTTCTCGAAAAGCAATGATTTAAATGTGCCGCGGGACGTAAAGGAATGCAATCCCTTTGAAGACATACAAATCAACAACGTACAAATCGGTGGAACGAAATCGCTCAACGTTTGCAAGAAAAAAGGGGGAAAGTATTATAGTGGCTTGGCCTGGCTCCGCTCCAAGCAGCTCGATTAAACAAAATTAGTTTTCTTTATCTGTACTAGATGGCGCGGCACAACATTCTAGCGCATTTTTTAGGTTCTATGGCAGATCTACACAGTTAGCGTCCCGTACGTGTAGCTAAAACTGTACGAAGCGACACGAGCGTACGCTACGTAGACTGCTCACGGTTACGTCCGTGAAGGTTCTACGTACGTAAAACTAAAACTGTCTAATGTCCGTATTGTCCATACTATACAAAATGGGTGATTTCTACCCACATAAAGCATTTCTTTGCCTCTGGAATAACCAGTTGACAAAGCTGTATCCAGATGTTCTCTTTACGCGTGTATACGGCACCAAAATATCTGTCCGCGTAATGCGCTTAGTTACATCCTCGAAGGTGTATCTTCCGTGCATGCATGCAGGATCGGGGAAATGACACTGTTAGAAGCAAAGTGCAGAAACTCTTCGCGAAGTGATGTGAAGCCCTGTCACTGTTTGTGCGGCAAGATGACGTAGCACGAGAAAGACTAAGACGTACGCAAACGGTCAACAAGCATTATGCAAACGCACCAACAAACCCAAGATGAAACTAGTTCTATTGCTCTTTATCACTGACTGCTTGGAAAATAAAATGATACAGCAGAAGATCCTGTCACACATTAGGCGGAACAGGATTGCCACTTTTTTTAAATGGACATGCAAAAGTCTGCAAGCAAACTGGTTCCCCACCCCCTAACGCCAGCTTTAATTCCGTCTGGACATAACTCTTGTTGCAGATAATGCTGGACGGAACTGTATGGTGTCAGATGCAGTTCCGTCTGGACGGAACCCCACCGCTACATGCAGTTCCGTCTGGACGGAACTTTAGCGCAAATTGTAGTTACGTCTGGACGGAACTCTAGCCACAGCCATAAAGGAAAGCTGTAGAGCTTGCCGTATCGGTTAGCTCAATTGGGACAGCGACTGCGTAGGTGAAGCGGTGGTCCCAGGTTCTAACCCCAGACCAGAACGCATTTTTCTGCGACTACAAAGTTTCTGTGAAAGCTATATGGCATTCCTATCCACCCAAGCGCAACCATACAGATACGCTTGGGTGAATGCCAACTGGTAATTACTCTCTTATTGCTGGCAGCTGCTGTAGATGTTCATGGTGCAGAATTGATTGTCGCGGCAAGCGCTTTTATTTTTATACACATTAGCGCATCTTAGTACATCCTGCGGGCACAATGCTGATTGCAGAAAATGCTGGAAACTTCCGGCTCGTATGGTTGAGTTATTGTTTAGGAAGGGTGTCGCGGGGTTCGCAGAATAACAGATCCTGCTTTTGTCGAAAGCAGGGCAGATCAAATATACGGTGCACGACACTACTGTACCGCTCTTTTTTATATACCTTATAGGTTGCGAGATTACGCCATCATTACTTTACGTGCTATTCCTCGCTTTAGTCTGGATATTTGAAGCCACTCTAATAACTACTGTTTTTTTTTTGCCCCCCCCCCCCAGTGCCTGGGTGGAAATGCAGACTTTTGTACCACGACATCGGTAAGTTTAGTGTTATGTGAGATGTGGCTTCGGAATTTCTTGCTTGTTATAAATGAATGGAATGGTCAAGGAAGTGCGACATTGCCGATGAACTGTATTTCAGTTTGTTAGAAAAATCTGTTTTCTCCCACCTTATACGCAGATGCAGATCCCGGAGTTCATTCAAAAGCTAGTTGGCGTAAGTACCATACCCAATAGAAGACTTTTGCGCTTTTCTAGTATGCTTCGTATAAAAGCTCGCAAAGGTCATATTTATACAAGTCCATCTACGGGCACTTTTTACACTGCTTTCTCTAGCTTTTTGGTGCACGGCTGCTAAAATATTGACCAAAATTTCACACAGGTTTCTGCTTTATATTACCTGGTGCCTCGCCAATGCCAAGACTGCAGGTGTTGAACGCAGGGCAGCTCAGAAATATTTCTTATAATATTTTGCATGTTTCTCGTATACTTCAAACATCCGCCGGTAGATCAGAAATGGATAATAATTAGCATTACTTCTGTAGGTACTATACAATATATTTAAGCTTGCCGGATGTAGTCTTTGAGAAATTCCATGCGAGTACATGCACCTAAGCTATTATCGTGAACTTTATGTGGTGAGATTTGGGCACAGCCTCTAAGAATAATTTTGAGTGGTCCCGGAAAATAAATTACAAGCAATACTGAGGTTGACACTTCCAGCGCGAAGATGGCGCAAGAGAACGCACACAAGAAGCACACGCACCACCACTGGTGCTCCTTCTCCCCCTGCGTCACTGATATTTCACTCGCTGATATTTTCAACCACAGTAGACGCCTCCTCTTGTTCCTGTGACAAAGGACCGAAAAGGCGGTGTGCCGAAAAAGCGCCTAAAACTGTTTCCGACGCGGAAGAAACGCAGGCCTTTTGTATCCTCTAGGAAAGCTGAAATCTGCTACTTGTAATCCGTTTTGAATTACTCTTCAACACTCTGATTCATACAAGAAGAGAATGTCAAAACGCTTGTAGAAAACGAGGAGGGAATTTCAAAGTAGATGAGTGACTTTCATAACTTTTTCTTACATTTCCGTATGCTATGATCCGTCTAGTGCACACTGAAGGGCATTGCCACGGAAGGAACACCGGAAGAAGTTGCGAATGCTTTGGGTGGAATTGTATTAATTCTTCTCAACAGCGTTGGCTTAGGTAAGTGAAAGTATTTATTTGCGGATATTGCAGATGCAGGCCACTGATACTTCTCTCGTATAAAATAGGGCAGCCTTGTCTGCAAAAGTGGTATGGCCGCTTTCTAACTACGCTTTTCGCGCAAATGTGAAAGTAACCAAAGAGCCAAGAAGAATCACTTTTTAATGTGAGGTCGCCTTCATAACCGTGCGTATGTTTTTATAGACCATGCATATACTTCAGGGCTTCGTGAATGGGACCCAGAATGTGAGTAGTCGAAGTAACAAAAAGGGGAACAACATAAAGGTAACATAACGTTCGTGAGTCTCGAGCGTGGAGAAGTTCAGTTTTGAAGCATCGAGCGAAATCTTCTCAGAACACTAATATTTGATCATTGTCAGCGCTATTTAAAATACAATACAATACAATCTGCAGTCAACATCTGAATGATGTTTGGAGCTCAGACAAAGTGCCAGAAAAGGCTTGACTGGGCCTGCACAACAGTACACAGCACACAGAGAGAGCGCAAAAAAATATAAAAAACAAAGACAGTGATCTTAGCCTGAATATTTCTATAAGGTGAAAGTGTGGCCTAGCTGGTATTCCATGATGAATTGCAACCCAACACAGCAAAAAAAAAAACGAACAGAGACACGTTGACACACAAGCGCCGCCTTCCAACTCACTTTTATTACATGACGTAACTACGTATACTGCTTTCAAAAAAGACAACCAAAAAAGGAAGCTACATGGTGCATCGACTCGTCAAGGAAGGCAACTCTGCATTTGTCAGGAAGACGGAACGCGCACTGTTCTCGTTTCTTTCTGTGTTGCGCTGCAATTCGTCATGAGTATTTCTTAAACGCAGTGTCCAATTTCACGCTACGATATTAGAAAAAGAAGCTTTTAAAGAAACATTAAACGACGGAAAAACCTATATGTCTAACATGTGCGTACATCAGTAACTACAAGTCGCAGTAATAAAATTATCACTCTAACACGAGAAATGTACTTGACGAAGACGTGCAGTCACCGAAACAAGGTAGCGTAGGGATTTTTTTTTAATTTGCAGTGTTAGTCGATTGGAGATTTTTGCGTAATTATATAAAGATAACTGAGTAGAAAGCAGAATAAAACCCAACACATGCTTCAGATGGGATCCGAGCCCACAACCTCCTGATTTCGTGTCCGGTAGTCTACCAACTGGGCTACGGCGATGGCGGTCCAATGCTCTGCTTTCAAGGGCATGTATGTGCAGTGGAACCGAACCTTTCGAGCTGCGGGACAGTCATCGCCGTACCTCAGTTGATAGAGCACCGGACGGCAAAATTGGGAGGTCGTGTATTCAGATCCCACAGGTGGCATGTGGTTGTTTTTCCTTCACCATCGTAATGAGTGACGTTTAAAATTAATACCCAAAACCTGCCATTGATAAACACCACAACTTATTAAAAAAATCTTGTATGCTCTGCGGTTTCTGCGAATGCTCGCCTTCGTCATGTATATCACCACGAGCCCCTCATTCCCTTCCCTTGTGTGCTCAGTAGAAATGTAGACAACTTTTGACTAACATGCAATATGAATTAAGTATAGCGAGAATAAACGAGTGACCAAAAGGAAATGCGCGAAAAGAGCTACAAAGGATAAGTAAGCATATTCCGGTCCGATACACATTTATTCCGCCGGCACTTCAATGAAATATATTCTATATCCGTATTATCATCCTTTGAGAATTCATTTAACAATGTTACAAGGTTAAGTTGTAAGATAACAAAATTTTGGCAGTGAACACTGCCTGGATATTGTGGGCGGCTTGATAGTTGGTTGACAACGAAATTATAACTAATCCGGCCAACCAGCCCACCACTGCTCTCTGCGAAAGTTTGGAAGTGGTGCAGCGACAAACTTCGCCACCCCGCATGTGAAAGAAGAAGTTGGGAAGGCTGACTGGTGATAGGGGCCACGCCTGATTAGCCGTTGACGCATGAGGCGTAGACAAGTTCTGTTACAAACCCTTTACTGAGGCAAACATTAATAGCGAATTGTTACAAAGCCCAGCCTAGCAAAATAGCGCCAGTACACAAGCGCGATGCAAATAACAGACAAAGAATGAAGATGCAAACAAACTATTATCATGAAGAGGGGAACATCAGATCGATAACTATGGAACAAATTTACAAGATTGAAGGAATACTGTAGAAAAGAATAAGACTAGAAACAGAGAGTAACAAGATAAAGAAACGAGTTCAAGAGAGTGGGTAGGAAAGGTGGCTTAGCTGCAGAGTGGCGAGTTCCGGTCGCAGGGAGCGTCGGGCTCGTTTGTTTCAAAGTCACAAAGTTGCGTTGGACCTAGAGACGCATCTCGAACCCAGCTTTCAATTTCAAATAAAGGAAAATAGTGTAAAAATCGATGACTATCCGAAAACCTAGTGCACTTTGGCAAGTTCTGTAAAACGGCTCAGTGTCTAATCGACAGAGGCTTCAAGACAACAGTTGATTCGAGGTAGACTATTCGAAGTACTAAACTAGTTGACAAATTTTGCTAAAAAGCTCAGGAGGCAATTACTGCTTGTTTCTTTTATCCGCCGTATGCAACGTACCTCCAGTTAGGACAGCATTCACCTGACCATCATTGTTTTCTTTTTCAACTTAAGATTTTCGGAGCGAACCTGTTTAGTGTGGCATAACACACTTTCAACGTGACGACCTCCTCCTCTGTTTACGTAGCTTTAAAAATCATAGCGCAAGGTTGGTAGAAACTCACAGCACTCCGTTCTTCGATTTGTTAACGGAGTTTCACGTTTTTGCTGTGAGGGCCCGAGGTATATCGAATTTTTGTACCTATTTCAAATTAGAGGACCCATGCGCGCTTATAGCGATTGATACCATGCAGGCGATGTGGTGAAAGATGTGGTACCGACTGGAGTGTGGTGCAAATCTTGCAAACGGATGTGCAAGGACCCTATTGTCATCAGCACCGGTAAGACAGGACTCCTCGGCAAGGTAGGCAAACATTGCTCAACTGCCGCCATTGGCAGGTGCTCATAGTGGGTAGTAGATTCGCTGGCATGAAGTGCTTTTTTATTATAGCTGACCGATGCCATGAAAAGTTGCTCGGAATCATAATGTCACCGGTAGAAGGCCATTTTTGATCCATCAGGTTTCATTGACGATCCAAAGTGACGAATTAGAGATGTAAATATAGGACCTACTCTAAGAGCTCAAAACCGTTTCTGACCAGGAAGTTAGCAGTTTGCGTTAAATAGTATATACTGAAAGTAGGAGGCTATCAGTAAAGTTTATCTGCGGACGATTGGCAGCAAGCGCAGGGAACTAATTAGCACAGCATCCTCAGTATTTTGAATACAGCTGTGTTCTCTTTTTCTAAAATATATATCGCAAAGACCGGAATAGAAGTGTTTCTATTCCACACGGTTGAAAAACGTTTTTATGCTGCTACCCTGTTTTGCTATTCACCGCGGAGCTTTCTCCCGTTTATGTGAGGCCAGGCGTTCACATTTCTTACACACAGCATATTCCGAATTTTAATATCTCAGCTGATTGGAAAAGCGGGCTTTATAATCCTTTCCACGTTCTTAGATAGCCTAACCGAAGCCACCCCTTCGGTAAATAGTTCAGGGACAGTCAATTTCATAGTCAGTGAACCTAAAAGGAGGGCAGCTCTCTCAAGCTTAACAGAACCACCATCACGTCATTACGGTTTTTTGAAAACGCTGGAATTAACTTTTACTCCTTTCACAGCCTTTTGCTTTATACAACAGCCCGCGAGGGAGAGAGAAGCAGGGAAGAGAGTGGCTCACGCTTTCCATCTGGCGTCTAAGCCTTCTAGAGCGCGACTTGCTGAAGGCCCGAAGAGAACGCTCTAAGGAACTCTTGTCGCACACGTGGCCATTCCCACGGAAGTAAAAAGGAATATTAACCGCCAATCCTGTATTAGGTGTTGTTTCTAATCATAGAATGCTTTAAAGCCACGGCAGTGAATTGCGGAATGCATTTTCGCTATGCCAGAATTTCCTCACCCTTCGCGCTCTTGGCAGGGGCGTATTCGTCCACGGCTGCACGAGGCGGGGTAGTCGTGTCACAAATGTTCAGTAGTTATGCCTCAGGGTCGAAGACGGAATAATAGTACCGTTCTGATGATGCAGCAGACCTATGCATCAGATGCACATAGATATGCTCCATAAACGAAACTTGTAACGTTTCTCGCGACTTTCTTTTTCCGAATGAATGGGGCTGGTGACTGTAGTACAAGAACGGATTACATTTGCTGCAAAGCGCTAGTGTGCAGTTATGTGAACATGTTTTTAAACCCAGCAATAACACTCTGCAGATTAGTAGTTCCTTCGTATATGGCCATCATGTGACGTAATACTTCTTGCACATCCCAGTGTGTCCACGATGGAGCTGTCCTATGTCAAAAGGGAACCGTTGCTGAGGTAAGACAATGGCGGCTCTGTTGCCTTGCTTGCCTACAATGCACTTTTTACCTTTGGCTCGTACTTGCCATTCTTCTGGCTTACCAATTACGACGTTATCCGCAAGTGCGCATTGTTCAGTACCTCCCCGATATAATTTGAAGGCCGCTTCGACTCCTCGTCTTCGTATGGGGGTGTCGTATAATAATGTGATGATTTCCTTAAGCTATCGGAGACTGGAACAGTCAAGCATCCAGGATTGTATATATAGTATCCAATGATGTTTTTTTTCTTAAGAATTGAAACAATTTGTTCAAACGTAGCTTGGATCTCCACCCCCCCCCCCTCCCCCGCTTGCTGTAATGCCGTACGGGGTGATACTGGTAACAAATACATAGAGAATAACTAATGAAGAGACGCAAGCACACATTTCGCCATCTGCGGAAGCTGCCGTCAACTAGTCTTCATTATGTTGTCTTGACAGTAGCTGTTGAATTCATTATTTTTAAGGTATGCTTTCGAGTGTGTTTTTGTGGTTATTTACTTGAACTTCTCATGACGCAGGACCCCACTTACAAGGAGCTATTTGAAACGTTGACCGTAAGTAACAAAACCTTCTTCACCCTCGGTTTGGAGTAGCAGCAAAGGGCAGAATCTATTTCAAAGCATGTGGTAGCCATTATTCAGTACTGAGAATTGTTGTGCGAGCACATTTACACAGCTGAGAAAGCTAAACACTCACGAAAAATGCGTTTTGAGTTCAGAATGTGGAGTGCCATTGTCCACTTTCCCTCAGTAGAGTTATTCCGCGCAGTAGTACCACAGTTCGATGTAGGAAAAGCGCATCCGGGGTGTTTATTAAGGACAACCTCCATGGGGCCAACTTTTACTGCAAAATTCTCCGCGTGAAAAATATAGCGCGGCACACTGGTGTTGATTTCAGTCTGTTCTCCGCGGGATCAAGGAGCGAACGCCGCTGATGTACACCGCAATCTGCCAGGCGCAATTTGTAGCTCGCTAGCTGAACCACATTATCTTCCAGTCTCTGAGGGCAAACCCAAACTACCGAATGTGCAGCCGCAGCAGCAGCGCTGTCATTATGCGCAGTTGGCCCAAAGCGCGAAAGGAACGGCTAGGCATGCGTGCGAGCATACAGGACACAAAACGACAGAACAGTGCAAACAGAAAAATGGCAGACGCTCTGAGGGTCTGATGCGATGAACTGTGAAAGCAGAATGTGCTTTTAAGATGGTGCTTCTCCATTTGGTGCTTTCCCATTTCATGTTTTTCCGTTTGATGTTTTTTCATTTGATGCCTCTCTCCTTTCTTTATTTCTGTATTTATTCAGAATAGCATACAGGGTGCAGAAGCGCTTTGAGTAATGGGACAGAAAAACGACAAAAGCACATATGAACAACAAGTAAAGTACAATCCGAAATGCAAGGCAGAAAGAATAATGAAAAATGTTGAACAGGGAAAGTCGAAAACACACACAGGTGCAAGTTACAGTTCTCAAAAATACATGGCTCCGGCGGCAGGGCTGACTGCAAGGCCGCATCGCGGCGCTGCTCTCACGGCCGGCCTATCGTCGGGCTAGGGTGCCCCGATTGGCTGCCGCCGTCGAAGTACCCGACGTCGGGCTAACTCCGCGCTCTCGCTAGGGGGATGCAGAGTGCGACGACGAAGTTCGCCTGTTTTGAGCAGCTGCGTCAAGCGCTTTATAACCAAATTTCATGCGCCGCTTTCGTCTGTTCCGCCGCTGACGTTGGCAGCGAAGGAGAGCACCTCGATGCACGCGTGTCTTTACCGGCGCCGTTGGAGGCGAATGGCACACAGCAGGTGCAATAAGGCGCCGAAAAAATACGGCAGTCAGCGATGTCAGTGTTCTAATTTTGCAGCGACAGCTATTAAACGCCTTTCCTGGGTTTCGCGCCTTAGTAGAATGTTGTGTGTCGTTGTCTGCCATCCTTGGCGTAACCGATGGGTGCATTGCGATGGGAACTACTCGGTGGGTGGTTAGTTTGCAAGGATGACGGAGAAAAGCGTAACTGGTGAATGGCTACCAGATGAAACATCCAGAAGGTGGTTATCGTTGAAGGTGGAGGGTATCGGGAGTGCGGAGAAATCCCCCAATCGGAGGATGGTGGCCCTGGAATGATGAGGGTATGGCGAGAGCGTAAGAGGGCGCAACCGGTCGCTGGTTGCCACGGAAACCTCCTGGAGGGTAGTTTGCCTGGAAGGTCGAGGAGGATTATCATGGCAGGACACTTTATGGCGAGAGCGTAGGAAGGCATAACCCAAGGGGTTGATGACAACGGTAACCATCCGGAAGGTCATTACCGTGGAAGACGTGTGGTATGTTATGAGAGTGGAAACACCCCTATCGGAGGATGACTGACGCAAAAGGAGGAGGATGTGGGGAGAGCATGAGAAGGCACACTTGGTACGTGGTTGCCTTGGCAAACGTCGGGAGTGTATTTACCCTGGAAGGATCAGAAGAGATATTGCCGTGTAAGGAGGGCACGGCAAGAAGAGGTTATGGCGAGAGTGTAGTAAGACGCACCACGGTAACCACCCGTAACGTGGTTACCGCGGAACGAAGAGAACAGATATTCCGACAGCGGAGGAATCGAGCAAGCTCAGTCTGGTACACCTGCTGCGGAACTTGTCACCCTAGGAGAGAATCGTGAGCGGCGCTGCGCGTCTATAGCGGCCGAGTGGAGAGTAGACCTACAATAACCATGAGTATGTGTTGAAAACTAATAACAGCACCGAAGAACTATGCAGATGTGTGGTAGCTCTCATGTTTTATACCACAACATATTGTGGAGCACAACCACGTTAACAGCTGTCGTTGAATCTCGCATTAAGCCGTGGTAACCGTCCTGTCAATATTTATGACCGTCATAATTCCTGAAACGCGAAGAAACTGCCTTTTGCTAGTTATGACGACCGAATGAATTAGCGCTGGAACTCGGTAGATGGGATGGAGGGGTGGGAGAAAGCCTCGTGTGAGGCATAGCTTCTTAATTTCGGGCATCAAGGTAGGGTTCGCTAAACCAGCCTGAGCAGTGCCGCGTTGTCCAGTCTTGGAGGCAATGAGTGAGGATTATGAACTCTACCGCACGAGTAGACCTCGTCGCCTTGCGCTGAAGTCTCCATCCCGCGCAGGTTGATCGCGGCAGCAGCTAAGTGTTGTTGCAGTAGACCCTTTCTTTGAAACAGTAGTCGAAGAACACTTCTTGCTCCTTATTCGAGCTTTATGCCAGATATTGGAAAGGTAATTGAAAACTGCAGAACCCATTCGAGTCGTATGTAATAATTTTGAACATGCGTTATTTGAGTCGTTCAAAGAATCGAATAGGGAATACATGATTCGGCATAAGAAAATTTCGATTGTTCGCGTCCCCCTAACAAGCGAAAAATGCTCAGGCGGTACGACGGGCTAGTTGGTCACTGTAGCTTGTGTAAAGAATTTCAGCGCATTAAAATACAGATGGAGGAGAAAATAAGAAATTCACACATGCAGTTGCTTGTGCGTGCTTGTGTTCCTTACATTGCCCTGCGTCTAACTTCTAATTCGCTTAAAATACGTGCACACAAAATCTTCCATTGAGAGCTGAGAAAAAAAAAACGTACTGGATAGAATTCGAATAAAAAACTCATTGATTCCATTATCAATGCATGTTTAGAACGTAGCTTGTAGGCGTTTCTTGCTTAATTTAACCTGCACACAATGCTCTAGAATGCAAACGTGAAATTTGAATAGTTTGCTTCGGAAACCGAAGCAACAAATGCTGAACCAAGGCATCCTATTATGTAACCCACGAGCCCCACTGTTTTCTTCCCTATGTAGGCTTAATTTTTACAGTACAGTCAGCGCGCATCATTTTTGTCTACTTGTTTCGACAATGTAAAAGAACAAACACATAAACGCAGTGCTAGCAGTGCTAGCTTCAAATCTGCCTGTGCGAAAAAGTAATGTCGTGTTTTTTTTTAGAAAGAGCTATAAATCAGAGTTATCTGTTTCTGAAATCTGTCAGTTTCATCTGTGCGTGCTTTTTGATCTCGTCCGATCAGACACGTTTAAGAACGGCCTGGTAATCTGCGGAAAAAGAGTCCCCTGAACTGGCATGCTATTTTTATGATGCATTGCAATGTACCCGTGAACAGAATCGGTTAATCCATTGCCGTACTTGCTTTGTTGTGGAGAATTTTCCTGCTTTTCAGTGTGACTATAGTTATCTGCACCGTGAGCTGCCCTGGCGAAACCTGTTCTTGGTCTGTTCCAGTGTTTCTTGGATGCGCTTTCAAAGCAAGACCCGGTCACCATCACGATTGGACAGATATGTGACATTCTCAAGCTCTTCAAGCAGGCAAACATCGGAGTAGACATACTGACCCTCCTGATTAAGGCTGGGTTTGTTGCCTTGATAGGCATCGTATGTAAGTGTACTTTGGCCTTCCTCTCACTTAATATATATCACTTCTTGCTACTCCGAGGTCCTCACATAAGTGTCCTGAACAATGAATGACACTCATAATGGCTGCTTTATTGATTGATTGATTGATCATCTCTTTTCTGAAAGGAGAGAAAAGTGCATCTCTCAGGACGAGCACATAATCCGAGGCTCCATTGCTGCGGCCACCTACGCCTCCCAGTTCGGAATTTTAGGCCGAGTGAGGTGAAACTGGTCCGTCGCTTTTGTCAGGGGTTGAGTGTGATGCAAAAAGGAAACAATTGTACAGTATGCCGGGCATTGCAAAGCCATGCATTACACACTAAAGAAAGAGCAATGAAGAGAGTACTGCTTTTTTTTTTAACAAGCTTTATCGCACTTCGCTAGGTAATCATTTCAACACAACTATTCTTTCGTCTCGAACCCGCAAAACCATTCGTGTAGACCTTAGTTTTGATATCAAAAAAGAGTATTCGTTAATTTTACACCAAAGGCCCAGAAATGGGGCATTACATGGGAGGGAAGGTGAATGTTAAGAAGAAAGTAGCAGCCGATAACAAATGACAGAAAATGTATAGCAGGCAAAGTCGAGTTAGTTAACAATTCGGCATAAAAGAAGATTCATGAATTGTGAAAACACGTTGGTACCAGGGACTCTTTAGCATAGCATAGCAATAGCAAAGCATGAGCAAAGCAAAAAGGTATCGGCAAAATGTAACGGCATTCATAACGCACATAAGAATCAAGCACTGTACGACGCATTTCGAAAAGACGATTATTCGGTATGGCTGACTATGCTGGATGGCAGTGCATGCCATTAATTTATTGCCAATACCAGGGATGAGTTCTGACATCTCAGCGTGGGAGTAAAGATCGGGCGGACTTTATGCGCATGATCCAGAGGAGCTGAGGAATGGTAAACAAGAAAGACATGATTTCGGGAGAATGGCTGGTCTCTGTAGTATAAAGTATGAAAGTACGAGTACCGAGCAGGCTCTACGCGGAACAAGAAGTTCATTCAGGGCATGCTTCAGTGCTGATATGCTTCAGTGGAGTGATTGAAATAAGAGTACGAATCTGGCTGCTTAATTCTGCACTGCTTCCAGAGCATTTGTAAGAATCGCGTGAGAAGGATGCCATATAACACAGGCGTATTCAAGAGAAGACTTGATTAGCCTGATGTATGCGCGAGGGGTGAACATCGTTTCAAAAGACCATTTTTAAAAAGCTTTGTTAGTTAGGCATTCTACGTGAGCATACCAGGTTAGGTTATGATTGAGAAATACTCCTAAATATTTGATGCGTGGCACAAAATCAATTCCGTACTTAATTAATTGCACCTCCAATTGCACCTCCATCAATTGTAGGGGTGCGTTTATTAGGCGTGCAGGGTCTGTGCAGGGTCTGGCAGCGTAGACGGGCGTAGCCAGCACCAAGAGAGAAGAGAGCGGGGGAACTTCGTCGTCGTCAGGCGCAGCGTAGTGTCGGCGCATAACTTCGTCGTCGTCAGGCGCAGCGCAGTGTCGGCGCATGGTGGTAGCGGAACCTGTCACACTTGGCACACTACATGTGTAATTATTTTGTGACGTTTCCGCTACGGAAGAGAATCTTTCATGTTTAGCTTTACTTGCATTAACATCCATCTGCCGTGGTGAGCACCATTCCGTTATTTCTGCTTAGTAGGACTAAAGTGCTAGGACATCCGTCGGGGTCGTTATTCGCCTGTAAATTAGGCAGTCATCTGCGAAAATTCCTACCGATCATGTAATATTAGAGGCTATGGCATTTAAGTAAGCTAAAAAAATCAAGTGCACTAATACTGAGCCCTGCGGGACACCGGATGTAACGCGAATGGGTTTAGAAATAAAGTCCTCACTTTTGACCAACTCGTATCGCTCGGTTAGAAACTGCTCGATCCATGCAATTGTTTTATCGTGTAACTGGAAATTACGGGTCTTTAGTAGTAAGCGTTTGAACAACACGGTCAAAAGCTTTTGGAAAGTCGATAAAAATGCATGTGTGAAATAGGACATATGGAGGCATTAATGAAGGTCGTTCACAAGCTGAAAAAGTTGCGACGGGCATGATCGATTTTGTCGGAAGCCATGTTGGTTCTCGAGAAGTTACTTAGGTACAAATGGTTCATGATATGGGAAAACAAGACATGCTCTAGTAGCTTGCAGCAGGTACAAATAAGCGAGATAGGTCTGTAGTGTCTTCGATAGTTGTTGCTACCTAATTTATGTACAATGATTGCATAGGAAAAACTGTTTTCGTAGTGCCTGTGGTGGACAGAGACAGGGTCCAGCAATAATCTCTTTAAATATAAACACGTTGTTATTGTCACGGTTGAAATACAGGGCATAATTATTGTAATATATTCTGCTGTAATCATAACCCTTTTTTCCAATCTCTTTCCTTCACTCAGCTCTTCCTGTAGTACGTGTAAATTTTAGCTTTTTAAAAGAAGCAGGTCTTCTTGGGAAACTGTAAATTTTAATCGATTGTTTCGCTTTTTATACAATACACTTCAGCCTTGTTCTCATCCACGAGAAGAAGTCTGAGGTCTTTATTTGATTGGCTGGGAACCTCAATTTCCTTGCCCAGCCAAGGACCGCTGATAAGGTTACCCGGCCTCCTTAAAAGCTTTTACTTGTAGATCTAAAATTTCTTCTCTCTCTTATTATTCGGTACAAGAAACTTTATACCCTGTACACCATTTTTTCACATAAAAGCACAAATCTGCATAAAAGAAATATCCTATACCTTGAGCTTGGCGCATGATAGCCTTAGCTGCTTATGCGCCATTAAACCCAACACAACACAACACAACACAAAGTTCGTGTAAATGCCGCCTTACAACAGTACCCTCTTTACTACCCCGGGAATATTACCGCGTGTGAATACAACGTTCATGCCTGTATAAATGAGTAAAACCGCGCACATTATTGCGCAATGATAGCAGTATGGTAGTTTTAATGAAGGCTATGGCTGGAGCGCGGGCTAAGAACAGCATTTCCTGAAGAAAGCAGTCGCAATTTAGAGTACGTGGCACATTAGTGAAAATAAGCACGACAGAAAGCGAACGAAGAATCCAAGTGTAAAGCTAATGTGGCGACCTTGCGCCCATGACCGCAACGAAGCAGCAAGAAGGCACGATGACCGCAGTAAGCCTATATAATGCCAGAATATATGCTTCATTATACACATAAGCGCCGGCCGTATCGAGAGCCACACCGAACCCGAGCTATTCTAGGGCCCATAATTTTGCCTTCACACGTACCTGCGACACAGACAAAGCAGGAAGATGGGATTCTTGACAATACAAAAAAAAAATTAACAAAGGGCAGGAAGAGAGCCTCTGCCCACTAGCCAACATTTCTAGATAGGAACTTGTCTGGGCGACGTGTTCTTGCCGAATTGGGCTGGGTGGTGGCCATAGAAATTCGGCCACTTGGCGTTGGTTTTAGGCAGGAAAACCGCTGGCGGCCAGACACTGATTAACTATGAATTGCAGCATTTCCGGCAACGCGCTGCTGTTGCCAGGAGAGTACCAAACATTTTGGCTTCGGTAGAACATGATCGCGATAATTCCGGAGGCAGCAAGCCTCCACTCACATGGTTTTATGACTTGCATTTGTCCAGAATTCATGGGAAGTATGAACTGCGGCGCAGAAGAAATGGTCAGGACATAAGCCCGTGGTAGTGAAAACTGAATAAGAAAATTCGCGGCAGTATTTGTAAATGACGTTGGTTATTCGGACCTTATTTAAGCAAGATATTCATGATGAGGGCTTAGTCGAGCTGGTTGGTGCATGTTCATAGAACAGAATTAACACCGCTAACATACAGGACGGAAGAGAACACAGACAAATGCGATGGTGCGTGAGGGAGTCTCAGTCCGGACCCCGACTGTTCGACAAGAGAATTTCGCCCGGCCAAAGAAAAGTCTTCATGTAGTAATTTTGGCTACCTAATAGAGGCTCTCTTCTCGCTGTCGGTTAACTTTTTTTTTTTTTTTAAGAATTTGATCTTCCTGCCTTGTCTCTACCGCAGATGTGTGCGAAGGCGAAATTAATGGTCGTAGGATAGCTTTATGTTTATTTTGACTCTCTAGACGGCGAAGCTTGTGTTTCAAACAAGGCTGATATTCTGGTAATATGCTGTAGAGACATCCATAGTGTGGTCAAGAGCTTTGGTTTGGGATTATCTGGAGTGTTTTTTATTGGTAAGTTGGAGGCTGCCCACGACATTTGCATAGGTTATTTTAGGTCATTCGTTCAGTTCATTATTTCTCCTGCAGATAGCATGCTTATAACTATATTTTGTTCACTTTTCATTTTCAGGTTGACAAGACTATCCGGAGCGGTCTGTCCACAAGTATCACGTAAACCCAGAGGATGATCGAATGCGCACGATGTTTTTTTTTTGTGAGAAGCGTCACGAAAGAACTGAAAAGAGCACCTTCTGCCTTTTTTGTTAATGCACTAATGACATGACAACTTTTTGCACTCTCGTCGGATATTTTTCAGTACATGTTTTTTTGCGGTGCTGCAAAAATAATAAACAGAAATTAATTTCTCGAGCACTCAAGTGCGATCAGTCTATTTCATTTTGCATGTTGTGTTCCCAAGTAGTAAGCAGTAAATTTATTTTTTAATGCCATGCTCGTCATACAGGTTTGGTTATATAACGCGTATAAAGTATACATCCCATTCGCCGAAAGTTGTCAATGCATTAAGGCAAGCAGGCCAGTTCTGCGTGCTATATTATATCTGTCCATATAGTACGATTTTAAGATCCGTTGCCTCTCTCCCCTACGAAAAATACCACAAAAAAATTCCCGAATGGTCAGCTGCAACAGCTGGTGTGGAGTTGCTACACGGCGGTTTCCCCAGCATATGCAGGGGCATCCCCGCAGGAGTCTCTTGGGAAACAGTGCGCCAACACGGACCCAAGCACCAAGCCGTGCGTGGCATCGCCGTGTCCGGGGAAAAGGGGGTCCTGTGGTTGAGCCGATGCCGAGCGTTTTGACCTTTAGAGCCCCTCGGCGGAGAATTTTCTCCCGCTTCCTGTAGACAGCACCTCTGGCCTGACCCTGCCGGGAGAAACCGGCAGTCGCCTTTTCAGATCCTCCCCTCCATCTTTTACTTTCCTGTCTTCTTTCTCACAACGGTCCTATCTGGCAATCTCCTCTTGGCTTTCGTTTTTTTTTTCATGGCGTCGAAGGTTAACCATGTGTGGCCAGCTACCCTGTGTTGTTTGGAAACAATCAGTGCGAAAGAAGAACGGGAAGGAAGCAAGACCTTTTGCACTGGTGTTTGCCAAACATACACCCTCTCCAACTTGCCCAGTACAGCATTCTTGAACCCTGTGTTGCGTCATATTTGGTTATAGTTGGGGCGCACAGATCGCTTGGTCAGAGCCTGCTTGTTGCTTGCAAGTTCCTGTCAAGTCGCCTAGTTGGGCTCTCTGGTGAGTTTCTGGCGCCATGACAGAAAATCATTTTTTTATAGTTCCCCCCTATCCAAATATGATCGCTTTCAGAAGAGAGGGCGGCATGAAGGAGCTGACTTTTTGCAGAAAGGAAAGATAAAGTTCCCGAAATTTAGTTTCATACATAGTGAATGAGAAGAAAAACAAGCAAGAATCATATCCTCGTTCCTACTATTAAAGTGTTGGGACTTTGGCCTTAGCTAAAAGTATCCAAATTGGCCAGCGGCGACTTATTGCTTGAGCTGCGTGACACTATTCAGTGTTCAAAACTCTGTGGGGTTACTGGCACGGTTCGGACCCTGAACTCAGAGCCAACGCCACTCCGCTAGCTCGACCACACCTGTGGCCGCGAAGAACAACACCACCGAGGAATAAGCCCGCAGGCAAAACGTTTAATTGGGATCTCCCAATGGCTTTCCTCGGTCGCGCGCAGGCAGCAACGGCAGGCAACAGACACAGGCACAGGAGACAGGCACAGAGCAGTTCAGGTCACCTGGGCCGCCGCTGGTGTCGCGTCCGCTCTCTCTCAAGGCTCGCTCTCAACTCTCCGTCAGACTGTGCCCGTGCCGTCAGACTGTGCCGCCGAAACCGAGAGCGGCGGGCAAGGAGGGCTGCCCACGTGACGACGCGTAGTCGCGGGCGCCTCCCCTCCGCTCCCTCCGCCGCTGCGCCTAGTCGGGGGCCGCCAGAGGAAGAGCCGCGGTAGGCCACGAGAGAGAGAAGGGTGAATCCGGCGGTCGAGGGGCAACATGGATCCCCACACCCTCCCTCTCTCAATAGTGACCTCCACCCGCTGAAGCGAACTCGGCGGATCAGCAGGTCCATGCCGCCTTTCCGGAGACTGGGCCCCGGGATGGTAGCTCTGCGCCTGGGGCGCGCGCCAGACCAGGATGGCGCCCGCGAAAGCCGGCCTGCTTCGCATTCAGGCCGCCCATCGTCAGCGCGCCCCGCGCTGTTCCGGAACCGCCGCCGATGCCCCGTGCGATGGTGTGGGGGCGAAGTTCGGCGTCTCGCTCCCCGGCCGCGCGCCGCTCTCCGTGGCCGTCGCTGAAGCCAGGGCCGTAAATCAGGGCAGCCGGTGGGGGCTCGGTTCCTCCAAGCGGGCGTCTTGCAGTGCTCCGGGTACAGGAACTACCCCGGCTTGTGTATCCACACAGGCAGGGTGGGCACGAGACCTCTCGCACCAGGCTTTGCCGTGGTCGGCATGGGTCACATTCGGCGATCTCGCCCAGTTCGGATATTGTGACATCGGGGGCAAGGATCTCCTTGCATTAGGTCCACCGTGCGCGATCTCGCGCGTCTGGCGTTCCTTCGCCGTGGTCTTCATGGGTCACATTCGGCGATCTCGCCGAGTTCGGATATTGTGACGTCGGGGGCAAGGACCTCCTTGCATTAGGCCCACCGTGCGCGATCTCGCGCGTCTGGCGTTCCTTCGCCGTTTGCTCGATCTCTAGCTGTTTTGGCCAACCGACGCCGCCGTGTGCGTGATCTCACGTTTTCGGCATTCTCCCGTTGCCCCAGCGAGCTCGCTGGCTTCGGGTATTATAGCGATGCCTGTAGAGATCTCTCTGGGCTTCGCTCGCCTCTGCACAATCTTGCGCGGGTGGCGTTTCTGCTTCCACAGCGACCTCCCTCTGGAAGTACTGTTTTAGCTCTCCCACGTGAATGGGTCCGCTGATTCGGCCCGATCTCGGGTCTTTCAGCCGGTAGTTCAGCCGCGAAAGCTTCTCAGCGATCAGGAAGGGTCCCACCCATTTGGGCGCTAGACTGGCCGCGAAACCTGCGGCTGCATCGCTGAGTGCGTGATTGCGCTTGAGAACGAGGTCTCCCATCTGAAAGTCCACGTCTCTGTGTGCGCGATCATAAGTGGCCTTTTGACTTGCCCTGGCCTTCGCGCGGCTGCGGTTCGCCTCCTTAATGGCATTTGCCAAACGCTCGCGCAATCGCCTTGCGTAGTCGTCAACATCTGCCGTGACTTCGCGGACACTCTCCGACCCTTCCATGAGAATTGTGTCCATAGGCGTGTTCAGCTCCCTGCAAAACATGAGAAAAGCCGGCGTGAAGCCGGTCGAGTGATTTGTGCTCGTGCGCAGAGCGAAGGAGATGGCGTCCAAGTGCTCGTCCCAATCATTGTGCGATCTCGCATATGCGCCCAGGAGCGGCTTGATATCTCGATTTCGGCGCTCGCTCACATTGGACTGGGGATGGTAGCACGTGGTTTTCTGCTGCCGGACACCCATTGCTGCACACGTATCACGGAAAACTTTCGATGTGAAATACGTGGCATTGTCAGTGATCAGCCGCTTTGGGAAGCCGTAGCGGCAAAACACTTCACACAGCTTTGCCAGGATCTCCCGGGCAGTAGCTTTTCGCAGCGGGTACAATTCAGCGATCCCACTGAAGTGACACGTGACTACCAGCACGTATTTCTACCCTCGTTTGCTGCGCGGCAGCGGCCCCATCAAATCGCACGCCAGGATCTCCCAGGGTTTGGTGCTTATGACGGGTCGGAGTAAGCCGGGTGCCTTTCCACCTCTAGGCTTTCTCTCTTGGCATACGTGGCATGTTCGTACATATCTGCATACGTCAGCCTTCATTCCCGGCCAGGTAGCAAACCGACAAAGCTTCTGCCATGTCTTTGGAGCGCTCCCGTGACCGTCTGCGTCGTGATAGTGCCGCATAGCGGCGCGCCGCAGTTTGCGCGGAATAACGGCTTTGAAACTCTCATCCGAGGCCTCTTTGCCTGGCACGTATTTTAGCAAAGCTCCATCATGGTCCAGCAGGAAGTTCTCCAACTCACTCGCCGCAATACCAGCGACACTAGAGTTAGCGCCAACCACACTACCAGCGGCTTCACAGCGCAATTTGGCCTGACTCGTCGGAGTGTCTGTCTCTTCACTAAGACTATTGATCAACTCCTGACAGAATGAGTCTTCCTGCTGAGCCCTGACAAGCTCTTCTCTGCTGAACGCAACCTCGAGAAGGATCCCCGCTCCAACGAGGTGCACGTGCTCTTGGGGCTTCGAAAACGGGGCACTCCCCACAACGAGCTCCTTCCGCAGAGGGGGAGACAGTTGCCACTCTGCCTCCTCCTCGTCCTGGCCGGCCGGTTGGGTGTCAGTGACCGGCGCCCGTGACAGCGCATCGGCGACTACATTTGCAGTGCCTCTGCGTAACGCACTTCGAACTCGAAGCGTTGCAGTGTCAGGGCCCATCGCACAAGCCTTCCGCTGGGCTCACGCAGGCGTTTCAGCCAGGTTAAGGCCATATGGTCGGTCTCGACCGTGAACTTTGTTCCCTCTACGTACATCTCGAACCTTCGAAGTGCGTAGATGATGGCCAGGCATTCCTTTTCTGTCGCTGAGTAATTGCGTTCTGCCGGCGTCAGGGCGCGGCTCGCAAATGCCACAGGTAGGAGTTCATGCCCCTCCATCTCAAGGAGTACTGCTCCCACCCCGATATCACAGGCATCTGTCTGGATAACAAATGGGCGGTTCAGGTCGGGCAGCTTCAAAGCCGCCGTCTCAGCGATAGCGTGCCAGAGCTGATGAAAGCTCTTTTCCTGCTCGTCTCCCCATATCCACGGAGAAGACTTTCTCAGCAATCTTGCCAAGGGCGCTTGCAGTCGCACACAGTTAGGAATTAAATGGCGATAGTATCCCACCATGCCAAGGTAACGGCGAACACCGCTCACATCTTTAGGCGCAGGAAACTCCAGGATCGCCCGAAGCTTCTCTGGATCAGGATACACCTGTCCCCGTTTTAGTCGATATCCAAGCAAGCTCACCTGAGCCTGGCAGATTTGCACCTTTGCAGGATTGAGCGTGATGCCAGCCGCCCTGAGATTTCCCAGGACATCTCTCAGGTGATCGAGGTGCTCCTCGAAAGTTTGAGAGTAGACGATCACATCGTCCAGGTATGCGAGAGCGTGATGCCATCTGGCGTCTCCGAGTACACGGTCCATCAGCCTTTGGAATGTGCTCGGAGCTCCGGACAAACCGAAAGGCATTCTCGTGAAGTGAAACAGACCTCTGTGACACGTGAAGGCCGTTTTGCACTCATCGCCCGGTCGCATTTCGACCTGCAGGTACCCCTTGCTTGCGTCAAGAATCGAGAAGAACTTAGCGCCACCGAGATTTGAGACGATCTCGTCTATTCTCGGGAAGGGGTACGCATCTTTCTTTGTGACCGCATTCAGCCGCCGATAGTCAACGCACAAGCGCCACGTGCGATCTTTCTTCGGCACAAGAACCACTGGGAACCCCCAGGGACTGGAAGAGCGGCATATGAGACCAGCATCGAGCAACTCCTGGAGCGCCTCGTCGATAGCTTGACGTCTGGCAGCACTGACGGGCCTTGGGTTACATTTCCAGGGCAGCGCGTCACTCGTATCTATGCGGTGCTGCACCAAACTAGTGCATCCCGGCTGGTCCGTGAATATCTCGTCAAAGTCATACAACAACGACAAGAGGCGGTCACGTTCGAGCTGTGTCAGCGCACCGGCATCTGCCAGTAAGTTGTGCATTTTCGCCCCCGATCTCGGAGGAAAACCGTGCTGACAGGCCGCCGCTGCCGATCTCGGCATTGGGCGGGGAAACCCGCTGTCTCTTAGCTCGCCGACATCTGTCGGTACAGCCTGCTTTCCCTTCTCCGACCTCGGAGAGGGCGCATTGGAGCGGGCCGCTGCTGCCGATCCCGGCATTTGGCGGTGCGGGCTTTGCTCGTGGGAGGTATTTCGCTCCTCCGCGGGCGTGTCGGCCGTGCGTTCTGACAACGATCTCGTTGCAGTCGGCTGGTCGACAAAGGGCCTCAGTGGGGCGCACGGGTTCTCCCGATATCCGCCACGGGCGATGTCTACAACCAGTCCAGTTTTCGCCAAGAACTCTCGGCCTAGAATAACTGGCACTGTGAGACCAGGCAGGTGAACGAAACGCATTCTGCGCACACGCTGATCCCAGCGCACTGCGAGGCGAACGTCACCACAGGACCGCACCTCTCCGCTAGCTAGCTGGAGTGGCGTCCTTCGCTGTCGCAACCGAACGGATCTCCGCCGGAGCTGGGAAACGACCTCGTCTCCTATTAGCGAGATGCTTGCCCCCGTGTCCAGCAACGCCTTAAAGGTTCTCCCCGCAACTGCGAGGTCCATGAAAGGAGCAGGCGTGTTAGTTGGTTCTCCAACTTTGAATGCGGACGTGACGGGGATGGGCTCCCGAGCGTTGGTAGCCTCCGCCGGTGCTGCTACCGGCGGCCTGCCTCGTTTCCCGATCTCGAGGGGCAGTGTCTGGCTATGTGACCATTCTGGCCACAATTAAAGCAGCGCACAGATCTCCATGCTTCTCGCTGCGACGCTCGGGGGGTCTCAGTGGCACCTCGGCCATCCAGCCGTACACGGATCTCCATGGGTGCTTTCTGAGCAGGCTTGGGCTTTTGTGGCGGTACCCCGCAGATCTCCGGGGGTTGTGTATCAGCACTCCGCAGCCCGTACCTGTAGGGATCCAGAGCACGATCCGATATTTCGAACGGCATCCGCTCGTTCGTGAACGCACCTGCCATGGGGGTGATCTCACCCCTTACCGCTGCAACGACGCTCCAGGCACACCTAGGCTCGAGGCACTCCTCAGCCGGCGGTGGGGGCCGGTATTTACGGGCCGCTGAAATTTGAGCCTGGACTCGGCGCGCTTCAATGGCAAGCTCGTTCAAATCGCTGCATCTGCAGCCCCTCAAGTAGAGGGGAAATGTCGGATGGCTCTGCCGGATGACACGTTCCACTCGCTCCGAACTCGGAGCTCCTTGGTCTGCATATTCATACAGCTCTTGCATCGCTCGTACGAACTCGAGAAGCGATTCATCCGGGGCCTGTGTCCGCAGTTCAAGCTCTCGTCGCATACGCAGCTTGTAATCGTATGGAAGGAACTCCTCCCTGAACAAGCGTCGAAAATCAGCCATGTTGCCTGCTGTGTGGCCAACCATCTGGTACCACCGGGCGGCTTGATCAACGAGTGCGACGGGGAGAACTCGTCTCAGAATCTCGCTCTCGCTCAGGTCACTCGCTAGCTCGTACCGGCGCAGGGCCAGCAGAAAGTCATTCGCACTTTGCTTGTCGCTGTAGCCACCGTAATTCGGTATCGGCACTCCGATCCGAGGGCCGGGCGAGCGCGCTAATTGCAACATCTGCTGCAAAGCGTTTGCGAGGACGTTTGCGATGTTCTCTCCTTCCGCCGGACACACTGCGCGCTCTTCAGCCACCTGGCTGGGTGCGCGTCCCACATTTGCGGGCGTAGTTAGAGCGGGGCCAACTGGCCAGCTTTTGTCTGAGGCGGGGAAAGGGTTGCTTTCGCCAACTGGCGGTGGCTTGTAGTGGTGCTCGGGACCTCCCGGAGCAATGTGCGCTGCGTCACCCTCTGCCATCTGGCGGGGAGCGCTGCCCGCATCTGCGGGCGTCGACGCAGTTAGACCACCTGGTCTGAATGCGTGCGCAGGAGTTGAAAGGAGCGAGTAGCCGGCGCCAACTGGCAATGGCTCTACGAGCAGTCCAGGATCTCCTGGGTGGAAGCTCGGTTGGCGAACCGCATCTGCGGACGCGCCTGAGACGTAGCGGAGCATTTGGAAGCCATTGCCACCTGGCTTGGACTTTCCTTGCTGGCCGGGATCTCCCGGCGCGCAACCAGTTGCGCGACCCGCATCTGCGGGAGCGCCTGGGGACCCGTTCAGCAGAACGGAACTCCTGTAGCCACAGCCATCTGGCTGCTCCAGCTCGGAGTATTCACCAGGAACTGCTGGCGCAATATTTCGGACGCCAGCCGCACCTGCGGCTTCATGCATAGCGCCCCACGGACCTTGCGCTACCGCATCCGCGGTTGGTTTAGATGTGGCCAGGGAAACGATGCTCGAGATCTCCCGTGCTTCGCCGCATACATCGGCCAACATCATTAGGTCCGGCAGCCCGTAGCGCGGGCTGGTCATGCTGTTCTTCGTGAGCTAGCACCCCACCTGGAACTCCAGAGGGGCCCCACGTTGGTGCGCCAAAATGTGGGGTTACTGGCACGGTTCGTACCCTGAACTCAGAGCCAACGCCACTCCGCTAGCTCGACCACACCTGTGGCCGCGAAGAACAACACCACCGAGGAATAAGCCCGCAGGCAAAACGCTTAATTGGGATCTCCCAATGGCTTTCCTCGGTCGCGCGCAGGCAGCAACGGCAGGCAACAGACACAGGCACAGGAGACAGGCACAGAGCAGTTCAGGTCACCTGGGCCGCCGCTGGTGTCGCGTCCGCTCTCTCTCAAGGCTCGCTCTCAACTCTCCGTCAGACTGTGCCCGTGACGACGCGTAGTCGCGGGCGCCTCCCCTCCGCTCCCTCCGCCGCTGCGCCTAGTCGGGGGCCGCCAGAGGAAGAGCCGCGGTAGGCCACGAGAGAGAGAAGGGTGCATCCGGCGGTCGAGGGGCAACATGGATCCCCACAACTCTCAAACCTTGTGTCCATAGTAGACATCCCTGTCTTTTCCACTTCGCACCGGTCTCTATATACTGTCAGAGGCGTGTTCTCGGTAATTGATTTTGTCCACTTGTCTGAAAAATAAATGCTTGACGGTCTCACTGGCCAAGATGCCATAGATGCTCACTGAATCATGAATCGAAAGGAAAACAAAAAAATAGCAAAAAAAAACCACTTGGACCTCACATTCAACACCAGTACACTGCGTGAAATCATCCAAGTGGGCCACCCGAATACCAACGTAAGGCAATATATTATAACCAACCCGCGCAGGTATTTCAATTACCAGAGGTTTGGCCACGGCTCACAGAGTTGTCGTGGCTGCAAAAATTGCGCAAAATGCTCTTCAAAAGATCAAACATCTGAGGAATGGGACGCCGCCTCGCGCTGCGCAGACTTAGAAGACCATGCTGCATACTCCAGGGTGTGTCTGGCTTGGAAGAAAGAGATAATCACTCACAAAACTAATGAAAACATTTTTTTTTTCAAAGAAGTAGGAAAGCGATATGCTCTAACAAACACGTATGATCACTCTGAAAACTAATGACAATATTTCTTTCGATGAAGCAGGAAGGCGATTTTGTCAAGGAAAAACATTCTTCACTGATGTGGTGCGTGCGCGCGGCGCACCACGTAAGGATTCGGCACCTGTCAGGGAAACACACAGCGTCTAAATTGAAGGATAAGCTCTGAGGGCGCGAGATTGGGACAACGTCGAACTTAAGACTATTACGCTACGAACGCAGTGATAAGGCGCTGATAAGCCAGCGGGTCTATTGTCACGCGGTACTCATAAGGAATCGACCGAGTGTACATTCTGTGTAACCCCACTTACGTCTAGCTCCGAATTTTCGCCGTAATAAAGGAAGTCACCTTACTACAGACTTCGGGCTGTACATATGCATTTTGTGCTACTGTCAAGTTCGCTCTAAGTTGGCTAGACTAAACCCCTTATTAAGCTTACATAAAGGAACTGCCACCCTATGACAAATACTGAACATTTTCTTGACACAGTTCTTGATTTAAGTGCCATTACGTGCAACATGCGAAGGCAGCCCCATATGTAAGCATTTTTAACATTTTTTTTTTGTTCATTGTGGATATAAGCGCCACTTCTGCAGCAATGCTCCCAGAGCTCGCAGTCAACATAATTTATTGCAGCAATACGGTAAGTTTCAAACCTCCGGCTGTTTTATTTGCTAACGTGTGTTCTCCGCACCTCTCATGCCAGCCCACTGTGTCTACGTTTACACGAAGGAAATGGCTACGTACCATGGAGACACGGACGCTATGCGTTCTTGTTGCAGTGCTCTGTACAGACTCGCCTGGGAAAAAACAAAGAAAAACTGGACCTGGTGCTCCCATGAGGATCCGCAAGAATAGTGAATTTACACCTCAATGACTTTAACTTACTTAGATAAGAAAAAAAATCGCTCGTGCTTCCAAATATGGCTAAAATGCATTACAAGTGGCGACCTCTACTCAGCTCATAATACACTTATGCCAACACTTAATTCAGTTCCTGTGATTATTTGTCCAGTACGCCTTCATGCATAAGGCATGCTACATACACTTCAGTCAAGTAGGCTCAATCTGTGCAGGAGAGCCCACATTTGTCGATGGGCCCACCAGCAGCTATGGCCACTGGTACGTGGCAGCTTACCACGGAGGTGACCGTGTCCGCTGGGCAGACAGAACTGAGTTGGAGTAGAGATCGCAGTAACACAAATACAAGAGCTCGGTACTAAACCAGGAACAACAATATGGGAATGCTCGTTGTCTTACATAGCCATCGCTGTTTCCTCACACACGCAACTAAATGAATCTCCTCACCTTGCCACAACCGCAATTGCAGGCAAAACGTGTTCCGCCCATTTCTACCTCACACTGCAGCAATCTGTTACATCTGGCCCCAGCCACTGGGCTTGCAGTACAGTGGTGCCCAGAATTATTTCAGCTTCTGAGGTTCCTTTGGTTAGTATGGCTTCCTGTGGCATACATGGTCACTACACGCAAGTCAAGTAGATTGACCGGGTGCAGGAGCGCCCGCAGTTGTCGACGAGCTGGTCAGCAGGCTTGCGGACAACGGCGGGCGGCAGCCTGCCTCGGAGGTGATCGTGCCCACTGATCTACCGGTTAAGCAGATATATTTTTTTGGGGTGACAGCAGCACTTGCATGAGCATGTAGCCGTAAAAGTACTCACTGAACTGAAATGTTTAGCCACACTCGTGAGCAAGTGCTATGACGTACCCGCCCTCTTTATATCCTACCTCTTCCTTCATCGAATGCTCCAGCTCAATGGAGTCTCTGAGGTACTTGTATAAATAAAATATATAAGTAAATAATACTTCATAATCTGCAAAAAGCCGTAAGGATACTGTGAAATATTGCTAACTACTGACATGTACTTCCAGAGGTTAGAGCAATCTCAATTTTCCGGACGTCTATAGGGATAAAAGAAATACTAAGCATAAATGCCAATCCTGAGCTTTCATCTCGACCTTAGAGTAGACAATATGCGCAGTGCGAAACGCCATCTCTTAGCGCTCCGAGAACTAGGCCTTCCATGTTGGATCGGTAGAGCAAACGAAACCGCTGCTCAGCGTTGTGTTAAAACTGCTGAGCTTCGTTTGAAAGGTGAATTTCCGATTCACTGTTGCGCTGCGCTGTGCCCCTATGCGAAGATACTACGATGCGTGCCGGAACCAAGTGCGTATCAGCTTCTCGCTTTTTTTTATTTATTTTTTACTTGTTGCCAACGTTTTAATAGCACCAAATGCTATTAGACGCATCATATGCGTCAGCACGTCGAGCACCACTTAGCTTTCGCGTTCTGCGCTGGTATTTCGAAAGCCTTAAGAGGGCCCGGGATTTGCTTTTAAATTAAGATGCGGATCACAGTCTTTGTTGACTGTGCGCAAAATTAGGCACCGATTGTGCGCATTTACTAATTCTCCGATAACATGGTCGGTCGGACGTGAGCATATCAACTTATGCTTGAACAACGCAATAGACGGGGAAATTTTTTCAGCCGGCCTGTGTTGTTGAAACATGTAGTCCTGTCGCGAAGAAACGCGTTCATTAATCTGCCGCAAATCGTGGTCATGGTCACTAAGTGGACTCCATCAACAAACCTCGATCGCTGTTGCCATTGCCAAATAAGTGCGCGCAAAAAACCAAGCGCTGATTACTGCTTTGTTTCCTATGCGTTCAGTTGATTTCTTCCCCTGTTCACTTCGTTTTAGAAGTGCGGGAAAACTCTCTCGACCGAAAGGTTGTTGCGTGGTCCCACGCACTGTTTCCCTCTAATGTCGTAAGGTCGCGCACTCATATGTTACACACGGCAATGCGTTCTTTTTATGTAATAGACACTACGTATAAAAACTGGGGTGTAAATCTTTTATCTTTTCAGGACTCTTACTGCCTTTATCAGCGCCGATGAAAGTGTGTTCAAAAAGTGTATCGTGTAGCTATTTTATTGTGAAGGAGGGACGCATTTCTAAGCTATAAATTACGTGACAGTGTCATGAATAGCGCACATCTGCCGTCCCATTTACTTAACTTCAACATCATTTAAACTTCTTGAGCATATAATACACGAACAGATCTCTCAATTTCTGGACACATTTCATATTTTATCGAATACGTAGTACGGTTTCACAAACACATCTCTGAATTTCTGGGCACATTTCATATTTTATGGAATACGCAGCACGATTTCAGAAAAGGTTTCTCCACATCCACACAGCTAGCCATTACCGTACATGATTTCGCAGCTTCAATAAACTCAGGTAAAAAAATTGATGCAATTTCAATAGACTTCGCAAAAGCGTTCGATGAAGTTTCGCACAAATAGCTACTTTTTAAGCTAGATGTAATATTAAAAGAAAACACCCAGCTTGTAATTTGCATTTCAGCCTTTTTTTTCAGAACAGACAACAGTACGCTTCTTTCAATGGTAATAGTTCGTCTAAACTTTCAGTCGATACTAGCGTGCTGAGAGGCTCCGTTATTGGACCCCTGTTATGTTTTATATTTCTTAATGACATTGTAAATAACATTTAGGTTAAGGTTAAATTGTACGCAGACGATTGCGTCATTTATTCTGAAATGAATAGTATTAAGGATCAATTACAGTGAAATGAGGTGTTCGCAAAAATAGTTTCATGGTGTGAGGGCTGGCAAATGGAGGTCAATTTTGCAAAAACTGTATTTTTGAAAATTACTAGCAAAAACAACCCTTTACATTTTACGTACTCAGCAGGTAATTCTTTCTTATCGAAAGTTGAACACTTTAAGTATGTGGCGCATGAGAACCAGGCAGACATCAATGCCCGGTGTCTACAAATATATATTTTTAAGCCTACTTCGCCAGGTGGAAATCCAGACTGTGTGCCGATCTCTTCTGCCCGCGCGCACGCGTATGTTGTCTCTACTCTTCTCCTTTTTCGGCCGGACCATCGGAGAAAACGCGTGGCAGGCGGCTACAAGTATCTTGGTTTATGGATTTCCAGAGATCTAACCTGGGAAAAAAATGTTAAGTAACTAGTCAAAATAATTAAAAACTTCTTTCTGAGGCGAGCGTTAAGACTGTCCACACCAGCTGTTCGGCTTCTTGCCTATCAATCAATAGTACTTCCTAAATTAGAATATGCGGCTATTATCTGGTACGCCTATATTGAAAAACATTAACCAGATAGAAAATCTACAAAAAAGCCTATTCGCTTCATCTATAAGAGCTTCGGGCACACTTCAATCACAGCACTTTTAGCTAAGGCTAAACATCCAACTCTAACCTACAGAAACAGAGCTTTGTGGCTAAAATTTGTATACCATTTAATGAAAGGTGATTACAAAGTAGACATTTCACATATAATCTCCTTTTCTGCGTTATACGCTACACAACACAGATACGCCCTAACAATAAGTCCGTATTCCACTCTCAATGACTGTTTTAAATATTCCTTCTTTCCTAGGACAATTACTGAATGGAATGAGCTAGATAATGATACAGTCTTACTTCCCTCTCTAAATCTTTTTCTCCCACCTCGATCTGTTTAACCTCCAGTTTAACCATTCTATGTTTCATTTTGTCATGAATTTATTCGGTTTCAACTGATGCTTAGTGCTCAAGTAAGCTTTTTACACAAACTTGTTGCCTATAAAATGTTTGTAATAATGTATTCCACCGTGCTGAATTTATAAATAAATAAAATAAACAATTATAACGTCTCAGGCCGTCTAATTTTACTGCCGTTGGGCAAGCTGCAACAGTTTGCTCCGCGACTAAGCCATATGCCCAGCTTTGGGAGCAAGCCAGTTCAGTGTCGGAAGCAACCAAACATGCGAATTTTACACCTGCACATAGAGCTCCTCCAGCGTATCGAGTCCTTGCAAGCATCTACTGCAGTAGGCTCTTTTTCTAATCAAGCGCGCTCTTCATGGCAGCAAGAAAGGATCCGCACTAGACTCATTGCTGCTGTAAAAAGAGCTTGATAGATCAAGAATTCCTCACTTCGCAACTTCTTTCCTGGTTTTCCTCTCAACATCTTGTTGCAAAATAGACACAATTCATTTTCATAACGCAAGCATGGAATTTGAGAAAAAATAAACTGCGCCTTTGCTTGCAATATTTTCAATTCTTTTCATGTTGTTAATATCGACTACTAGCAACGCAATATTCCCTCAGAGTTTTACGCAAGACGCGGTTTCAACGGGGTGTACGCCTCGTTGAAAGTGTGGCGATAACCAGTACTGGCATCGGCGCTGGGCTCTGAAACGTTCACTTTGAAAACTGCAGATGTGCTTTGCACATTGCAGTCAACGGAAGGGCATTATGCAGCTTGTAGATCCTCTTGTGTGATTATGCTGCAATGCATGGAGCTGCTCGCGTCGGCGCGCAGGAAAGTTCGCATAGTCACATAAGTTGGCCAACACATCTGTGCACTCAGCGCAAAATAACCACTCGCTACCCTACCAGGTGAATTTGCATCCATTGAAAAAGCGACGATAATGCGTGATGCTTGAACCGGTGCGTGATGCTTGAAAGGCGCGCATTAAAAGGACAACTGGGCATTGTCGACTTTCCAAACCAGTTCCCTGTGCCAATTCTTGCCATCATCAGCGTTGCACTTCAAGGCAAGCTAAGGACTCGGTAAGAGCATGCTGTCGGTGAATAAAAGGACAAACATTTGAGAAAAAAACATGAGCAGTGCAGGCAGCGCAGAAGTTGAAGCTTAGATTTTGAAATTACACTCGCAAGATTTATGACAGCTATAGGGGTATCAGGAAAGTACGGATAGCAAAAGACACACCAGCTCAAAGAACTCGACCGAGTTGATATAGAAGCAGGAAGCTGTGGGCGCGGTGTTGGCAGGCCGCCGAGCAGGTTTGCAGATCGTCTATTCATACTTCTCAATTAATGGCCTCACCTCCCCCCTCCCCCGTCAAAAAAAAAAAACTGAAGCCTTACACCGTGATTCAAGCTAACTGGTGTCTGTAATTTATATCTGGGACCTTTTGTTTCTCGGTTTTATATTTCTAAAGCATGATACCCCTATTTTGGGTATCACATCTGGTAATTCAGGAAAAAGTTCTGTAATTTCGCTTTTTCTCAGGTCATCTTTCTTACAAAAGACTTACTAAGCTTTCATTTTCTTGCCAGAAATAAGGTTTCCTATTGCTCGTTAATTATTTCAAAAACATACATATCAGTTTCCACTAAACGATCAATACCAAATCAGATGTGTTCCCTCCTTTGCCAGAGTTATTTAGTCCAGTATATTACTAATCACGTGCGCATGCATGCAAAATTTTTGAGCAGCACTTTTTCCTCCGTGCAACTACAGCCTCTCTTCGTGCATTGGAAAGACGCTTTTTCAACAAAAGCCTGTGTACATCATTTTGAAAAACTCTAGTATTACTATGCACTGCTTAAGCTTTGACAGTTGTTTCTGGAACTTCTCATTCTGAAACCTGGAAGCATGGCCTGTCAGCAGCAGGCAACATCTCCGCTAGCTGAAAAACGAATGCTTTCAAAAGCTGCTTAGGCCACTGGTGCAGTGATCAGGGCTCTTGATACGCCACTTCGAGTTCTTGGTTCGCCACGTAACTTACAATCACATTTTTTTCATGCTTTGTTACTCTGAATTAAAAACGCTCTCAAGCTTACAAGCAGTAGAGAAAACAGAAACGGTCATGAAAGGCGTAAGTCACTCATCTTGTATGTTTAGAAAGCAGAGTGGTGAGGTACATGTTTATGCAAGTGTAGCTCTAACTGCAGGATCCCTTAATACACTCCAAAATGCCTATTTCTGTACCTTTCGCCCTGAAGGTCTCCGGAAATCAAGGCAGATAGCTGGGCTGCTTGGTGTTTGGATTGAGACTACATAGTAGTAGCGCTAAAAAACAGGGACGACAGGGTAGAATGAGACAACACAGGCGCTAAATTTGTAGGCGACAATCAGGAGAAAAAAAAATCAACAAAGAAATCGCATGCGCGACGGCAGTTCCCGATACAGGGAAGGCAACACTAGCGCCTGTGTTGTCTTCTTCTACCCTGTCGTCCCTGTTTTTTCGCCCTACTACTATGTCCTCTCTGGAAATTAAGCAATTTGGGTAAAAAAGGAAAATTTTGATTTTCAAAGTTTCCTGAAAACACTTGAATATTTTCTTGTTGCCAGATTTCACTTCTAAAGTTTCCCAGTGAGCATGAAATTTTCCGAATGAAACATCACTGACTGGCAGAGGGCGACGTTCAGAATACAAACACTGTTTCGCATACCAGCCCTGAATAATTCATTGCATAATGCTTTCTGGAGTTGCCTGTTTAATGTTGTCATGAGGTCAAGCCTTGCCCGCTCGCGGCGGAGCCTCCCTTCACGCTGGTTGACTTTTCCTTCTAGCTCCTTAACTTTGTTGCCCAGCTCAACAACTGGGCTTACAGCTGGGAACAGCAGCTCTTCCTGCACTGCCTGCTGGGCAAGCACCATCACATGCTTGCCAACCTTCACCTAAAGCACAGCCAACCATACTGCATCCTTCATCTCACCAGGTTTATAAGTGTCCAGAGGATATTGCTGCCCAAACTTGCATCATCTGCAACTTTCCTAGGAGAGCTAAGCGTATGCCTTTGATGAACAATGCCCCCTTCATCTGCACACTAGGTCTTGCTCAGATAAGCATGAATGTTTTTCAGGCTGCTGTGTAAAATAGAAAGTGCTGAACATGCTCGTGCTAAGCTATAACCGCCAGATCCTCAATGAATACTCTCAAATGTAGAGAATTCAGTAGAAGAAAGTTACCGACAACCCTTTGCCTCAATTGAGTTTCGTGTGCTCTGCTGAAAGTTTTACCAGTCAACGCTAACAAAAGGGAGACCTCGCCCTTATCCCAGCTACTGTGGTATCGGCAGAACTTGTAGTCCCTGAAGTTACTGTGGAAGTCATCCTGAGCATCCACCGAAGGATGCTTCCAGATTAAATTCCGCTACAAAACAGACGGATGCACCGACTTTGGGAACATTCTTGCAGCTGCTACAGCGTGACGTGCACCGCCTTACACATATTTTTCGCCTATGCCAGTTAGTGATCAAAGCGTTTTTGCACCGGAACTGAAGTTGCTCTGCTCGCTGTCGTTGCTGCCAAGTGCCTCACTGAATTTCTTCCCATCGTTTATTGTTTCCTTCTTTGTTACGGTTTCCTTTGCTGCGTTGAAGCATATTGTCACGTGTAGTGACGGCAGTCCAGTGGTCAGGGAGACACAAGAAAGACTTGCAAACGAAGCTCTTTATTTGGGCTGACTTGCGCCCGCAAAAGAACTGGATCACTCGGTGGCGGCGTAAGCAACAAGCGTGCTCGTCAATCGTCGAACTACGAATGTCCGCCGCTCGCGGCATCGCTCAATTTAAAGCCGGCAAGGAAACTTCCAGATAACTGGTCAAGATCATCTACGGTAATCTAGAAAAACCTAGATGCAGCCATTCATGGCTGCGAACAATCGAGATTAGTCTGGTCGCTTCTCGCGCCACGAACAAAAGTGATAACGACCCTTTCCTGCTGCCTTGAGCGTGAACGAACACACACATCAATGATACGTGGCATTACCCCCCTTCCAAAGAAGCATCGTCTCGATGCTTTAAAATGAGAATAAACACGGACAATGAAATCTTCCAGTCCTTTAGCGTTCATAATATGGCTTCAGGCGTACGACATGTACGACTTCCGGGCGTGTGCGGCGTCGCTGAGATGCTGTCGTGCCGTCGGGGATGACTTCGTAGTCGAGGTCACCGATGCGACGGAGAACCTTGTACGGGCCAAAGTAGCGTCGCAGCAACTTTTCACTCAATCCACGGCGGCGAACTGGCGTCCATATCCAAACACGATCACCTGGCTTGTAATGCGTGTCTCGTCGGCGCAGATTGTAGCGTCGGGCGTCGGTGTGCTGCTGGTCTTGAATGCGAAGCCGCGCAAGTCTTCGGGCTTCCTCGGCGCGATGAAGGTAGGCGGCGACGTCGAGGTTGTCTTCGTCAGAAACGTGCGGGAGCATTGCGTCGAGTGTTGTCGTGGGCTTCCTGCCGTATACCAGCTGGAATGGGGTAAACCTGGTTGTCTCCTGGACGGCAGTATTGTACGCGAAGATCACGTAGGGCAGAATGGAGTCCCACGTCTTGTGTTCGGCGTCGATGTACATGGAGAGCATGTCTGCGATGGTCTTGTTCAGACGCTCTGTGAGTCCGTTGGTTTGTGGATGATAGGCAAATGTCCTCCGATGGCTTGTCTGGCTGTAGTTTAAAATGGCTTGCGTCAGCTCCGCTGTAAATGCCGTCCCTCTGTCTGTGATGAGCACTTCGGGGGCGCCGTGTCGCAGGAGAATTTGCTCGACAAAAAATTTTGCGACTTCTGTTGCGGTACCATTAGGCAACGCTTTTGCGTCGGCGTATCGGGTCATGTAGTCGGTGGCCACGATGATCCACTTGTTACCTGATGATGAAGTCGGAAAGGGGCCGAGAACGTCCATTCCTATTTGCTGAAAGGGCTTAGTTGCAGGTGGTATGGGGTTGAGGAGTCCGGCTGGTCTAGTCGGAGGCGTTTTGCGTCGCTGACACTCACGGCACGTTTTCACGTAATGGGAAACGTCGGTAGCTAGCCGCGGCCAATAGTACTTCTCCTGGATGCGGTGCAACGTGCGAGCAATCCCGAGATGTCCTGCAGTCGGCTCATCATGACATGCCTGCATAATTTCTTGCCTAAGATTCTTGGGCACGACAAGAAGATGTACTGTCCTGTTGGGCGCGAAGTTGTTCTTCAGGAGGAGATTATTGTGAAGGACGAAGGACGACAGTTGGCGCTTGAACTCCCGGGGAGGCGATGCGGTCTTGCCTTTCAAATAATCAACTAGGCTTTGCAACTCAGGATCCGAGCGCTGCTGCTGCGCGAAACTGCTGGCGCTTACCGGTCGTAGGAAAGCATCGTCGTCTTCTTCTTCCGGTGCTGCGTCTACGGGGGCTCGCGATAGGCAGTCTGCATCGGAATGTTTGCGGCCAGATTTGTAGACTACAGTTATGTCGAATTCTTGAAGACGCAGGCTCCATCGAGCAAGGCGGCCGGAGGGATCTTTCAAATTGGCCAGCCAGCAGAGAGCATGGTGATCGCTCACAACCTTGAATGGTCGTCCGTATAGGTAGGGGCGAAATTTCGACGTGGCCCAAATAATGGCGAGACATTCTTTCTCTGTCGTCGAATAGTTGGCTTCGGCTCTCGACAGTGAACGGCTAGCGTACGCGATAACTTTCTCCTCTCTGCCATTTTTCTGAACGAGGACCGCTCCTAAGCCCACACTGCTTGCATCGGTATGAACTTCGGTTTCGGCGTTTTCATCAAAGTGCCCGAGCATAGGAGGGGACTGTAAGCGGCGCTTCAGCTCGTCGAAAGCTTCCTCTTGCGGCCTTTCCCATTTAAAAGGCACGTCAGCCTTGGTAAGTTGGGTCAAAGGTTCAGCGATGCGCGAAAAGTTCTTGACGAATCGCCGGTAATAAGCGCACAATCCAAGGAATCTGCGTATAGCTTTCTTGTCATTAGGCTGTGGAAACTCTGCGATCGCAGCCGTCTTGTGGGGGTCTGGGCGAACTCCATCCTTGCTTACGACGTGACCAAGGAACAGCTGCTCCTCGTAGGCGAAGTGGCACTTCTCTGGTTTCAGTGTCAGGCCTGAAGCCTTGATCGTTTCCAGCACTATCCGAAGCCTTCTGAGGTGGTCTTCAAAGTTTGAGGAGAAGACAACAACGTCATCTAAGTAGACGAGGCAAATCTGCCACTTCAAGCCTGCGAGCACCGTATCCATTACTCGCTGGAACGTCGCTGGTGCAGAGCAGAGGCCGAATGGCATCACTTTGAACTCGAAGAGTCCGTCTGGCGTGATGAACGCAGTCTTCTCGCGATCTCTTTCGTCGACTTCAATTTGCCAGTAGCCGCTCTTCAGGTCCATCGATGAGAAGTACTTAGCGTTGCATAGCCGATCCAGTGTGTCGTCGATGCGGGGGAGGGGGTAGACATCCTTCTTCGTAATGCTGTTCAGGCGGCGGTAATCGACGCAGAAGCGAAGGGTGCCGTCTTTCTTTTTCACTAGGACAACTGGTGCTGCCCAGGGGCTCCTTGATGGCTGGATGACGTCGTCACGTAGCATTTCCTCAACTTGCTTGCGAATAGCTTGGCGTTCTAGCGGCGATACGCGGTAGGGGCTCTGTCGCAGTGGTCGGGCGTGTTCGTCTGTGACAATGCGGTGCTTGGCAAGCTGGGTTCTTCGCACATTCGATGCTGATGAGAAGCAATCGCTGTACTTTTGAAGGAGACTGCGTATTTGTTCTTGTCTGCTCCGTGGTAATACCGGGTTGATATCAAACGTTGGTTGATGGCCTTGGTTAGATGGTTCTAGGGGTTGGTCGGGTAGGGCACATATGTCTCTGATGTCTGCCAGCTCGTCGAGGAAAGCGATCGTCGTACCTTTGTTTAGATGTCGGTATTCTTCGGTGAAGTTGGTTAGCAGCGCCTGGGCTTGGCCATTTCGGATTTGGGCGACTCCCCTTGCGACGCCCAGTCCTCGATCAAGGAGTAACTGGGTGTTCCCCTCGACGACGCCTTTGGCAGTTTCGACGTCTCCAGTACCTATGCAGGCGAAGACACTTGATCGGGGCGGCACGCTCAGTACTTCGTCAAGGACGTTTAAGGCAACGCGATGAGTCGCTGTCGTCGCTGCAGATATGGCTTTGTCCGTGGAAAGCTTGATCGACTTGGATCGAAGGTCGATGATCGCCCGATGTTCATTCAGGAAGTTCATTCCTAAAATGACGTCTCGCGAGCATTGCTGTAGGATCAGGAAGGTTGTCGCGTAGGTTCTCCCATTTACAGTAACTCTCGCGGTGCAGCGTCCTGACGGCGTAATCAGGTTACCACCTGCGGTGCGGATCAGCGGGCCATCCCAAGTTGTTGTTACCTTCCTGAGTCGGACAGCGAGTGGCCCACTCATGACGGAGTAGTCAGCTCCGGTGTCCACCAAGGCAGTAACCGCGTGATCGTCGGTCATAACTTCAAGGTCACTTGTTCGCGTTTTCGCATTGCACGTTGTCTTCGGTGTACGATCTCGGCTTCGTCGAGTAGTGAGGCTGCGGTGGGCGTACTGCGACGTTACTTCACTGGGAAACGGTAAAAGCTTCAAGTCTGGCCGCGTCGTCGTCGTCGGTGTCGTCGTCGTCGGTGTTGTCGTCGTCGGTGTTGTCGTCGTCGTCGGTGTTGTCGTCGTAGTTGAGGTATGGTCTTGAGTACTCGTCGATGGAGGATCTTTATCATTGTGCTTAGAAGCAACCGCACCTCCAGAGGCTGCTTTATTTAGTTTAACCTTCGGGGGCTGGGGGAGCGTCCACGCATGGCGTAACCTCGGCTAGGAGATACAAAGCGCGGGGACGATGGCGACGGGGAACGTGATAGGCGGCTCGGCGATGAGTATTCTTCCCGACGCAAAAACTCCTCGATTTCGGCTGGATGCTGGCCGGGTCGGGGTCGTGGAGCGTCGTAAGAGAATCCTCGGATGCCCAGTCTTCTGTATGGGCAGTGCCGGAGGACCTGACCGGCTTCGCCACAGTGGAAGCATAGTGGGCGGCGCTGGTCGGGAGTTCTCCACTCGTCGCATTTCCTCGGCTGCGCGCGTCGCTCGTAGGACGGGCGGGTTGGGGCGAGTGGGCGGCGGTCCAACGCAGCTGGCTGAGGGCGATAGGGGCTTGGGTCCCGTCGTCGAGGGGCAGGACGGCGCACAGCTGCGGCGTAAGTTATGGCTGGGTGCTGCAGAGGCTGCGTGGGTGTCGGCGTCACACCCAAGGCCTGTTGAACCTCGTCCCTGATGACGTCCGTGAGCAATGAAATTTGCGGCTGCGTTCCCGTTGGCAGCAATCGTCGGAGCTCCTCTCGCACAACTTGACGTATAACATCCCGCAGGTCATTGCTGTTAGCGGTGTCCAGGCATCTTGCTGAGAAAATGCGCTGCTGGCGGTCATACTGGCGGGCTCGGGCATCCAGAGTTTTTTCCATCGTGGATGCCTCTTCTACAAATTCCGCGACAGTTTTCGGTGGGTTTCGGACGAGGCCGGCAAAGAGTTGCTCTTTAACTCCTCGCATGAGCAACCTTACTTTTTCTTCTTCCTTCATGTTTGCGTCGGCACGCCGGAAGAGACGCTTCATTTCCTCAGTGTACACAGCAACGGTCTCGTTTGGGTGTTGTATGCGAGACTGTAGCAGCTGCTGGGCTCTCTCCTTTCGCACAACGTTCGTGAAGGTCTTTAGAAGCTGCTCCTTGAAGGTTTCCCAGTTCGTGAGGTTAGCTTCCTCATTCTCAAACCAGACTTTTGCTGGTCCCTCCAAGGCGAAGAAGACGTACCTAAGTTTCGTAGCATCATCCCAGTTGTTGAAGGTAGCCACACGGTCGAACTGTTCCAGCCATTCTTCGGGGTCGGCGCCAGGCGAAGCGTCGAAGGTTGGTGGCACCCGGGGCTGGTGAAGAATGATTGGAGCCGTCGGCTGGGGCAAGCTCATGGTGGACGTTCCTGCTGGCTTTCGTTTCCGGGTAGGGTCAGGCAGAATCCCGAACTCAGGTGCGTCTCCTAGCAGACGTCGGCTTGCCCGGTGGACTGGACTCAGGTCCTGCGGTGAATGACTCGAAGGGCTGGCGTCGCGACTTGCTGGGGGTGTCCGGTACATGGAAGGCTACCCAGCACCTCCACCAGATGTCACGTGTAGTGACGGCAGTCCAGTGGTCAGGGAGACACAAGAAAGACTTGCAAACGAAGCTCTTTATTTGGGCTGACTTGCGCCCGCAAAAGAACTGGATCACTCGGTGGCGGCGTAAGCAACAAGCGTGCTCGTCAATCGTCGAACTACGAATGTCCGCCGCTCGCGGCATCGCTCAATTTAAAGCCGGCAAGGAAACTTCCAGATAACAGGTCAAGATCATCTACGGTAATCTAGAAAAACCTAGATGCAGCCATTCATGGCTGCGAACAATCGAGATTAGTCTGGTCGCTTCTCGCGCCACGAACAAAAGTGATAACGACCCTTTCCTGCTGCCTTGAGCGTGAACGAACACACACATCAATGATACGTGGCAATATTTTGTAAGAAGCCATCACGAGCTGAACTGGCAAAAATAATCTGATCGCATTGATGATCAGGCAGTTGGAAGCAGTTAATGTACATTTATAAGCTTTCGGAAGGCAGCGCTGATTCGTCAGTCGGGCATCACAATTTATGCAAATGAAGAAGAGTCACAGGCGACCGTTCAACAAAACGCAGAAACGAAGGAAATCCGGTAGACAGACTTAAGACTGCTTTTGTATGGGAATGCGAGAACGTTAGATTTTGCGCGGCCGAGTTTCTTCTAATAATGTTCTTTCTGCGAGATGGTTCGTCTGCCTGGTCTGTTGCGCACCAAAATCGGCACCTGTTCGGAACTTCGAGCAGCACACAGTGACTCCAGTCAAGCGCAAGCGCAGTACAGGAGAATCAGATGGAGTCGTGTCTCGGGAGAGCGGTGGTGACGACCCTTCAAGGCCAAACGCGCCGCATACATAAGAGGGCGCAGCGAGAGAGTGTCTTCCGCCCTGGCGATCCCATCTTGACTCCGACTCAGGGGTATCCATTAGATGATGACACTACGCGCGTGTCGCTTTATCTCCCCACCTTCGGCCTCCTAAAAGGTTTACTGAGGCGGTTTTCGAATCAGCAAACCTTCTAGGGTTTTGAAGTAGTGTCGTTGCTAATCACGTCTGTGAAGTTAATTTTTCGATTTCGCTAAAGCAGTGGCGCAATCATCAAATGAAAGCGCGATGTTCAAATCTCCCGCGTCTCGCGAGAGCGCAGGAGAGAACAGCGGACGGAGAAACTTTGTCCATGTCGGCCATCGTGACGTCACGATGAGGAGCCGGGGACACTTCGCTCCCGAGCGAGCTTTCGGCGAGCGTTGTTTCTCGTGCTGCGTGCGTTGTCCCTTGTACTGCGCGCGTTGTGATGTACAAAGTGTGTCAGCCGACCTTGAGCATCAGGTTCAACACGAAGCACTGCTCTGCGTTCGTGTCCACGAGCAACTACCACCGCGACTGTGTCGTCTTCCACTGTTTTCCACAAGATCATAAGCTCGTTCGTGATTGAACTGCGCTAAAAAATGGGGACAGAGACAGAAAACACGTAGACACACAGAGCGCAGACTTCGAACTTTTATTCGAGAACGCTTCGAAAATTTATTTTTATACGCTCAAACCACCACATGACACAGCCGGAATCAAAGGAAACAGATAAGTTTAAGAGATCACTGTACATAAAGCACTGACCAGCTGGAGAGCCAACCAAAAAAACTTGTGTGTGCATGCTTACACAAACTAGCAAAAAAGGAGGAGAAGATAAAGAGACTGAACGTGAAAATAATAATTCAAAGGGAATGAATGATGGAAACGACAGAACCATGTATTACGAACGAAAACTTGCTAAGCAAAATGGATGAGACGGGAACCAACAGTAACTACAGTAAAAGATGTAGGGTCAAAGCACTGAAACTTAAGCAGAAAAGAAATAAAAAAATAAAATCGAAACGATATGAATTATACAAAACAAGATTAAAGGTAAAGAAGTGTCTGTCAGCAACGAGGCTAAAACCGTGAAACCGAGAGCGGAATACGGACACAACATTAAACAAAGGTAAAGGCGACGCGAGGAACAAATGGCTAAAACCAGGCTAAGACCTATGAAAGATGGAAGGAAGTAAAAAGACTTAAGGTGGAGGGTTGAAATGGACAGTTTTAAGTGTTACTTTCTAAAAACGAGATTTCTTTGTCAGAAAGCATAATGGACGTTCTGCTTACACAATTATTCGGATTATTTGCGATTAGGAAGGCCTCAATTATTCCACTTCCTGTTTTGGTTCTATCCGTGGCGAGGATCTTTGTGTTGTCGAGATACGGGCGACAATGACTTTTTTCGCACTTCTTACAATGTAAGGCTAAACTGCCTCCCAAGTTGGTAGATAGATTGGGAACATGTTCAGGCGCCCTCGCATTGAAACACCGCCCAGTTTGGCCGATGTACATCTTTCCACAAGATAATGCAACCTGATAAATAACTTATCTGGCACATTCTGTGTACCCAAGGCTGTGATTTAAGGTACATCTTTGCTTTCTATCGTCTCTGTTCATGATTGCACACACTTCAGCGAGCTTACACGGCGCCGCAAAACGAGTTGGTCACCGTATCTTCATGGAACTATCTTTTATAATTTGCGACACTTGGTGCACGTTAGGCATGACACACACTGATTTTTGTTCTTCTTCCTCCGCTTGGCGGTTCGCATTCTTCATCCTCTGCAGCATGCTTTCCCAAACGCATGTTATCAATTGCCGCTGATACCCAGCAGTATACAGCTTCTCAATCTGACGGTTAAGACGAACTCATTTAGTGCTCACATGACTTCTTTAGGGTAGAACGGCAGGCAAGGTGAACGATGGCTCTTTTTACCAACTTTGAATATGCACAATCAAAGTGTAGTAACTGCTTGTTTATTCTGCGGTTGTAGGACCAACAGAATGGGAGGGCGTAAATTCTAGATTGATGTCCAGAAACATGGTTTAGTTACCTTTAGGCGATTGATGTGTGAAATGAAGCCCTTTTCCTTCACAATTGAAAACATTAAGGATGCTACTAACTAAATCAGCCAGACTAGAATTAGGAGTTTAATCATGACTAAGAAGCACCAACTAGACCGCCAGAAAACCCTCCTTGATCATAAGCTCTCAGCGCAGGCGCTCACTGCTGTGACGAGAGAGAATTGAAGCCGACCAATGCAAGCGTACTCTGCTCGAAGCACTTTCGTCAGAGCGGCTGCATGGAGAGCTTGTCCTTAACATGATCTCTAGAGATGTCTGTCAAAAAGGCACGGCTGAACAATTACACAGTTCCTTCAGTTTTCACGTGTTCGAGATGCGTGTCACCACTGCCAAGAAATTAAATTGGTAAATCGGTTTTTGAGGAAAAGAAATGGCGCAGTATCTGTCTTCCATATCTCGGTGGACACATGAATCGCGCCGTAAGGGAACGGAGGAAGGTCTTAGTGAAAGGGAGAAAGAGGTGCCGTAGTGGAGGTCTCCGGAATAATTTCGACCCCCTGGGGATCTTCAAAGTCCACTGACATCGCACAGCACACGAACGCCTTTTGCGTTCCGCCTCCATCGAAACGTGGCCGCCGTGGTCGGGTTCAAACCCATGTACTCCTGCTCGGCTACTCCTGAGTAATGACTTTGTTCGTGAACCTCATTATATATCGCGTCGCTGGGATCATCATCATAAAGTCTGCTTCGATATATCGAACACACAGGCTTTCCTGTAGTCATTCGTGCCTCGAACATCAACTGAATAGAACCACCTTCCCAGTAACGTTGTTTTCATCAACGACCACTCAAACTTTCGTACCGCTCTGGCTAATATTGTATATTGACAGGATTATACATATTGTGTTGTTGCTCATTGTGGTTCATGTGCGTCTCGCAGTACCTCTAGCATTTAGCTTCCATCGAAATGCGAACACTGTTACCGCGATCGAACCTGCGTTTTCCGGGTCAGCAGACGAGAACCACAACCACTGAGCCAAAATGGCGGCTGCTAACCACAGAGCGGATCTGTGTGGCGCATGAGCTTGCACTATGAAATGAAGAGAATAAATAAACACCGAATATATTACACGAATTGGCTGCACAGTAGCTTGAGCAATCGCTGGAAGACCGCCTCGCAGAATGTAGTGAAGTGATTTCGTAAAGCACATGTTGGCTGAATGTAAACCATGAAGTCATCAGGAGTTTTATCGAACGAATTTTATGACACATTTGCACTGAAAAACACATATTACACACAACTTCTTACTGCTGACTGAAGACAAGCCTGTGCGCGAAATATGTGCAGGTGAGCTGACAATAAACTACATTTTTTAATGCGCAGAATTCGCACAAGTATGGAAGAATAATTTCCTCTGAGTTCATTGAATTTTCGTGCTTCTTTAAATCTAAAGGAAGAAGTTATTTAAACAATCTGTATATTTCAAAAAAACTGTGGTCGATTGGCCGTGGTTAGGTCAAATACGAGTCAAGAGCGCTTGCACTTTGGGTTCGGTTCGAGGCTTCGTTTTCTAGATTAACAGGCTTCGGAGAAAGATCAGCGAAACCGTACTTAAGCTCCGACCTTAAGAGTGTGGTGGGATAGCATTAACGGGTTAATGCTCACATATACCGAATCGGTGATACTTCACTTAACATTCATAGATCGCGGGAAGTCATCGTACCAAACCTGGCGCGCGGGATGCAGCGGTTGAGCGACGCGTGACTGCACTGCGATGGCAAGTCATCGGTGGGGCTTGTGAGACCCGCATTGCTCTTGTGGGATGTCGTTTCTACTGAAGAACGGATCCCAACATAAAAATGTAACCACTGTTTATTAGATTAGCGGTGGCGGTGGACGAGCATACCAACGCTACTCTCGTCTCGGTAGCGGAAGGAAAGAGCCGCCCTTCCCAGCCGGGCAGCCTGTTTTTGTAGCCACCGTCGGCGACGCATGCCTCGGGTGACGCAGCGGTGGCGCTGTGTTTTATCGGAAACGCAGTCCAGCGTGTAGCCGTGTTACGCTGGGCCGGTTGATAACAAGGCGGAGGTTCCGCAGAAATATGCGCAGAGTGTGTCGATACATCACCCCCCCCCCTGCGGAGTGGAGAGCCCTAAGGGCTTGTAAAAATCTGTGCAGCGTATCCGACGTCCATAGCGTGTAGTGACAGAAGCAGGCTGCGATGTCGGGGGTCGTGGATGGACGCCAGTGGTTGCACTGGTATTTCCTTGTTCGACGGAATCAATGTAGGCTGGCTTCAGCCGGTCGATAGAGACGCGGACGGCGTTCCTATTAACGCGCAGGGTGAAGGTTTTCTTCGTCGCGACGGAGAACTGGATAGGGTCCGCTGTAAGGTGGCTGGAAAGGCCTGCGGACGGTGTCGGCGCGGAGAAAAGTGTGCGTGCACGTTGCCAGATCCTTGAAGACGAATGGGGCAGCCTTACAGTGGTGAGCTGCGTGTTACGTTCGGAGAGCAGCGATGGTGCGTCGGAGTCTGGCGACGAAATCGGTGGGATCTGATATCGCGGTGGTGGATGGCGGTGAAGCAAGAAATTTGCCTGGGAAACGGAGTGGTTCCCTATAGACAAGTGCGGGTGTAGCCTGAATGTCCGGCTTGAAGGTGGCGCGAAGGCCAAGGGCGACGGCTGGAATGGCTTCGAGCCAGGTTGAGTCCGGGTGGCACATGATGGGTGCTTTGAACTGTCGGTGGAAACGCTCGGTCATCCCGTTGGCGCAGGGGTGGTGGCTGGTGATCCTTGAGCCCTCGAACCCGGTGGTCAGAGCGAGAAGCCTGAAAAGGTGCGTTTCGAACTGTCGTCTCTGGTCGGTGGTGAAGCGGCGAGGCGGCCCGAAGCAAGCAATCCAGCTTGCCAAGAAGGCCGAGGCGACGTCATCGACGGTGATTTCCTCGAGGGGCCATGCCTGGGGCCATCGAGTATACCGATCGATGGCAGTGAGGCAGTAGCGATAGGGTCCAGCTGGGAGAAATGGCACTATGATATGAAAGTGGACGTGTTGAAACTAACCAGAGGGTTGGGGGAATACTCCGAGCGGTGAAATGACATGCCTGGTGACTTTAGCGCGCTGGCATTGAATGCACGAGCGCGCTCAGTTGCGACAATCCCGCTGCATGGAGGGCCAGACATAGCGGTCAGCCATGAGAACTGCAGAGGCGCGTATGCCGAGATGACTGAGGTTATGCAGCTGGTTGAAGAGGCCACAGCGATGGGAAAGCGGCACGTAAGGCCTGCTTCGTGCTGTTGACATGTCCCAGTAGATAGTCGTTGTCGATCCGGTGTGTGGGGACTTGTTGCAGCTGTAGTGAGGACCCGCCCTTAAGAAGTTCTTGCAGTTCTACGTCCGTAGTCTGAACCTCGGCGAGCACGGCAGCTGTTATCTGCGAAGAGGTGATAGCTGCCACACGTGAAAGCGCGTCGGCGACCACGTTGTCCTTCCCGCTAACATGCTGGATGTCGGTGGTAAACTGGGCAATGAACGAGAGCTGGTTCTGCTGGATCGGCGGGAGTTTGTCGCGGCGTTGAGCGAAGGCATAGGTAAGAGGTTTGTGGTCGGTGTAGATAGCGCTGTGCTGTGCTACGAGAATGTGGCGAAAGTGTTGAACTGCTTCGTGTATCGCCAGAAGTTATCTGCAGTAAGCTAGCGAACTCGACGAGGCGGCGGTAGTGGTTTCGTTTGTGGGACTGGCCCCGCAAAAGGGGTCGTTTTCCGAGCTGAGAGTTTCTTGGAGAAGAACGCCAAAGGATGCCAGGTGTTGTCTACGCGTTGCATAAGGGCGGCGCCGACGGCGAAGTTAGAGGCGTCCATGAAGAGCCTCAAGGGAGCGTCTGGTACGGGATGGGCAGAAGCATGGCGGTGCAGAGAGCAGCTTTGCATTCTTCGACAAGTTGCGTTAAATCCGGTGTCCACGTGGCGGTGTCGTTTCCTCGTAGGCCAACCAAGGCATCATGGAGGGGAGCCTAGTAGTCGGCTGCGTGTGGCAAGAAACGCCTGTAAAAGTTCAGCATGCCGAGGAAGCGGCGAACGTCTTTAGCGGTCGTGGGTTTGGGTTAGTTTTGCAGATCTGAGATGCGTTGAGGCAGAGGTCGAGTTCCCTCTGAAGAAACCTCATGGCCGAGGAATTTGGCTACTGAAGCGCCGAGCGTGCTCTTTGGGACATTGACGAGTAGACCGTGGTCATCGAGGCGTTGGAAAAGTAGACGAAGGTGCGTGTGGTATTCGTTGGCGTAACGGGAAGAGACCAACATGTCGTCAAGATAGACGAAGCAGAACTCCAGGCCGCGGACGACTTCGTCGATGAAACGTTGAAAGGTTTGTCCAGCGTTCCTCAGTCCAAAGTTCATGAAGGGAAACTCGAACAAGCCGAAAGGGGTAATGATTGCGGTTTTCGGGACGTCGTCCGGGTTGACGGGTATCTGCGTGTAGGCCTTCACCAAGTCTAGCGCGGAGAAAACGTGGCAGCCATAAATGCGATAGGCGAAGTCCTGTATGTGGTGAACGGGGTACCTGTCCGGAATGGTGCGGGCGTTGAGGGCACGGTAGTCCACACAGGGCCTCCAGTCTCCGGTCTTCTTCGGGACAAGGTGGAGTGACGAGGCCCATGGGCTGTCGGAGCGGCGGGCGATTCTTTCACGGAGCATGGCTTCGAACTCTGCTTTGGCTATGCCTATGCGCATGCGGTCCGGGGCAAGGCGACGGGCGCGGCAGAAACCGGGGGGGCCTAGGGTGGTCCGGATGTAGTGCACAGTGGTGTGCTGCACATCACGTGGAAACCCGCTAGGGCGCGTCAAACCGGGAAATTCGGCGAGGATGGCGTGGTACGGTGAATGATTTTCTACAGCGAGTAATTTGATGCTTGGCTGGTGGGTAGTCGTTCGCTGTCCTGGAGAAGAATGTCCCGTTATCGCGTCGATGAGACGGCCGTGGTGGCAGTCCGGAAGGAGGTTGTAGTGAGCCAAAAATTCTGAGCCGATGATTGGCTGGATGACGTCGGCGATGACAAAATTCCAATGAAGGCCACGGCGTAGGTATTTAAGCTGGACGTGCAGGCGGAGCGAGCCGTGAGTTGATTGTGGACCGGTTTGCCGCGGTGAGCTCGAAAGACGTAGGAGGGGGTACCTTGAAGGTGGGCTCGTAGGTAGCAGCAGATGTCGGAACCGCTGTCGACAAGGAACCGCTGCTTTGTAATTTGTTCGGTGACGAAGATGCGACGGCCTCCGGGTTTAGCAGCTCGCAGCCGTGTCTACGAGCTGCCATTGGCGTTTCCCTGATGTCCAGCAGAGCACAGTGGTCGCCATTTTCGTGCTCTGTCCTCGAAGCGTCGATGGTAGTAGCACCGGTCGTCGTCACCAGGCTGCTGCGACGGGGTGGTGTTACGGTACCGGCTTTGCGGATGGCGCGTCGGCTAGTGTTGATACAGGCGTCGTTGAAGGAAGCAGAGCTGTTGATTGATATCGTCGATGCGGCGCCCAAGCTCTGTGGCGTTCAACGGTGCGGCGACAGCCTGGATGGCGGGCGGCAACTGCGGCAAAGGGACCTCGATGACGCGGTCTGCGATCTCGGTAAGTTGGTCGCGAGGTAGTGTAAGCTGGGCCTGCAGAATTGCCTGGACGTGCGGGGGAAGTCGTTGAAGCCAAAGTGCTCGCACTAAGGAATCCTGAACTTCCATGTTGGCTGCGCGAGCACGCATGTGGGGGAGGAGCTGCAAGGGTTGCGTTCGGCAAATTCTGCGGACTGAAGTCGTCGCACCTTCTGGGCTTCAGAGAGTGACAGGCGGCGGATGAGTTCAGTCTTGAGGTGTTCGTAAAGGTTGACCGTTGGTTGGTTGGCAACGATATTCCGAACCTCGTTGGCATAGCGGGCATCGAGGTGGGCGACGACATGATCGTAGCGGGTCTGGTCTTGCATGATGTGTGCGAGGGAGAACTGGGCCTCGACCCATAAGTCGGGCGAGTCGGCCCAAAACGGCGGAAGCTTGACAGCGACATGCCAAACCTCGTGCGGGGCAGCGTGCGGGATGCCGTCTGCCGGTGTTTTGATGTCCTCGGCGGAGCCGGCGGGATGCTGCTGCATGGAAGCACTAAGTTGGCCGCGCCGTTCCTGAGGCTGTTGCTCTTGCTTGTTCATGGTGGTGCGTTATTGTCCGTTGTCCGGGTCACCAGATGTGGGTTGTCATTTCTGCTGAAGGGCGGATCCCAACATAAAAACGTAACAACTGTTTATTAGATTAACGGTGGCAGCGGACGAACATACCAACGCTACGCTCGTCTTGGTAGCGGAAGGAAAAAGCCGCCCTTCCCAGCCGGGCAGCCTGCTTTTGTAGCCACCGTCGGCGACGCATGTCTCGGGTGACGCAGCGGTGGCGCCGTGTTTTATCGGAAACGCAGTCCAGCGTGTAGCCGTGTTACGCTGGGCCGGTTGATAACAAGGCGGAGGTTGCGCGGAAATATGCGCAGAGTGTGCGCCACACTCTTCCCGAGCAACCTCTCGCGAACATTCATTAAAATAACTGCCACACACATGCCACGGTGGCACTTTGCTCAGAATACGGGGACCACACAAACTGACAAACAAAAACTTTTTATGCGAAGCATACTACTTTAGCTACCACTTCAGCCCTTCACCGTGGTTATGCGCCTCCAAATCACGTGATACATGACGTCACACCACGTGACACGATGACGTCACGACAGTAGAGAAACGGGGGCCAACCTCGCGCCGTCGCTGTGGTTGTGCGCCTCCAAATCACGTGATACATGACGTCACACCACGTGACACGATGCCGTCACGACAGTGGAGAAACGGGGGCCCACCTTGCGCCATCGCTGTGGTTGTGCGCCTCCAAATTACGGGACACGATGATGCTTCGCATTCTCCAGGCTTAACCAAGTTAAGCCTCAGCCATTTTTTTGACTGAGTGAAAGCTTTAGTGTGCGCACACAAAAAGTTAAGTCTGTATAACACAACAGATATATATATATATATATATATATATATATATATATATATATATATATATATATATATATATATTTCAACCCAGAGCTTGGCCAACGAACAGACATTAAAATCAGGGGGGCATCGGGGGGTTTCAGATTCCCGATCGTTATTGACAAGGGATATGACACCAGGGCCTCCAGAGTGCGAGGCTAGCACGCTAACCAAACCGCTACACCACCTCGATGGTTTCGAATGAACAAAGGCCCGTCTAGTAAATACGGTGTTGTCTTAGAGCGGTGCTTTAGAGACATTACTGTGGTGTATATTAGCAATTATGAGCACCAATGTTACCGAAGTCGCAGTTAAGCGAGTAGCAAAGTACCTTTCCGCTACTTTTCCTCTTCGCTCGGTCCGCCCGTTTCGCCATTAGGCGGCGCCCACTAAAGCCGCTCCCTCCTCCTCCTCCTCCTCGCAATGTACGCCACTGCCCCAACAGATAGCGCGCGACGGAAGCGCTCCCCGCTCGTCTCGTGAGGGCGCAGTGGGGGCGTTCGGGGACGCAGGAATTATGCGGTGAGCGGCGAACAACGCAGCGCACCTCGAAGCTTGCGGCTTGCTGTCCGTTCGTTCGGCGCGGAAGCTATGCTGGCGTTTGTGGCATGGAGTTTGTTGAGAACAATGTTTGCTTTGTTTGTTGGAGTTTAACGTCCCAAAGCAACTCAGGCTATGAGAGACGCCGTAGTGAAGGGCTCCGGAAATTTCGACCACCTGGGGTTCTTTAACGTGCACTGACATCGCACAGCACACGGGCCTCCAGAATTTCGCCCTCATCGAAATTCAGCCGCCGCGGCCGGGATCGAGCCCGTATCTTTCGGGTCAGCAGCCGAGCGTCGTAACCACTGAGCCACCGCGGCGGGGCTGTTGAGAACAATGCGCCGACAAACTACAACTGCAAGTTGAGTTTAGGTTAGAAGTGTGAAAAAAAGGAGAAGAGGAAAGTGGAGGAGAAGGCGCTATGGCGAAGCGTAAGGGTCCTGCTAATTTTTTAATTCTCTTTTCAGTGGTGGTTGGCACATTTCTTTTCTATCACTTCAAAATTTTACGGTTAGTCTTAGTAAGAATCACTGAAATGTTTTCTGAGACCCGAAACAGCGAAAACTATAAGTCGCAGCACTACGCAAAGGCTGAAAGGAAAAGACAAATCGGTTCCCTGAAACCACGAGTCAATCCAGAGCTGGCCTCTCACAGCGAAGGCTAGACAAAAGCGACACGCAACATCAACGACGACTCTAGCAGAGCGTGGGGATCGATTCTTTCAGGTCTGTGTCGTAAACTGAGCAAACAACGACCTCTGAAAATAATTTTAAAGGCCTCCAGCCACTTTCCTTCCTTCTATTGGTTTATTTCTCTCTCCTCCTCTACTCGAATCAATGGACAGCCAGATTTTAAGCGCTGCCCATGACAGTCTTAGCAGCTTATGTTCCATAAATCCGTTATAACGAACTAAATAAAACATACCACCAAGTGTTAGTGTTACTGGCAGTACACGCTTTCTGAGCACGTGCGGAAACCTGTGGTATATTTCGAGGAAAAAGCAAAGGGTTAAAGTTCTTTCCATAGCTTTTGGAAACAAGTCTACAGAGCAGCGGCAGCTGCGATGCGATCGTTTATGTTCATTTCATTCTCCGTGCTCTAACGGCACCCCTTTTATGAGTCATTGGCGGAAGCGCGCTATGGCCAATCTCGGATGTCCAAAACAGCCACGTGTTGTAAAACCTGCGCATATGTTGCTGATAGAATAAAAAATACATTGGCACATGTTGCTGATAGAGTAAAAAAACACATGTGTCACGTGCACTTTTTTTGGAAGCGAAGAGCAAAACAGAGTAATCAATCGGAAGCATATATTGTCGAGGGAAATGGACGCCCTTGAGTTAAGATCTGCTTACACCCAGATAAAAAAAAAAAAAAACCTTGACACGTGCAATGCGCAGCAGCGATCACGAAAGCGACGCACATGACAGAAATGGCCATGCGTAGTATCGAATGATGCGCACAAGGCCTCCATATAAACAAGCTCGGCCCATGGAATCTTGAACACATGCAGGAAAACTGTTTTAAAGTGCATATCAACTTGCTGGAGTGGCACAACTATAACCTTTTCGCAGTACGTACAGGAGCCAAGCTTTAATAATGGCATCGTTTATGGCCATGGTCGGCGTACTTCTGGCATGCTCGCCGGCCGTCTTTGCATCGTCAAATCGTAAGACTGGCATACCTGCATAGTTGCAGAGTAGTGCACGACCTTTACCTTCTATTTAATTTGTCTTGTTCTTCGTGCATGCTTGTATAATAGCTAAACATTTTAAAAATGGAAATGCGGGTTAGTCTTCTTTTGCCTTCTCGACAAGTGCTGAACGAATTGTTGCTAATAGCTCTCCCCTGATGGTCACTCTCAACTATAAGCAGCAATTCAAGCACATATATTGCTTCTTTTTCTGTATTTATTTGTTTTTTCTTGCATGCTCCTTATGGTTGTGAGGTGGCTGCGCAATTATTTTGACCTTCAGGAGATCTTTGCTTGAATAATTATTAATATTTTACGTTCTCTTCACAGTCAACTGCGCCAATTTAACGATAAGCAACGTATTTGGAATTGGGGACGTAAGTACCTTTTGTTCGTTGCTATAATGGACACCTTATACACCTGTCTGAGAGCCTTGTGTGTGGTTGAAGCTATTCACTGAGCTGACACGTCCACTAAAAAAAAACATCAAACAAAACGTTGAAGCGTAGAAGAACGTTCCATTAGTTAGGTGCAACAGTGTCAACTATTTTTAGAGTGCGCAGCTTTATTTGACTTGCTTTCAAGCTCAACATGGGCACGAGCACAAGTAAAATGAAATGCGCTAGAAGGTAAAAAGAGACTCACAGTTTACGACAACTTGTAGCTAGCGTTGTTGGCATGGACAACGTCTTGCTGCTGACGAAAGACGTTGCAGCCCTGGAGGGAACGCGATTCTGTTTTATTAAGCACCTATCTACTTCGGGCCCTTAGGCGACTGCGTTGCCAAGAAGCTAAACGGCGGCGAAGCTATCAGCTGCTGTCGATGTTCATGGTGCAGAAGTATTGGGTTTAAGCGCAGCGCTTTCGTGGCCGCACAGCCAAGTGCATCTATAGTACATCCGGCGGACACATTTTTGGTTGTTGTAATGCCATGAAAGCTTATGCGCAAAAAAAGACGACACGAAGACAGAAGACACGGCAGGAGCAGCGCTCGTCCGGTCGTGTCTTCTGTCTTCGTGTCGCCTTTTTTTGCGCATAAGCTTTCATGTCATTACAAGTATCAAGCCAACTAGCCCGGCAAAATCTCTTGCCGAAGTTCCTTTTTTGTTGTGTGCTGAAAACTTTTCGGTGTATGAATAAGCTAATGCTTCAAAAGTGGGTCGCGCAGCAGAGACACCATCAGGTCCTGCCTTGGCTGGCCCAAAAACAAACCAATTATAAGCAGTCGTTAATAGACGGGATTTATATCGTAATCAGTGCACATTTTTTTCCTGCTTTACTCTGAGACAATATGTTTAAATGCATTCTCTAATAACGGATATTCGTCATTTTTTCGCCAGTGCCTGGGTAACAATGGAGACTTCTGCACCTATCCCTCTGTAGGTATCCTGTTATATTACTGCATGTTATAATGTTATAAGGAACTACATGTTATTATTTATACATAAAAGCATCTGGGGCGCTATGCAGGATGCTCCGAGTTTGGCGAAACTCGAGATCTCCCCAAGCTCTGGCGATGCCCTCGGGTGAATGAACTAAAGGTATCAGGGCATAATTCATAAGTCAGCGTGCCTCTAGTATGACCAGATTATCTGGACTCAGACTGTATTTATCATCACGTGGGCGTCACCAAATGTGCTTAGCGGGTTGTCGACAAAGTATGCCTGCGTGGTAACACTGGTGGTGCCTTATTTCATTTGTTTGTCGTTCCAGCGAGTGCATTACCTGTTCAAGCAAGTAATGGAAAGAATGTTCTTAATGAATTTTTATTATGCTTTTACGGCTCTTCATAAACATTTTATGCTATTCAAGATGCGCATTGAATGCGGTCTAGAATAACGTAATTCTTTACATTCTTTCTTCTACCATGAGGGAATCTATGGTGTGTCAACAACTGTGATGGCTTTGACTTCATGAAAACATTTCAGGTAAGGCGGAGGATCCTGCTTTCACATGACGTGGCAGAGGGCGCAGGTAATTTGAATGAAGCGGTGATTCTATAGGTCAGCTTTTAGGGGTCATATGTGAACAAAGGTACCTAAGCGACTACGGTCGCGATGCAGGAGCGGCGAAAAGTTGTCGGTTTCTGTGCACATCGCCGATGTTTTTTTCCTTTTAGCAACAGCTAAGCGCCAGTTCGGCATTTTACTAACAGCAGCCACTTTCGCATGTTGCATCGGTTGGAATTGAATATATAGATGGAAAATCGACGATTCGAATTAGGCATGTATGTATTAATCTCGCCATTCCACTTCCAAAAGTCACAAAACGTACTTTAGCGTGTTAACATCCAGCTTACTGTTTTTCGCCGCTTCTTTGGACTTTCGGGGCCAAAATTGTGATCTTAAGTATCGCGCATTTGAATAGTTTTTGAGCTTACGCCAAGTGAAATTGTGTTAATGAAGATTAATTACAGCCTAACTACAGCTAATTTTGTAATAAGGGATTGTAGGCAGTTACGGCTGATGACTAGCTGGCTTCTAAATATTTTTGACCTATTTTATTCGTAGCGCCGTCCTATGTTGCAAGATTACGCAAAATAGCCACACATAGAATGACCGGAAATTTAAGATACTCACCTCTAGTCATATAATATTAAATTGAGGTTTTAGCTGTTTTCCACAGGCCAACCCTCGTTTAGCCTTTGCTTAGGTCGCATACTCATTTCACAATAAAACTGTCCCATAGCAAACTCCTTGGTAATAAAAGAAACAACGCTAGCAAGCTATGCTGCCCTAAACAAACCATTGCTTTATTTATACCTATACTCGCCTTCACGATTCAAATTGTTTTTTCGTTAAAAATGAACTACCCGAAACCTTAGCTAGCAGTGACTGGCATACGTTTTTCAGTTTCCAAGCGTTTGATCGGGTCGATAAATAATTTTTTTTCCCCGTCTAGCGCCTGTGAAACATTTAAGGTAGTGATTGTACGGGGTTTTTCCACGTGCCCCAGTTTTCCTGGTTGAGGCAAGGTAACCTTGTTGATTGCTTGATCACCTCTAGATTAGATTTTGAAGGAACTCCTATTCAAATGTATGTGTTTTCGACACATCAAACGACGTCTGTCATGCTGCCGCGAAAATTTAAACGTTCCTCATTATAAGCACGGTCGTTCGTAGTCTTGGGAAAAGCGATCCACCACTTCTGCACAGCTGGTCGGAGATATTCCTTGTAAAGCGGCTCAAGTTGTCTGGTGAGCTGCAATGTACCGGTCTGAGCCGACTATTTCCTTTAAACTCCCGGTGCTCTACAATAGGAGTGCACAGAGCACTTGCTTTTCGGCTGTGAGCGATTAAGGCCCGCATCGCAGTGTCGGCGGACATGGCTCGTCGCCTACATCGACGCGCAGCCAGCGCATCGATGTGTCCGACAGCCGAATATGAGGCCAGCCTGCTCCAGTCAGTCATAAACATTTGCCGCTGCTCGAAGCGATGGCCCAAGCTGCTACTACTGCTGCCGCCGCCATGACAGTGCCGAGCTGAATTCGGGGGCTTTGACCGTTGACGAGCTTATCCTGAGTTGGCCTACTGCTTAAAACTGTTGTAGCACCCCTCGAGCCGCGCTCTGGTGGCGGGACTCGGCACGGCGCCGGACAAAAAAGAAGAGTTTGGCGCAAGGCCGCTGCAGCACGAGCAGCGCAATAAAAAAGTTTGAACCTCAGTGCTGTCGGGGCTGGTTCTTCCACGCCTTATCATCGACAGATTTGGTTACCCGGCATCGAACACGCAACCAAAACCTCCTACGTGGATTCCGCTGGCTCTTCCAACCTTTCTAGAGGCGGCGACACATCCCAGGAGGCTCCTTCTCGCGGCGCTTCGTTGGCCGCGTTCCAACCAGTCAACCTGCCTCCAGTTTGGCTCAATAGCCCCCGTTCCTGGCTCTTACAGGTTGAGGCGCATTTCTAGTTGCGGCGTATCACCTGCCAGGAGAACAAGTTCCTCCATCTGGTGTCCTCCCTGCCTCCTAACGTAGCCGAAGAATTAGCGGCCGCACGTCACCGGACACGGCCCTACGCTTGGACACTTTGAAGGTGGCTGTCGTCGACAGCAAGTCAGCGTCCGAGCGCAGCAGGCTCCAGCAGCTCCTCACCACTACAGAGCTTGGTGCCACCCGTCCTTCGCAGCTCCTCCGTCGCATGCGCCAGCTGCTTGGATACCCCGCCTCCCAGCAGGACACTCCTCTGTGTGAGTTGTTTCTCCACAGTCTTCACCACAACATGGTCCTCGTCCTCGCGGCCGCGGAAGATGTCTCATTGGAAAAGCTCGCCGAACTTGCTGACCCTGTTGCGGCCTACTCATGGCACGTCACCCTTAGCGCCGTGACCATTCTGCCTCTAGCTACTACCGCAGCCTCCCAGCTTGTGAGCATAGAAGGTCGACCGGATGCTCTTGCCAGGCGGCTCGATGTCGCTCCCTTGCCTCGCCGTTCTCTGCCGATGTTCAGGTCACGCCACCGCTCCCTCGCAACTTCGGGCTCCCTGGAGCCCCCACCATCCGACACGCGGCCAGTCAACTCGCCCGCGGCTGTTTACTGGTACCACCGCACCTTCGGCAGCTCTGCCCGCAAGTGCATCCACCCTTGTCCCTGGTCGGGAAACGCTGCGACTGGCCACGTACATGCCGCCTCTTTCACGTTTCCGACACAATCACTCGTTTTCGTTTCATGGTCGACATGGAAGCCGAAGTCAAGGTCATAGCTACCTCTTGAGCTGATCATCGTCGCAACTGAGGGACCTCCGCGCTCCAAGCGATAAACAACTACCCCATTCGCACGTCCCGCCAAAGGGCCCTTACGCTTAACCCTGGATTGCGCCGCACGTTTCGTTAACTTTTCACTATCGCTGACATCTCGCAAGCTGCTCTCGGCGCTGATTTCCTCAGTTTGTTCAACCTCGCGGTAGACATACCAGCTCATGGCCTCACAGATCTCCGCAAGCACCTCTACGTCAACGGCGCACTCTCTACCGCTGCCTCGACGGGGCATCAAGGTCTCGTCGCCGTTTCGCCGCATGCGAAAGATCTCACTGATTTTCCCAGCCTTACAAAGCCACACACAGGAGAATCACTCGTGAATCACTCGATCACCCACCACATCGTGACCTCTGGACCTCGGGTTTTTGCACGCCCTCGTCACCTGTCTGGAGGACGTCTCGCTGTCGCTCGCCGTGAGTTTCAACCCATGCCTGAACTCGGCATCGTGCGTCCTTCCTCCAGCAACTGGGCATCGCTACTCCACATGGTGCCAAAGAAAAATCAGGGCGACTCTCCACGACACCATGCGGCGATTACCGCGCCCTGGAAAAATCCGGGCGACTGGAGATTCCTGTGTGGCTTCACCATCAGTGGCCTTGCTGGATAGGGAGATAACCCTTTCGGCCAGTTTTCTTAAGGCGAGCAGGCGATATGAATCTTTGGCGTGATATCAGCGTGACCGTTGAGGTTGTCGTGGTTTTGTTTGTGCGCAGTTTTTTGGAAGTGTAATTGACGGTTGCATCACGGTGCACGCGAAGGGACAGTGGGTGATTGTGTTTTGGGTTATTTTCGCGGTTGTTGTGTTTTTGTGCTTGTCTCACTGTGGGCCGAAGATACTTATATAGGCCTCTTCATGTGAATAAAAATTCAGTTGATAGTCTGCGCCCGTGTCGCGCCTTCTCGTTCTGTGTCTTCGTTTTTTTGCGCAGTTTTCAGTATGAATTCCTACCAACTAGCCCAGTTTACCGTTCTTATTATCGACTGGAGACCATGTGGCGATTACCGCGCCCTCAGTGCCAACACCTTTCCAGACCGCTATCCTCTTCCTCACATTCAGGACTTCACATCGAACCTGGCTGGGTGCACGATCTTCTCTAAGATTGACTTGGTGAATGCTTACCATCAAATTCCCGTGGAGCACGTTGATAATCCGAAGACGACTATTTCCACGCCATGCGGCCTCTTTGAGCATGCTAGGGTGCCTTTTGGATTGCGCTACGCCGCACACACTTTTCAGCGTGCTTACGTCGCCAGCTCATCCAGTTCTGAAAATGAAGCTTACCCGCGCACCCTCTTCCGCCGACTTGATGAATATGGGCTCGTCATGAACACGAACAAGTTACTCTTCGGCATCGAAGAGTAACTACAATACAGTTTCTAGGCCAACTTGTCTCTGCACAAACCATTCGACCTCTCGACAGCAAAGCCAAGGCTACGCAAGATGTTCCGCCCCTCGCGTCACTTAATGAGGTCCGAGAATTTTTGGGCCTTCTGAACTTTCATCGCCGTTTCCTCCGGAAGTGCATCCATTTCCTGAAGCCTCTGACGGACATTTTGGCTACCAAGAAAGATACTGCTGCGCCATTTGAGTGGACTGATGACACTGCATCTGCATTCCCTGCTGCCGAGAAGGCGCTCGACGACGCCACCTTGCTGATACATCCAGTTCCTGTCGCTCCACTCCTCTTCGTCACCTATGCATCAAGTACCGCCGTAAGCGCTGTTCCCGAACAGCACCCCTCCTCTTTACTTGGCGGTCTCTTGGCTTTTTCTCACAAAAGTTGAACACACCTGAGACTTAACAGAACACCTTCGCACGATGTACCTCACCATAATGCATTTTCACCACTTCCTGTAGGGGCGAGACTTCCACGTCGTCACAGACCATGAGCCCTTGACGTCTGCCTTCCAACCGAATCGCGGCAACTACACTGCACGCGAAATCCGCCAAATGAGTTTTATCTCCGAGTTTACAGGGGATCTCCGTCTCGTCCGCGGGCCAGAAAATGCGGCAGCTGATGCACTTTCATTGCGTCCAAATAACCAGTGGACATGGAGGAGCAAGCGGCTGCACAGCGCAACAACCCAGAGCTGCATCGTCTTTGCGCCTCACCCACATCCCTGTCCTTCATTAAATTCCGCTGCCGTTTTCCTACAACTTCATTACCTGCGAGACATTCACTTGTGTAACGCGCCCTTACGTACCTTGCGTATTTTTAAACAGCGCGCGACGCAGAAGCTGGTCACATCTCGCCTTCTTTGCTGGTCGCCACCTCGCCTTGCATCAATGCCGACGTCCTCCTGGGCATTCGCTCACCACTGAAGGTTGACCTAGGCTGCTCTTCTGCTGGGGCTAGTCCATGGTGTTCTCCTGCGCCTCCCTGGGAAATTTTTCTCTCCTGCGTCTCCTCCACGCATACACTATGCTTCCATCTACCTCCGAGACCGGTGCAACACATTTCAACACATTACTCCTGTCATGCCTGCTGCCCGTCCCCCTGAGTCCGTGTTTGTAAGCCAAGATCTGGCAGACATGGCGGGAGCCATGTCTTTGTCCGCTATGATCACTTCCGTCCACCCCTAACGCCAGCCTACCATGGATCGTTCCGTGTGCTCCATCGTGCCACAAAGACCATCACGGTCGATATCAATGGCCGTGAAGACATCGTGTCTGCTGACAGACTAAAACCAGCCTACGTTGCCGTTACTCTGCATGTGGTCCCTCCAGTTACTCTTGCTTCGACTGTGCCACCATTCTGCGCGGCCTCCTCCGAACACGTCTCCTGGACACATCCTGTGGCGTCCGCTCTACAAGGGGAGCACTGTAGTACCCCCCGCTCCGCGCTCTGGTCGCAGCCAGGGCACAGCGCCGGAAAAGGAAGAAGAGATTGGCGCTATGCCACCGCAGCCCGAGCAGCGCAATAAAAACAGTTCGAACCTCGACGCTGTCGGGGCAGGTTCTTCCTCCGCTTAGTTCTGACACTGTAATAGCTTCACAGGCCTGGTTTCTTATACTTAAGCGTGTTCACGATACGGTTTAATCACACCATCGTGCTTGCTGGCTAGAAAAGAGCCTCGCTGACAGACATCAATAATCTTGGCCGTCGAAATATAACAGGCACAACGGACGTCATCGCTGATGAATCTGAGCATCACTGTCGAAAACATAAAGCGTTATCTGTCCTCGCGTTCATAACTAAGAGTGCGATGGCATAAAAGCACCACAACCTGATCTAAAAGCACGCAGTACAGATGAAAGCTGTCGGCGCGTCAGGGCATCTGATTGCTAGGCGTTAAACACGGATGACAACGATGAAGGAATAGTCCTGTTGAGCATACGCTATTCTCCAACAGCATCGTATCACAGAGTTCTGTCAGCTGGCATGGTCGTGCTCTCATCGAAATTAAAGAAAGTGTTGGGGAGAGAATGCACCGCGTGCGCACCGTTGACATCTGACCGTTCACTCGACCGTTCACATCCCACGCATATTGCCGCAGACAGGCTTTTGACAGGCTGGAAAACGGCGTGGCAGACGACTTCCGGCGATTGTGTATATAGATATTGAATAAATCACGATATTTCTATTTGCAATATCGTGTTGGTAATATTAAGTGCCGCGGGCATTTTGCATCGCGCAGTCTGATCTGTTGCAAACGTGGGCGCGGCACGCGTAGTGTGCGCTTGTTTTGACATACGCGGCTTTATATCGACATTTTATTGTCTGCTGCTTTCGTACGTTCCACGCTACTTTCTTGAACTGACTGTCGTAGCGCAAATCCGAGGAAAACTCAGGCGAGCACAGAACACGGTGTATCCTGCATATACGTCCTATTACAGATTTGCGACGTCGACTTCGCCTTGTATTTCATTTTCTTTCAACGTGTGTCTTCCATCCTATCTGCAGATGCCGTTCACGAAGTTCGTCATTAAACTTGTTGGGGTAAGTGCTATATTTGATAAAACACTTTTGCAGTTCGTTATAGTTGTTTTCTGAGAAAGTTCGAAAAGATCGGATCGGATGAATTTTTCTGCGTGTGCCTCCTCATAAAGACCACCATATGATGCAGTTTCTGCCGCATGTTACCACATGCCTCGTTACTGCCAAGACAGCAGGTGTGGAATGAAATGCAGCGGAGAAATATGATGCATGTACACTCTATAACATGTTTCTCATATTCCCCAGGCATATTGTTGTATATCTCATACGAACATTAACTTTCATTACTTTCAGAAACGAAAACAATGACACAAAGGTGTAAAAAATACGACAAAACATTTTCTAGTTCAGCCTTATTGGCTGATTCTTCTGTTGTTTAGTAGTTTTGTAGTATTCTTCTGAGGTACTGTAGTTTTTTACTCTAGTACTGTTATGCAGATGAAATTCTGTTCCTGCTACACAAACTTCTGTTGTTACTATAAGTTTTCGTCCTAAATATGTGACAGACTTTTCTGCTTAGTTTGGGCATTTACAGGACATTCTCGTTTATATAGTGCGTGCTAGTGCAAGCCCCTCAACTTTTATGAACTGTATTGTTATGAAATTTGGTGCCAGCCTCCAAGAATAATTTCATTTGGTACAGAAAAAAAAATTCAAAAAATGTTGCGATTACGGAGCCAGCACAAAGAAGTCCAGGACGAGACTCACGAGGAGTACACACACCACAGCGGGTGCTCCTTCACCTCCTGCCTCGCTATGTCTACAGCGCCGACTGATATTTCCAGCCAAAGTAGACGTCGCGTTTTCTTTCAGTGACAAAGGACTAACAAGACGACGGGCCGAAAGAGCGTCTTGAAAATCCGGAGGCAGAAACGCAGATGTTTCATAAATTCCAGTGCAGCCCAAATCTGCAGCTTAAAATCTCATTTTGAATTTCCCTTCACCGCTCCCATACACACAACAACATGCGCGTATAGAAAAGGCAGACGCGGCATGGAAGAAGGTGACCGACACTCGTGACTTTTTCTTACTTGAATATTTTCATTTGTTTAGTGCGCACTGAAGGGCATTGCCACACAAGGAACGCCACAAGAAGCTGTGAAGGCATTGAAAGGAATTTGACTAATTCTCTTGAACACCCTTGGCTTAGGTAAGTGAAAGTATTCCTTCCCAACTACTCATTTGAAAACGGTTTGGTTTGGTTTGGTTTATGGGGTTTAACGTCCCAAAGCGACTAAGTCTATGAGAGACGCCGTAGTGGAGGGCTCCGGAAATTTCGACCACCTAGGCGGCCTTGCCCGCTTAACCCGGAGAGCCTTTGGAAAGCTATCCTTCTAGGAAGTTGGAAGAATAAAAGAGCGAATAAAAATAACACTTTACGCAAGGTTCCTTGTACATTTGCATGTATATTTTTCCACACAATGCACATACCGTCGAGCTGCTTCTACACAACGTAAAGTTTTAAGAATCAGGATGGTGAAATGGGCAAAGAAACTCACGCCGTCAGAACTGTGGTATAATGTTTCTTAGTCTGGATTTAACAACTTTACCATTGAAGACTCAAGCGAAATGTTCTGCAAATACAATTATTTGTTCATTGTCAGCTGCCATTTGGTAATGGACACCTCGCGTGTTTTGATTAGTGGAGCAGTGCTGGCCATTACAATAGCAGAAGTATTTTTCTCAATTAGGTAAATTGTTCAGTTCCTCGTGCAGAGGTTTTTCCTAAAAGGCGTTCTGGAGGTATTAGTGAATTTTTTGGGAAAATGTTCAAGGAACGGACGGAAGCCTGAAGCTATACAAGAGAAACGAGTGAGGCGCGCCCCGCTCGGAAATGCGGCCGAGCCACATAGTGGCAACACATGTCAGCAGTGCTGTGTGACTTTGTCTTGGCTTTGGTGCGAGTGGTCCTGGCGCTAGAGCGGCCTCGCAGAGAGGAAAACGCTGCAGACAACGCATCGACCTTGTTCGCGGGGCGACAAAATATTTTAAACCCACTCCGCCCGCGGTAACATCAACAGGACCACTCGAGTGGTTGGTTGCCGTGTGATTGACATTTCCTAAGATATTAATATGCCCCCCCCCTACCCGCTCCCACCCCCGCTTGGGGCGAACTTTCATCATCACATAGATAAATAAGGGCAATAATCGGTGAATATCCCACGATCAAGCGCACTGTGATAAGTTCTGCAAAACTGTTGAGTGCCTAATTAATAGCGGCTTAAAAGCAGCAGCTGATTCGTAGAGGACGGTATGAACTAGCAAAATTATTTCGCAAATTCTGTCAGGAAAACTTGCAGGACAGTGACTGCTTGCTTCTTTTATCCACCCAATGCAAAGTACACACAATTACGACAGAATTATTTTGAACAACATCATTTTTCTTTTAAAATAAACATCTTTAAATCCATTTAGGAGAACGCTGTTCAGGGCTAGTTGGTTCATGATCGAAGAAAAACGAAACTGCTAAAAATGAGCAGGACGAAAGCCAAAGGAAACCAAACACTCTGCGCCCGTGGTGTTTAATTTAGTTCCTTTGTCTTTCGTCCTCGTCATTTTGCGGAGTTTTTCCTTTGTTTTAAAACTACCCCGTTTTGGACAACCTTAACATTCTTTTATCCCAGAGCGCCTTGACGCCGAACAGCTGTCATCATGTTGTGTTTATATTTGTGCGTTGATACGTCAAGCACAGCTAGCGTAGTAAAGTTGCTGAAAACGGACACTATTCCGTTCATCAACGTGTAAAAGCAGTTTCGCTGGTTCTTTCGCAATTTTAGTATCCTGATCAACATAGAGTGTTCATGTGGGGTTTAACACGACTGGTGTCACGCAGGCGATGTGCTGAAGAAAGTGACAGGGACCGGCATGTGGTGCAGCAGCTGTAAGCGGGTTTGCAAGGATCCTCTGCACCTCAATCAAGGTGACACAGGACTCCTCGCCAAGGTAGGCCATAATTGTGGATTCTAGATAATCTAGCATCAGGTTGTGTTAAAGAAACGGTAAGAGATTAACGCTGTTAAACCGTGTAGACGTGCTGAAGCATGCGTTCATTCTTCTCCTCTTCTTTCTAGCACCTGCATGTGCACGCAACCGCGTTTCTGGTTCTTCATCTTTACACCCTCTCTACATCGTGCCAGATTGCTCGGAGGCTTCACATAAGATTCTTGGATGGGTTTGACACCCATAATTAGTGCTTTCGCTCTAAAGTAGCCGACAGGTGTCGTTATCATGAGTAGGTCTGAATCGCAGAAGAACTGAGGATTGGGCGAGTTGGTGGTGATCCATCGTACAAAAACCAGCGCTTACGAACAAGGACAGAGGACAAGGTGAAACAGACTGACGGCGCTGAACTTACAACTGAATTTTATTCATACGTACGCAGTCAATTTATACATTTACACAGACATGCGCAAAGACATCTTGTCAAACCCGGATACACTGTTGCCACTCACAAGCGTAAAAATAGAGAAAACAAAAAACATCAATAATCCATTCAAGACACGTGCGTCATTACCTCACCCTCCCTACCCAGAATGAAGCAGGCTCATTTCGCTCCCTGACAAGCTAATCGAAGATTTGCTTACGCATCCCTCGCCCTTCCTGATGGTGTGGAATGCGTCCGCGATCTCCCTCGTGCGCTGATCGTGATGTACAAACAACACTTCCGTGTCAAGAAAATACGGAACACATTCACACGTGAGGCAGTGTTGTGCTACATTTCTATTATCTTTGCTGCTGACCGAATTGGCATGTTGTGTGAGGCGAATGTTGATACACCGGCCCGTCTTGCCGATGTACACACGGCCGCAAGACAAAGGGATAAGATACACCACTCCCTTCCTACAGGCAACGTACTTGTTTCCATGCTTAACTTTGCAAACGTTCTTACTATCCTTCCCCTCGCGTTTCTTCTGCACTGCAGCCCCTACTTTTGCTAGTTTATTGGGAGCAGAAAAAACCAGGCTTACTTCCTATCGGGCCCCTACTCTCTTTAGCCTGTGAGATACTGCGTGAATGTACGGCATAACTGCCACATTTCTTTCTTTAGAACCTGTACTAAGTTCTGAGGAGTGGCCCGACGCCTTCACCTTTTTGGATGTCTTTTCAGCACAGGACACGATAAGGGCCTCCGGGTACCCTGCATCCCTGCACCTGCTTGCCTGCGTGAGGAGGCTGTTTCCCATCCTATGGTGGCATGATGTAGTCACAGCCATACCAAGGCGGCTCTTAACAATACGTGTTTTTACAACTTTAGAATGGAAGGAGCCATAGTTGAGCAACGGTTTCGCGCTCCGAGGGGAGTACTCCCAACAGACATGATTCGGTTCAAAGGTTAATTTCAAATCTAGAAACTGCAAGGATCCCTGTTGAGGCACTTCATGTGTAAACTCTAGTCCTGAAGCATTGCGGCCAAAAACATCAAGGACCGTCAGTCTGTTTCACCTTGTCCTCTGTCCGTGTTCGTAAGCGCTGGTTTTTGTACGATAGGTCTGAATCGTAGTATAACTTAGATCAAAATCTGTTTCTTCTACATCAGTGGCCAGTGATGACAAAGAGTGATGGATTAAAGAAGAAAATAAGTGAAATTCTCTGGAGCGCTCAAAACAGTTTTTGAGTGGTCAACAGTTTATATTGAACAGTATACACAAGATAAAGTGTTAGCTTTCATTTACTCTCTTTTGTTATTATTTCTATCCTTGGCCACCTTCGCGAGGCAAACTCTGAGCTGTCATAAACAGCTGCAACTCAAAAGAGACTTTATTAGTGCCCGCGTGAGGAGTCCGTCTTATTTCTCTGTTCTTCCGTTTAGCTGACTTCTACTTAGGAAAGGGGACAGCGATGCGTGCTTCCCGCGGTAAACAAAATGTGAACGAACGCTTCGGGAGAATTTCACACCTCAATGAGCAAATTACAAGGGGTATGTTACTCTTTGCTAAACAAAGGTACAAAGCCACAGCTACTAACCGGTACATTTTACGAGTGTTTTCGAGAACCATTGAGGTAAAGGCGAGCGATTATGATTCAACTTAGGCCAGCCATACGGCGTACGTTTTTCTCACGGCACCATCATCACCAACACATGAAGAAACACGACGCCAAAATTAACAACGGCGCAAAGCCGGACAGAGCACCTGAGGCAACGGGGCCAACGCATCTCAGGCAGCAAGCGTAGAGGATTGGCGGTGGTTGCAACGGCTCGCGCGGGTCGAAAATTAGAGATAAGGAGACATCTGTTAACACCTTTAAGGAAGGTTTTCGCCATTAGCAAGAAAGGAAATGGCTTCAACTTTCCATCCGATGGCTGTCTTCTAGAGCGGAACTTGCTCAAGTCTCGTATAGAACGCATTAAGGAAAGCATGTGGCGCACGCGACCATATATCCACGCATGTCGCTAGACAAACCAGCTCCCAATTGCTCCTTTGGGTTCGCTTTCTATGTATATCAAATGCTATAAAGCGACAACTTTGAAGTGCACAATGCAGTTTCGCTATGTGCGAAACTCCTGTCATGCTACGTTCTTCGCAGGGGCTCCCTTTATCGACAGGTGTTCGAGACGCAGCCGCAATGTCACTGTTGTCTAATAGTTAGGCGTCAGCTTCGTGCGAAATCAAAACACTTTTGTGAAGCATTGACAGCAAGCCTACCATGAAGGCCACATGGGGATGCTTCGCAAACGAAGCTTGTTAAGATAGAGGCCATAGATACCGATATAGGCAACATCTTTCCGGTCTATTCGCCTGTAAGGGGATTAAATAGGAACCGAAAGAAAAATGTTTATCAAGACACATCGCACAGCAGCTCATCTCGGTTTAGGGCTACCAACGAGGACGTTTCCTGAGACCGAGTATATCACTCGCATAAACCCTGTGAGGCGTATAAACGTTTCTAAATAAGGCCCAATTATAGCTTTTGTTTTTCGACAAAAACCATGAAGAATGCACGAAGGATACGTAAGCACAAAAATTAGAAAAGAGTACCCTGAAAGACCGCCTGCATCTAAGTTCATTGACTCTAAGCACGAAAATGGTTTTACAGAAGCTAAACGTCTCTAAAAATTTGTTCGTGTACTGAAATACGCAACAGCAGCACATTAACATTATTTATTTTCTTATAACATATACTGGTGAGAGCCGCGGCAGGCAAAATAGCGAAATCCAGACAATTTCTAATGCTAGTGAAACGTTTTCCGGAACTCTATCGGCAAACCGCTTTGATATCTTTTACATAAATCAATTCCTAACTGCTCTAGAAAGCGACAATTCGAATAATTTGATACTAATCAAGGAAAATTTCTTATTTTGATCCCCGGGTAATGAACGCAAAGTCGAGTAGCCTGTTTTGAACTTGAAGATTTGTAGTGCTTGCGACGATGAAGACTTATAAGTAAAAGCAATAAGTGTGTTACCTATACCATAGCATCGCCTTTCACATGTATGTTCAGCTTGGTGTTATCAACAGCATTATTTCCAGGAAGAACGAAAGTTACTCAAGTGATTTTTATTATATAAAGGTTATAATAAAAAGTGTTAAAGGAGGCTGACTTCAATACTTCCAGTTCTTTCGAAGCCGTTTGGAAAACTTATGACAGTAGACTAACGAATATTTTATGTAAATGTTCATCGCTAAGGAGTTTTCGCTTTAAAAGCGCTGTTTCAGTTGAGTACTTTCTTTGGAATCACTTTTTGAAACTCCTTAGCTATGAATATTTTATGTAAATATTCATTGCTAAGGAGTTTCAAAAAGTGATTCCGAACAAAGTATTCAACTGAAACAACAAGCAAATAATTATGGTACACAAATGTTCGTCTTTGTTAACATTATGAATTTACTCATATCTGTCGAATGCATTTGATACCCTCTGTCAAAGTATATTAATTCACAGGCGTCTTCTTAAGGCGTGCATGACATAGCGCATGTCCTGCTCACATGTTATTTAAGCCATTGAAAGCAATGTATTTCATTCGGTGATCACTGCTCGGAACCTATGTATATTAGTGCAGGAGTACCACAGGGAAGTATTTGGGATCCGTCTTGTTCTCTCTAGACGTCACTAATTTGCAAGGTATTTTCTCTGATCCTCAGATCAGCCTCATAATTTACGCGGATATGCCAAACTCCTCATCACAGGAAAAAAAAAGCTGAAAAAACCGCTACCAAAATCTTAAACACGCTGTTGACTACATGGATCCCAATTGTTTACTTGGACACAGCGCAAAAACTAAAGGGTAATTGCTATGCATGCCTAAGAACAAAACTTCTTTGCCCCAAATAGATATTGGCGCCATTACCATTGATGCCGTAGACTACATAAAAACACCTAGGACACAGTTCTTTTCTGATTTAAGTTGATGCTGGCGCATAAATGTTATACATAAACAATATGCAATGTCATTGGCCGACTTAATAAAAATAGATCCACAATACCGGAACTAGCAAAACTTTTCAATTTTAATTGTGCAAGCATGAGAGTTGGGGCTTGGTGCCCCAGCAGCTAGCGCCGACGAAGAGGAGGAAGAAGGAAGCCGACGCAGGCGAAGTTCGGGTTTTGCGCCACCGAACGCTGGCCTGCTGAGCAGCACCGCTGAAACAAGGGCTGTGGCCGTCCGTACTGACTGTGGCTGTGTCGTCCCATTACAATTGTTTATTATTATCCAAGTTAATTTACGGACTGATGGTTGAAACAAATATTAGACGGTTACTCAATTTGAAGCAATTAGTCTTGAGAGTAGTTACAAATGAACTTTTTCACTTTCCCTTTGTGGAGTTGTTTGACCTTTTTAATGTAGCCAGAATGAATGATTTGCATAAATATCACTCAGTGAACTCATGTGGCACTGCCAATAGAGGAAATAATTAATTCTTTACAATCTATTAAAGCTAACGTCAAACTCGTTTCTTTATCGTACCCGCCATCCCGAATACTGCCACGTTCCTGAACTCCGTGACATACTCCCAGCAGTACTAAACTCTTCCATCAGTGCTAACGAGTTTTGAACCTAAAGAAATTAGTATTTCTGACATGTCAAAGGAAGTCGTTCGTAAGATTTTGTTTGGGCATGATCATGTTTTAGAGTTTGTTTGTTTTTCTACTTTATGGTTGCTGCTTCCGACTTTTCTCTTGCTCCTAACTGATGGTCTGTTGCTTTCTGCAATATCTTATACGCACTGTTACCTATTTTTGTGCTTCTATTATGTTTGTGCAGCAATTTTGTATTATATCTAGTTTACCAGTGTATACAACGCAGTAAGTGCGTATGTTTTTCAAATGAACTCTATGTACATATGCTCGTTTTGAACTTCTTTTCGATGTGTGCGTAGCTGCTGCCGTCACTTGTAGAGGCAGCCACCTCCTCAAGCTACCGCGAACGGTGCCTTTCATGGCTGCTTCTTCCTTGCACAAAATGAGAAATAAATGAACTTAAGTTAAAAATTCTTGCGCGGTTTGCTATAAACCAATGTCACTGACAGCAATTTTAGACGAATGGAATGCATTAGCTGCAGGACTGGCAATATATGTACATTTTTAAATCCAGTTACTACGTAATGCAAATAAGTATTTCTTTCTTAATGTCCGTCATTGGACGTAATATTTCTCGCACTTTTCAGTGCATCGACGATGCAGGTGTGTTCTGCCAAAACGGTGCCCTCGCTGAGGTAAGACCACGGTCAGTTTTGTACTAGCTACATTGCGTTTTATTTATTTACCTCTGGTTCATACCTGTCCTCTTGTTGGCCCCAAAAATTTGGCATTTTCTACAAGTGCGCACTGCTCAGTATTTCCCTGATATGATTTGAAGGCTACATCGGCATCTTTCCTTCATTTGACGTTGTGTTATCATAATGTGATATTTAACAGTGGCAAGCAGCTGCAAGCATATATTTTCTTATTACCGACAAATAGACGGCTTGCATGTAACTTGTGTTCTTTAATTAAGTTATTTCAAAAGCATCCCTTTAATTCTTAATTGTAAGGGATGCAACTTTCAGGGAGTGTTTTTATGGCTACTGACTTAAATTCGTCATTATGCAGGACACCATTTACGAGGAGCTGTTTGAAACATTGAAGGTAAGCGGCAAAAATTTATTCAACTTTATCTGGAATATCCCCAAAGGCCTTCCATTACGCAAAGGCATATAGTAAGCAAGATTCAGCGATAAATGTTTTGGTGCGTGCACATTTCAATAAGCGATTAAGATAAACAGTCATGAACAAAGCATGTTGATTAAACAATTTTGGACGCTATATCCATTCTGCATCAGCAGTCTTTAATTCCGGGTGGGAATAGTACAGTGCTGGCAAGGGACGAGAATCCTACGCAGTTATCTGGGCGAACTCCCATGGGATCTCACTGCGAGAAATTTAGCACTGTGCGTTACGATGAATACGTCCATCTATTTTGTCCATACGAGCAAGCAACGAACTGGTGGATGCAAAAATCCATTTGTTCAGGCTGAGTTTATACCAGCCGCTACGCCGGCGTCTTTACGTGCAGTGGCTGCAAAACGCAGAAGGGGTTAGGTATATGCACGCGAGCACGTATCACGCAACAAGTCTCAGGGACACCTGATGAGAATATGTGTTGCAGTGCGAGAGCATCAGAAGCTATTGATGCAGTTACATCGAGTTTCGCGTTATTCTTTCGTAGCTGGGGTTGAGAACCCCTATATGTCTGTCTGCACACAACCAGACATCTCTTCAAGTCCTCAAACTGGTGGTTGTATGTTTGCCTGAAGGTGGTAGATGTGGCGGAACGGATGCAATGAAATGCATAAAAAATAGTCATAGTCACTTCGGATCTGGTGACACCACTTACGGTACTGGAAATTATGTTAGACGGAAGGGAAACAGGTTTTCCACAATGTCGAGTGCGGAACCTGCCGGCCGTGGAATGTTCAGCTTTGAGGACGTTGCTTTTCACCTGTTCTAATAAAAGTTACTTGCCGCGAAACAAGAAACTTTAGAAGAACGTCATTGACCATAGGGCAAATGAGACCTGGTATATGCCAATGTCAGCATTAAGAGCAGAACACTCTATGCTTGTAATTCAGAGTAGTAAATGCGCAGAACAGATGTACGTGAGTACATATTTATGCGCGCTCAATAAAAAAAGATTTTCCAAGTGCTAACCAACCCTTAGGAAGCCGAACGCGATGGCGTTAGTGGTCGCCGGAGAAAGCGTCTTTTTTTCAAATCTCTATATTCGCTGTACGCTCGCGCGCTGGCTATTCTACTCGCGCTCGATGTGAAGAGGCTCCGCTTCAGCTTTTCTCTTTCGCAAATGCGCATTCTCTTGTTTCCTAGGCCGCTTTTCTTCAGCCTCTCTATTTCGCAGCTCTGCATCGCCTTGGCGTTTACGTCGCATTGCTGCAACCTGAAGTGCTAATAGAGACGCATCTTGGTTAGCGCGCAGCGCACGTTTACGCTTAGCCGTCGTCTTTCGAAGGCCGGCTTACCACGACGCCACGAAAGAACTTGCTCTCCACTCACGAATCTCCATTACTCGTCGCAAGCATCACGCCTAACATAAATGAGAGCTGACACTACTGAGCAGCGCTCCTTCGCCGCTTCTCTAACCCCCCCCCCCCCCCCCCCCAAGCCACTTCACGCACCCTGTCACATGACTAGACGCCTCAACCGCAGATCAGTCGAAACCTTCCACACGCTCTGACTGCAGCGCAACCCCCCCCCCCCCCCCCCCCCCCCCCCCCCTCCCGCGCCGACACCTCGTTCATCTGCATGTGCGTCTGGTGAGCGGCGTCTCCATCTGAGTGGTTGACAGCGGTATTACGTCACGACGACTGCCGACAAATCCTGAAAAACAGTGAGAGCGCACACGGCTTTTCCCCTGAACGTCCGCTCTAAGGCTATCGTGTTAATACATGCTAGAAACGCGCAAACAAGCATGGCGCTGTTAGTTGCGGACCGCCAAATGTACGTTTCACTGAAGGAATAAAAACGTGTTATTGCGCCTTCCACCGCATGGAGACGTAACGAATCATATCTGAATAGGCTTCGTCTTATACAACTCATTATTATTGCAGTTCCTGGCGTTCGAAAGTTGTAAACCTTAATCCAGGAGAGACGGGGTGAAGTTAAGAAACTGGTGCTCTTCTTTCGCATAAGCTAGCATGTAAGTAGCGCCGAAGCCCTTGAACGACTGGCCACGAAATATTGTGCGATTACTACAGGACTGCTGCTCGTATGCAGTTGTTAGTACAGGTGCAATAAACTTGTTTTGCTCATTTTCTTTGTGAACTACCGGAGATAAACAATCTGGCTATGGTCCTTTTTGTTGTCCGCCGTCTGGCAGCACTGCGCGACGTCACCAGCCTAACTATGGCCACTGCAGGACAAGAGCCTCCTCGATATCTCTCCAATTAACTCCGGCCTATGCCTGCGGAGGCCGGAGACTCCCTAATCTTCGCCGCAGACTCCCTAATCGAATCCGCCAACTCAACTTTCTGTTCTTCCATGTCATGGTTGCCTTCCCTTGGAATTCTCTCTTTCACTCCTGAGGAACATCAGGTGCTTTGCTTTCCCATTACATGACCGGCCCATTTCTTCTTGATTTCCACTGGGATGTTATTTACTCGCATTTTCTCCCAACCCGGTCTGCTCTCTTCGGGTTAAACCTAACATTTTGCTTCGCATATATCGCTGCGTTGTCTTCAATTTAAGTTGAGCCCTTTTCTTCACGTTAGAGATCCCCAGGTGGTCGAAATTATTCCGGAGACGCAGTGACGTAGACTATGTTACTGATCTGGGTCACAGAGTCACACTCTTCCACATTAATATGCTGAAGAAATATGAGGAACGAACGACTTCTGTGCCGAATATAGAAGGAGCTGCCAGTGCTACTGAGGAGGATGGGCAAGGCGTCGAAGGAAGTATTCCACGTTCTGAAGAGACTGCCATGCCACAGTTATCAGCAGCTTCCTTGGCTAATGAGGATGACTTGAAGGATGAAGAAACATTCGGCGAGGATGTTCCATACCCAATGCTGCATCAAACTCAGGTGTCCGCCGAGATATGTGAGACAGATACTGCGCCATTTCCTCTCCTCAAAAACTAATTTACCAGTTTTTTTATTTATTTGCATTTGTCTTCACGTTGCCACCTCAACCTTATTCTCCTACTTCTCTGTCGTCGTCCGAATCTGCGGTCATTAACTGCGCGAAAGAGATGTATGTTTTATTTTTTGCGGGTGTTTAACGTCCCAAAGCGACTCAGGCTATAAGGGACTCCTTAGTGAAGGGCTCCCGAAATTTCAGCCACCTGAGGTTCTTTAAAGTGCACTGACATCTCACAATACACGGGCCTCTAGAATTTCACGTCCATCTAAATTCGACCGCCGCGGCCGGGATCTTACCCGTGTAAACGGCCGAGCGCCATAACCACTGAGCCACTACGGCGGCCTCAAAGTAGATCCATTTCCTCACCACTTACAACGCTTCGCTGCTATTTTAATCTGCTGGTCTGTTCCCAGAGTGTTGTGCTATATTACCTTTGGTTTAGGATCCTATTTTTAGAACAACCATCCAGCTTTCCCTTCCCAGTTCCTCGATCATGCATTCAAATTGCTACCCTGTGTTACTTCGCAAGGCGACGTCATCAATTAATTGTAGATTACTAAGGGCTCGATCATTATCAAGTCTGACTACGCCCACTGAAGGGTGAAGGAATCTGGCATGTATTTTGTATTAACCCGGTCCTGTACCAGGTGTGGTGTTATCTGCGGAAACTTCCTAATCGCATCCACTTATTTTTCTGCCGCAGCCCGCGCTATGTGATTCTTGAGGTATTCTCTATTAACTGTTATCCCCAATTCTTCACAGTAAAGGTATCAGAAAACCTACTGTAAGTATGACGAAAATAGTACCGGAGAGATCGTGTTCTCTTGCCTGACGCGTTTCCTGATTGGTATTTTTATCACTTTTACTTTAAATGACTATGGTCGCTCTCAGAACCTTTCAGAACCTTTACATGAGACGTTTTATATCCTGGTTACGCAATGTCTGCATAACTGCCGAGGTTCCGACTCAGCCAATTCCGTTCCAGTAGTAAATGAAGGCTGTATGTGTAGGTGGGGCATATTGTCCGCACTTCTGTATCAAGCGATTCATGTTGTGTGCAGGCGCGGTCATAAGTAAACGGAGCACGCTATTCCGTTCGAAGTGCAATCACGCTTTCTCCATTGGTAATGAAGAAGCGTTGTCGATCTACAAGAAAACATACCAACCTCCGCTAGCGGCATGCGCGCACCACTGGTAGAAATTTCAATTATGTGACGCGTGAAAAATATTCGAAGACAGTTGCGTGCTCCGTTTACTTTTGTCCGCGCCTGTATGTGGACGATCTCCACTTATCCTTTTCGAAAGCCAGCCAGGTCCTTTGAATGACTGAAGCCCGAGGTCCATCTCAATCAATTAGAGATTACTTTAGTAAATACCTTTTAATTAACGAGCAGTAAGCTGATCAATATGTATTGTGCCAAGCCGTTGATGTTTCATTTCGTTTGGCAATAAGATGACATTATAGTTCTTCCAAGATTGCGGTACGCTCGAGGCCATGAGGCAATACGTATACAGGGTGGAAAGTCTTGCTGGCCCAATATCCCATTCATCTTTCAAAAACCCGCAGATACCTGTCCCTTTCTGTACTACCTCTTTCGTAACAGATGGGATATTTAATTTTTGCGCGCGACTGGTTTCATAACTAATATCCTGATTACTCCGGCTACTGTAGAGACCTGTGCAGAATTCTACGGCTATTTCAACCATCTTATGCACATAGATTATGACATTGCCATCCCTGTTTCTAAGGACGTACATTTTAGGTTTTTCTTTAGCTAATATATAGTTCTTCAATGCTTTTCCTTTTGATCGCTTCTAGGCTACCTCCTTTCGTCAAAACCTTTGTATTGGCGTGAGGTTGCGTTGCTGGCTCTGGTCACCGGGATCAGGAAGCACTCCAGGCTTAATTATGCACTTGCATCGATACTTACATATATTTTGTTGGAAGAGGGGGGAGGGGGGGGGGGGGGCATGGAGTGTTGCGCGGCACCGGGATTGCAGTCACAGTCCTCTTCCATGTCAGACGGATGCTCTACCTGTACGCCAACGAGTGCATGTGCAGCAAGTGCTGCCCAAGTTTTGTTACTAAGGCTACGCTGGCGGTCATAGCAGCGTTCGCTTCTCCAGTGCAAGAATTATGTTCGCAGTACGCGCGCAGATATCATCTAGAAATAAGGCATTCGATTCTAAAAGCGCGTAATGAAAACTTGTATGGAAATATATGCCCAACTGTGAATAAATTACTTGTCCTCTTCCGCTCTCCCGTTAAAAATTGCTTTTGTTGCGTGAATAGGAATGGATGATTTTTCACACCTCCCATGGACTTTTTCTCAGGCGCATAGGGAATATAACTTCCTTCATGGAGTTGCTGCGGTTAACTAGCGTAGTTTTTCTTTCTAGCACACAGGAACTTTTAAGCTACCGTTTCGGAAGTAAGTTTAGAACTATTCAAGGGTCTAATCAGGACACCACATGAGTGTATTTTACTTACTTGGGAGGCATTTTCAGTGTTGTTTTTTTCACCTGGGAGCCTGTCTTGAACCTGCTGCGTTCTGTGTGGCCTTGTGGAAAAGCCTAAATGCTATGAAATTAAAGAAAAGAAAACAGTGATGCTTGTCAGAAATCTACAGAGTTTTTCTTTGTGTCTGCTGGTTGCGCTCAGGTGGATGCAGTCATTACTCTGCAAATGCAATGCACCGAGACAAAAAAAAACTAGCGCCTACACGTCATATACAGCGCTTCGCACAAGTCCGCGACGTCAGATGTTTCTTTAGGACCTATGCCTGAGCCCTGTCGCGTCGCCTAGTCTTGAAGGCTGTGAATTATCATTGTGAACGCCACCACAAGAATGTACAGGGTCCGTTAAAAGTTCCCAGGCCACATGGTCCGCTTTTCATCGGTATATCCTGGCACTTAAGATTCCGATAGAGCTATCGAGGTTCTCAGATGGTAGAACGATCCTTCTTCTATTCTCTACAGATATTTTGAGCTTCGAGGGTATCTCAACAGCCCGACCATACTGCTCAAAAGCAAACCCTGTGGCCTTGGAACTTTTGACGGACCCTGTACCTCGTCGCGGTGCTCAAGCCTCCATCATGCCCTGACCGATCGCGGCAATATGCTGATTGTTGAGAGTAGACCCTGCTTTTGAAACAATGGTCGCAGAAATCGGCGTCTTGTTTTATTTGAACTTTGTGGCAATTATTCCAGAAGCATTAAAAATTTCACAGCTCGTTCAATTTGTATCGAATAAATTTTAACTTGCCGTACCGGATTCGTTCAGGCATTTGAATAGCAGGATATTTGATTCGGCATTCAAAAATTTCTGATAGGGGCTCACATGCATCAAACAAAAATATTCACGCAGAACGAAAAGCTACTTGGTGGCTGTAAGTTCTGCGGATAATTTCAACGCATTATTAGTTGCAAGCCGGGGAAAGGAAGGAAAAGGCGCACGCAATTGCACGCGCATCCATGTGTTCCAACGGCAGGATATTGTTCATAATGCAGTGAAATGTGCGGTTTTAGTGACCCATTATATTGTGTGTTTCGTTCTGGACAATATCCTTGCCTTCAATGTTAGCAGAGTAGTTTCCGCACTAAGCTGCCCTGTATGAAATGTGTCTTTGGTCTGTTGCAGTGTTTGTTGAATGCGCTTTCGAAGCAAGACCTGCTGACCGTCACAATTGGTTTGATATGCGACATTTCCACGCTGTTCAAAGTGGCCAACGCCGGAATAGACATACTAACGCTGCTGGATCGGATTACGTTTACTGCGTTAGCAGGACTTACATGTAAGTGCATTGTGTTTGTAGTATTGCTTGGGCTCTTGATGCTTGCATTTCAAAAATATCGCTCATTGTTACTCTGAGGCACTCAGATAAAATCCTGAATAAATATTCTGGAGACCGGTTTTTGCAACCATCATGTAATTACATATATTGTAGTGCTAAAAAATAAAGGCAGTATTTTTTTCTGTTTGCGCCAAGAGGTTCCTCTTGGTCCGTGTAACTAAATTTAAATTTTATCGTAAAATTTTTTGTTTCGTAGAATTGTACGCAGCCAAGTGCAGAATAATTTCGCGGTTTACTGCATTGCCTTGTGCTGCTAAAGATAGAAATTATTTTTAAAGTAGTATTTTTGCTCAAGCTGTCGTCATCGACTCAAGTTTGAATAGGGACCGACTGGTTTATTTCGATATCAAAAGCGTTCATTGATAAATAGTCTGATCATGCGAAGGTAACTGCAACATTGATGCCAGTATAAATGAATGAAATAGCATACATCATTGTGAAATTATTTGCTGGCAAGTTTAATATAGGCATCAGCTAGATAGCGGGCTAAAACAACATTTCTCGCAGAAAGCAGCTGCAATAAGCAGCTTTTGCCACAGAGCTAAGAATCATCTCAACAGAAAGCGAATGAAGGATTCAGAAAGGAAGGTTATCGGGCGAGCTTGCACCCAGGACAGCAGGAAGGCAACATGGTGGTAGCGATAGCTATACGGGCGCTCGCCAGTGGTGAGAAACAGGAAAACCATGCCGGCCTGGACTCTAAACCTGACTCGAAGCTTTTCGTGAAGCGCACTTATGTTCTCCGGATCAGTACAAAACATTGCAGTTTGGGTAAGACGTGATCGCGACATTTCACAACTAGTCTAGACTCCACTTCAACAATTCTGTGATCTGTACTTGTCGAGCATGCATCATAAGGACAATGCGAGGCGAACAAGACAAGGAGAGGCCATGAACTTGCGGTGATGCAAAATGAATAGAAAAACTCGCGGCAGTAAACGGTGAAGATACTATTAGCTTCCCGGAATATTTCGAGTGGCCGTAACGTACTCCTACCGACACCTGTCAACCCAACAAAAAACGAAAAAGGGGTCTGAGAGGAATTGCAGTGCGCTAGAAAACACTTCTAGAAGAGAGCTTGTCGACAGTGTTTGCCCAGACAAAGACATATTTTCTTGCTGAAACTTTGGCCTAGCGGCCGACGCTCTCTTCGTGCCCATTATAAATTTTATTTTGGGTTTTCAAGAATCCGACCTTCCTACCCTGTCTCTATTGTAGATACTTGTGAAAGCGAAATTACAGGTCGTAGAATGGCATATGGTTCTGAATGACCGTCTAGACTGCCAGCCCGTGTGTCTAAACAGGCTGACATGTAGGTAATATGTTGTGATGAGAGCAGTAGTGATGCCTATATCCTTGGTTTGCGATGACTTTGAGTGCTCCTCTTGGTTTCTTTTATGGCAGTTCAGCTTATTTTTCAGCTCTTTAATTACTTCTCCTGAAGACAACATGGTTGCAACTACAGATTTTTCTTTGCTTCTTTTGATTTTCAGGTTGAAAAGACAACCCGGATTGGTCTGCCCACAAGTATCACGTCAAAGCAAAACACGCTTCAATAGCGCACGATGTTTTTTGATAACACGAAAAAACTGAAAACACCACTTCAGCCTTCTTCTTCAAAGATATAATGAGCATACAGCATTTCGCACTCTGGTTGGAGTTATTTCTCTTTCGCTTTTTTCTTTGCACTGCATGCTACAGCAGTGATAAATCGAACTTGATTAATTTGGCTGCTCAAAATGCGAGCAATAAGTTTCGCTCTGCGTGTAGCGTTCTTGCGTAGTCCACCGTAAACTTTTTGAAGCGATAGCTTCACTACGCCATACGAAGCCAAGGCCAACGGGTAAAGCCGAAGCCGCTACTACGTGTGCGACACGCAACAGGTGCGCCGCGTGTGGCGTCACAGGCTCCCCGCCGCCGACTACGCAGCCTAGCTGCGCGCGTCGTGCATGCGCAGTAGCTACAGATGGGCGTGATCGGTCGGCCAATTTTTAAACACAGGGCGCGAAGCGCTCATTCTTCATATGTACGATGGGTGAACAGCTTTACCGCGTGTAACCATGTACATGAAGCCATCGAGTACACACCTGGTTTAGCCGGAGTTAAACGACCAGCAAATTTTTTCGTTTAGTGCGGAGCTTTTAAACGCCCGTTCGTGGGTTGAGCCGCGTCGCCGCTGGCGGTGTAACCAAGACAAACAATAAATAAAAAAACTTGGAAAGCAGTGCAGTCTGCTACATTGGAGAATGGCGAAAACATTTGTGTTTGACCGTCTGGAACTTCTTTGAGAGTCATCGTCGTCGGCAGACCCTTTGATGACGTCAGCAACTTTCTTTTGCAAGACATCGTTGTCTAACATCAGTGCACATCCCCAACACACTTTATCATCATACATGCCGCGACGCGTTCACTTCGTGCCCCTCTAACACGCTTGAACCAAGGACCCTTCGTCTGTATATCCTCTTTGTTTGGTTTGGTTTGGTTTATGGGGTTTAACGTCCGAAAGCGACTAAGGCTATGAGAGACGCCGTAGTGGAGGGCTCCGGAAATTTCGACCACCTGGGGTTCTTTAACGTGCACTGACATCGCACAGTACACGGGCCTCGAATTCCTCCTCCAAAGAAATTCAGCCGCCGCGGCCGGGATCGAACCCGCGTCTTTCGGGCCAGCAGCCGAGCACCATAGCCACTGAGCCACCGTGGCGGCTGTATATCCTCTTTGTGTACATACAGAACTTCGTGTAGTAAATACCATTTCGGAAAAAAAACACCCTTTGTTGCATATGCTCTGCGTGCTAGCCTGGCACGCAGAGGGCCTGGGTTCGAACCTCAATGTCAATGAATTTCTTTATTCGAATGAAGCCACGTAACAGCTACCACCTCCCGAGAGCAGATTTCGCGGACAACGTCATCGGACCACTTCCGGGGACGGGATTTCCTTCGCGTGGGACATATAATGCTTTCGCATTAATAAATAGAACTAAGCTTTGCCGCGATTGGGATTAGACCCTGCTACGCAGAGAAGAGATCAGCTTCGCTGGCCACTGCACGAGAGCACTCGGCCATACCGGCATTTTTTTCAGGATGGTATTTATTACACGCGTTTATATGCAGGAAAGAGCTATGTACATTATTTACAAAGTATTCCGCCAGTAGCCGCGCAAGTTGAATGGAAACACAGCAGCACACAACTAAAATACACGTCTTAACTAAAAAGGGGGCAAGGAAAGACGATAATAACGGGAACCGTCCGGTTGATTGTGACTGTCTTCGTAAGTATCTTTTAGCTGGTGTACCATTCGGCTGAAATGCATGCTGGAGGATAGGACAGGCTCAGCATGCCGCTCCAACATGCGCGTTTTCCACAGGCTGTGCAGTCCGAGCAGGAAAATCATGTCAAAGGGTTCGCGGCCATGTTGGGTGGCCATTAGGTAACGCACACTGAGAATTCAAAACAAAGCCTTTCTTCATTGTCCTTTGTCGAATATCCCAGAATAATATCGCGTCCTTGCAGCCAAGAAAGCAGTGTTCGATGATTCCAGGTGCATCACATAGGCGAAATTTAGCAGAACAGAATTTTTTTGTGAAGCCACGTTTTAAAAGGCAGAACATCGGCGGGAAGTTTACAGAAAAACGTTATAGTACAAGGCGACATCGGCTTTTTACCTACTCGTCTCAGCACATCACAATAAAGCTAGAGTATAGAAAGCGATGCAATGCGGGCGGAATGAGCACGAATATTAAACCTTTGTAACAATTTTTGAGTCAGAGAGGTATTAAGTGCTCATAAGAAAAGCGAACTAAAAGCGAACTCTCAGAAAACGCACTGAGTCATAAACTTCCTTCATAAAAGCATATGATATTAGCCGCTCGATAAAATTAGAAGAGACCGCTAAGTTGGGAAGAAGGTTCACAAAGTTAGTTTGCAAGGATATTAAGTTGATAATAAGTAGATGAGAGCCGTAACGGAAAAAGAAGGAACGTGGAACTAACTGTCTCCATAGAGGTGTCAAAACTATACCCCAGTAGAAACGGCCCAGAATGGGTTATTGCGCCGCATCGGTCAGAACTGGATTACCATATCAACTTCGCAAATGTTCGGTGAAAGCTCTGCATGTAGTGTCTCGCGCAATGAAGTGCCTGCCAAACGTAATGAATTTCTCTTGCCAGAAACATGTTCCAGGCCGGCACTCGATCAAAAATTGATACGCGGTGTGGAAGAAAAATCTGAGCATAGCTCTGAAGGGCCGGGACCCGCTCCATCTAGTAACGCCCACTACACTTCAATTCATGAAGGAAAACTTCAAGGTACCTGAGGGGGGGGGGACATGAGACCGTTGAATTCCAGCATAATGAGTCGAAATTGATCCTTATGAACCGAACCACAGACCTGAACATTTAGAGCTTTTTATTTGAGCGCCAGAGACAATGCACTTGACACTTTAGGGCACCTGACACTTTAAGCTTGTCGATGATGCTTGCAGATCCGTAGGCAGTTGTATAGTAACAGGTGACATTTGCGAAAATGGAAACTTGGATACGGGAGAGATGTGCGAGGTAGATACGTTGGGGAAAACTGAGGGGAAGTAAGAGTTCATTACGACAGTGCGTTTGCCTGATGGAACCTCAGAACTGTCAGGGTTAAGCAAAGAGATATGAAGCGTAGGCTTATTGCCAGGCCTTAGAAGCTTTCAGAATTTCTTAGGATTGGAGCCAATAATGTGCAGCAGGTCCTAGTGGCAAAACTTTATTTTGGAGCCTTGCAAAGTCTGCCTGAACACAATGCAGAAAAGGACGATTTGCCAGGAGCCAAAGGTCTATTCGGTTCTCCCAGAATCGCTGACTGCTTGATCTTCGACCTTTCCCGTCTTGCTTGGTCGTGTGGCTGACAGGGCAAGATGAAGAAAACAGAGGAAAAAAAAAGAGATATTAACCTGACGTCTTTTCGCTATCGCGGCTCGCTGTTTTCTCCTTCCGACCGCAGCGGGTCCCCGCCGATCTCGGCGCACTTGCCCGTTGTCCCTTTCGGCCAGTCAGTGACCGCTTCGGCGGCGCCTGGCGGTGCACCCTTGCGACCGGTGTGGGGAACAGCGCAGCGCAGAGCCAAAGTGCCCACTTAATTTTTATATCTCGTTAAGCTACCACTCGCAAGATATCACAGGTGGAATCTCTGAAGTATCTAAACGTTATTATGATGGCTGTAGGACTGGCGGCCCTACATCAAGACTAACGTTGAGAAAGGTAAGCATGCACTAGGTAGGCTGCTGTGAATAAGTAATAGCGAATTTGGCACAAGCAGCGAAACGCTCCTACTTCTTTACAAAGCCTATGTCAGATCCATTTTAGAATTTGGCTGCATACTCTTTTCTGGCTGCCCTAAATACAAGCTTTCTCAATTGCTGCTGGTAAAAAGGCGCGCAATACGCCTCTGCATAGGTCTCCTTTTAATCAGTTTCAACCGTAGCCTGTACCTGGAGGCGCGTGTTCTTGACCTTAACTCCCGTTTCCACCTTTTAACTGTCAGGGCTTTCTTGCGGGCATTCGAGTATGCTCCTGGTGTAGGCTGCACCTATTTATTTATTTATTTATTTATTTATTGTTTATTTAGGAGTGCGGAAAACACAAAATGCAAAATACGCAACAAGGTAACAAAACACAGCAAAATGTACAAAGTGAGCGCAACAATAAAGCTCAAATCACAAAAGAAATTTGAAACAAGAAAGGACAGGGTAGAAATATTCAGCTAGTATGCGTCTTCGATGGCAGTTACAAAACTTTGAAATGGGCAAGAACGAATGGACCCAGATAGAGAATTCGAGGCTTCTATTGAACGGGGAAAAAAACTGAATTTGAACAAATTAGTATGCGCAAAATACGGTATCAGAGTTAGCTCGTGGTGACTTCTTGTAGATGATAATGGTGCAAAGTTAATGTAGTGGTTATCTGAGAGCCTTACCGATTAATCGACAATACAATGTAAGAATTTTAGTGATTCAGTGTTGCGGCGGGCAGAGAGCGTAGGCTAAATGCAATGAAAGAAGTGTAGAAGAGGGTGAGAAATTGCGATCATAACGATGACGTATAGAACATACAGCTTTTTTTTCTGTACTGCTTCTAACATGTTAATTTCAAGCTGCTTGTACGGGCTCCACGCTACACCTGCGTAATCAAGAACAGGGCGGATTAGAGTTCTATACAACCGTACCTTTGTGTCGTTTGGTGAATTGGGTAGCGTGCGTCGTAGAGAACCTAGTTTTTAGTGCTTTATTACATACATAATCAATGTGATTAGAGCAAGACATGTTATGTGTGAATATGGCACCAAGATATCTATACTGAGAAAACCTACGCACCACACGGCCATTGAAAGAGTAACTAAAAAGGGAAACGGAACACTTGTTACAAAAAAACATAAGGACGGTTTTGTCGAAATTATTTCTCATTTTCCAGGTGCTACACCAACTACAAAACCTAGCAAATCACTCTTTTAGATGACGATGATCATTAGGGGCATTAATTACTTTGTATAAAACACAGTCATCAGCGTAAAGACGGATTTTAGAAGAAATGTTCTGTGGCAAGTCATTTATATATATTAAAAAGAGTAGCGGTCCAAGGACGGAGCCTTGAGGCACTCCTGACGTTACACCAACAGCAGCGGAATGGGAAGAATTTTAAGATACGAACTAGGAACGAGATGAGAGAAAGCTAGAAATTGAATCAACCAAGTGAGGATTGATTAGCACAGCATTAAGTTAGCAAGAAGTTTGGAATGTAGAATAGTATCGAATGCCTTCGAGAAGTCTATAAAAATCGCATCAACTTGGTTGCCGACATCGAAGTTAAGCGGTATGTCATGAGTGAACTCTGTTAATTGTGTTAGCGCACTAAAACCGCGCCTGAACCCATGTTGAATGTTCGATAAAAATTTACTGGATTCAAGAAAAAGCATGATGTGTTTATAAATGACGTCTTACAACATTTAGCATGACTGTGATGTCAAAGAAATCGGTCTATAGTTCGACAAGCACTGCCTGTCACCGGATTTACAAAGAGGGAGCACTTTGGCTGATTTCCAGGAAGAAGGGACGGTAGCAGATGATAAGGACTTATTGGATATGATGGTCAGGTATTTCGATGACCACATGGAGTAACGAACCAGGAACGCATTGTATATTCCTTCTGGGCCGGTACATTTCTTAACGTCGAGATTTAATACAATATTTAGGAATCCATCAGCGTTTACCACATCACTGATTGCTAGAGGAGAAATAATATTGGTGAGTGGCGGAATGACGTTGTTACCTGGAACGAACACTGAGTGAAAATAATTGTTGAAAGCATCCCACATTACTGCCGGCTCACTGATGACGTCATTATCTAATCTGAACGAAGTGGATGAAGTATCTCGAGGTAAGATGGATGACCAAAATTTTCGAGGGTTAGTTCTTAACAGATCGCGCAGGTGGACACAAAAAAAGAGGTCGTTCGCCATGTGCAACTTAAGATTAAATTCTTTTTTTTGCCTTGTGAAATCTGTATAAGGTTCTGGGATCGTTGCTTCTTCTAGAATGGCTTAGGCAATGAACGCGACGAGATAAATGCAAAATGTCTCTAGTCATCTAAGGAAAATTAGTATTTCTTTTCTTAATTTATATAGGAACAAAGCGTTGGACGCAGTCGTTGACAAGATATTCAAATTAATAGCAGGAAAATTTACATCCTGGCTTGCTGAGAAAGGAGAGAACGTATCGAAACGATTAGCTAAAGCATCAATAATGGCATTGTCGTCAGCACGAGTGAAGTCAGGAAAAGTGTTAAAGAAATAGGGCGATTTGGAGATTGGACAAGGTATTGAAACTAACACACCTTTATGATCTGAGAGCCCATCAGTTCCCCATTTTTGTCTCCCACCCGGCTCTCCTCCTCATTCATCATTGGCCAAGGTTCCGCCTTGCTCAAGTTGTTTTTACGCAAAACCTTTTGCGAACATTGCTGTGAATCTCAGTTTTGTACGTATAGTAGGTTTACCCTACGTGCCATGTGGATATTGCTTTTGATTATATTTTCCCCCTAATGTGAAGCATCTGCCTGCCAGGGCACAAAATGGTCTCCTCTCTTATCACTCTGGTAACTTCCCACACCCCACTTTGATTTCTTCTGATGCGTCCGGGGCCGGTGAGAAGGCAGTGGTTGGTATTTTTTCAGGGTCTCTCTCTTGGAGCTTTTCGGTTCGAGTCCCGGATTACACACCCATATCTCTAGCTGATTTCAAGGCTTTTGGGCTGGCTGCTTTGAAAATTCCCTCCAATGTTTTTCAGGGGACGGTCCTCTCAGATTGTCTCTCTGTTTTGTTGACGCTGGAGTCCGCACGGGACGCTCTTTTGAGCCGCTCACTGAAGTCTTTTATTTCTGGTTTGGTGCAAGAGCTGCGATTCGTTTGAGTTCTAGGCCACTGATGTATTTTTCAGAATGATGCACCAGACTTCTTGGCAAAATTAGCTCTCAATGCACCTGTCGTCTGAAGCGTCCCTAATCATATACTTTTTGGAATGTCTCGTTTTCAGCGTTTTCATTATATAACCACACGTGCAACGATCACAAGCTCTCTACCGTTCGCTACCAACATCTCATGTACCCATGGAAGGTTCGTGCGTCTATATCCCGGTAGTGTGGGGTAGCGATGCCTCTAATGCGGTGCAGTATACCCCGCTTAAATCTTTACTTATGCAGATGTGTGTTCTGTCCCAAACACCTTTGCGCGGCTTGCGGAGAAATAGAAACATTGGAGCATTTCCTACTCTCTTGCCAGAGGTTTGCACATCAGAGGACGCATCTCGAAATTCCCATCACAAGTTTGGGACTCAATTTGCTGTTCCCGCTTATCTCCTTAGGTGCTAGAGCCAGACGTTTTGCATTCCAGAAAGTTTGCGAATACCTCCACAATCAAAAATAGCTACCGGCAGATTCACTTGCTAACGGTACCCAAAATTTTCGGATTTAAGAAAGGTCGTTCAATAATATTGTTGTATTCAAGTCTCTAATCATCTCTCCCATTTATATTTTATTGATGTTATTTTTAATTTTCTCTTTAAATATTCCGACTTATTACCCAAATCAAAGCCATTAGTTTGGCAAAAGTTTGCCCTGTTCTTTTGGCTCTCTTTACTGGACCCTGGCATATCGTCCATCGTGGGTATATGCCATGTCACTGAGGCAACAACCTTGGCCTCGGCCGGACTCGGCCGCCTCACCTCTCTTCTGCAAGCCTTCTAATAAACGTTGCCGCGGTCGCCTCGTAGGCAACCTAAAAACATACCTGCAAAAACTCGTCCAACAATCTGGTACTGTGAAAATCTAGTTTATTTTCCGTTCGCTGCGTCCTCTATTATTGGTCGCCGCTCCTACTGACGTAGGGCATGCGATAACACGTCAGGTTGGTTGTGTCAGGAACACGCCAATGATACCAGTTACATGCACAAGTATGTCTCGCGGCATTATCGCACTACTGGACTGAGGGTGACGAACGACGGAGCAGAAATAAGAAAATGGAATGAGAAAATGAAAAACAATTAGAAAATAAAATGCATTTTTAGAAAATACTGTCCTAGGAAGGTCGTACCACCTATTAGTCTTAGAGATGGTGGGAGCTGCACGCGGGCTCGTGCTAAGCCATTTGACTACTCATTTTGTCCCCACCTTTACCAGTTTTCTGGATGATGATGATGATGATAGCTTGCTATTAATTCACTGCGAACAAGTGTATATATGCGCAGGGTGTAGAGTGAATGTAAAGAAGCAAAACTGATGAAATGAACGGTGGCGCAACAAGGACGCTAACAAGAAAGGGACACCACATGCGCACACTACCAACTGTTTATTGCATGGAAAGATGGTATATTTAAACATACAGCTCAGGCATGAGTCTCGTCGCATTATCGCTCTGAACCCAACACGTGCAAAAAAAGCAGCAACGTCAGGAAAACAGACAAGAAACCTTTAACCCCTGCAGAAAAAAACGAACAGATTGTGATAACAGAAATTAGAGAGGCCATCTCGCAGCAAAAGCAGTGTCAAAGAATCGTAGCAAAAGAAGAGTCATACATGAGAAGCAAAAGCAGTCTGAAATCAAACACCGAAAAAAAAGTAAAAAAAAACAAATGACAATCGTAGCAAAGGCAGAGTCAATCACATGAAGCAAAAGCAGTCAGAACCCGGAAAAACAATAAAAGGAAAAGACGAAAACACTAACAAAATTAACAACCTGCCTAAACAACCAACAGACGGCCGCTAGAAATGCAGGGCTGAAAAGATGCACAGCATATGACGTCAGAAAGAACTATCAAGAAAGGACACTTCATTTCAACGTAGGGATACGGAAGAGTCGCTAACACAAGTGCTTCTCTTCTTTGTCCTTGTTGCGCCGCCATTAATTTCATAATGCACCAACTTGCCCCTCCGGGCATTCTTCTGAAGCAAATTTGAGCATAGAAAGAGGAGATGGTGTCAATAGTTGCTTCGCGGCTTAGGAAGCCTTCTTCATGAGTCTATTTTCGCAACTGCACAGCACGTCCGGCTTCACAGATCGCTTTTTGGTTTTCATGCGCTGGGTTCAGATGTTTATTTTATTTGTGTTGGTCGGCACGCTCAGTGTTTCTCTTTGTTTTACCTCGCCCTCGGTATCTCTCTAGCTTATGTTACGTGCTGTCTAACGCATAGGAAAAAAAGGAGCCCTCTCCGAACGAAGTAATTGTAAACGTTAAAAGTACTGATATCATAACACTACACTGTTTCTTTACGAAGCGAAGATGTTTTTATCCGGTTAATTGGCGCTAGATAAACGCACGCGATTCTTTGAACACCTGACAGTGCTTGCATGTGGGCGTCGTTTTATGGCAACTGTGAGCCCACACAAATTTTAGACAAATGAAATAGCCGCCTTAAACCCATCGGGTTTGTGCCTTGTATACTCTTTGAATGCATGTTGCACTTCCGCCCCTGTCCTCTTACCCCCACACATCCGTCATCTGAACAGAAAAGTTTCAAGAAGTGAGGGGCTCGAGAGCGGCTCGTACGTCTACAAGATATTTACTATCGAAATGGTTGCTAGGAATCTGATAAAAGAAATTTTGTTGTGTTTCGCGTACACAAGGAAGGAAGGGAGAAGGTGCCGTTAGTATCGGCTTGGTGAAAATCAGTAACTTATCCAACAGAAACTTCCAGACGCCTTTCGAAGGCTGTCTTCGGCCGTGGCGTCACCGTGGCGTGAACTTGATCCTGAGGCCCGCTCCAGGCCGCAGCACCATTTCCAACGAGAGCGCCACCTGGTCCCGCTGGTCAAGGGACTGTACACTAAACCGACGGAGGATGTTGGCCACCACGATCTTCTCCTCGGCCAGCGCGAACCTCTGGCCTGAAACACGCCGAAGGAAGAAATGCAGCTTAACAATGGCACTGATCTCTAATCTGTACTTAAGGCCACAGAGAATGGTTGGGGTATTCAATTCGTTGCGAAAGCACGGATCTTTGTTTCGTAGAAAACGACGATGAGCGGGCAGTGTTGCGGGCCGGAACGATCGCGTTAAGCGAACAATGTGTACAGTCAGCGGACGATTTCGGTCGGGGTTGGTACCCACCGGATTACTGGTTACACACTAATATCCGATCTGGAATAACGAACAGCCACATGCGCTGGTCTTCAACTCTGAGTCCTTGTTGGAACAAGGACTGTCGCGGAGGACACCCAATTTGTGAAAGAAATTACACAATGTGTTTGGCGCATGATGGCCTGAGTTCCTTATGCGCCATTAAACCCAAAACAATACAATATATTACAATACACGTTAATTTCACTAACAAAGAACATGTTTCTTGTTGGTACAAGATTGAACAGAACCGAAGTACAGCTCTTCCTTGGAAAAAAGTCATCCTTCCTCAAGGTAAGTAGCACGAACAGCGCACGGCACGAAACCAACTCCGTTGAAGCATACGAATGGAGCCTCTTTTGATTTTGCCCAATCATTTGCCATGACTTCCATATTTGGTGAGTGCTCCAGCGTGAATTCTGCATCGCTCACTACATGCCAAGCGAGTGAAATGCAAAGCATATGTTGCGGAGAACTTTCTTTTTGCGAGGGAGTTTGATTTTGATAATTTCCTTCAAATATATAGTCACATGTTTCAACAGATCAGTACAACAGAGAACAGAGACTTCGATATGAAGAGGTTTAGGGCGGATGAAAGATCGCTGTTTTTCACGAAGGAAGATGTTGGCGGCATGGAAGCCAAATCAATATAAAATCTCCAACTGCGGTTGAATGAGAAAAAATGCGGCCTTCGGCGCAAAATTGAAGTATAAACAGAAATGAAATCAACAAAAACGCGACCTTGTACGACATCTAGCCCCCGAAACGATCTTGTGAGCTTTAAATAGGCAATTTCACTCAGGATTTCCGGTGTGTTGGTACCGGTTGGGGCGCTGTCTTTCATTCCTTCCAGTATCCCTTACCTCATGGCTTGATTGAGGTGTGAACGTGGATTTCAGATAGTTACTGCGGCATTTTTTCCGCAAACCAATTTTCCTCAAAAAAAAAGCGCTTTCATTAAACTGGCATTTCCCTGCGCAAAACGTGGCCGTGTTCTGTGTCATGTCAATGCACGTTAAAGATCCCCAGTTAGCCGAAATTACTCCGCAGCCCTTTACTACTGCCTCTCTTTTTCCTCTCTTTTTCTTTCACTCTGTCGTTCATCTCCGCTGTCACAGCACAGTTGTGGTGTCCATGAAGAGTGAGGCAGTTACTGTGCCATTGCTTCCCTCGTAACGAATTTATTATTCCCTGCTATTTTTCCATCATACTCCTTCTATGGCATGTACTCTTGCTGCGTGCTGCGTAAACACTAAGGTACAGCGATGCAAGTCCATGTTGCGCGAAGCAAATGTGCATCGAGTTGACTTAAATGGATGACGGTACGCCAAACCAGGCAACGTGCCAGTAACATCCGTAGCTGCTAGATTACGTTTCCGCGCCGGCGTCCTTCTTCGGTACCTCATTGGTTGCCTTGCAAATGCGACTTTCCTTAAACAGACTCTGAGGAGAAATATAATTTGTCGGCAGTGTCCGAAATACATCAATACAGGTGCGGTAAATACAAAAATGGAAGATTTTTAAGCAAGAAAATAGGGAAAAACGGCAAACAGTTGTCGCCATCAACGGACAATTTCGAAAGTAAATTGCGACCGTCGACACCTATGTTTGGGCGTGAATCAGTAGTCAAAGCTACAGCGCCAATCATTTTACTATGGAGGCAATCCGGCCTTCTCCCTAAAGACGACGCTATTTAGAATCCACTATCGAGAAGGGTTTCAGTTTGAAATTTCTACGCAATGAATTCGTCTTTCGTTGTTGGGGCATCGTGAATGAAGTCAGAAAGAACCAGCGAATCAATTTTTACCGAGAACAACAGTAGGATTGCGCTATGCTCATTGTCCAAGCAAAAAACAAAAGCCGGTCTATATTGGCTTGAGGCGTTCTGCAGTTACAGCTTGTGAGACAAGTGGTTTCAAGCAGGTCGTCGAATTTGCTGCTCGTTTGACAGAAACTGTGGACCCTATCCCATTGTCGTTCGGTGCGGCGTATATAGGGTAGTCGGTGCGACTAATAAACACGCGGTTTAAAGAACGCGTCTAGAGTCTCTAAAAGCACCCGTATGAGCGGAGATGGTCGTGCATTGAAGGTCTTCAGCTGAGCTTCCCTCCTCTTTCGGCACAGCCTCAGAATACAATCCTCAATCGCATGATCTTCTCGGGCTTGCACGGGTGCGCATCTGGAGGGAACGCGAGTGAGGCGACCAATTAAATACAAGCTGCTTGTAATCTGACGTAATACTGGCATCAAGTTAGGCACTAAATATCTCTTTCGTCGATGTGAAATAAAAGTCCAGCCGCGTATTAGACGCTGCAGGAGTTAAACCCGACAGGATAATTTTATTTTCTTGCAACAAACCCCACGAAACACTACGTAGAGCAATATAAGCAGACAAGGACATGGCGCTGACTCAAGTGAAAATTCAATGTAGGAGTCTGGCGTGATATACACAGCAAGGTGGAAAATAAAATAAACACGGCTCAGGTTCACAGGAAAGGCGTGGCTAAGTAATCCATATGCGGTCACCGTCATCGCACACGCTCGGCCAAGAAGTGTGTCTATGATTTTCCCCGAATTTTTTAATCACAAAGGTTTCAATAACCACCCCACTCGCATTATCATTGGGCTCCGCATTGACGCCTGCGTAAAGCGTTTGCAGTCCCTACAGTGGGCAGCAAGTTGACCTCTGACGGCTATGTTTTGTGCGGAAGCACTACTTCAAGACGTCTAACCGGCTCATAGAGTTCGTGTGAAGGCTGACCTTGAGGGCAACCTTAGTCAAATGGTCAATAAACAAATAAGACATATATTGCAGCGACTGGTATTCGAACCCACGGCGGCGCGAAAAGACCAGCTTCGCTGGCCCCTGCACGAGAGTACTATCCTATCGCCGCAGACGATCGCTCCTTCTGTGGAACTGCAACCCAGTCCCGCGCTGGGCCTTGCGCATCGTCGTCTTCAGCACTTAATACTACTATTAAGCTAATACCTTCGCCAGACATGCTTTGACGCAGCAAAACAAAACCGTGAGCCAACCAGTCTAAACACATGCTTTCGCACGTCTACTCGCTCTAGATAAGATATGTTAAAGCCCTACCATTTTTTGCGCATCGCCATGCTTTTCGATCAGTTCTTCATTAAGGCATCTGTCCGTTTTCTTTTTGTTTCTCATTTACCATGATTGTGGCACACAGTGCTCAACCTCTGCTCTACAAGGTTCACATGGACCGCGGTGATTTCTGGTGCATCCTAGGGCCTATAGCTCTTCGAAGTTCTCTTCCGTTTAAGTTACATGCCAAAAGACAACGTTTAGAACGATTATATTGGGAGTTTTTTTGAGATTGCAAACGAAGTGCTGAATTTATGAAATAATGAGAATTCTTGTCTTTTTTTCTTTCGCCGATCTCTACGACTATTTGTGCGGTTCTTCTTTAGTGTGCTGGTGTCCGCAGTGGACCACAACTGGGTTTAGTAACCTGCGGCTAAACGGTGCGAGGACTGCTTATCAAAGCAGGGGCTTTGAAAGACAGGTCATGAGTTTTGAATCGCATTCCTGAAGAAACTTACAGCGCCCCTAATCAAATCGGAACAAGCGGTGCCATCTGGGAAAAAAACATTTATTAACTCCGGACTCAAAACACCAGCTGGCATGATGCAGTGAGAAATGGAGGTTGGCGCGTGAGAACCATATGATATCATTATTGGGAGCTTCATGTATTTGAACTGGTGCCTTAATTAGTCAATGAGCAACAGCAATAACTGACACCGTTGCATGAGAAAGCCAAGGGCTTGAGTGCGCCACCTACCGATGCAGTTTCTTGGCCCTGCCGAGAAAGGTACGTAGGCGTACGATTGACGTCCCTTGGAGTTTTCCGGGAAGAAGCGCTCCGGGTGGAACTCTTCGGGCTTCGGGAACACCACCGGGTCCAGGTGCAGAAATTACGTGGCTGTCTGGATGATTGAGCCCTTTGGAAGCATTGTTCCGTCTGGAAACACGAAAACAGTCAATTGGGAGTCACGGTTGCGAATAGCATAGCGAGGCCAGTGTAAAAAATGGCTGAGGCTTAGCTAAGGTTGAGCCTAGTCAGATGCGAAGCATATTGATGGCTAGGCTTGGTAATACATGGGTTTCCTTGGTTGACGTTCATCCCGCTCTTCATCGGTCTCTGTGGCACGCTGAAGCTTTCGCTTCTCGTTCAAATCAGCCCTGCTTCTAGGCGGCATTCCAACACCTGGCCGCCTCGTAAGTGCCCGGAGAGCGAGGCAAGCTCAGCTTTATACCGCTGCTGTAGCGTCACGTGGTCAGCTGCAGCGCTTCTGATGTGGAGCCTCCACCGCCGCGGCCGACCGCGCGAGCCGGCAGCTCATCTCTCCTCTGCTGTGACGTCATGTTGTCACGTGGTCAGCCGCCGCGCCTCTGATGTGGAGCCTCCACCGCCGCGGCCGACCGCGCGAGCCGGCAGCCCATCTCTCCTCTGCTGTGACGTCATGTTGTCACGTGGTGTCACGTGGTCACGCTAAAGGTCAATGGTAGCTCCACCGCCGCGCTCGACGGGCTGTAGTGTAGCTCTAGTAATATGCTTCGCATAAAAATTGCCAGTGGCTTAGCTCTGCTATGCCAGGATATACATAGCCTGAGGTATTGGTATATCTTGTTTAAGCTTGTTGTTATTAGCTTGGTTACCCCCTGCTAAACCTTGAAATTCCGGTACATGCAACTGTGACTAAATTAAAGGCGAGACATTGTGCAGTATCAATTGTGAAGCGTTTGTTTATTTATTTATTATGGTTTCTTTTCTTGTACTCCTGGTCGGTGAAGCCATAGGCAGTCGGCGTTTGTTGTGCTCATTGGCGTTAGCGTTGACAACGCCCTGCACTCCGATCATTTTAAGGAAAGGAAGTGCGCATAATGGCACCCTGGGTCAGTGCACGCCTGAATCGTGCTTATAGGCGCGTAAGGTGATGAGAGAGAGATGTGGGCTGCAGAAATTGACAAGGTTGTGCCAGGAACGCGGCGCTGTAGCCATAGCCCGGCGGCGTTTATTGTGTTTATTGCCATTGGCGTTTTTCCTCCATGGATCACGGCGCAGTAGCTGTGTATCCCTCCACATTTATGCACGTGGCGCAATCTACTTGCGCATGCGCAGTAGACCGCAGTGGCGAGCACGCGCGTGGAGGAACGCCAGCTGTGCGTAGTGACGTCACTTGCTCCTCGCGCATGCGCAGTATGGTCGAGCAAGAGAGCACGCGAAACAGCGAGACTGTGGCAAACGTAGCTCATGCTACGAAATGAGAAAGCTATGTGCAGCCATTTGTCTTTCGTGGCGGTCCCTTCAAGGAAAAGGAAGCTCGCTGAATCGCTAAAGCACCTCTGGAGGAACCAACTGCGTTCGCTCAGTGGCCATTGCGAGATCTAAGATGGCTGGCAGGTTTGATCCCTGCTGCGAAAGCTGTATTTGCATGGAACCGAAATAAAAAACAACTTGTGTGCTATGCGATGTCATCGTGCTTCGAAGAACCCCAGGTCGTCTAATTTAATCAATAGACCTCCACTATGCAGCTTCTCATAGCGCATATGTCGCATCTGGGTGTTATATAGCCTCCATTATAATTTTTACGCTTGCAGAATACTGCACTAAAACAGAGCTTCTCTATGTGGAGAATATGAGCAAATGTTTCACTCCGAACAAATTAATTAAATCTTTTTCCTGACTAGTTCATTTCATTTATTTCAACCTTAAAGGCCCGAGGGCACTACATGAGGAGGGGCTACAAAAGATATAAAAGAAGCATAAAAAAGCTCGCACAATGGACACACACTACAAACTTCAAAAGCTAAAGAGAAAAAAAAATAAAGAAAAAGGATAAAGGGATTACATGCTCAGTGAAAGCATACAAAGAAAAAAATTCGCTGACGGCAGCGAGCACAGATGAAAATCATTGAGCAAACATGGTAAAAATGACGAAGTATTCACGTATTCTGAAGTTCATGGGCGAGTTCTGTACGAAAGCACTTTGAATCGTTGCATAAAACTATGTCTTTAGGTAGGGCATTCCAGATTGTTATTGCATTGGGGGAAAATGAACTATTCATTGCTAATGCACCGGTCTTGATACCGGCTATGGTGTGGCTATGACTAAGGCGACTTGAAGTTCTTTTCGAGGATTTTAGAAGTGCGTGTCTTGAAGCTGGATGGTGGAAGAAGTTGTGAAGCAGAGGCAAAGACGTTAGATTATGAGGCGTGATTCAACTGATGGGAGGGAAAGAGAGCATTTGAATGCAGTTATACTAACTTCTTTGGAATATTCTGAGGTGATAAACCTGACGGCGCGATTTTGGATTGTCTCGATTTCGGCGGAAAGGTATCCTTAAAATGGATGCCAGTACCGTTTTTTAGTGGGTCACGTCGTGGTTCCTGAAGCGCTCACGGTGAGTGGTCCTGTGTTACGTCGCGGGCTAGCTGCGGAGTTAGGGTTTTCGAATACGCAGTGTCAGGGTCGTAAAAATGACATTTATTGCCGAGATAAAGCTTGTCAAGAGCAAGTTTAAACGCGCACTTTTGTGGCCGGATGAACTGAAGTAGCTTTTAACGTGCTTGACGAGTAGGAAATTCAGTCTTCTCTGATGGCGTAGTATGGCCCCTTAAGTTTTCGCCCGCAGGACAGTACATGTATTTTCTCTGTGGTTTTGAAATGTGCGAATTTTACAACGATGGGGCGTTTCTTGTCGTCGGAGTGATTTCCAATTCGGAGAGCACATTCAGTGCTGTTGCTGTCGAGATGAAGACCGAGGTGATAGCTCACAGGGTCACAATTTTATTCTCCGATTCTGCCCATGATTCGTTGTTTGTGTCATCGAGGCCTGAAAAAAGCAAGTTGTTGCGGCGCATTCGGTTCTTGGTGTCATTGTTTCCAGCTTTCAAGACAGCGATTTCGCAGTGTATTTTGTCTGTTTCGTTTGAGGGTTTGCCAGGATTCGGACGATGGTCTGATGATTCAAGTTTCTCTAGACGGTTACTTAATGTTGGTATTTCTTTTTCGTGCAGGGCTAGAGTGACCTTGAGGTGATCAACTACAGAGCGGATTGCTTCAAAACCTCCTCCTAGCTTTTGCATGCGAGTGTCGACGGAAAGGCGGTCGTTATTTGGGCCAGGACCGGGGTTTAGTTCGACGTCACCGGATAGTAACAGCATATGCGAAAAACACCGCGCCACTTCGAGTCGTAGGGGCACAACACCAATGCTAAAAACCGGTTGCTACTTCGATATGTGTTACAACGGTTTAGGTAACCAACCTGAAACGTCAGGAGTGCGGTGAACATTCTGCGTGGACCGGTGTCGTGCCCCGTGTCGGCCGAGTGGGTCCGCTGTTTATGCAGGGCAGCGTCGCGTCCCGTGCTTGTTGACGTAACGAAAAGGGGTAGTTGCCAGGTGGGATTGGTGACTGTCGCCGAGACTGGCGTTCCGAGGGGAGGACGGGCATTGTCGGGTCCAAAGTTCCGGGCCGGTGTGGTGCTGCTGTCGGATGGCAGCAGGAACCACCAACCGGCAGGTGACCACTACGTCAGCACCTGAAACGTCAGAAGTGCGGTGAACATTCTGCGTGGACCGGTGTCGTGCGTCAGAAATCTCGTGGACTGTACAGTACTTCTAGCTAGTTCTGTTAAACATTTTCGGTTTGCCTTGTGCTTTTTTTCAAGGGACATTGCGAAACACCTTATGATGTTCTTTTTCCTGCCACTTTCTATTCCGGGCGCACCTCATTAATTCTGGAAAGCATAGATATTAATCGGCTGAAAACTCTTCAAGGATATAGTTCAATTTTCCGCTGCAATGCAGATTACAAGGTTTCTCCAATGGTTGTTTGTGGTCGTCTACAGCTAGTTTTCACAAACTTAAGAGACTCGCATCTAGTCTGGAGTACTAGAGGCCGCATTATTCCAACACATTTTTACATATCACGTTCGGTATTGGAGGCAGTATTAGATGAGAATGGCCATGTAGCTCGTATTCAGATCGACGTTGTGAAGACATTTGATAAAGTTCGTCACGATTTCTTGTTTACGGTCGCAGAGAATGCAAATATTGGTGTTATTTTACTTAGCGGTATTGCCAATGTTATAAGTAACGGTAGAATGTCCGTTGTCGCCTGTCTTGTTTGCCCTTTATTTTGAGCCTATTTCCCTCAGTATTATCAACTCCGTAGCTGTCCATGTTTTCTCTACGGCTAAACGTAGAATTAAGACTGTAGTCTATACTGGTGACGTCGCCTTATTTTTCCTGCGAAAGCAACACTACGCTATTTGCCGAGCCATTTCGCGGAGCCGAAGAAAGGCCACACTGCGCATGCGCGTGGAGCCGTATGGCATGCGCGCCGCCGTCGTCGCTGCGCGGATGACTCAGGGGTGCCGCCGCCGCGCTCGCCAGTAGTGCATGCGCAGTATAGCGGCGCACAGCTAGCGTGCCGGGGCCGCCGCCACTGCCACGCGCTCTCCATCGCCTCTCTCCTCTCCGATGCGCAGTAGCGGCGCACAGCTAGCGTGCCGGTGCCGCCGCCGCTGCCGCGCGCTCTCCATCGCATCTCTTTCTCTCCTGGCTGCTTTCGCAATCCTCCAGGTTTCAACAGAGCTAAACCACTGCCAGTTTTTTTGTTCACTTCAGGCTTTACATTTGACTGAACGGTTTCGGAAAGTATTGGGTGTGACTCTAAAATTACATATATTCAAAGTAATTTGGCTGGGCCGTTGGGGTGCGAAGCCAACTCATTTCGGTGGCGTAAGATGGGGCTGTGACACCATTCGGTACCTTGGGTCCATCTGCACCAGGTTCGCAAAGTAGGCACTCCTGGTTTTCATAAATATTGCCTACGAAACGGGCTGGGAACTCTCACTGTTTGCTCGGTTACAGGTCTGCAACATTGATTGAATTGGTTCCAATGCTTGCCTAATATGTCCTGCAGACGCGAAAAAGAACGTGCGGGCAATGCACAGAACATTCGCAACATTTCAGTGGCGCTCTCAAACGAAGGCCAAGAACAGGCAACCTGTTTTTCTCCAGTGGTGTAGGCCTTGTTCATTTTTTTGCATCAACTTGTATCGCGTTTTATTTTTGAAATTGTCAAATCTCCTCTTTTTAGTTGCAGTGCTTTATTGGCGTCTTAGCGATCATTTGTCTTACTGTTTCACACTGTCCCCTGAGGGGACTCTAGGGCAATTTTTTATAGAAGCTGTTGACATCCTCAATTTTACCACTAGGCGCTTTTTTTAACTGACCTGAATAGCCTCTTTAGAAGGCATCTGACTTACTGGGTCTTTGCTCCTTATACCTTTTCGTTGGCAGCATTGTTTTATTTTGATGCTTGATTCTATATTATTCTGGGATGTTTTAAAATGAACTCTTAAGAAGGAGATTGAAATGACACCGTGCAGTATTACAGTTTTGCCTCTAGCGGAAAACTGTGTTTTGTCTTGTGGTCTCTCTGTCTTCATGGGAATAATTAGTCAGTGGAATAGCTGTATGATGAACTGGCATTCCGTAGCACTACGACTGTCGAAATTTTGTCGAAAGCGACACAAGAGAGAAGTCGTAGTCGAGGGCTTCGGTTACTTTCTACTAACTGGGGTTCTTTAACGTGCTCTGACATCGGACAGTATACGGCCTTATAGTACTTCGCCTGCAGAGAATTGCTGTCGCCGACGCCGGATTTGAGCCCGCGTCTCTCCGAACAGCTGCCGAGCACCCTAACCACCCAGCAACTGAAGCGAATAAAATTAATTGTGAGAACAGTCAAAACATAACACCTTTCCTAACTGCTTTTTGTAATCATAGCCCCTGAGCACGTGTAATCATCGTGCCTCACCTTGAGGGCGTACTCGAGGTACTTCATCTGCTTCAGGTCCTCGGAGGTGACGCGACGCTCTCTGTCCTTCCGAAGATTAGGTCCAGCTCCTCGTGAAAAAGTAGCTGCTCCTTCGGATGGTGTCCAATGAGATACAACGCCCAGCTGATCGCCGCCTCCGTCGTTTCATGGTCCTGGAAACGAAAGTGCACAGAATTAGCGTGGTTCAACCGGGTTCCCGTTTACAAAGTTTATTTTATAGACTGCGCAGCAGATTTCGCGTCCCGTAAGTCGGACGGAGCACTCTTTTTGAAGTAGAGAAGCGCAGATTGCGGGGCTAGCTGGTTAATCATGTTCTATGAAAAAACCTGTGAAAACGAAAACGCAGGACAGAAACGCTCTCTCGCCGTACTTACAACTGAATTATTTCTTGCTCATCCACTTATTCACAGCGATTTCCTTGCGCAAGCGCTCATGCAAATGAAAAAAAAAAATTAGGGGGACACTTTGTTGACCTAAAGTGCGGTGAGGTGAAAGCCTTAAGCGCGGTGTTGCTGCTTGTGTCACTGGTGTGTGGTTAAGATGTTAAGCTTCGCCTCTGAGAGTGGAACACGACGGCGTCTTGCAATACTGCCAGGGAGTCCACAGAACGCCATCGCTATAGTTGAAAACTGAAAAATAGTCGCTGGGTAGTTTTCACGGTCATGCACCGCGCTATATTTGACTAAAAGCCAGAGCAGAAAAGTTGAACACAACCCTGATGGTAGTTTGGAATGGCCGTGTTCGCCTTCATATTCACTTCATTAGGGCTTGGCTTTTCAATATGACTGAGGAAAAATGTAGTCTGATCAGCTCAGTCAAGAGCTCAGCGTTAACACTATGTTCTATCACGGTACCATGTTCATGCAACACATAATCTGCTCCAACACATTGGGAGAACCACACTGAAAAAAGGCCTGTGAGAATTAGGCCTAAGCGGGGGCGATAACGGGGTGGCGACACTAGCAAAGAAAAGTCAGGTATCGTTAGAACACTGGAGGCTTCACAGGAGCAGTTCAATTATTTAGCGTACTGTAGCGGAAAACGGCGACAAGCCAATATCTTGTACTTCGGCAGGCGCCCGTGAAGGAGCAGAAGTGAGCAGAGATCCAGCGACAATGGTAACCAAGCGGTCTTCACTCACCGCCATTATCAGATGACTGACCAGAAGCAGACGAGACGCTAGGTGGCGGGTCGCATTGCACAAATTGATGTTTACCTCATTTCGGCAAGTGTGGAGTATTTGGCGGAATTTACTGCCTTTCTAGACTGGTTGTAAATGCAGGTAAATCCTCATTTTTACTCCATTATTCCTTCATGGGAGTAAAATGGAGGACAGTCTACCTTTTTACTCCACACTCATGGACTAAATGTTTTCACAAATGGAGTAAAAAGGGTGGCCGCCACCATTCATACTCTCTTTTGGGTTTATTTTTGTTTACAGTGTACAGTCGCGGGTAAAAAAGATTAGCACACGCGACGGAACACCGGAGCCCCGGAATGACAACGCGTGGCGCTGCGGGTGGCGAAGAGGCTGATAACGAGAGTGCCGGGCCGTTCCCATTCTACAGTATTAGGGGGGTTCAGCGGACTGCCACGGACAGCAAAATTACTGGCTAAAAGCAGCGCTATCATCTATTGCTCCCGCGAGTTCCTTTTGACAAACCATCGCGGACATAAAAAAAAGGTAATAAAAAGAGTCCATCTTTGCTCATGATAACCGAGCCAAAATAAATGCCGCAAGCACAGTCACGTAGGGTCGGCACTTCAACGCTCGGGCGGTGCACGCTTGATAAAGCTTACTTCATGCCGTCCCCCCTACGCTGCAAACATGGAAACGGCCCGTTAGGCAGGTCTGCGTACCGCAGCGCCGCGTGGTGAGATATACAAATTCTGAACCCCAATGATCTGTGGTAATATTTTTTGCTCGCGACTCTACGAGAACACTCGATACCTTGCGCGTGAATGAGTGCAGCGTGTGGAGGCATTTCCGGTACTCTCTGCCCATGGGGGTCCACCTGGATATGAAGTGGAGTATGGGCCTGAATACACGCTCCACGAACAGCTCGCCCACCCTGAAAGAGAAGGAGGAGAAAGGCTTTACGAATCATAAATTCGTATGTAGGGTTAGACGTATGTCGACGCAGAGCTGCGCCAGCTGCTATGAATAGTTGCCATAGAAACATTGCTTTCGTTTTATAAAATGAAGTCGGGAAAAAGAAATGTTACTTTGGAAATGTCGTAGCAACACAAAATGCACTTTATGACAGCCATATCAGTGTCAATAGGCCTTTCATATCCTGCATAATGGGCAAGAGGGAAGTTCCATCAAACATTTCAAAATCCTGGCACTGACTGCAATGCTTTGCAAACAGATTTGGACCGGTGACAGGAAAATTCGATGCTTTCGTACGTGTTAAGTTGGCAGTTTGACTTCGAGAAAGAGCATTGCCCTATCGCAGCGCCGAGTCGTTACTGACAACAGGGCTGAGCAGCCATGAGCGTCTTTCGAGGAAGTAAAAAGGCGCCATGCCTTCAGTGTTTTGAAATCGCAAACTCGACGCCAAATGACTTCGTTTCTTCAGCGCTACGGGAGTATTATTTTGCTCGTTATTATCTTCCTCTAGGTGTTACACATGCATAATAAAGCTCAATTTCATCAAGGACCTTTGTTAAGGGAGCAGCGGGTGTTTATGAAGTACGAGCCCTAGGCATAAGTTGTATATCTTTTTGGCCAGTGTTGCAGAGTAATGAATACCTGCGTAGGGGAACACATAAATGTTTATGAGTAAAACTAACCTGCTGATATGACCTTTGTCGGTCGACCGTAAGAAATGAAACAAATGCGATTACCCTTCCTTTGTTAACAGCACATAAATACGAAGTGGCGTCAGAATTGCAAATCAGTAAGCAAAAGCATTCATTTGCTCTCGAGAGAATTTGTGATTGTGTCCAGGGCTTCAGCGACCCCGACTTACAAATACTGTACCAGCAACGCGTGAGGAGAAGTCTTCTTTCCCGCCAGCAATGAGCGAACGGGGGCAAACAAAAGGAAACAACGCTGAACTTTCTTTTCGCCCGGTCATTCATATGCAGGATGCACTTGGGACCACATGTAAATAGTTAAAGTAAATGCCCTGTATGGTGAAATGCTCGCTGCTGTAAGGCTAGCAGACTTTTTTTTAGATGCTCTGAAGTTTCCCCTCTTCGTGGTACCCCACTACGAAGGTTGCGTGATATGCGCTTAACTTACCTTTTCACTGCGGCGACGTAAGGGCTGTGCTCATCGGCCTGCGCAGATATTGTCGCCCTCATAATTGTCTCTGTAAAACAAGAAGCAATAGCCCAATACTGATTTCAGGGCATAGCACTGTGAAAAATTATTTATCGGTACACCCCAAGAACGAAAAACAGATGTGTCATACGCCTGTAACAACACTAAATGCTAAGTGTTTTAGCTAAGTGTTTTTTGCATGAAAACTAATTAGAACACAACAGTGATTGAATTTTGTGAAGAATTTGCAATTATTTCTTCATTCTTGTGTTGGTTTTTACTCTTTTTTATGTCAAACAAATCTTTTTTTTTTCAGATTGGGCCAGTCCACCCCAACTAGATCCTAGAAAAATACACGAGTTTTCTATCCCCAGAAACCGCAGCGCTATCCAACTTATGTGACATGTTTCACATGCAAGTGAGAGCAGCTCTCCACCAGCAGTTATACCAGTACACAACAGCACACCAGCACAAATAGCAGACCTACATCACACGTTCTACAGAGGTCACATCACGCTTCGGATAACCAACGGATGCGAAAGCTACATAGAAGACAGACTCCAAGAAGCGGTGGACAACACTTAGGCATGCACATGGGAATCCGGCCTCACTTGTTCAGAGCAAAAATCTGAACCCTTCGCTATAAGACAAACAAAGAGGTAGGAGAACTACAACTGTCAATGGACGATCCGTCAACGACTTACATACCATGAAAGTACTTTGGTTGTATTTACAAACAAATGTAAAGAATAATAACACACTCACTAAGCTAAAATGCACGGTAGAATTCACGGCGCGATTAATCCGCCACATAGCTAATTGAATACAAGGGATGAGAGAAAGAGATTTATCGTGACTAGTGCAGGCCTTTGCGCTAAGCAGAATACTCTGTCCCACCTCTTATCTCAAATTTGTGAAAGCAGAAATGGACAAATTGGATAGCAGATACGGCAGGCCTAGAAAGCCGCCTTAGGACTCCCACTAAATACCTCATCCGAAAGGATTATGAGGTTAGGAATACGAAACACCTACAATGAACTGCAAGAAGCCCATTTAATGGCGCAAACAGCGAAATTAGCCAATTCCAGAACGGGCAGGAGTATTCTAACCAGGCTTGAAATTAACTTTCAACCTACTAATCAAGACGCTAAAGTAAACTTGCCGCGCGAATATAGGGCAGCCCTACTAATCAAACGACTCCCCAACAACTTTCACCCCATACACGATAAGGGTAGAAGACAAACACGAGCCAAACCCTAAGATAATAAATATCGACGGTGCGCCGGAACATGTTATGTAGATGAGGCAGAATACAAACGTATGAATTCCTTTGCAATTTTGGCTGTGAACAATAACGGTGCCCGCATCGTCTCGGCAACAATCAAAACGAAATCATCTGAAACAGCAGAAGACGCAGCAATAGCCCTTGACCTGGCGCATACCCAGATGAGCATCATTCTCAGCTGTTCCAATATGGTTATCAATAATTTCGCAAAAGGGCGAATTAGAAGCTCCTCCCTTGGAATCCACAACGCCCCAAATTCTCACCAAATTATTCCGAACTGATACGGGTCCCAGCCCAATCGGGGAATCCGGGGAACGAGGCAGCGAGGTTTCTTCGACCGGGCAGTGGATGAATCTGGCTCCCTGAACTCCTGAAAATCCTGGCTGAAGAACAAGAGGTTACGTGGCGTCGTCTACAGACGAGATCGATACACACCCCATCACTCCTGGCGCACATTTATCCTGATCTATACAATCCGAACTATAAACACTGCTTCCAACGAGCCAACTGCGATCATATTCTATGGGATTGCAAAATAGAGCCACATCCTGGTGATCTAGTTACTGCTCCTTCTCACGAGCGGTGGGAGACCGTGCCGGCTAGCTGTGACCCCAGAACGCAAGTTCTGGCGGTGAGTGGGCTAAGTCGTCGAGGAATATGTACTATGGACTACTCAACGCTACCTCTTAGCACCAAGCTCTTTCCAGGGAATAAAATGTTTTACAGTCAACCATATTACGTCAAGAGCGGACCAGGCTAGACGGGCTACCTCATTACGGGCAGGTAGGAAACCCGCGGCAGTAAGTGCAGATGAACGCGCGGTTTTTGCTAGATGAGAACAGCCCGAAAAAAAAAAGAATAATGCAGCTTAAACGTTTGCCTCAGTGATGAGACATTCTATGCGAAGACAGGCGCAGGAAGAAACGACACGCACTAGACGAGCAGATGTTTAAAGCTGGCGGCAGTGTTCGTCCTCTCCTCTTCTGTGCCGTGTCGTGCTAACCACACTAGCTAGACACGACACCGATGACCCGACGCGATTCATTCGCCATCGATCGGGGTGCTTGTCTGCAGTCTTTGTCACGCATGCAGCGCTCATAACACTAGACGAGTCGTCGCGCTGTGACGGAAGTTAAGGTCAGTGACGCAGAAAAAAAATGAAGGGTTGAAGACTATAGGGCAAATGTTTGCCAAGTCGGCTGCAGAGCAAAAACATCGAGCTGAAACGAGACGTGCGCCTTAATACAACTGTGCTTCTACGCATACTGCTTATGAGGAACATGAACAAAAGAAGCAAGTTTTTTTCCCTTTCACCCTTTATTACTCGCCAGAAGTCAACACAGGCCAAAGCCTTATATTTTAATAGGAGGAGGCTTAGTTTAATTAACCTTTGGCTTTGCTCCCTGCGGCGGCCGTGGAAAGTATAATCTCAAGTTTTGCCAATAGGAAACGTTGCTCTGGTGTAGTTGTGTGAAAAGCGAAATGAAATTGGGCTACTTTGCATTGCAGTACACGCATCCTACGAGCGAAAATCGCCCATTTTGTGCGAGGTCAAGAGACCGGCTTCCCAGCGTTCTTGAAGGCGAGGACTAGAGCACTCATCGGCGTCGCTTGTGGAAAGCAGAGTAAACAACTTTGGTTAGTGGAAGTGGTCAGCGAATATATTTTTGGTTAAAGTTAGTGGAAATGAAGTATCGGCCACATCGCAAGAAGCAATAAACGCTGAGCCTGTCGCAAGCCCCGCGTGGTTCTATAGCGTTTTCCAAATAAATGACCCGAAAAGTAGGCGATTCCTACTGTGCTATTGCCCTGGAAACGTAAACCTTCGGTGGTTATAAATGTAAACCAATATTCACCCGAAAAGGGAGATGATTTTGTCTTGTGTGAAGTAAAGGACATGCAGTAGATTTACCGAAGCGGGTGTGTAAAGAAACAGTTGCACTATCATGCTGTCGTTTGATGCCGCAATCATCTCACCGCAGCCTCCCGGCGCGGCTGAAGTGTCCGCCTAGAAGTGTGACAGTTACTGCGCCCTTACCTCCCGTCAAAGTTAGTTTTCATTCTTCGAGCACTATTTACTTTGAAACCGATGCTAGCGCTGAAGGCTGTAGTACAACCAAAGGCTAGCTCAAGGGCACGCGTAACTGCGGCCGTATAGCAACAGATTAGAAACATACACCGGACACCGAACTTTGACGTAAGGCTATGCTTTTTCATAAAGATAGTGCTAAAGGATCTTACCTTGTAAAATTTTAAGAAGAAAACCGAAAGAAAGAGGGTGGTTGGTGGCTCAGGTTCAGGACACTGTTGTGCTCAGTCCAATTCTGCAACGAAACACCAGCTGAATAGGTCGATCCTTTCGTGCGCGTCTACCAGGAGTGTCGAGCGGAGTCCCCTGATGGGCCGCTTATGTAGAATCTCGGCTGTGAGCTTTGCGCCGAGTGTAGCGGTGACGTCATGTGAGAAAGGACAGCGATATGATTGCAAAACCCAGACCGTGGCGACCTCTAGTGGAGGCAGAGCTGGCTCAGCGACGTGGTGCAAGCGCTCCGCAATATTTTGCGGGAAGCACTCTCCGAGTATAGCGCATGACGCAAAAGATATAGGGTATTGAATTAGACCAAAACAAGCCTCTTTCGCCCGACAGCCTTCAACCTCGCCCGCTTTTCTCTTATGAGAGAGAGAAAAAAAGAGAACATGACGCGTTTTGGAACGGTTCCAAGATAGCCTCCGAGCACGTCCCAACTGTAAACACCGAGAAAACTGGAAAGAATAGCAAAAGTAGCGGTAGCTCAAACTTTCCTCACCTCAGCTGAAGAGATTGTATTACTATTGCATCAGCTATAGTGATGAGGTATCCATGTCATACAAGGTATTACGTGGCGACTTTAAAAATACTGCGCATGTTATGTCAAACGTTACCTGGCAGTGTAAAATTTAACGTACTACTGAACACAACATTCTAGTTTTAGGTGCTCCAACGATCTCCTTTCTTCATTGCAGTTTGCGGACTTGGTTAGCGGCAGCCCAAATCGTGTACTTATTTACTGTTTTTTGTGAACCTTCGTACTGTTTATTTTATTTCTTGTATATAGGCTCCGGCGCGTGCATTAAAATGTTATTCGCACTAACAGAGCACAGATTTCACTGCAATAATTGTAGACGGCTGCAATTGTTTCTCTCATGTTATAGGTTCACGTAGGAGGGGGCATCCTGAATGTGCTTCGTCATTTATTAGAGCGAGGCCGTGCAGAACGGTTACTGTAATCTGGCCCAGGGTAGTTCAACCCTTACAAAAATGCACATTGAATTACGAGTAAACGTCAATGGACTATTCATGGAATCTATAATAAGTCAATGAATACTCAAATCCTACCGTGTTTAGTCGTTAAAATGTCTGTATGCTCTTGACGGATATGACTCATTGGGAAATTGAATGAATGCAACTTTATTAAAACTGAAGCAACAAAAAATCTTTGTATAGCCAATTTCTCAATGATTACATAACCAACCACAACCACAGCTCAAACTTTCCCACCTCAGCTGAAGAGATTGTATTACTATTGCATCAGCTATAGTGATCAACTTTATTAAAACTCAAGCAACGAAGCATCTTTTTATAGCCAATTTCTCAATGATTACATAACCCACCACAACCACAGCTCGAATTTTCCTCACCTCAGCTGAAGAGATTGTATTACTATCAGCTATAGAGATCAACTTTATTAAAACTCAAGCAACAAAAAATCTTTTCACAGAAATTTCTCAATGATTACATAGCCAACCATAAACACAGGTCAAACTTTCTTCACCTCAGCTGAAGAGATTGTATTACTATTGCATCAGCTATAGTGATGAGGTATTGATGTCATACAAGATCGTGTGTGGTGACTTTAAAAATACTGCGCATGTTATGTCGAAAGTCAGCTGGCAGTGTAAAATTTAACGTACTGCTGATGACAACATTCTTCTATATAACCAAGCTTGAATAGAGGTAGCAAAATTAGTTTTCATGTTTGAATTAAATTGCGCCAAGTAGCACAGAGATTCCATTGCTTCAGTTAAGGTGACAGCATATTCCTCTCGTGGGAAGTGCCCCGAATACTGTTTGGTGCGCAATATACGTTCTCTTAAAACTGCATTGACAGCAACATTCTACAGATTATAAGGTAAACCATACGTATCTTCTCATACGAGTGTACAACATACATGGAGATGGAACTGTCTAGTCGGACATGTAGCGCAGCTGAGATAATAGAAAATGCTAATATGCATAAAAAGAGGCACTATATAGCGCAATGGATATCTGTGGACCTTTTAAGAGCGAGACCTCATCCAGGTGGCTCAGGATTCACGTTCGCTGCTCATGTTCACATCGACTCATGTTTGCTGCAGCAGATTATGCAACACCCGACCGAACGGTACGCGCTACTCGCTACTGTGGCAGGCGTATACTCAGCAGGAATCAAAAGCTACTGAACAGACAGTCCTCCAAAGCTGAACAATGGGTGCAATCGCCTCGCAGTAGTGCGTTAGAAGCTCTAAACAGGAGAGTAACCAGCTATATGCACGCGTATTCGTGTTAAGGAAGGAGTGATACGGCTTCCCCAACGAGAGAGCTACTACTCGATCATCTGTGTAACCTTGGTAACGCTGCTTACAGCTGCAAAGTATTTTTGGTGGCAGGCGACCGTAAAGAAACGATCATTGCTGTATGTTGAAAAAAACTAGCCTCACAAAAGGGCGCTTTGTAGCTTTTTCATACAGCCCTTTCAATTTAAACGGTTTCAAGGAGCCCTAAATAGTGCAGTTATCGTGAATACTAATGAGAACAAGTGTTGTTGTGCGTTTAAACTTTTCCTCTTTAAACATTGGCTGATGTTTGTGCAAAACGCCTTGAATATAAATACGAATAAGTGCGGGGCATTGTGGATATTGAACCTTTCACAGAATGCACAGCCGGAATTTATGCACGTGCACGATGATGTGATGATTATGTTATGTGATGAAATTATACCCGTGCCCGTGCGTGATGATGAAATAATATTGAAGAGCCTGAAGAGCCGTGAAGAGCCTGCTCTTCAATAGTGAAAGCGCCTGACTAGAACTGTCATTGAAGAGAGTTTCTCCATGGTTGTGATGTGAGGCTGTTCTCCTCGGTGCCCGTTCAACGCGTAATGGAGAGCGCACGTATGTATTGAGTTTTAACAAGTGTGTTTTTCTAGAACTCGTTGTTAAGATCATTGCCTTCCGGTCTCTGCTTTGAACCAGAACGTCGATGGCATATGTTGGCGTTCCCATTTGAAATAATATACGCACGTCTCTTCTCAAAGAACGTCATAAAATACTCCCGCCTTGATGCTCGCGCTGAAGGGCCGCATTTTGAGGCGATATTAAAGCAGGAGGACAACCCTGTTATCTTTGTGCTGTAATGCCGGCGACACGTGTTGTATAGTCCGTTCCAAGAAAAGTGTCTTATTTTACTTGAGGGGCAAACTATAAATGACATTAGAGTGCATTAATCGTTTATTTACATTATAGTGTTGTATTACATGTGTCTCTGTGCGCCTCATAGACAATTTTAGCAGAAGGATAATCCTGTTATCGTTCTACTCAAATGACTCTTCAGGAATTGTTCCAACAAAGGCGTATTGTTTTACTTCAGGAGCAAATTATAAAGGCATTGTAGTACAGCTATGAATGCAGCTCAAAGGTGGAAGAGTAATCGAAGAGTCAGCACTACTTGGACTCACTTTGCTGAGAACTTCTTTCGTAAGCAGGCACCGCTTTTGTTTCGGCTACATTAGCTGGAATATCTTTACTTCCCCTATTAGATCTAAGTGCTGAGTAAGCACTGTCTGCTTTTAATGCAGTTTGTTTACAAAAAACAGGAAGTTGTGAGTCGAAAACGGTGCATGCGAATTAGTCTTATTTGCATCACTTGGCATACTCGCCGCAAATGACGCCCTCCGTGAATTCTGGTGATTTTTTTTTTCATTTTAGATTGCCAAATCATAACACCGTGCTAGTAGAGTGAATATATTTGCTCTAATACACATATACAAAATTGGAAACTTGTAGTGGCCTGATTGACTCAGCCTTTTGGCGAGCTACCTGCTGGCGTGGTTATACAAAACTAATAAAGAACAGCATACGAGACATGGATGCATGCGGCTCTTACAGCTTTTTCCATGTCAGTTTTCCAAAACCAAGGGCTCTGTTGAGCGTACTTAGAACTGGGAAAGAGCAGCCACAAAAAAACCAACCGGAAAAAAGACATGCACAAATGTTTTCCCTTCTTCTCATGCACCTAGAGGCAAAAGTCGTAGTGAAAATTGGTACAGCAATAAAGAGACGTTAGACTTGACTTGCACTGTGCGCACCCATTTTAGAAGAAAGTAGAAGTGCTTGTGGAACACTAGAAAACTTCCTTCTCTTCCATATCCAAACCATATCCATTCCATATATATATTCCTTCTCTTTCAAACTGATGACACAGTAGTAGAGCGGGGAAGTAGAAACAGTAGTCTAACAACCAGCACTATCTTGCATTGATTAGCTTTCAGGACAAACTATAGTGCGCTTAGTCGCATCATGATGCAGAACCGTTTGGGTTACATTTCCTGCTTTGTCATTTTATCATTTCAGTGTTATCAATTTGAAAAATAGCAGTGGTTAGTGCTGCTTGCTGTACTTATGTTGTTCACTTTTAATTCAATGTTTTTGCCCTGTTTCATGTGTTTCTTTGTACTGCGGTGTCTTGTAGTGCATCATTATACTTTTTCGTTTCTGCGTTCTGTCTCCTGCCTCTTTTTTTTTCCTGTAACGGACCCGATGACAGGTGCCAAAGTCTCGCTCTTCTTGCTTTCTCCTCTATCTGTGTCCATGTTGCTAGAAAAAGAAATGGCTGGCGGGTTAGGAGTGCTAAGCACAAAATAATGTGCCAAAGGGCGTTTTTTTGCAGGTAGACGCCCTTAGCATGTACCTAAAGCGCGATTGAGGTGTCCGCTGACCTAGGTAGCCAGTTATGTACGTCTTCAACATTTTCATTGTCAATGTCAGTTTACCCCATGCACGCAGGTGGTCTATGCTCCGGTGCCGTGTTTTTGCAGCAGTACTGTCAACGCCAAAGCGTATTGCTCTAGTCCCTGTTTCTGCCAGAACGTTCTCCACTCGAACGCATGTAGCGCACATTTCTCAGTCACTACTGACGATATTGCAAAGCGCGAATATTAGTTTCAGGGTAGTGTTATACGATATGGTTGATGCTAAACACATAAACCATGATGTTATACACACCACGTATCCTGGCACACATCTTTCAGCAATCACTTGATATGGCGGAGATTTCTGATGATTTGAAGCTTGCTCATGTTTTACCCATATTTAAAGGATGGGATAAAGATAACCTGACTACCATAGGCCCCTATCTTTGACATAAGTTGTTTGTAAATTATTAGAACATGTTATATCATCACACATATTGAAACATATCACTGAGAATCATATCCTTTTTCCGAACCAGCCTGGATTTCAGCGCGGGCGTTCTTGTGAATCCCGGCTGTTCCGACTGACTACAGACCTTCACTGCAATCTAGAACAATTAATGCAAACTGATGCCATTTTCGTCGATTTTTCAAAGGCGTTTTATCGTGTGCCCCATAATCGCCTGATATATAAAATGAACAGCATTAACACAAATAATAAAGTTATTAAAGACCAGTACAGTACCTCGACGACAGATTTCAATCGGTCATTATAACGACGTTAAATCCTCTCCTCAGTCTTTCAAATCTGGTGTCCCCCATGGATCTGTTCTTGGACCAACATTATTTTTAATATACATGAATGATAATGATAACTCATAAAAATGCACTGTGGTACAACGCTCTCATAAGAGGGCTTTGTAACAGAAAGAGACGCTTTTACCGAAATGCAAAAAATGTAACTCCGTTTCTAAGTGCGAAGCTTATCAAGCGGCAAATAGCGTGTATGTATCGGCAATGAAAAACGCAAAAGCTCATTTCCAACAGCACACACTGCCTAACATGTTCACAAATGATCCCATAAAGTTTTGGCGTGCCATTAATCCCAATAGAAATCATTCAATGAAATTGTTAGATGAAAACGGGTCAACTATCGCTGATACTGATTGTCCTAAAATTCTAAATGAAACATTTTGTAGCAATTTTGTTCTTTCTTCCAACGCCACGTTTCCTACAGTGAAGGAATGCCAATTCTCAATCATGGATGCAATATCCATCGAGCCCCTAAGAATAGAAAAATTAATAGAAAATCTTAAGACCTATACGAGCCCTGGAACAGATTTAATTAACGCGAAGTTCTTGAAGAGTACTAACCTTTATTCCTCAATCATCCTTTCCAAAATTTTCCAGCAGTCACTTGAGACGTCAGTGCTTCCAGCGGACTGGACGATCGGGAAGGTGGTTCCGTTGCACAAGTCAGGTAGTACTAATTCCCCTCTTAATTACCGCCCAGTATCACTAACCAGCATACCATGCAAAAGCTTTGAGCGCATTCTATACACTAACTTAGTTACCTTTCTCGAATCGAACTCCTTCTTCACTAACGCTCAACACGGCTTTCGCAAATCATTCTCGTGCGAGACGCAGTTACTTACCTTCACGCACAAACTTCACGCTACTCTGGATCGTCGTTCATATGCGGACTGTATCTTTCTAGACTTCTCCAAGGCTTCGAGAAGGTTAGTCACAAACTACTTCTTTTTAAACTTAGCAAGCTAAATCTTCTCCCAAATGTTTTAGCATAGTTAGAATATTTCCTTTGTAATAGAACACAGTTTGTAATGGCTAATAACATTTGTTCTCCGTTCACTTCCGTGCATTCTGGGGTCCCACAGGGGTCCGTCCTTGGGCCCCTTTTGTTCCTTATATATATTAATAACCTTCCTATTTCCGTTACCTCCCACATTCATTTATTTGCAGATGACGGCGTAATATTTCGTGAAATTAACGACCCTAACGACACTCTTCTTTTGCAAAACGACATTAATGGAGTTCTTGAGTGGCGTAAAACGTGGTCAATGGAACTAAACAAAACCAAATGTAAAGTACTACGTGTGTCACGAAATTCTACACACCCCACCTCTTATCATCTAGATAACATCGAACTTGAACAAGTGTCTTCATACCGCTATTTAGGCGTTCACATAACAAGTGATCTAACTTAGTCTTTTCACATCAATTCAATGATTAACAACGCCAACCGTGCCCTCGGCTACCTTCGCCGTAACTTTTTCTCTGCCCCCACTTCCTTGAAACTTCTCCTCTATAAATCTGTCGTTCGTAGTAAGTTGGAGTATGCTGCGTCCATTTGGGAACCCTTCACGGAAAACTTGATCAGTTCCCTCGAATCTATTCAGAATAACTCGGCACGTTTCATCCTTCAGAACTAAAACCGTACCGCTAGCGTAACCTCTATGAAGACTACATTACAGTTACCATCTCTTGCCAGCCGTCGAAAGCACGCTCGCCTTTGCTTAATTCATAAAATAATGTATCATAACCCCAGAATGCACCGTGATCTTATACTTCCTCCGTCATATGTTTCATCACGAGTTGATCATGCGCATAAAATCGGCATTCCTTTCTTTAAAACAAAATGCGCAGCTGAGTCTTTCCTTGCACGAACAGCAAAGGACTGGAACCACCTTCCCGGAAGTACAGCCTCCATCATCTACCATCAGCGTTTTTGTTCCGCCTTAGCTATCATTGTATAATTAGAAATGAAACTCCCCTCTTCAATGCCCTCGGGCCTTGAGGGTAGAATAAATGAAATGAAATGAAATGATATTGCATCGAGCATTACATCATCAAAACGATTGTTCGTTGATGATTGTGTAATTTACCGCCCAATCTCTCATCTCACTGACTCTGTAATGTTACAGAACGATTTGACTAAATTAGATAGGTGGTGCTCTAAATGGAAAATGACCATGAACACCAAAAAAACTAAGTTAATGCGTTTTAGTACCCGCTGTCATGTTTTTTCAGACACCTACACCTTCAGTAATACTGAAATGGAATATGTTAAATCTTTCAAATACTTAGGAGTGTATTTAAGCCCCAATCTGTCCTGGGGCACTTATATTAATCACGTTCTGAATGACACATATAAAATTTTAGGTTTTACTCGCCGGTCACTTTGCAAAGCTAACAAAGATACACGACTAATTGCTTATATCACGCTGGTCAGACCGAAGCTCGAATTTGCGTCATACATTTGGTGTACTCATCAACAGTACCTTATTAACAAATTAGAAACACTGCAAAACAGGGCCAGTCCATTCATCGTGCGTCAGTGCTCGCCTTTCTCAAGCGACACCGTAATAAAAGAGAACCTCAACCTCCCTACGTTGGAAAGCCAACGTAAGCTATCACGTCTAGCTTTTTTTTCATAAATTGTACTTTAACCCCCAACCCTACTCCGTGCCGCTAACTAGGCCTGCCATGCGCACATTTCATCGACTCGACCGCAATAAAAAAATCGAACCTCCATTTGCGCGAACAGACGCAGTAAGATTTTCGTTTCTTCACCTGGCGATAAGAGAATGGAATGCTCCCCCCCTTTCTGTAGTTAACACTATTGATCGCGACCAATTTCTTTCAGTACTAAAAGATAGTGGGGCAGAGTAGGTGTGTAAGATTTATCTTTTGATTTAGCTGTTGTATTTTGTTCTCTGTATATATTTCTATTGGTAGTTTGTTCTTTGTATTTATGAATTGTATTTTGTTCATTGCATTTTTTAAGTGATGTTCTCCCCCCTATGTAATGCCCACGTGAGCCATTAGGGTAAATAAATGAAAAAAAAACGATATGCAATGCACTGAGCGAGAATGTGTTGCAATATGTGTTGCGTGTTCGGCTGCGGCGACAGCGTAGTGCTCTCGCGCAGTTGGCAGGAAAGCTGATGCGTTCGCGCCGCCGCGGGTTGATATCCCAGTCGCGGATATTTATTTCATTTATTTTCATTTCTTTGGTTCACTTCGCACAAACCTATAAACAGCGTAAGCATACAAACATAGCAAGACCTTGCTCGGGGTTTACTAACCGCCGCGTTGGCTCAGTCGTAACTGTGCCGGGCTGCTGACCCGAGAGACGCCCGTTCGACCCCGGTCACGATAGTCAAATTCTATGGAAGGAAAATTCTAGCGGCCCGTGTACTGTGCGACATCAGTGCACGCTAAAGAACCACAGGCAGTCAAAATCTCCGGAGCCCTTCACTACGGCGTCCCTCATTGCCAGAGTCGCTTTGAGACGTTAAACCCAATACACCAAACAATGAACCATGGGAACAATGCTTTCGCGCTAATAAACTACACTGAAGGTAGAATTCTAAATTGTACAGCCTCAGCTTGGAGCCGCTCCCTTCTTTTTAACAGACACCATGAATGCTTACGACTACTAATGCGAACAAATTACCTTCTCATAAATTTGGTTCACATGTGCACTACTGTGCACGACATGCTTTGCTCTCATAAGTGCGCCTTTGTGGTTTCTTTACAAACTGGGCACGCATCCTTATTGGTTACGGACCAACGGCTTTCTTGTTTGACTTCTATTATTTCAGGGAAATCACATTTCTTGTCAAGCTGCTGATGACTTTTTCATGGAGAATTTATTGCGCTTCCTTAGCAGTCAGGGCTTTTTCCTTGTTTTAGTTAAGATACGGGGACTCAGATGCGAGACCACCTGGTAAAGCATCTGCAGGTAAAGAACTATTTCAGGCCTCAGTGCTCCGTCATTTGCTTTTGATTTCCATCGGTCGTGCCAGATGTCATATTTTGGGGGAGAGTCTCAGCCACAGCTTTCGCCATTGAAGTAGAGTAGCGCAATGTGTCGGTCATGCCAATTGGTCGTTAGGACTGAGCACACCACCTTTATTTTGTGAGCAGAGCAAAGCTGTGATCTTAAGGCCACTCGAACGGGAACGGACACCTGAAGTGGTCTTTTTACATAACCAATGTTAGGCGCCGCTTGAAAGTTTTGTTAAACTATGGAGTCGAATTCGTGTTTTCGGCCCCAGTAAAACTCGCTGACTGCACACTCAGTGAGAAAATACGGAAAAAGCATGCCAGCACCTTCATGAAACGTGAAAAGTGGTCAAAGAAATTGTTCTTTTGCAGCAAATCAAGGGGGTCGTAATGTAGACTGTGCTAAGAAATAATGAAGCGCTCAAGAAAATTCAAATGGCCTACACTTATTACTATGTTTCGGATCTTTGACTTGTTATACACATTTCAGACAAGGACAGGTGCTGTGCAGAAGGAGAAACTAGTCACCACAGCTGCTGCAAGAGTTCTGTAAACAAAAGGCGCGTAGACTACCCAAGTGACAACTTAATCGCTGTGTAGAATTGTAAAATTGACCATTTGACCATTTAGTCTTTCCCTACAATTGCAAAATGACTATTTTGACTACTTCATTGTAACATGTACTCTCTTGTATCAAAGGCGGTGTTAATGGTGACACTTGTCTAATTGTTTCTGGCACATTGCTTTGTTTCCATTTTTTGTTGTAATTCTGACCATGAACACCACAGGCTACACATTCCGGTGTCGTTGCGTGCAAGGAAGCGGTTGTAAGTCCATCGACTCCGCTTGTGTGCTCTTCGTTGGGGACTGTTGTTTCATGCTGCTGTTATGTCTGATCAGCAAACTACCTTACCAATAGAGTTGACTTGTCTGCACAAAAGGGTTTGTGCCATATAGAAGTATTGGGAGGCATAAATGTGAGCGACCCTGCAATATGCGCCTACATAGAATTACCTATAAATCGGCTTGAAACTTCACATGTCTTTCTGCTTTCACTCAAGGAGAGACTAAGTTCTTTGCCGCACTTCATATGGATGGCTGAGAGACTGCCAGTGGTGGCTCAAAAAATGCTGTCATATAAAGTTCCATTTACTTCAGACTGGAAGAAATATGCACAAGTAGGTACGACGTTATAGGCATTTAACATTTACTGCAGGTTAACCAGCATCAGTGCCTCCCTTGATAACGACCTGTGGAAGAGCTGGCATCGGAGAATGGACCTTAGCAGGCCCGGTCTGCTCAGTGATACATACGCAAGGCCTTTAATGCTACATACTATTGTTATATTTTATTGTTCGGTTCTACACATAATAATCAGTGATTTTCATATGGATGAAGTCATTTTTCCTGATTATTTGTGGAGTTGAAGTTGCAAACTTGAAAAGACGAAGCACGCAATTACGTTTTTTTTTTCACTTCTCTCTGCTGCAAGAACCTACTACTATTCCAAAACCACCACAATTTCAATTTGGAAATTTTGTATTCATAATAAACGATTAAACGATTTATTATTTCCATGCTTCAAGAGTCATTAAAGCGTAGTACAATATGACCGTGTAGAGTCAACAAATGCAATAAAGTGTTCATTCCCGGCTGTGAATATTGCATAGAATTTTTATGCATGTGTTTTTTCCTGCAGGTGCATTCGTTATGTTTTGAGATGAGAAAAGCTTTGTACAACACACCATGAAGCGAACCGGAAATGATGCAGAATGTCGCAATAGGGCCGCCACTGCCGTCTGGTCAAGACAAGTAGTTGCACAGCGCAACTTCAGTGGCAAGTGCTCGGGGGGGGGGGGGGGGGGGGTGACAGTGGAAGGCAAGGAAAATGCTCCGCAGAAGGCACTCACTGGCGTGAAATGGATGCCCTGACAGGTGATAGATCGATTTAGCGGGAATTGGTTGGTTTATGGGGTTTAACGTCCCAAAGCGACTAAGGCTATGAGAGGGCGGGAATTCGAGCAGAAATGTATTATTTACACCGTCAATGTATACGAGAACTGCAATTCAGGTCCATTAGTGTCTTGTAAGGCAGCACAAAGTGAAGGAGAATGACAAATATACGAGACGAGACCTTGTCACCAATACGTGGCAAATCCATGGCTGCATTTATTTGACGGTTTGTGTATTGAAGGTTAATTAATAGGCACAATTGTTTGCTTTTCTGAGGGGTATTAAAAGCAGCTTAAATGTCCGGGCTGTGAAAATTGTACGGCAGTGCATGATCTGTGAAACTAGCCAGGAGTTAACCAGTTCTCTTGAATGCTTATCTATAATATCATATCTTATGTTATCATACCTTAGCTCAGATATCATATTTATCAAATAAATAAGCTTAGATAAACCATAATATAGAAAAGAATGCGGACGTAACATGCTAGTCATATGGTGTGATTTCCAGATTGCAAGTGTTGAGGCATAAGAGATTCTGATACAGTGTGGGCATTCACGGGTGTTGTCACATATTCCATCATTCTTTAGAGCTCCAGTTGTCTCCACTTAATGCATGACATAATTTAATAACCCATGTGACTTATAGCTATAAATGAGAGCATTTTGCAACAAAATAATCTTGATATGAATGCTATCTCACCTATTATCTAGCTAGTATTGATGCATTTTGCAAGTAATGCTCTAAATTACTTTTAGCTACTTCAGTTTGCAAGTCAAGAGATTTGCGGCTACTCTTTACTAAAGCATAAGTGCGCTAGAGCCATTTTTGCAAGGTATTTGCGCTTCTTGCTTTGTAAAAATAGTTTTGCGTTAAATATCACTCAGCATATATCGGCCACTGTTGTCTTACTTGAAGGAAAATCCCATTGAACCGCTGTAGAGACTCAGCTGGAAGCTCTCGATACATCTCGTGTCTGCATGGTGCGAGGTGCTAGCATGATAGAATGCTTTTCAATGTCTCGGAAAGTCTGATTATATTCCGTTGGAAGGTCTGTCAAGCTTAATAGAAGCTGCAACACCAAAACTACGGCAGAAGCTGAGTTCCCCAAGCAGTGACAACCGACTTCTGCTGCAAGTATTTGCATTCAGTTTTGAATGAAAAGAAAAAGCACGCTGAATGTAAGTTCGGTGCGTTAACTCAAGAGCCTTGATTTACTTTAAAGCAAAAGCCCCAGTCGATTCAGTCCAGATGCATTGCGAGTTATATTGAGTGTGAAGTAGACGCTTGCGCCCAGAGCTAAATTTACATACATACATACATACATACATACATACATACATACATACATACATACATACATACATACATACATACATACATACATACATACATACATACATACATACATACATACATACATACATACATACATACATACATACATACATGCATGCATGCATACATACATACATACATACATACATACATACATACATACACCTATTCTTTATTTCTCTAAAAGAGAAAAAGGCAGATGATGATGAAATGGCAGATGATGATGAAAACTTTATTTGGAACAAGGGAGTTTTGGACACGCCGTTCCTTGGGCCCGCGCACTGCCCCACTGCACTCAAACTTTCATGTCCCGGAAGCTCATGACGCTGGCAGCCCGGAATGTGTCGATGGCTTGCTTGGCCGGGACCTCGGAGCGCAGTAGGGTCTCCCAAGCCTCATTTGCTAGTTGCCTTAGCGTTGTAACTAGCATACTGGTGTACTTTGAAATAAGCACAACTTTCTTCTGCTGTTCTTCAGGCATTGCGGCTAGACACACCTGTCATTAAGACAACAATGGTACTCGACTTTTTCACAAAAGAGGCATGCTATGACGCAAGGGGACGGCAGCATGATTCTACTGCTAATTCTGTCTGCCATTAAAGCTAAGGATGCTTTTGGAGAAATGTAAAGTTTTCTGCTTCTTTCTTTCAATAAACGCTTGCTGTTTGCGTTCGAGAAGAACACAATTATGTGACTATGTGCATTCTTCTTTGCATTATAGCGAGAAAAACTACGACACAATGCGAGCGTGTGTCGAACTTTGCCAAACTGCATGCGGGCGCTATCTGAGGAAGCACTGCTGTGGTCGAGACATGCGTGGTGCGCGCTTCGTCACTGTGTTGGAGATCGGTGCGCTCCAGTGCGCCTTCCTCGACATAAGTAGTTCGTTGTCAGGCGGTCGCACGCAGTTTGGCGCGCTTCGGCAAGCACTCGCACCGCTATCTAAATTTTGCTCATGACAGTATGTCCTAACATACAGCATCATTATATAGACATCTTAGGCAGCAAATTCCTTTATGGATACCCCCTTCGTGTGATGATGGATACCCCCTTCGTGTGCACCGCCAACGCCAGAAAAATGAAACCGAAGCTAGACAAAGCTGGTATCAGCCGGCAGAACCACACCAGAGAGCACCAGATAGCAACACCCACCACGTGTCAAATGAGAACGCGTTTCTAAAATCCAGCTCTGGGGACAGCATACACGGTTATACCAGGAAATACTGCACGGGGTCACACCAGAGCCCGTGGCTGTGAAACTGGGGTGGTGTAAACACTACACACGCGGTGGTGCTTTCATCGAGTGTGCAGTCACAGGGAAAAAAAAACATTTCCGCTGATAAACTTAAGTGAAATTGACGAGTCAAGAAACCTTGAGCAGAGCTGCACCATATAAGGAACGGACATATTTTTCCACTTTCCTTTCGTGCAGAACTACAAATTCATTGTAAATTTGAGAACAGCATGCACCCATAGTGAATGCAATATATAGCTCGGAGTAAGGCAGCAAGTTATTATATACCCAATACGCTCTCGACTGGATGTATTTAAATCTCTCACTAAACCGTCAATTAAGTGTGAACTGCTGATAAATTAAATAAAAAGATGAGCATAAAGCAGACAAATAAATACGAATTGCGAATTAATAAGAATGCTATTAAATGCGAATTAGAAGTTAAAAAAAACTCTGCCTCTCCCGTAACCGAGAGTAGAGTAAGCATTAAATGTTTACGGGCATAAGACGAAGCATACGCGGCAACGACGAGACGCAGCGTGACAAGAATCTACATGTATATGCAGCGCGTTCGAAACTGTCTAAAGTGCGTAGAGGCGAAAGCGTTTTCCGCACCACTTTGCCTATGTTAAACCGGTGACATCACCACTGCATTACGTCACACGTAATTGACGACGAAGTAATGACAAATTACTAATTATGACTTATTACTGATTAATGACTTAATACGAAGTAACTGATAATTAATGGCGCTTAAGCTTCGCCTTTAGGAGGGGAACACGACAGCGTGTTGTAGCGCTGCCAGGCAGTCCACGGAACGCCACCTTTGCCGGCACGGTGAAGCCAAGATACGTCCACTACAACTCTGAAATCGTCTCAGTCCAGCCGTATTTACGCACTATTCCGGCCTGCAGCTTGTGTGGAACTCTCGGCCATCGGGCAGACTCTTGCCCCAACCCAGCACAAGATAAGTGTGGCCTGTGTGGACAGCAGGCACCCATAGAAGAAGGGGTGCGGGCTCCTCACGAGTGTATGCCCAAGTGTGCAGTTTGTGGTGGTGGCCATCCCACGAACTCGCGGGACTGCACTGCAAAATACCGTCCCAACAAGCCAGCCGCCTCTAAAGGCGGGAAATCCAGTGTGACGGGCAGGCAGCCACGTCACCCCGGTAACGTCGACAGCGACGCTTCAAAAAGACAGACGCCTACTAGCGGGAAGGACGTCAAGGGCTGTCAAGTGCCAACACCGCCCCCACACGGCGGCCAGGAGAAGCAAGCCCGCTCCCAAGACAAGAATGGCGCGGCCGGTTCCTCGGCCAGCGCTGTCAAAAATGGCAAACAGGTGAGTGGTTCAGGCAGGGTTGCCTCCTCCTCCCACCCCCTCTCCCCTCCCTCTCGCTCGGCGGCTGACGCTGAGCCCCACAACCTTGTAGCTTCTCTCCGGGCTCAAAACGAGATGCTACTTGCCAAAATTGAAGCCTTAGAGGCTAGAACAACTCCCCCTCCCCCTAGTAACCCCGACACGGAGGCTATGGAGAGCGAGACGGCGGCGACATCAGCTCTGGAACCTTCCCTTGCCGAACTCGAAGCCCGTCTCAATGCCAAATTTGACACCTTGTTGGAGACAGCGATGGAACGCCTCATCGCTCGAGTCATGGAGGCTATCGCCTCTATGATCGCTCAACACGTCGCGACTAACCCCCGCCTTTCTCGCAGAGCCGGTCCCCTTAAGGACTTATCTGGTCGGCCCTTCAGATTGTCCAGCCGAGTCAATGATCTCTACGATGACGAAGACAGCTGCCCCCTTCCAGGTGCTGAGCTTCAGCCCCTCCATGCTGAAAAAAGTTGTATGATGCAATAAACTCATACAGTTTATCATAGAAATATCATAGACTTATCATACAAATCATAGAAAAGTATCATTCAAAGGTAAAAAGGTAATAAATTTGTGTAAAATCGTACAGTCATCATAGAGATGTCATAGAATATCATACGAATTGTATGATATACCATACAGATTGTATGATATTCTATGAAGAATAGCCTATTAGGTTATTGCTTCATAGAATTCTTTTTCAGCAGGGCTGGTATCTGGCTCGGGCGCAGCCTCACTTCCACCTCTCACCTCAAAATCTGAGCATGGCGGGACACCCTCGATGTAGGCGCTCCCCCCTTTCCAAATCGGCTTCCCCCATTACGAGTACTCAAAGGAACTGTCGGGGGCTCCGGTTCCGGTCCAAGCGCGCCGACCTCCGGCTTTTCCTATCAACCTTTGAGCATTTGCCAGTGGTGGTTGGCCCCCAAGAGCCAGGGAAAGGCGCCACACTAACAAATTATACAACGTTCCAGCAGGACCCCTCGTCTTGTCAGTGCGTTCATAGAAATTATACAGCCAATCAGGTCGACTTAGACATACAACTTGAATGCTCCTATGTAATGGTGACCCTTCTCCCACTCCGCAAGCAGGACCGACCGTTACACATACTCAATATGTACTGCAATCCGAAATTGCCGATTGTATCATTCACGGACCTCTTTAGCCGCGCGCTGAGAGTTGCGGGACTGGACCTCCTCCTGATTGTGGGCGATTTCAACGCTCCCTCTCGGATGTGGGGTTACTGCCGCGAAGAGAAGCGGGGATGCAAGTTGGCGGAGCCTGCGTCAACGCTGGGCCTCACTCTTCACACTGACTCCATCCATCCAACTCGTATAGGCAACTCCGTGACTAGGGATACGTGTCCGGACTTGACCTTCACCCACAACATTCAGTATGCAGACTGGGTCAACACCAAGGAAAGCCTCGGCAGCGACCACTGCCTCCTGAACATTACGATTACGACCTATCCTTTCGCGCAACCAACAACACAAGCCCGACTCCCAGATTGGACCATGTTCAGGCAAAATTATAACACCGCCACACCAATACATGAACAAGGCTACCAGTCTTGGTCAGAACAATTGGTCTCTAGCGTTCGCTCCTCCGAAACTCAAATTCAGCTCTCAGAAACGGTCTCTGGTGTGGAAAACCGCCTGCTCCACCACTGGGAGGCCCGGCATTGCCTCGTCTGTCGGTGGCGCCGGCAGAAGCACAACCGGAAACTTAAGGCTCGCATCGCCGAGCTCACTCAACGAGCGGCTGAGTATGCGGCCCAACTCACCGACTCCAACTGGGTGGCACGATGCAACACGGCCGCGCGGCAAATGTCAAGCCGGAAATCGTGGCGACTTTTTCGCGCCCTAATTGACCCCACGGAAACACGCACGGAAACTCAAAAACACCTCCAAAGAGCCATACACAGCTTTCAGGGCAACAAAACTCAGTTGGCGCACAAGCTCCGGGACCAGTACTTGTGCACCACCTAGGACCCCCGCGGGCCGGCATACTCTTATGCAGGCTCTGAGACCGTTGAGCTGGATCAACCGTTCCAGCTCCATGACCTGAGGGCGGCCCTGGCAAAAATGAAACGTGGCACCGCTCCGGGTCTGGACACAATTACAGTCAAATTGTTAGCCAACCTCCCCGAACCGACATACTTGTCTTTACTGAATTACATTAACTCAATCTGGCTTGGGGAAGTACCACTCCCCATCGACTGGAAGACCGCCCTGGTGACCTTCATTCCTAAAGCTGGAAAGACCATCAACACGGACAACCTCCGCCCCATCTCTCTGACTTCCTGTGTGGGCAAACTCATGGAGACGATGGTACGCGACCGGTTGTCCGAGTTCATGGAATCCAAACATCTTTTCGCAGGCACCATGTTCGGGTTTCGCCCACACAGATCTGCGTAGGATGTCCTGCTACAACTCAATAGGGCTGTCCTCGACCCCGTCGAATGCCCTCACAATGATAAGGTCGTACTCGCCTTGGATTTGAAGGGAGCATTCGACAACGTTACACACGAGATCATTCTCACCCACCTCTCTGAAACTAACTGCGGCAGAAACGCCTTTCAATACATTCGGCAATTTTTGACAGACAGACAATCTTACATTCGAATCCAGGATAAGGAACATGGCCCTTTTCATTCAGGAACCAGGGATATACCACAGGGCGCGGTGCTCTCTCCCCTTTTATTCAATCTGGCTATGATGGTGGTGGTGAAAACATTTATTTCGAATGAACTGGAGGTATGTTTGGATCAGCCCGTAAGGGACCGATCCTTACAAACACTAGGTGGAGGTCCCTAGTATGGGACCCCAGTGGCGGTTGCCGCCGCCCGGGCGCGCCCGACTAAGGCTTGTTGGGCCTGTAAGTCGTGGCAGCCGAGCAGGGTCGCCTCCCAGTCCTCCCGGGTTGGGTTGGGGATGGGGGGAATAGCGGGGTTGGAGGGGCAGGCCCACACCATGTGATAAGTGTCAGAAGACACTGTACTACAGTGTGGGCAGCTGCCGCTAAAGGAGGGGTCAAAATGTTTTAGCGCTGCCGGGCACAGCAAAGTATTGGTGAGAAGGTGGAGAAGGAGCCGCTCATCCGCCTTCTTCAGGCCTTTACATGGGCTAGGGTAAAGGCGATGACAATTTTGATAATATGTTGTAATATCTTTGAATGTATAGACCGGATTAAAATCGGGTTTCTGATCGGATGGGGAGGAGAAAACAGCCCGGTGAGAGAGCGCGCGGGCGGCTGCGTCTGCTGCCTCGTTTCCTGCCAACCCCTGATGAGGAGGGGCCCATATGAGGTAACGGTGTGCGGGGTCCGTATCCCGTATACAATTTTGATATATTCGATAGGCTAGGAAGGGAGTGCAGCCTTGTTCGACGTTCCGACAGGCCCCTCGCGAGTCGGTGATTATGTATTTTGAATTGGAATGTGAGGCCGCGAGAGCAATCGCGACCTCTTCTGCTTGTGTTGCACTGCGAGCTCTAAAAGTTAGGCCGTTAACTGTGTTGCTGTTGTGAACTACCGCGGCCGTGTACCATCCCCCGTGGTGAGGGCCGGAGGCGTCCACGTAGTATACACCTGTTTTGTTGCCATAATATCGGGCTAGCGCTTCCGCTCGTGCCAGGCGCCGACCATTATGGTCTTCATGTGACATGTTTGCTGGAAGAGGCCGCACGTGGAGGGCACGTCTCCACAGTTCCGGGATGCGAAACCTGTCTTCCATTGGAGGGGTGTGTTGGATATGGAGTGGAGCAAGAAGGCTGTGACCCGACTCCGTTAGCGACAAGCGCGTGTACTGGTTTGTAAGGTGCGCCTCCCGGAGCCCCGGAAAGTATTCACCACCCCAAGAGCCATAAGCCGGCTGTTTGAAGTAGTGATAGGGAGGTCAAGGGCACGTTTAACAATTTTGCGAAGGATGACCTCAAGGGCGTCCTCCTCTTGTTTCCGTAGGTGGAGATTAGGAGTCGAATAGAGAATTCGACTAGTTACGAAGGCGTTTGCCAGCCGCAAGACATCCTTACTTCGTAACCCTCCGCGTTTGTTGGAAACCCGGCGGACCATGCGGCCCACCTGGTCCCCCACCTTACGGAGTTTGGCCAATGTAGTGTCTGGCCGCCTGTGTTTGTGGATGTAGAGTCCGAGTACCCGTATCTCATCACTTTCGCGTATGGGACCACTCTCAAGAGAGAGAGATATTTTAGTTGTGCACTTCTGTGAGGGGCGGAGGTGCACAAATTCCGATTTTTGAGGGGAACATTGAAGACCGCAGCGGCGGGCGTAGCGGTCTACTATCGTCGCCGCTGTTTGCAGGCTGGTTTCAATGTCTCCTGTGCTGCCCTGCGTGGCCCACAGAGTGATGTCATCAGCGTACAGGGCGTGCTGCACGCCGGCGACACCACTCAGCTGGGCCGGCAGGTGCATCATGGCCAGATTGAAGAGCAGCGGGGAAAGTACCGCGCCTTGAGGGGTTCCCCGCGTGCCGAGTAGGTAAGGACCATGGTCTCTATCTTGAATTCGAATGTAGGATTGACGATCCATTAAAAATTGGCTTATGTATAGGAATGTGTTGAGGCCACAGTCGGTGTGACTTAGGTTAGTGAGTATGATCTCATGTGTTACATTGTCAAATGCCCCTTTAAGATCCAAGGCGAGTACTACCCGGTCATTATGGGGGCATTCGAGGGGGTCAAGGACTTCCCGATTGAGTTGCAGGAGGACATCCTGTGCGGATCTGTGTGGGCGAAATCCGAACATGGTGCTCGCAAAGACTTGTTTGTGTTCAAGATATGTAGATAACCGATCCCGCACCATCGTCTCCATTAGTTTGCCCACGCATGAGGTGAGAGAGATGGGGCGGAGGTTATCTGTGTCAATTGGTTTGCCAGCTTTAGGAATAAATGTGACCAAAGCCGTTTTCCATTCGATTGGCAGGGGGGTGTCCCCGCGCCAAATCGCATTTATGTATTCCAGGAGGGACTGGTATGCCAAGTCGGGCAGGTTCGTCAAAAGCTTGACGGTGACCTTATCCCGTCCTGGCGCAGTGCCCCGTTTCATTTTGGCGAGAGCCGCCCGCAGATCATGGAGCTGGAAAGGTTGATCCAGCTCCGTGTTCTCTCTGCCTGCATAAGAGTACGCAGATCCACGGGGGTCTTGGGCTGTACACAGATACTGGTCCCGAAGTTTCTGTGCCAGTTGAGTCGTGTTGCCAGGAAAAGCGTGCAGTGCTCGCTGCAAATGTTTTTGTGTTTCGGATCGTGTTTGGGTTGGGTCGATTAGGGCTCGAAAGAGACGCCACGTGTTTCGGCTGGACATTTGTCGCGCGGCCGTGTTGCATCTATCTACCGAGTTGGAGTCGGCGAGTTGGGCCGCGTACTCTGCCGCTTTCTGGGTAAGCTCGGCAATTCGAGCTTTAAGCTTTCTATTGTGTTTCTGCCGTCGCCAACGGCAGACGAGGCTGCGACGGGCTTCCCAGAGGTGTAGAAGGTGGTTATCCACGTCCGTGACCGCCTCTGAGAGCTGGATGTGTGTTTCATGCGAGGAAAGGTGTGCCAGCAGCTGTTGGGACCATGCTGTGTAGCCTTGCGCGGAAATGGGTGTATTATCAAGTGAGTTAAAATTTTGCCTGAATTTCGTCCAATCTGGGATATGGGCTTGTGTTCTTGGACGCTTGAGGGGGCGTGTGCGTAGTGTAGTGTTAATGATGCAGTGGTCGCTACCGAGGGTCTCCTCGGTGTTGAGCCAGTCTGCGTGTCGTATGTTGCGAGTGAAGGTTAAGTCCGGACACGTATCCCGTGTCACGGAATTTCCTAGCCGGGTTGGGTGGACAGGGTCCGTGTGGAGGGTGAGGCCCAACGTGGACGCAAGCTCCGCCAGCTTACGCCCGCGCGACTCCTCCTTGCGATACCCCCACTGCTGACTGGGAGCGTTAAAGTCGCCCACAATCAGCAGGGGATCGCGGCCCGCTACTCTTAGCGCGCGGCTAAAGAGGTCCGCAAAAGTCACTCGCTTTAGTTTGGGAGAGCAGTACACGTTGAGTATATGCAACGGTGGGTCCCTGCGGCGGACTGGTAGGAGGGTCACCATTACATAAGAGTACTCTAGTTGGAGGTCGAGATCCACTAGGTTGGCTGTGTAGTCTTTGTGAACGAGAAGACAAGACGCGGGGTCCTGTTGGAACGTTGTGTAATTTGAAATTGTGGCGCCCAGGCCTGGCTCTTGGAGGGCAACCACGGCTGGTAAGGACTCGAAAGTTTCAAGGTAGAGGCGGAAATTGGCCCGCTTAGTGCGGTCCTTAAAGCCTCTACAGTTCCACTGTGTTATTGAAGTTGACACGGCCGAATTGGATATGGCGGAACTCCTTTGATTAAGGTGTCTCGCCATGATTTAAAATTCTTGGGGGGGAGGAGGAGGGATTGGCTGCCTCTGAGCCAGCTACTTGCGCCATCAAGGGGGTGATGACGGAAGGAGCGGGGCAGCTGTCCTCATAAATAAAGGCGACACGAAGAAAAAGAACAGTGCCGGTGGTTCCTTTCTTGAGACACCTTAATAGGCGGTGTGATCTATTTTAATACAGAGCACATTTAGGCGCTGCTGTTCGACGAGTATCGTCAACTGCCCCGATGCGGCCCCTCATAATGAACAAAAGCATTGCACCTTTTGTCGAAACTAACATCACCATAATGTGCAGTTTGTCACTGTGTACGCCGACAGTCTAATAGACGCTAATTGCATTCACAAGAAATTAGGCCTGCTAATTACGAAAAAATTTATTCTGCAACATTCCGGCTGAAACATTTAAAACAGTAACCAAGTTTAGTCCTCACCAAAAATGGAAATGTACTATCAGCGTCAATTGAAACACGAACAAGCCAATTGAAACGCGAACAGCACAACTCGAAGATATTATACTAGGGAGGCAAAATACATGAGCAGCTGATTTCCGCATCGAAGCCGGAAAGACCGCTCTTCTGAAAGGTTAATAGCCCACGGCTGTATTTCATCTCCAGCCTCTAATATGCTTGATTTTTTGTGGTCGCGTTTCAGGTGTTTTGTTCGCGTTTCATTTGACGCTGATAGTACATATATGCGAACATCAATCTCCAATATAAGCCCAATCTTACCGTTATCTAAGCATAAAATATGTAAGCCACGTCTTCTATAAGAATAACTATATGAATAACTTCCAGCGCTAATACAGACTTCCTGTAGCAACGAAGATACCGTGTTAGATAATTAATCATTCATTACAATCACGTCATTAAACAAAAATAGGAGCGGACACTTAAGGATATGACGCAATAGCGATAAATGGTTTGATTCTCATATATGTAGAAGGTCAGCCTCGACTTTACATTCATCGATCAATGTGAATCCTCACACCCCTCATGGTGCAGTGGCACAGCGATTAAGTGATGCGCCACTGCCCTGCGATGGCAGATGCCTCCAGCGGTGAGGTTTGTGCGTCGCAGGTCGCTCTTGCCGAGCGACCAATCAATAACATAACTGCCACCTGCCACGGTAGGCGGTTTGCTCACTATACAGTGGGCAAGTTATGACGACGCCGCAAGGTAACGTCACCTAGCTGTCCCCTCTGCTGCTTTGGTTGCCCTCGGGGGACTGCCTGCCAGAACCATGCTGGTGATTTTCGCTCGCAACGCCGACAACGCGACACGCCGACACCGAGATATGTGAGATAGTTGCGGCGTCATTTCCTTTCGTCAAAGACCAATTTCATAGTCGCTACTGTGCTTCCAACCCGCGGCGGCGCGATCCGATCAGCTTCGCTGTACACAGCATGAATGGAGTTTGCTACCGTCGCAACCGATCACGATTCGTGCTAAACTGCCGCACTGTAGCGCTATGCGTTACATGTCGTGGCTATCACCAACTCCCATCCGTGGGCAAAAAACACTATTAGCATGCTAAGACACAAAATAAGCTAGACACCATGAAGCGTCTGAGGCTGCCACGAAAGGTAAGGAAACGCGCATAACTGGTTCCCTGGGTCAGTGGACCCCACCTACGGACATTGAGCCACCTGGCGGTAGTAACACGGAGATTTGCGCTGCATGCGTTGTCTTTGGAAACGTTGTGGCAGAAACGCGGCACTGCAGCAATACGGGTTGTTGTTGAGAAGACTGTGGCGGAACATTGTGGCGGAGCTACGGTCGTGACTCAACGATTAGCAGTGCTAACCGCTAGCCAAGTTTTTTTGTTGCGAAGAAGTTCACCTTTGCCATTATATATATCATGCAAACAGTATTTGGTATAGAATATTTGTTTTCTAAAATGTGTGGTGTTTATTTTTTTATGGTTTTTTGTAATGGTTCATGGTAAGCTGTTGTGGCTGCCAAAATTCTTAGCGAAAAATCGAAGGCCTCTGTTCGGAATTATATTATGGCTCTTACCACGCTGACCAGTGCAAGGCGAGCAGTAATAAGTGGAGCAGCTGAGCAAGGACAAAGCATGAAAGGAGCTGTGTACCTTCACCTTCTTTAGTAGGGTGCTAAACTTGTGCGTCGGAAATCAACCACATATGTTCAGCTATTGCTAACGTGTTTAAGACGCTCATTTGAACATGAGTCCCACACCATGATGACAAAGTGTTTATATGTTTTCGCTTGATTTCAGGTAATATTAGTCACTATGTTCCCAATTGTCTGCTAGCTGCTCTTCCTTGTGAAGGAAGCTTGAACTGATATCAAGCTTAAAACACCTTCAACTGCTCAATTTTGGTACAAGCATGCGAACATTATTGGGAACAATGTTGAACCTAAGGAAATGAACGATGCTAAACATTAAACCTAACGTGAATGCGTTTCTAAAGTATTCATTTTTTCTCCGCAAAGTATGGAGCATAAAAAATATACCATACTATTGCTGCCCCTTGGATATGAACCAGGACCCTGAACACAACCAAAAAGAGCAGCCTTGTTTCCCAAAGCCTTAGAGCATTTGGATATCCCCAGACCTTTTCTCTTTATTAAAAGAAGGCTGAAAGAAACTCTAAAATATAGCGCCTCTCATAAATGAGCCACATATTGTGATCCAGCCAAAGCAGCGCACTCCGCAGGGAACAATCACGTCGAAATTCAGAGAGGCGCACACACGCATGAAGAAAACTCAATCAGTCGGCAGGGTTATGAACAGGACTTCCAGCCTGAATGCATGTCCAGGCGAACTCTCACGCGAGCTGATAACAATCTTATCTACAAAAAAAAATATACTGGACACTTAAGCTCCGCCCTAACGGTATAAAGCGACCGCGTAATGGGCGACTGCTCGGCTACCGTAGTCCTTCATAAAGTCAACAATAAAATTCCAATAAGGGCGGGTGTCAGGAGACACGATCTCGAGGTCTGGATTAGAGACAGTGGGGGATAATAGTTAGTGGAGAGTACGTAAGTAATTTGCGATTCGCTGATGCCATTGCCTTGATAAATCACTCAGGAGATCGGATGCAAAGCATGAGTTATACTGACGGATCAGTACGGTCGGTGTTAAAATTAAAATGCAGAAAATAAAAGTAATGTTCAACTGTTTCGCAAGGCAACCGCAGTTCACAGTTGGTAGCGAGGTGCTGGAAGTGGTAAGGGAATTCGTGTATTTGGGCATGTAGTGGCCGCTTATCCGGGTCATGAGAGAGAAATAACTAGCAGAATAAGAATGGGGTAGAGCGCATATGGCAGGTTCTCTCCAATCATGGATGGCAGTTTACCAATATCCCTCAAGAGAAAAGTATACAACAGCTGTATCTTACCGGTACTCGCCTAAGGGGCAGAAACGTGGAGGCTGACAAAGTGGGCTCAGCTTAAGTTAAGGACAACGCAGTGAGCTATGGAAAGAAAAATTATAGGCATAACGTTAAGAGAGCGGACGCGGGCAGTGTTGGTGAGGGAGCAAAGGAGTTTTAATGACATCCTAGTTGAAATCAAGAGGAAGAAATGGGCTTGGGCAGGGCATGTTATGCGAAGGCAAGATAACCGCTGGCTCCTAAGTGTAACGGAGTGGATTTCAAGACAAAGGAAGAGTAGCAGGAGGCGGGAGAAAGGTGCGCGAATGAGAATAACAAGTCCGCGGGGTTAAGGTGGCCACAGCTGGCAAAGGAAAGGGTTAATGGCAGAAATATGGGAGAGGCCTTTGCCCTGCAATAGGCGTAGTCAAGCTGATGATGATGATTCATGCCCCTACAAGCGGAATTGGTCATTCTCGGGTGTGCATCCATAGATAGCTTGGAGTCATCACACCACTTTCGACTTAGTTATGCATGGGATAAGCAATCCGTCACGGCCCAGCGATGCAGTGGCGGCCACAGATGGAGCCAGTGCGATGCGTGTTTCTCTTCCCGAGCGCGCAATCATCATTTTAACTGCCAGCTGCCACAGTGGTTAGTTTCGTCTGAATCCTGTGGGCAGGTTCTCATTACGCCACACGGTAAGGCGACCGAGATGGCCTTCCTGGTTGCTTGCCCGGCGTTTTTCTCTCACAATGCCGACGGCACCAACGACGACGAATTTTTTGCACAACTGGAGCTTTAACGCTATCGTGTTAAAAGGCGGAATCCCGCCTTCGCGGCTATGGTCCGTTTCCTCTTTCGAGGCGGAAAACATTTTTCCCGAGGAGCAGTCGGAATTGTAGACGGCGTCCCCAAGAGCACGTGGTTATGCCATAGCTTGGGGTTGGACTTTTCAGTTTTTATTTAACAACGGAAAAAATTTTTTTGACGGGGGGGGGGGGGGGGATATTATTTTCTATGCATGAAATACTGACTATTTTAGGTGATTAAGAAATATAGCACATAAATCTAGTGAAAAGTCACTTAAAGTCGATCTCGGTGTTTTCTCATCCTCAACGCGCAAATGGTAATACATGAAGCTGTGCTTGCAGAAGAAATTTCTATCGCTGCTAAAATAGTAACCCAAGTTAAATGAGATTGCCGGCAAGCAGAAACAGAAGTGGAAGTTTCTTTCTAAGATCTAGGTTGGATGTTATCATTATGTTTTGCTGGGGTGAGCGTGAGCCGAATACACTTTTCGGTGATGCCCATGCGTGGATTCGTGTCAGTGTGTCCAACACGCAGCTGATTAACTTACTTAACTGACTAACTGCTGTAAGCACGTGATGACAGTAAACTAGCGGCTCTGAGCTTGAAGGCGGCGAGGAGGTGATGGTCTCCGGACTGCAGAAGCGTGCAAGCTATAGCGGAACAATACTCAAAATAGTACAACTGCGCTGTTTTTGCAACAGTACCATCGTTGCATCGTGCTCTTGACTTTCATGGTTAATTTTCATCTCTAACTGAGTGTAACACGCATGACAACAACCAGCTAGCTATTGAAGGTAAACAGCGCAACGACGCAGACAGAGTGGAAGAAAACACAGGGCAAGCGCTGACTGGCAACTGAAATTTATTCAAGGAAAGCAGTACATTTTATAGAAAGAGTGGCCAACTTATCAGCGAGTACACAGATAAAACCCATGTTTCTTAGTGGAATCGGGGTATGCAACCTAACTGTCATATAATGAAATAGATGGCATGCTGACGCATAACCTTGTTTTTTTCTTCATGTGATATGCTTCCATAATCTCACGTGTTAATCGGGACGGGTGTTTGTAGAGGATATCACAGTAAGGCAATGAAGGAAAACAAGATTGGCAGTCTCGAACATGGTCAACTAGATTATTAGATTTGTTAGCTTCCAGATTATTTGCATGCTCTTTCAAACGTGTATTAATGCAACGCACCGTCTGCCCGATATATATGTTTGTCTGCATGACATTGGGATTTTGTATACTACCTCTTCTGTGGATGGCACATACATGTACATTGTTTCGTGCTTAACCCCACAAGTTGTTTCAGATTCTTTTTGTTGCTCAGCCTTTTTTTCCAAAACAGCACAAACCCTTTTAAGTTTTTTGGATGCGGAAAAAACAACCCCTACGCCATACCTTATGTACATCGCTTGTCACATAATCTTAAAAATGTGGCAAAAAGGTATAGCGTAGGGGTTGTTTTTGATCAAACCGCGATCATTTTGATCACGGTTATTTAAAGCGGAAGCAATGTCGTGAGTAAATTCAATGAGCTTAGTGACAGTGGAAAAACCAGATCGAAAACCGTGCTGACACGACAGTGTGACAGTAGATTATGACAAGTTAAGAACTGAACAATGTGCTTGTGAATAATGTGCTCAAGAAGCTTGCAGCAAGTGAAAACTGAGGATATGGGTCGGTAATTACTAATTTGTTGTTTATCGCCAGATTTAAACACCGGGATGACATTGGCAATTTTCCAAGCCTGGGGAACGGAGGATGTGTCCAGTGATTTGTTGAAAATTACTGTAAGATAACGGGCACTCCATTCCGAGTACCTCTTTAAAAGCATGTTAGGTATGGCGTCTGCTCCCGCACTTTTAGTTGTGCCAATTTTTACTAACAGATGGTGAACCCCAGCGTAACATACTACGAGGTAGGGTAACTGGTGTTCCGAGCTATGAATGAAAGGAGGATTGGTACCATCATCAAGATTAAAGACAGAGTGAAAGTAGATATTGAAGCTTTCAGAAATGGTTGCGGGTTCACCGCAAGGCTGCTGGTTGATAATGAAGGATAGAGGATACTGAGCTTTCGTCCAGGCAGTGCATCACAGAAGTGTTACAATGTATGCCGTCTACATTTCGTGTAGTGTCGCCTTTACTTACCCACAAAGGTAAACTTTACGGGCTTTCTTAATTGTTTCTATCGCACCCGAAATGTGAAACAGGAAGACTAAGGTGCCAAATAACTAAAGAACACTGTGCTCTATATTTGCATCGAGTCGTTGATAACATTAAATCCAAGGCTGGGACCATTTTTTCCCGATAATCTAGAAGAAAACGGCGGGTCAGCTACGACAGCGCAAGAAAAATAACCACTTCCTTGTTCTGTCGTAGTGGCGGCCCAGATCTCTCGCATCTGTAGCGACCGGCGCGGCCAGCGCCGGCCAAGTACCGAAGATGAGGAAGTTCCGCCAGCACGCGCTGGGTGAACGCCCGGCGACCTTGGCATCGGCCAGACTCTGCCACCGCCCCTCTCTTCGGCAAGCCTTCTAATAAATGTGGCCGCGGTCGCTTCCTAGGCAACCTCCAAACGGACTACGAATGAGAAAATGAAAAAAAAAATTGGGGAAGTAAACTGCACCTTTAGAAAATACGGCTGTCGGAAGGTAGTGGCGCCTATTACGGCGTTACGACGGTGGCAGCCCCACGATGCTTTGTGCTAAGACGTTTGGCTGCTCGACGCGTCCCCGCCTTCACCAGTTTTCTTGATGGTGATGATACTTTTCGCGCAATTCTTCGCCAACTGGATGATAGGTGCACAATATATAGATTAGATATGAAGAGAAAAAGCGGGCAGAGAGAGAGAGGAGATGGTGTCGATGAGTGCTTCATGGCTTTAAAAAGCCTTCTTCTTCAGTCAGTTTTCGCTACTGGACAGCGCGTCCGGCTTCACTCTGAGCTTTTTGGTTTTCTTGAACTGCACTTAGATGTTTATTTTATTTTTTGTTTTCCCTCCCCCTCGATATCTCTCGAACGTATGTCACGTTCTAGCTGCTGCATTAAAAAAAAATGAGCGCTGCTCGAAGGAAATAATTAATCGATGCGTAACATGCAAGTCCTAAATGTGCCAATATCATAACACTTTCGAGTTCTTTGCTCGAGATAAACGCGGATGATTCCTCGAACTGCCATCGCTTCTTTCATGTGGGCGTCGTTTGTTGGCAAAAGTGCACCCAGACATGTTTTGCACAAACGAAACAGCAGCCATTAACGCACCGGGTTCGTGCTTTGCACTGCTTGAGTGTACGTTAGACTTGCGCCACAGTGGTGTTACTAGCACATAATAGTCAATCTAAACACGAAAATTTTAAAGCCTCCTCGTGCCTATGGCGCATGAGTTTTAAGAACATAAGGGGCTCGAGAGTAGATAGTACAACCACAAGATATGTACTATCAAAAACATAATCAGAAATGTGGTAAAAGATACTTTGTTGTGTTTCACGTACAGAAATACCGACAGCAGAAGGCACCGTTCGTATCGTCTTGGTGATTGTCATTTATTTATGTATTCATTTATTTACATTTCTGCAGCGCCATGAAGCATAATTTCAGAGGGGAATACATACATAAACAATCAATCGTACAGCATGTGCCAACTTTTTGTACAGGATAGGAAAAAATGGATGGCAGAGGATGAAAAAGAGCGTCAACAGAGCATTCACATCAGTCAATTGGTCGCGAATGGACAAGAAGAGGAAAACAAGAGGAATTCTTGTGTTCCTGTGTTCCCCTTACAATTTATCAAAGAAAGTCATTCACTGAGCCAGCAGCAATACCAGAGACCTTTAGAAGGCGCTCTTCGGCCGTGGCCTCACCGCGGCGTGAACTTGATCCTGAGGCCCGTTGCAGGCCGCAGCACCATTTCCAACGAGAGCGCCACCTGGTCCCGCTGGTCAAGCGACTGCACCCTGAAGCGACGGAGGATGTTGGCCACCACGATCTTCTCCTCAGCCAGCGCGAACCTCTGACCTGAAACACGCCGAAGGAAGAAATGCAGCTTAACAATGGCACTGATCTCGAATCGGCGCGTTAAACTAGTGAGAACGTTTGCTACATTGGAATAAGTGCGATAGCACGGAATTTCGCTACGCAGGAGACGACGAAGACCGGGCAGTGCCACGGGATGGAGCGCTTACGCTACGTGCCATCTTTTCAAAGGCTAACAACACAACCACAACAACAATATAGGCAAACAGACAACGCACGATTTTTATCGAGGTGGTATTTGTCAGATTAGGCTTAAGCACTAATACATGGTCTAGAATAAAGGAATAAGGAACAGGCATGCGGCTCGGTTTCCCGCGTCGATTTCGCTAACAAAGAACATGTTTATGTTGAGTAGAAAGCTAGGCAGAACAGAGCTAGAGCGCTTGCTTGGAAGAAAGTGCCTTTTTTCCCCTTCAGGTAAGTAGCAGGTTAAGTAGTAGGTGCAGTGAAAGCAGTTAAAGCACGCGAACGGTGCACCTTTTGATTTCGCACGATCGTTTACCGTGATTGCCATATTCAGTGAATGCTCTGTGAATATTCAGTGAATGCGTTGTTCACTACATGACAAGCAAGTGGAATGCAATGCAAATATTGCGTAGAACTTTATTTCGGTATGCGAGGGAGTTTAATTTTGATAATTTCCATCAAATATGTGCACACGTGTTTCAACAGATGAGTAAAACACAGAACAGAGACTTGGATATGAACAGGTGCTCGGGAAGACGTCGTTTTTCACAAGAGGACAGTAAAAAACACCGAAAAACGACGTCTTCGTTAACAGCCGCAAATGCAAGGCATTGTTCAGAGGCACCACAATATTGGCACATGGAAAAACCAAACTTCAGAGAGAAATCATTGAGGCATTTCACATTACTAACTCTGGAGATAAATGCATTAGTACTGCATCTATGTTACTTCTTAACGAAGAAGTGACTTTTCTAGACGGACAGGTGTAAATTTTGCTGCGCCTCAGGTTTGCATTTTATTTTGAGGCGTACAGTTGTTGGGTGGCCTGGCCTTCGATTCTGGTTTGAATTCTTCGATGCAATGCGTTTTTTACCTTGTTGACCGGCAGTTTTTAGTGTTGTGTTGTGCCTTTTTTTACACTGCTTTTGCTACGGTGATTTGTTTTTGCGCTTTGACATGCCTTTGGTCTTTGGTTTTGACACTGCTTTGCAACGATTTCTTTCAATGTCACCTTTCCTCATATTTCACCGCATGATTCTTCTTTCCTTCTTTATAGCAGTGCAGGGGGCTGTTGGAACTTTTGACGTAATCAGGCTGCACCTGTGGTGGCGGTCTGCTGACGTGAAATACGCATGCGCCGGTTTTTATCGCTGTGTTCGACCTCTAGGGTATAAACGTGTAGCTCTCTATGAAATAAACCAGTTGGAATTTGCGCAGTGTACATGTCGTTTGTGTTTCCTCGTTTTCGTCTCGTCTTTTCCGCAAGTACGTACCCCTTTCAATCTTCGGGAAATGCACCCTTGCGTTAAAGTGGCGAGACCATGCGAACAGTCAAAAGTGCGTGGCAGTGAATTCTGCCTGTTCAGCGCCTGTTTTCAAGATGAGACACGGTGCCTGACGTAATATGTTGACTGTCCGCCTTGAAAAGTTTGCCAGGCATGCCTTTTTAGACAGAAAAATCGCAGTTACAGCGATTCCCGTGGTCTCTTCACTTCAGTGCACGACTGTATGTTTCGTATCATGAGATATCAGGAGTCTCGCCGCGCACTGCGTTTGAGACCAGAGTTAACAGCCCCTCCGTTTTTGTTCCACCCGCTGCGTGTCTGCGGGCTCTGACTGTGGCCTTACGTGCAGCGTCCCGAAACGACGCTCCGTCTCTGCCGCTTGCATGGCCGTCCAACGCTGATTAGTTATTCAATTTGGAGCGCGTGGTCGCTACCCGCGTGCTGCGATGAGATCACGTGACCTGAAAAAGCTGCTATGTATAATGCGAGTCCTCCTCTTTCCCACTTTGACCGCACTGACACAGCTGCAGCACGCCTTAAGCGGAGAGTTGCGATGCAGCCAAAACACAAAAGGTGCCGAAGTGCTATGGGAGATCTGTAAACGTTAAGGACCCCCGAGTGGTCCAAACGACCCATCGGAACCGAGTGGGCGACACCTCTTTTTCTATTCCTTCTTGCATTCCCTCCATGATCCCATCTGGATAGTCTTTCTGAGGTGTCCATACAGATGTCAGACAGCTACTTCGGCATTTTTTTCCCCCGGAAAACCAACTTTCCTGAAATAACATTTTCTTTTCACCTCGTGTTTCCCTGCGCAAAACGCAGGGAAACACCACTACCGTCCACTACCGCCTCTATTTTCCTCTTCCTTCCTTAACTCCCTCGTTCTCTCCACCGTCACAGCGCAGTTGTGGTGTCCATGAAGAGTGAGACAGTTAATGTGTCTTCCCTTCCCTCGTAACCAATTTATTTTTGCCTGCTCTTTTCCCGTCATACATCTTCTCTAACGTGCCCTGTTGCTGCATGCTGTGAAAGGAATAAATTACCGTGATAGAAGTCAATGTTGCACGAAGCAAATGTGCATCGAGGTAGATTAAATCGCCCACCCTACGCCAACGACACCACGAAACCTGGTAACGTGCCAGTGACAGCTGTAGCTATAATGAAATGCATGTCAGCACCGGCGTCCTTCTTAGGTACCTCATAGGTTGCCTTTCACATATTACCTTCCTTAAATAGGCACCACGGACAAATGCAATTTGGTTTGTATCGACAAAGTATAGCCTTTTAATCAAAAAGACGCGGCACTCACCATGAATGGACCATTTTATGCAAGAAAACACCACAAAACGAAATGCACGAGTCGTCATCGCCGGCCGCTTTCGAAAGTTAAATGCGTCCGTATCATCGATCTTTGGGCGCGAGTCCAGGAAGTCTATGCTACAGTACCAATCATTTTAAAATGGAAGCAGCCCGTCGACCTCCTTAAAGACGGCTCTATTTAGAACTGATTATCGGGAAGGGTTTGCATTACAAGTATTCTGAGCAATAAATGCGTATTTTGCTACCGGAGAACCGTGAAAGTAGTCAGAAAGAACCAGGTAATAAATTTTTAGTCAGAACAACATTCGGATTTTGCTGTGCTCATTGTTCGTGTAAGCAACAAAAGTCATACAAGATGACTTGAGGTGCTCTGCACAAACAGCGCATCAAACATGCGTTTACCAGTAGGTTGCCGAATTAGCTGCGCGCTACACAGAAAGTGCGCACCTGATTCCGTTGTTGTTCAGAGTGGTGTACAGCTTTCCTATTTTTTTTTTTAAATAAAGCGAGAGAGCGAGCCTGCACACCAATCATGCCGCTGGAATCGGCGTCGTCTGCTCAGGTGTTCTCCTTCGTGCGAAGCAAGTGTTATGTCCGGGTTCTGACAAGGTTTGTTTGTTGTTCTATCTCCTACAGGTTTGTGTCTCTAGATTGGTGCAAGCGGTAACGTTCCAAGCGCGACACTAGGCCCTTGTTGCATTTGTGGCTAGCGTCTTGAGAGAATTTGTCTTAAAAAAGGTAAAGCGCCATTACCGAGGGACCCATTTTTCTTAAGTCACGATTGCAGCTAGGTTCTTGGGCGGGCTAGGACATTCATCGCAAATCTGGGCTCTTATCAGATATTACACGCGCTATTTGCTGCTGACATAAACAATTAGTCGCATCATCTTGGCGCTCCGATGCATAACAGCTGATGATCGGCAGGGTCTGCTTCGCACTATCAGAAGAGCCCAGCAGACGACGCTTAGTCACTCCAGCGGCAGGAAAGGCGTGCATGTCCTTAAAATCGCACGCTTTCTCCTCTCCTTCTTCCGCCGCAGCAGCACCGGGTAGTCAGCGCTTGCGTCATTTTATTTTTAAAAACTCGGAGGGTGTACATAAGGCAGACGTGGTAACTCATAAACATGCGGTTGAAAAAACGATTGTATTGTCTCTGCAAGGTCATCAGCTGGGCTCCCCCCCCCATTTCGGCAGAGGCCCAAACTACAAAACTTATTCGCATGATCTCCTTGCAGCTTGTAGGGTGCGCATCAGGGAGGAACATGGCTAAAGCAAGCAAGTAAAGAAAATCTACTTGCGATCTAACGTAAACTGGCATCAAGACAGGCTTTAAATGTCGCTTTCATCAACGTGAAATCAAAGACCTGCTGCTTATTGTACAATTTTATTTTCTTGCCGCAAACAGCAGAAAACGGTACGCACAATGAAAGAAGCAGCCAAGGACACGGTGCTGCTAGAAGTGGAAATTTAATGCACGAGTCTTGCGTGATATACGTAGCAAGCTGCGAAAGAAAAGAAACACGGGGAAGGTAGATACAGAGAGATGGGAAAGGCAGGGATGTTAACCAGAAAGGATTCCGTTGGGCTACCCTGCACAGAGGAAGGGAATTTGGGATTAAAGAGGGATGAGAGAAGGAACGGGAAACAGTCACAATCTCTCAATCAAAAACATGGGGAAAGTTAACAGGAAAGGTGTGGCTAGGTAATCGATATGTGGTCATCGCCGTGGCGCACGCTCGGTCGGATATGTCGGCTCCTTTTTGTCTGTGGTACCGCGGGGGTACTTATATAACTATAAGGCGTTCTTTTCTTTACCGCAAATACTTGTATAATCTTCCCAGTCGCTTGTTCTACTCCGCTACGACACTCGCGTATATAACGTTTAGAGTCCCTGCACTAGGCAGCATGTTGGCCTCTCACTGTAATTTTTTGCACATCCCTGCTTTTTTCGAACCACCCCTCTTCAAGGCATCTCCCCATTTGATTTATGTTTTATTTCACTCAGCATAGTGGCATACACTGCACAACCTCTTCTCTACAAGTTTCAAATGGATCGCGGTGATTTATGAGGCGTCCCTGGAGCAATTACTCCTCGAGGTTATCTCGCGCTCATTGTACGGTTTTATGGGTGGAGAAAAGACGGTTAGAGCGATTATATTGCTAAGTGAAATACGGAAACTGAAATCATGCCTTTATGAAAAAAAATGAGCCTTTTTATCCGTTTCTTTCCGCCGATCGGTACTACTTTTTGTCTGTTTCTTGTTTGCTATGCTGGCGGCCACAGTCGGCAGCAACTGTGGTTAAAAACCTTTGGCCCAAAAGACGCTTTCGAAGAACACGGCATGAGCTTTGAATCGCATTCCAGAATCACAAGCTGATGATTCCTGTGTCTTTAAGCTTGACGCCGGCTCACGATTTCATCTGCCATCTAGGGTAATGCGACGTCATGGGACTTTATTCCACCGGTTACGGCTTGGCGCTGCCTATATGTTGTGATGTGCACACCACACTGGGGAGGAATTTTTGGAACGCGGCGTGTCGGCAGTGGTGCGTCGGACAGCGGAGCGCCGTAAGTGCCAGCCCCGCGTTGCGCGCGGGCGCGTGCGAGTGGTGTGCGCGAGGCAGGCACGAGGAGCTTAGAGCTACTTGTCAGCAAACCGAGGTGTTGAGGAAGACACCTCAGCACAAGTCTGGTCGTTCAAGCGTGGAAGTGGCAGCGGTCGGACGTTGGGTTCGAGCTGCCAATGACTTCCCTTGGATCACCGACGCAAGACCATTAAGCCTCATTCAAGCGTGGAGGTGGCAGCCGTCAGACTTCGGGTCTGTGCTGCCGTGGACCTCCCTTGAATCAACGACGCAGGCCTACTGCGATCGCCACTTTGTTGCCACGGTTTCCTTGGATAGGCTGCACATGCCTACGGTGTTTGCAGAACGCCATCGACAGGACCCGGCTACAGTTCTCCTGCTGCAGCTGCCCAGTTCTTGGCGGCGACTGACAAGAGTTCGTCACCGTCTCCCGTGTCATCTCCGTTCCTCATCTCCTGGCTCTCTACCACCGCCTCCCTGAACGCAACGCCAGCGACGCATCGAAACTCGCCAACCCGCGTCTGTGCTTCCTGCAAGGCATGCCCGCACCACCTGGGACGCCGTGTAGCCGGTGAACTCTCTCCTTTTTATCTGTTGTGTTTCGCGCGTGCCTAGTGTGTGTTTTCCTTAGTGTTTTCCTTCCTTTCATTGGCTCCTTTCCTTTAAAATATAAACACGGCTTCGTTTTGTTTTGTTTAATTCGTTTCTTTTCTTTCTTCGAACCTGCACGCGAAAGCGTTCCCCTTCAGCAGTTGGGGACGCGTCCATCCGATTCGCGACATATGTATACAACAAACACTACCTTTAGAAGATCCGAATCGAAACTAACCCAAATTTCCTACAGTGCCACACTCCAGACACTATTGGACACCTTCTTTTCGAGTGCGCGAACTACACTGATGAGATGAGAACATTGGAAGCGACCGTGATACAACTGGGCTCTCGCCCTATCTGTGAAGGAACTCTTCTAGGCGCCAGGTTGAAACATCCTGATAGGTGGTGTAGGTCGAAGGCCGTGCTCAAGTTTTTATGTTAAACAGGCCCGGATACCAGTCTGTGACCGCCTGTGCACTACCTACATGGTGTACGCAGTTTACACGGTTTACATTTCTGTTTTCATGGAGCCCCTACTCCAGTAAGCGTTAATGGCATGTGTCGGTGTGTGTGTTCAAGACATGAACTTCAGGTGCGTGTATTCATTGCGGTGCGAGTGCCAGCGAGTGTTGGTGTGTGTGTGGACATCACCCATTAAACTCATTGTATTGTTCCATAATCAACCTTCATTCACACTCTCCCTTTCCTCCCCTTTTCTTTCCCCAGTGTGGAGTAGCAGACCAGGTCCATGTTACCACCGGCCGACCTCTCCTCCTTTTTCTCTCATTAAAATTCATTTTTCTCTCTTTCTCTCTCTCCCAAATATGCAGTAGATAATTGTCTACTTCACATTCATAGATCCCTGGGAGTGCTCATACCCCTCCGGGCGCAGTGGCGCAGCGTTTAAGCGATGTGCCACTGCCCTGCGGTAGCAGGTTATCTCAACGGTGGAACCTGTGCGGCCGATGTTGCTCTTCCCGAGCTACCAGTCGATAACCTGACTGCCACCTGCCACGGTGGACAGTTTTCACACTATCCAGTGGGCATGATGTGATGACGCCGCGAGGTCGCTTGGCCTAGGCGGCCCACCCGCCTCCCAGGTTGCTGTCGGGGGCCACCTGCCACAGCCATGCCCGTGACTTTTAGCTTACAGCGCCGACAACGTCACCCCGGGATTTCTAGAGAACGGGGCTGTTAACACTATCGCGTGAAAATTGGGAAATGCGGTGCCATTGGATAAGAAGACTAATTATCTCTGAGCTCAGAACACCACAAGACACGACGTAGTAAGAAATGGACGGTGAGGCGGGAGAATAGTATGATACCGTTATTGTAGGCTTCATGTATCCAGGCTGGGGCGCTAGTCAGTATGCAACAGATTAACTAACACCGTGACAGGAGAGTGATAGAACTGAGGGTTGGAGTGTGGTACCTACCGATGCAGTTTCTCGGACCCGCCGAGAAAGGGATGTAGGCGTACGGGTGGCGTCCCTTGGCGTTTTCTGGGAAAAAGCGCTCAGGGCGGAACTCCTCGGGCTTCGGGAACACCGCCGGGTCCCGGTGTAGGAAGTACGGGGCTATCTGAATAATTGAACCCTTTGGAAGCGTTGCTCCACCTGGAAACACGAAAGCAGCCACTTTGGGGGTAATATATGCAAACATAGTATCACGAGGCGAGTCTATATTAAAAATAAATGCATGAGCCTATTTCTGTTCCCCTTTGGTCAGTTCATTGAGAGTACGGATGGCTTTATAGAAGCGCTGAAGCATTTACGCCACGGACGGGGTAAAGAAGTTGCTCAGTCCCTGAAGTACGTCTTTAAGAACCAACCGCTGTGGCTCAGGGGCCTTGGCGAGAGGCTGCTGATCTCAAGATGACACGTTCAATACCGATGGCGGAAGAGTTGTTTGATGAGAGCGAAATACAGGAACAATACCGGTGTGCAGTGCAGTGTCAGCTCACGTTGGAGAACCCCAGGTGGCCTAACTTATTCCACCGCCCTCCACTGCGGCGTCCTTCATAGCACATCTAACACATCTGTACGTTGTACCGCGACAAATTGCAATTTTTTACGCTCGCAGGAGTCCATAATCAAAGACAGCTTCCCTACATGGAGCACAGGACGGAAATTTTTAGTCCGAATAACATTTGTTATTGCGGTTGCCTATATTTAAAACGAAGCCGTTGCAGTGGATCAGCGGCTGCTGTTTTTGCTTGATTAGAACATGGTCAACCGTTCGAGGTCTTTGGCGACGACCCCTTTTCAATAAAAGCAAAACGTTACAACACGCGCGTACAGAGATTCCTGTTCACAACAAAAATAATTCGACTTTTTGCGGAAATAACTGCTGTGTTCTCACTGTGGCGTATATCACAAAAGATTGCTTTAAAACTTAGAAATAAACTCATATATTAATAATTCATTCCTCGTTTCTACGGGATAAAAATAACGTATTCTATCCTCAACAGCAGCAGCCTGACTGCCTGCCTACGGCCACAGGAAGACAAAGGCCTCTCCCGTATCTCTCCATTTAACCTGGTCCTGTGTAAGCTGCCACCCCCTTATCCCAGCAAACTTCCTAAAGTCAACCGGCCACCTAGCTTTCTGTGCTCTCTGTCCGCTTTCTTTCTTTGCAGTCCTGTCCGTTATTGTTAACAACAATCGGTTATCTTTCTTGCCTTCGAGCTACATGCCCGGGCCATGCCCATTTCTTGCTAGGCAAGGGAAGTAAAGCCGCGTTCAGACTACAGCTGCATCTACCTTAAGTGTCGTACTTGTCTCATTTCGCGTAACTGCTAAAGCTTCCGTTTAAGTACTTAAAAACCGCCTATATTCCCACTTAGCCTCTTCGATATAATACGTTTTTTACGACCGTCCAATCACCGCTCTGGGATAATTCTGTTTCGCATTTTTCAACACGGCGCCGGTTAGAAAACGGCTGTTAGCGGTCGTCGAGGCTCTACAAGCTCAAGATTAGTTGTTTGTACCGATAAGTTTTAAAGCGCGAGTCATAAAGTATACCGGCCTGTGCCGCACGTCTTCAATGAGCAGCTCATCACTGCCCAGAGAAGACGCTTCCGCGCTGTGCATTGTCAAGCTGCAAGACACAACCCAATAAAAGTGACACACCACAAACACACGCTACCACAGAGAACAACGGTGCAACCTGCAGTGTCGGATCGCACAGAATGGCGCCGCCGAGTCGCTGAGTCGCCGGTATTGGAGGCAAGCAGTCTGGGGAGGCCGGAATCTCCGTGACCGGAAAGTGAAAACCGAAACTGCTGTGCGCACTGGCCGCGCAGTGACAGTTGCATCAGTTCTTGTCGTAAAGGTAGCGGGCCCAAGAACATTTACGCCCACGCTGGCAGCAAACGTCGCGTACTTTCCACTCAATACAACTATAGTCGGAACCAACTCACAGCTTTTTTTGCGCTTGCGCTTACGATCCGTACCGACGATCCGTACCTAGCGCATGTAGTCTTAACGTGGCTTAATGAAAAGGCAAGATCAGCGCTGACGCGTGCATATCGCAGCAAGCACTCTTCTGTGGCGCACTAAATTCTATGGTGGAGGTGTGCACCTTGTCGGCAGATTGTTTATTTTTTTCAAGTTCTTTTCCGCACACACATTGCGCAGATAAAATATTTTCCTGTCAATAATTAAGTGTCATAGCAAGTCGTCCAATTCAGATACCCAACCGCTACCTCTAGCCATGGATCCAAGAATCGCAAATACAATTCTCGGAGGGTCTACTAACAAAGCAAAAAAACCAGCAAAACAGAGGTATGTTTCTCACCCACGGTAAAAGGTGCCATGCAGGTTCTGCTCATGAGTGGCACGGACGGGTATATGCGCTGGCTTTCCTGAAAGCAGAACGAAAAAAGGACAAAAGGTGAACGCCATTTGAGTTTGGTCCATCTGGCGGACTGCTGTTTTCAACAAATTAATGTAAACGGTGCAGGAAACAGCACGAAGAACAAAGAAGCAATGGCTGTCCTTCTTGCACCACGCGGTGAAGTGGAAGGAACTGCATACTGCAGTGCCATAGCGCCGGTGGTTTGAATTACGCGCCTTAAGCTTTGTAACAAATCAGCAGCGAAGCCAGATTTCCACTGAACTGCCTGCGTGCCTTTGTGCGCGGAGTTCGGTACTCTGCGGAATAAAGCGCCATATTTCCTCGAAATGAAGAGGTTTAGAAAATGACTTTTTATCTTGATTTCAAATAACGTGGGGGGACGCTTAAGCTCAGCCGCCTTTATGGCTATGAGGTGACAGTGGTTCCCCTCGCCCACGCAGCAAAGGGCACTGTCTCCTTCACAAACACAATCGTTACGTGAAACACTACGTAATATGGATATAAAGCCCTGCTTTAACCAACCCGTACGAATGGGCCTGCGTGGTATAGCGGTGGAGTGTCTGACATGCAACCCGACTGTCAGGGGTTCGAATCCTTTGTTGGCTACATAGCTGGGGTTATTAGGAACACAGGAATAGGTCTGCTGCGTAGCGGCTCGAGAAAGGATGCTTGTCACGTGAGTCGTCTGCTCTGTGTTTACACGACGGTGAGGAGGAAGACAGCAGGTGAAGGCTCGTGCGCTCGGCGCCTCGCCCGCGGTGACCATAAGGAGACCATCTTCATCACACTGACGGCTTCTACGAGTTCTCGGCGGTCCTATTTTGACTTCGTTCTGCCTGAGCAACGATGAAGCGTGTTGTGTACACAGTACTGGCAGGTCTCAAGTGTCAAATTTTTCTCGTGTTTTCGAATGGCGTCGTAGTCTTCGCTTCGAACTTTGACGATCACCCAAGTCCAGGATTCGTGGACATCAGTTTCAATTGTGCGGCAAGTGGTTGGTTTATGGTTTATGGGGTTTAACGTCCCAAAGCGACTAAGGCTATGAGAGACGCCGTAGTGGAGGGCTCCGGAAATTTCGACCACCTGGGGTTCTTTAACGTGCACTGACATCGCACAGCACACGGGCCTCTAGAATTTCTCCTCCAAAGAAATTCCAGCCGCCGCGGCCGGGATCGAACCCGCGTCTTTCGGGTCAGTAGCCGAGCACCATAACCGCTGAGCCACCGCTTGTGCGGCAAGTGAGGAATATTATAAACTACAGGTATATTAATGTTGAAGGTAATAGTTCATTCTTGCGATACATAAAAAACAAAGTCTCTCTCTTTAGGTTCGTCCATCGCTCCAACCTAGCAGTTAAGACGACCATAGAAAACCAATAGCGAACGTTTTTGACGGCAACAAAACGCTTACAGCAAAAAAAAAAAACAAGCGTGCCGGGGGGTAGATATGCAGATATATAGATTGTTATATTGTTACCTTACGATGGATGAAAAAACTGAGTTCATAAATAAATTGTCGTTGAAAATATGCATGTCTGCAATTTCTGGGTATGTAAAGGTGTTTTTAGCTTTTCCTCACATGCGTAAAGGTGCAGGGTTCAATCCCCAGTGGCGACGAGAGCCCAGCTGTGATACAATGTCTCCTGGTGTTACGAGCCTCTGAGGGAATCGGTTCTGAAAAAAGTTTCGGTCTCCATCTTATATAAAAAAAAACAGGGTCTTTACTTCACAAGGCGCATTTCCCTTCCTACAGAATCGCTTGTCCGTCGAAGGGGATGAAGTGGACCAAAGGTCACTTTCCAAGAATTTAACACACATGAGCAGAGGACCAGACGGGGACAAGTGCCGCTTTGCCAATAGTTCCCACCACCAGGCCAGAGGAAAAACTTTTATCCATTGTATCACTGATTGGTACCCCATGTGGCCGACCTCGAAGCTCCCGCATGTGAAGCGGGTGCTCAGACCACTAGGCCACCGGTTCGGGAAATCTGCTAGCTGCGACGTGCATGTAGTAGCGTATAACTACCCTCGTGTCTTTAAAAGTCAAATGTTGCTCGTTCTCACCCTTGTCACCAAGAATTTTCTGTATATCGACCAAAAATAAAAAGCCCATTTTCTTTTTTCGGATTCCAGCTGCGTCAGTCTCATTGAATCCACGTTGCAGTAGTCTGCGTTTTTAAGAAAGCCCAGGCGAATAAGATTTGTGATTTTTTTTTCTTTTTCTACGCTTTATACTAATAGGATGCTAAAGCTAAATAGCTGATGTCACTGAATCGCCTCTAAAATCACTTTTTTACAGCGTTTACTTTTGATCGCAACTTGCTACCCATATCCTTCTCAGACAAAGTGAATCGATGCCCTCATTTTCCTATGCGCGTGAATAGCAGTGCCGTGTCGTTCAGGCGGCGGAAGTAACTCGTCAACCAAGCCAACGATAGGAAGTGCGCGAAAGAAGTGCAGCAACGCCTAAATGCAGATTTGAATGCGAGGGCATTAACTTTCTTTGAGAAGTCGAAACGGAGCTCCGCGTCCGGCAAGAGGTGAATTTTTGAAGAACTGACTCCTCGAAACGCAGCCGAAAAGGCAAAGGGGCGGACGTGCCAAGAACAACTACGGCCATTTCCATTACTTCCATCGTTCGATTTGGAAGCAGCACTACGTCGGATACACCACTCTTTGTTGTCACCTGGCTGCGTTAGCTTTGCGCTCTGAGAACAGAACAACTCGGCGAGGCGATGGTAGCAAGTGCACTCGGTGCACAAGGCCAGGCCGCCGCTGAAGGCCATGCTCAATTTAAAGCTTGGAGCGAAGGCACAGGAAGCACCTGCTACAATCACGGACAGAGTAAAACAAGTCACGCATGGCTACACACAACAGATTGAAATCTGTTCAGATCCCTCCTGAGAAAAAAATGACAAAGCCGCGAGCAGGACGCTTTGAGCAGGAAGGAACGCACATTGGAAAGTTTTGCGGCAATATTTGCCTAAATGAATTTTATTGTTTGGTTCATTCACGAGGCTTAACGTTCCAAAGTTACTCAGGCTACGAGGAACGTCGTAGTGGAGGGCCTCGGAAAATTTCGAACACCTGGAGTTCTTTAACGTGCCCTGACAACACACAGTACACGGGCCTCCAAAAAATTTCGCTTCCATAGAAAGCGACCGTCGCGGCAAGATCGAGCCCGCGTCTTTCGGGGTCAGCAGCCGAGCACCATAACTACTGAGCCGCCGCGGCAACTATAATTCATTGCGAGCAGCCCAAAAATGACACATCTTTCCTAACTGCCCTTTGAAGTCACAGCCTCTCAGCACGTATAACCCCTAGTGCCTCACCTTGAGGGCGCACTCGAGGTACTTCATCTGCTTCAGGTCCTCAGAGGTGACGTGGCGCTCTCTGTCCTCTCCGAAGATTAGATCTAGCTCCTCGTGAATCAGTTGCTGCTCCTTCGGATGGTGTCCAATGAGGAACAGCGCCCAGCTGATTCCCAGCGCCGTTGTGTCGTGGCCCTGGAACGGAAAGCGCACAGAATTCACGCAGTTATGTTGGGCGCCCATCCCAGGCTACTCTCTAGATTTCGTACCCCGCACCTCCTACGGAGCCTCCCCTATTAAATGAAGCGATGGGGGACACGCTTTGCTAGGTAGTCTTTTTATTTATATTTCTCCAAACCAGCATCGCGCACCTGACACATCCATTCCCAGATTATGACGAAATGAAACCAACAAAATGCTACCTCTACATTAAGCTCTCTGATGTACCGTACCGACATTCACGTTTCAATATAAGCATTTTGTTGGCGCCGCTAAAATGTTAGAAATTCATATGTCCCCACATTGCAACAATAGCATGTGGTAAATTTTGCGCAATTAGTCCAAGTTGTGCGAATGATGAAATGGAAAACCTCGAGCCAGCTGAAAGGCACAGGAAGAGTGAGCATTTTTATCCAAAAAATATGCTCGTCATCTTCGTTCAGCAGTTGTCAAAAAATGAGCGATGAGGATTTGTCCGACATTGTATGAAAATCATCAATTCGCGCCTTATTTTTTCGCTCAGTTTGCTAAAAGCGAAGCAAAATAATCCGAGCGAGAAGCGCTGGCTGCTCAGTCTGCTGACATCAAACTTTACATAAAAGCTCCGCGTAACAATGAACAGATTGCATGGAAATGGTATGTCGGGAATCGGAGACCCTGCGCAATGAAGGTGTAGCCGTCCTATCTAGAAATTTATTCTGTTTCAAAACGAAATTAATCAGTTTTACGCTCTACAGATTTTGAATCCTGTTCTGGTAACTTTTCAGTGGCGTTTTGTTAAGCCGCCAATCCTCCTGTCGTTTCATATTGATGGCTATCTCATATATGCATAACACCTTAGCTGTTTCCGAACCCCGGAGTTTCGGGTATGTGGAATATGCGGCGTTGATATATCGGTGGATACTGCTACATTCTAGCAAGATATGCTGTACTGTTTCTTCGGGTTCACTACAAAGTGCCAAAGTGTGTTCATCTTGCTTATATATCTTTTAGCTCTTCGCTTTTTTTCAGAAATCACCGTACTCTTGTTTTTGTACCCTGCAGCTATTACAAACAAGTCTCCGCCTTTTTAGTTCTCGCACAGCTTGATCTTGGCATTCTGCTTTGCTGCGACAGCTCTCTCCGTTTGTAGTGATTAGACCATTGCTCATAGAGCCCTCCTCTCCTCTTTCATTATAGCATTTTCGCACCTCCATTTCTCGAAGTCTTCCATGGCTATCACATTACGCAGCCTAATCTCCTCTACTTTAGACAGCTTTTCCCCATCCCTTCCTCTTCGGTGCCAGTGACACTATGGTGCTTGCTGTGAGTCATCACCGCTGCTTAGCTTAACGGCGTGCTGCTTTCTTCTTTTATTCCTTTCATTTTGTTCTGCTACTCCTGTGCCTGGGATCAGTTTGCATCGATCGGATAAGGTAATATAAGCCCTATGTGTAGAACAGAAACACGAAAAAAGTGTTATCCCTGATCGAACTTTGCTTTTGTTATCAACCCTGCGCGGAAACTTTATGTTCATCCGTAAATATTTATCATCATCGGCGTTGTTCTTCTGCGTCGGTAACACCACTTCCTGGAAGTAGCAATAAAGCCTCCTACAGAACTCATACTATGCTTTCATACTCTACCATCAAGCTCTCCTTTAGCTTTTATCTTGCGATTCCGGTTTTTTGCACTGTCCGAGTGAGGCATATGACAATACGCGATTCTTGTTGACAATATAAATATACTCGCAGTTTGCGATAAAGCGCATACTTTCGAATGCTACATCTTTTGGTATTTGTGGTGGGACAGCCAAGATAAGACTCCTCGGTTCCATCGGTATTTCTCAACGTTCGTGGCAGGCATGACGAAACAGTAAGTGATGCCCTCAAGAAAGATAGAAAAACTCACCAAGAAAAGAATATAAATACGGCGCTGTAGGGAAGGTCGCCGACTAACGCACACGAGAAGTAATAGCTGCCTTAGAACTTTTCTGGCAACCTTTTTTATCTTTATAAGGTTCATCCAGAGACTGATGTAGAAGAGGCAATACTAAACATGCTATTTGCTAAGCAGACACCTAGCTGCAAGACACGCTTGGTTTGTGCCGTGCCAGCGCACCTCGAACATGAAGGTGTCGACCTCTTCCCGGATGTCTTCCTCGGTGATGTTGTTCTTGAAGTGTTCCAGCAGAAGCAGATCCATGAAGGGCCAGACTTTCTTGCGCCCCACTCCGGAGCCGACGTGTTCGAGGCTGATCAGGTCACAGTCTACTTCTTTACGCAGCGCTTGTTTGCGTTCGGCGATCAACTGCGGCAGCACAAGAAACGAAGAATAGCAACTAAGAAACGTCTGTGCATAAAAGCACTGCATTCAAAACTTTTCATTTGATGTTTATGCGAAATTAAAGAAAAAAGAATGTTAATTCGCTATAGATGTTGCTAACAGTGTTAAATGTAAAGTCGTAAGTCTACCAATGTATTCATAGTAAAATTTAGGTGGCACCTGTTGTAAAGTGTTCCACATTGCTACCACTTCGATGGCCATTTTTATGAGCATTTGCCATAAGATAGCAATACTGAATTTTTATCCCAGTGTTCGCCCCCTCTCCGCGTTTTGCTATTAGTTACCTAATGAGCATTCTGTTGCCTGAAATGTTTCAACTGGTGTGTATCTATATCTTTCTGTATTCTGTATTGATGTGTTTTACTTTGGTCTGCTTATGATGTGTAATCATATGCACACTTGTGCTGCTTGTGCTGTCAGGGGGGCATAGCCTAGTCAGGCCCCATCAGGGCCTTTTGCTATTGCCTCCTGAGCCAATTTGTACCAAATTGTCTCAAATAAAAAAGAAACAAAGAAAGAAAGGAAGAAAGAAGGAAAGAAAGAGAGAAAGAAAGAAAGAAAGAAAGAAAGGAAGGAAGAAAGAAAGGAAGAAAGAAAGCAAGAAAGAAAGCAAGAAAGAAAGAAAGAAAGAAAGAAAGAAAGAGAGAAAGCAAGAAAGAAAGAAAGGAAGAAAGAAAGAAATGCACTTTCGCTGGCGCAAGTACTAGTCTAAATAAGTAAACGAGTAAATTAAAGAGTACCAATAACGAAGCGACGGCTAACATGAGATGTACATAGGAAGGCTGCCGTTATGCCGCAGCGTAAGAGACACAGTGAAAACGACATGTGCAGTTGAACCTGTGCAATATTTATAGTTTTTTTTCTGTTCTAGTTCAAAAATAACGCGGGGACAAGACGCTCTAATGCGATGCAATAACGTTAAGTTAATCTTTCTGTTAATGCCCGTATACTCGCATTTTAAACAAGGATACGTTTAGTGCTGAACGTGCGTAGTACGACTATAGTGCAGTGAGATACGCCATTTCCGTTCAAAAATCTTACGCTTGATACTGGAATTGTTCTCTGGTGACTTAAAAATTGCTTGAGTGTGTGCAAACTAAAAGGTGGCGACAGAAATGTTCCCGCTTCGTATTCCTCTTCAGAAGTTTTCAGGAACCTTCTTGTTCCTGCGCTGTTTCTTTAGTTATGATGTATTATCCAGTCTTGTTGGGGTACTTAACGGCAGATTACGAAAGTTTTTCAAAAACATAACTTTATAGCTTCTTCACAGTACAGGTTTTTTAAGAACATTTCCACCGAACAAGCACTGCTAACAGGTTGCGCTTCGGAGGATCCGGGTCGGGGTGGCCCTAACTCCAGCCGTGACACGAAAGTGGCCGCAATTCGAAGGTGCATATCCCCGCCCCGGGTGTCCAGTCTGCAAGAACCGAAATCTTGAGGCCGACATTCACCACCTGCTGTGGGTTTGCCCGGCGCAGAAGGCGACGAGAATTCGGCACCTGACGGCAGCGGGTCTTTCGCCCGAGAATAGTGCTTCATACACCGCTTGGACACAAGGACCTCATCATCGTTCACTGCTTGATTTCATAAGGTCAGCGAACCTTTACTCATTTATTTAGGCATCCTCATCTATCATTATACACCGTTTTATGCCCTGAGGCAATCAAAATCGCATTAAAAAAAAGTTACAAGGCTACGATGTACGCGGAATACACCCAGATCTGCTTACTGGCTATTTAGAAAACCACTGGCAGCATGTTTACATAAATGAGAATTCTTCCGATAATGTAGCCATCACTCAAGGTGCTCCGTAAAGTTCTATATTATGACCATTATTATTCGAAGTGCACAATAACTATATATCCCATATATTATATTCTCCCGACCTTGCAATGTACGCCGACGACCAGAGCGTTTCTTTTACTGCCTTTTTAAAAATACCTGTCCTACAAAGTAATATTAATATTACCTAACTAATTACTAATAATATTACCTAACTAGATTATATGCTTGTTTGTAGTCAAACAGCCTCACCCTAAACCTGCTGAAAACTGCCCACAATATATTTAGGCCTGCCAACACAATTGACCGCTGAGTAATGATTCTCCAATACGGGAGCACAGTAACCGATAAAGTCACCAGTCATAAATTCCTGGCTGTCTGGTTTTCCAAGACAGTTTGCTTGGAATATTCATGCTTGTCATATTGTATTTGATCTATATAAAACAACTAGTTGTCTTTATGAAATCGTCCATGTCATAGCAGGATGATTTAAGTTATCTAAAACTTAAATCTGATTTTGCTTAAAGGAGATCAATTATATTTTTATCGCCTCTTCCAACATATATACAAAACCGGACTCTATAGCACCATTCCATACAATTATTTAATAGTGTACCACCTTTGAACCATACCCTGCCATTGTGGAAAAAGTATTTTCCTACGGGAAAGAGTTTATGAACGCTATTTTTTATATATATTGCAAAATTTTATTATAACAATGACTTTGTCATCAGGCCTCCCGTCTATAGGCTTGCATGTTTTGCTATTAGCGTTTATAATATCGTCAAAAATGTTCCGTATTTGTTTTCTTTGCCAGTTTTAACTGCTCGATACGAGCGATGGAAGAAAATTAAAAGAAAGATTGAGCTACTCATCCAAAGAAAGGACTGTTAATTTCAATATTTCTATAAAAGTACGTTACAAAATTCCAATATTAAATTTTTGTCGAGGAATGCTGGGAATGAGAGGAAACTGTTCCCTGGTACTCATACCAACAACGGGAAACAGAAAATTAATTGTCAAGCACCTACCGCCCTAAAAATGTTTTGGTTTGCACATGAATTCCCGGGAACATTTTAATGAAATTATGAAAGGATAATTGATAAAAAATTTGCCCGTATAATCCCCAAACATTTATGTTCTGATGTGCTTACACCATCATAGCACATTTGTCACGTGTTGTAGATTTTCATGTGATAGGTATGACTACCGTAACACTGTCTTGTATTTTTCATGTATTCATTTCTGTGTAAAGAACAAATCAGCTTTGATGCAATGCTCAGTTGCTCTTCTGCGACCACTACTCCAGCAATCCGCTAGCCAATTTTTTCTCTATATATGCTTTTTCCACTCCACTGTAGTCCACACTCTGCAAGGAAGCTGGGGCCTTGTCAGGCGTTTAAGGCCTATTGCGTCGCCTTTCTCTTTCTTCGTTAGAAAGAATATAAAGCCTTTGATTTCGTGCGAAATATTTAAACCTCATAGAAGTTACATTCATATCTGTAATGGTCACTTCGCGAGTGCGGGGATAAATTACTCCGCCCCAAACGAAAGGTGTAAGATCACCTTCAAGCGTGATCACAGCGTTCATCAAGGCGCTTGCGTAAGGCGTCGAAACGATGTCATTTGCAGGATATTTAGGCGTATTCCTGTTCCCTATACTTGAACTACCTGACTGAACATGTACTTTTTGGAAAGAATGACAACCCCATGCCACGCATATAAATTAAAGAAAATACAGGACCCTATCAATCAGTACGCCTTCGCAAAGCCTTTGTTCTTGTGCGTGGGCACTGTGTACCTTGCGCGAGAAGGAGTGCAGCGTGTGGAGACACTTCCGGTACTCTCTGCCCATGGGGGTCCACCTGTATATGAAGTCAATTTGGAGGATGGGCTTACAGACGCGTTCGACGACGAGCTCGCCAATCCTGAAAGAGGAGCAGAGCGCACTGAGTTACAAATTCATGAGTGGGGTTAGAAGTGCGGCGCTGTAGTGGTCCACCAGATGCTTTGCTATGTACCTTTGCACCAGTACGTATGCTTTGCACCACTGCCTTTGCTATGTAAAGCGAAAACGGCAGCAGGAGAGGTTACCTCGAAAATGCACTACAGTTGTAGATACGAATTGCGCACAAAAGACACACACAGGAAAAAAACACGAGGGAGACTGAAAGAGCGCTCTTCCAGCCTCCCTCGTGTTTTTTTCCCTGTGTGTGTCTTATGCGCGCAATTCGTACCTACAGCAGTATGCACCAACTTGCCCAACAAGAAGTTCTTCTTAACTACATGCACTACAGCAACAGAAAAGGCATTCTAAGAAGGTCAAATGAGTTTACTAGGCCTGTTATATCGTGTCATAATGGTGATGAGGAAAGTGTTACTAAAGTGTTGAGAATCCTGGCATCGACAGTAGTACTTGCAACTAGAACTGGACAGGGAGAGGAAAGTGCCACCTTTTGTTACGTGTCTTGTTTATGGGCACACTTCGAAATAAGGAATGGCCCTTTCATGGCGTCGAGTTGGCACTGACAGCAGGACTCGGCAATCGTAGTCAGCGTTTAGCAACGATAAAAAAAAAGAGGCTTTCCTATCACTGTTCTGAAATGTTGAACTCGAATGTTAGTATTTCATTTCTTGAGTGCAGCAGAACTATTAAGCTACTCGGTGATGTTGTCATTAAACTGTTACACAAGAATCTTAAAGATTAAGTTCGAAAATCAAGATCGGTAACTGTGGAACTGTGGCTGTTTACAAAGTATCCTTGGGAAGGATCGTGAAGTTTTTAGGCCAGAAAGAAGAATATTGTCTGATAAGGTGAACAGATGTATACTTGTGCGAAAAATGAAAGCTGTGATCTCACATCTGGCGCTGTCCGCAAGAAGCGCAAGAAAGGGGGTTACGCTCGCTATTTTTACCCGCCATTGATGCAGCCTTCACGGGGTGGCACATGCGAAAGGTGCAAGGATTTGTTATGGCAAAACATTTGTTGCTCTAAGGCAAATTGTATTCCTTCATTGATATGATTTTTTTTTCCTATGGGTAGCCTGTAGCCAGTGTTGCGCGATTTGAGCGAATGACTTACCTGTTCACTGCTGCGATGTAAGGGCTGTGCTCGTTGGTTTGCGCATATACTGTCGTTCCCATAATTGTCTCTGCAAAACGAGAAACAATAGCACATCCCTGGTTAAAACGCATAGCACAGTGAAAATTTAATGTCCTCTTGGTACGTAAAAACTAATTAAAACAGGTATGTTTCTTTCTGCGTTACAAAATTCAATGCATTAGCGAAGTGTTACGAATAAAATAATATTTAAAAGATGAGAGTGTTTGAATGTGTTCGTGCATTTGTGCTGTTGTAATCGGTTATGAGTTATTTTGTACCACTTTTCTGTACAATACATAACTAAACTGTTATTCTTTAAATGTGCCAAATTTCACTCAACACGAGCGGAGAAAAATGTGGGAGTTTGTTACCCGCACAAACCGTACCACTATCCAAGTTTTTATGCGATACGTTTTAACGCTCATTATAGTAACTCTCACTAGAAGGTAGCGAAAGCTTTTGCACATATTTTGAAAAATAAGATACGTATACTTTCGGAGTTGATTCTTTTGTTTGTAATAGTGTGGGATTACCGAAATTTATTTCCCAAAAATTTCTTTTTACAGTATTATTGATGCTCGTTGATTCAAATCTGTTAAAAATAATTCTACAGAGAATTAAGAAAAGCAGCTATAAGATCGTATCGTTTTGTAGTCATGAGCATTGCTTTATTTCACTCACTCAAGTCATTAAATGAGGAGAGCAGGTTTTTGTCACAAGCGTAGGTGTGAGAACATTGCTTTACATTTTCGCATTACTTTGACAGTGGTAAATAGAACTGGCTCAAATAAGTAGGAACCAGAATATATTTTAATTAAATATATTATAAGACATTGATAGAAAGGACGCAAAACGACGTCACAACAGCCAGACCTGTCGTTTCTTGTCCGCGCCTGCCGTTTGGCTAGTGATAATAAATTTAGGAAACTAGTGGCAACTAACCCTACCAAACGCTTCAACGTTGAATGTAGCAGAACAGTAACCTTGCTTTTTCGGGGATGAGGCTCGCGATCTTATTATTATTGTCTTCTTCCCGGCATAGATCTTAAGCCAATGCGTATTTCTGCTCTGTCAACGATACAGTAGCAACGCTTCCGGTTTCGCTTACCGGCTCGTCTCACAGATTTTAGATAGCAGTTTTTTCTTAAAAGCTTCACAGAATGCGACTGGTAGGTAATGCAGATCCATGAGAAGTAGAGACGTAAAATTTGCGTGCGGTTAGTACCCCCCCCACACCCCCCCCCCCCCCCCCACCCCCCCGCCCCCGAACAAAACACGAGAGAACGATTCGCCGTGCAAGTGGATTCAGGCTGCGGTCTTACGTGTTCGGAACAGTACTAATACAATGCTCCACAGAAGCGGATGGAACGGCTGTTGTTAATGACGTTCTTATCCGCTTTTATTGTCTTTTCTTAATCGCCGCCAGGATGCGCGACGCTGAACAAGAAGCTCGGGATTGTACCGCTGAGAGAACAGAATCATGATTCCCTGATCTCTTCGTATCAGCCCCGGTGGTTGATACAGTAGTCGCGGGGATCCAAGAAACGAAACCACTGTCGAAACAGCCCGAGCTATGAGGCCAAAGATTAGATGTCTCTCATGAGTTCATATGGCTCATTTTGACCTAGGGAGCAGCAAGTTAGCACTGCACGCAGCTTTTAAAAGCGTTGTATCGTTCCCTTCCTTCTGATACTTTTTGCTGAAAAGAAGGCGTAGATTTTCTTGTTATTAAACCGTGAATTTGCTTTGGCACCGTTTTTGTCTTCTACCTATTTAAAAAATGTTCATTTTGTTATTTTCGATTTTCTTAAAGTTGCATACCAACAGTGTACAAGGGCGTTTGATATTGTTCGCATAATTTATTTCTCATAAGTTATTTCTCTTATGCTAATTAGTGTGTGACCTATAGTCAGATCAATTCAATTACACAATCCCTTTTGGCGCATGAAGTGATCAAGTACTTTAACCGAAGGAATATAAGAATTGCTGACCTCATTTTTCCCCCTTTTTGCTCGTGTCACACCGTCCTCAAAGCAGCAAATAAAGAGAATTATTTGAATGTTTCCTTGATAGTTTCAGTGAATAAAGTTTTGGTTTTGAATAATATCACGAACCAACAGCTGCTATATGCCCAGCAACGCGATTTTCGGCCTTATGAACAGTACAACGACCTGCACAAAAAGCGACTCACCGCATATGATGTCCAGTGTGCACAGAGCGACCAAAGGCACGACGTCAAATGTTTTATTCGTACGGAATAGTTCGCGCAGTTTCATGGCGAGTACCATAGACTGCGAATTTATGGTGGGCATGAAGTCTTCCAGGATTCGGAAGTGGAATGATTGTGTTAAGAGGCGCCTCCTCGAACGCCATTTTTCTGCAGGGCTGAAACGAAGGAAAGATTGCAAACACAAGCAGCGTTAAGGCTTTGGTCGAGCTTTAAACCAAGTGATTAGGGTGAGCTCACAGTGAAATAGTATATATATATATATATATATATATATAGCGAAGTATACGTTTCTTTAAAAGAAACATTTTTATTTGACTCGACGCACCGACCGGTTCAGGGCTGCAGTGGTATCGGGTCCGATTGTGAGCTGTAGAAGCGACCAAAAAGGAAGGTAACACGCAAACACCAGCAACATTCCTACTGTCCTGAGGACGACCGCAAACATCGACAATAAATGCGTCTGTGAAAAAGTGCCTACTTCACTCAACATATATATATATATATATATATATATATATAGGTCCGGAGAACATGAAGTGCTTGACTGCTTAAAAGAGTGCATAGCGAAGTATACGCTTTATTATACAACGCTTTCTCGCTCACCTCTTCAGCGTTCAACGCCTATGACAAGCGAAACACCAGAAAAGACAAGTCACTCTTGAAGATCAGTCTTCCGATCGAAACCTCGAATCAAATCAATGTTCCTTGAACGAAGTGCATACTTCTTTAAAGAAAACATATAAGGGAAGGTGTGTGTGTGTGTATGTGTGTGCGTGCGTGTGCGTGTGTGTGTGTGTGTGTGCGTGTGTGTGCGTGTTTGTGTGTGTGTGTTTAGTGAGCACAAAGATCCGCGCATTTGTAGTACTGAATATAGAGGGTGGTGAACTCTCTCTTTCTTTTGTTAGGAGAAAAACACCCACACACATTACGAAGTAGACCGGAAAAGTGCCGCCGTCTATTAGAGGGAAAAAAGCAGGGTTGTAAAACAATCAAGCCACAAACGGAGGTAACAGACATGTAGCGGACGCAGAGAGGAGTGAGTTTTCTCCGAGAACACGCAAGCAAGAAAGGCTTCCTTCGACGGGAGTGAGAAGTTCGAACACAAAGGAAGAAAATAATGAAGAAAAAGCGAAGAAAAGAACAGACAAGAAAAACACAAGAAAAGGATAAACTAAAACCGGGCACAACAGTGCGCATAGCATGACGCGCTCCCCAGCGGTGCAGATGTTGGGGACCGTTGGAATGGCACGGCAGCATTCTTCAGAGCAGCATGGCTAAATTCGCCTGGCTGGTTGTGCAGGTTCTCTGCCTCGCCGGGCCGCCGCCTGGACCCACCAAGCCTGGTCTGGCTGGGCATGCGCCGTGCGACAACGGATGCTTGGGCCTAAAGTCAGCGATTTTTCAAGATGACCGACACGAAATTCCAGCTGCTATCATCAGATCGCATCACCGAGCTTCTGAGACAGCGACGTCACCAGACAACGCTTTAAAACCACCGGACCGTCCTGTGAACTTCAGAGGGCACGGAAGCATTCTTCAGAGCAGCATGGCTCAATTCGCCTGGCTGGTTGTGCAGGTTAGTTTCTACAATCCATATTGTAGCCTTCATACCAGCCATTACGCACTTGTGGTCCTGCTGTGCCCTCAGAAGTGTCTTTGCATGATTGTTGATTGCTGGTCAGCTCTCTTGATTCTTGTGTGCGGGGACGTTGAGCCCAATCCAGGTCCCGGACAGAAGGAAACATTGAGCTTAATTCTGGAAGAATTGCAGGAAATGAAGGCAAGCAACGAGAGTCGCGATGCAACCCTTTCTGAGATAAACTCAAAGCTAACAAAAATAGACGAGGTTCTGGAATTATGCAAAGCTAACGAAGGAAGGATACGGCAACTTGAGGAATCGGTAAAGCATTTGCAAAAAGCCTTGGCAACGCAAGGCAAGAAGATGGTGGATTACTAGGACCGCGCTCGCCGGAACGACGTTGTGGTGTTTGGTGTAAAAGAAAGCTGAAAAGAAACCAGAGCTGATTTAGAAGAAAAAGTCCTCCAGAAAGTATGTCAAGATAAACTAGGCGTCTCGGTGAGCACAGTTGAACGGATCCACCGAATTGGCAAACCCCATATGGATAGGCCTCGTCCAGTAATTTTTCGCGTGTTTAACTACAACGAAAAGCATGCAATATTTCAAAACTGCTCCAAGCTCTAGAATTCTGGGGTGTCGGTGTCGCACGATTACTCATACGTCACACAGAAGAAGAGAACGAAATTGTGGCAGTCCTTTGAAGATGATCGTCGCCCTAACGATAAAGCAAAGCTGGTTCATGACAAACTGCTGATAAACGATGATCTTTATGCGTGGGACGATGAAAAGAACTGCAGGGTGCTGTTGCGTAGCACGAAGCAGCCGGAAGAGCCATGACGCCTTGATAACGGGTTGACCGAGCAGAAAGATTTTCGCCTTATTTGTTTGAATGCACGGAGTGCGTGCAACAAGCAGGAACTTCTTGAGCATGCTTTACTTTCTTACGATCCTCATGTAGTGGTTATCTCTGAAACTTGGCTGCAGCCTCATGTGCTTGACAGTTGCATTTTCCCACCTCCTTACACTCCTTACCGTAGGGATCGCTTATCGAGGGGAGGCGGAGTTGCGATGATTCTGGTTAAATATGGATCATCATCTCATGCTCTGCCTCCTGTCGACAGTCACCATGAAAGTGTGCTGTGCCACATTGACTTTTGTGGTAATCCTATTGTTACCGTTGGTGTCTACCGGGCGCCCGGAGTTCACCATGACTTTATGTTAAAACTTTACGATCAGCTAGGTAGATACCGAAGATATAACATGATAATAGCAGGTGATTTTAAACTTCCACATGTTGTCTGGGAATCGCTGACTGCTGGCACACATGAAGTACCAAGTGCAGACACTCTCCTGGACATGCTGTTAGCTTATTATCTTAAGCAGTTGGTTCTAGCCCCCACTCGTGTAACTGAATCATCAGCTTCAGTGTTAGATCTAATCCTCGGTACAAATGGCATAACAAACTGTACTACCGAAGTGCATGATGGAATCTCGGACCGTAAATTGGTATTTTTTTATTGCTCACTACCACGCCAATCACTGAAGATTGCTTCTAGGATCGTAACGGTAAAAAATTTTGCTTTAGCGGATCATTCTAGCATTGTTTCCTATTTAGAAGATTCATTGCAATCATTCAATAGTGGTGATGTTAATGCACTTTGGGTAAGGTTTAGGACTCTCTGTCACTTCTGTCTGCACAACTTTCTTCAAGATAGAAAAAAGAAGGTAGATAGGAGAAGCCCCTGCATAACCAGAGATATAATTCACGTTAAACGTAAGCTGAAACGATATCGGAGACAGAAAAGCGCTGCCATTTCTGTCATTAGCAGTCTAAAAGCTATCCTTGCTTCACAGTTACAAGAATCAAGACAGCACTACTTTGGTGAGACGCTTGGTCGTTTCGTGACTGAAAATCCCAGTAAATTTTGGCAGTTTCTCTCCAACAAGAGAAGTAGAAAACTTGTCAAGATTACCGTCAATGATTCTGCCATTACAGAAAAAAAGGAGATAGCTGATGCTTTTAATTCTTATTTCCAAAGCGTTTTCACAAAATCTAACACTCCGTTAAAAGATCGTTGTCTAAGCCGCCGCGGTGGCTCAGTGGCTATGGTGCTGGTCCGAAAGACGCGGGTTCGATCCCGGTCGCGGCGGTTGAATTTCTTTGGAGGAGAAATTCGAGGCCCGTGTACTGTGCGATGTCAGTGCACGTTAAAGAACCCCAGGTGGTCGAAATTTCCGGAGCCCTCCACTACGGCGTCTCTCGTAGCCTTAGTCGCTTTGGGACGTTAAACCCCATAAACCAACCAAAAGATCGTTGTCTGAACAGGCTCGAAAGAAGTGTCACTATTAGCAGAGAAGGAATAGTAGAACTACTCCGGCGGCTAGACCCCAAGAAATCCCCCGGCCCCGATAATATTCCCGCTACCTTTCTTAAAATGTACGCTGAAATACTAGCCAAGTTTTTGATAATAATATTTAACAAGACTCTTGAGTCGGGTACAGTATCAGATGAATGGAAAATTTCTCGCGTAGTTCCGGTTTTTAAAAGCGGCAGCCGACTGCAAGTGGGTAATTACCGCCCTATTTCATTGATTTTCACCTCCTGCAAAGTGCTGGAACACGTACTCACCAAATACCTCAACAATTATTTAGAACACACGGGAATAATGACCAAAGGGCAACATGGCTTCCGTCCAGGATTATCAACTACAACACAGCTATTGGTCACTGTAGATGAACTTGCTAAAGTGCTTGATTGTGGTGGCCAGGTCGACATCATTTTTTTTAGATTATTCCAAAGCTTTCGATACAGTACCTCATGATAAACTAATAATAAAAATGAAATTATTAGGCACTCCAGATCAAATAATAAATTGGGCCACATCATACTCATCAAAGCGAAAGCAGTTTGTCGACATCGATGGAGCAACCTCTCGATTCTTAGAGGTTTACTGAAGTGTGCCTCAGGGATCGGTTCTGGGTCCAGTACTATTCAATATCTATATAAACGACCTCACAGAAGCTCTCGATCCCTCTGTGTCCGTAAAGCTGTTTGCGGACGATTGTATTATATTTAAGTCTATCAAATCTACAATATTTAGCTAAATGGTGTAATGACTGGGAAATGCTTATTAACTTTGACAAAACAGTTTCTCTCTGCATCTGTAAAAAGACCACGCAACATAATTTTTCATACAACATTAATAACATTGCAATGAGAGCTGTAAAAGAATATAAGTATCTAGGTGTCACTATAACGTCACGGCACAAATGGACGAAACACATCGAAATTATATGCTCCTCCGCCCGCAAAAAGCTAGGATTTCTGAAGCTTCAGATGAGCGGTTGCCCTAGTGCCCTAAGACTGAAGGCATATAAATCTATTGTAAGGCCAAGTCTCGAATATTCCTGCATTGTATGGGACCCCTACGCGATAGATGAGATCCAAAAACTAGAAAGAATGCAACGTCTTGCCGCACGATTCATTTACAACCGTTACAGGCGCCTAGGCTCTCCTTCCGCCATGTTGAAACTCGCAGACTTAGAACCACTTGCATATAGAAGCAAGAAAGCCCGTCTCAACTTCCTTCATTCATTATACTTTTCTCGACTTGGTATCCGACCTGAAAATTACACCGTTAATGATTCTACACGAGCCTCGCGCCATAAGCATGCCCTTAGCCTGAAACCTATTTTTGCACGCACGAATACCTACAAGTTTCCTTTTTTTCCGGGAACAGTTTCTCAATGGAATGCTCTACCGGAGAACTCTCCGTTGCTTTGTAATCATTCTTGATTTTCACTGCTCGTTTTACCTGTACTGTAACCACGTTTTCAATTGTACATTTGCGTTGCTTGTTTTGTGGTATTTATAACGTTCGGTACTATCGCACCTGCTTTGCTTTTCGCTCCTGTATGTATTTCCCTCTCCTGCGTGGAAATACAGTATATCCGCAGTATTCAATAAATAAATAAAAATAATATAGGGCAAGCTGTCAAGACCGCGTCATTTGGCACTGCTCGAGACCGACGAGTGACCGGTACGACGACGGCGTGCTTTAATCGGTTGAAGGAGCCGTATCTGGCTGTCACTGAATAAAGAGAGACGGCGGCTCATCGCCTCAGCGGTGGAAAGCGGTCGGCCGCTTTTCCGCCGCTGAGGCGACGCGCCGCAGTCTCTATTCAGTGCCAGCCAGATACAGCTCCTTCAAGCGATCACAGCCCTGTCCTATCCCAGTATCTTCCACGACGGCTAGCCTTCGCGCCAGCTTCGCGGCTTTGGGGGAGAGAACTGTCTTGGTGGCGCACTATGCGAGAAGGCGGATGAGCTGAAGCAGCCACAAGCGGCTGCAAGCGGCCTCAGAGATCAGAGCGAGCAGCTGCTCCTAGAGTTGCTCCGCGCTTTAGTCGCTCCACATGGCCATCGCTTCTACGCAACTGAATAAAGGCGTCTAAAGGGCTCCCATTTGAACCGAGCATTGGAGTTGGCATTGGAAAAAATTACCGACGATTACGTTACTTCGTAATGCGAAATTTGAGCGCAGCAAATAAGCTGTTTAACCTTTTCGATAGATTGAGGCAAAGAAATCGAGCAACACATGTATGCGCTATCACAGAATTTTTTTTTATTTTTCACACGTATTCCTTTAACAAAGACTCCACTAACAGTTCTTGACAGTCATGAAGGAAGCTTTGTGGTCGGAGAAATAGACTGATATATTTTCGACTTGGTACACCAATGCTTGATTCTCAAAGACGAGATCTATACAAGTGCCTCGCGAGGTTGTCACAGCCGTGGGACGCGTTACGAGCGAGAGGAACGGGATGTTCTCCCGCATAAGTGTTAGGAAATTGCTGTTTGTCTTTATGTCAACATTAAAGTCCCCCACTACTAACATCGGTGTGGATCGATGGACGGTTAATGCGAGTTGCAGGAAGTGCACGACGTCTTTCGTGAGTGCGGTAGGGGCGAAGTAGGCAGCTACTACCAGCAAGCCGTTGGGCAACTTTGCGGCGCACAGTTCGCCAACTTCATGTGACGTGCCAAACATTTCGACTGGTATTGCAGAGAGACCTGTGCGCAAGTAGATAGCGACTCCCGCCGCTCTGTTGTGGTCTCTGCGAGCACCACAGCAGTATAGGAAATGTATGATTTGGAGAGGCTCTTCGGGATCCATCCAGGTTTCAGCAAAGCAAAGTACAGAGGAATGGCGCAGAATGTGATCGCGGTGTACGTCCTTGGCGTGTGCGGCAAGGGAGCGTACGTTAAGAATGTGGTTGTGAATGATGAATCAAGCGCTGCCAGCGAATGACGCGTCCATTGGCTGTCTGCGTGTGTTACTGATGTGTGGTTAACATGTTAAGCTTCGCCTGTAAGAGTGGAACGCGACAGCGTCTTGCAACGCTGCCAGGGAGTCCACAGAACGCCATCGCCAATTCGGCTGTACGCCTTGCTGGACGGTAAATTTATTTTTTGAGGAAAGGAAATGTATCTCTCTCGCATATCTGGGTGGACACCTGCACCTCGCCGTAAGGGAAAGGGGGAAGATGGGAGTGAACGAAGACGCCGTATTAGCTAGACGCGCCTTTGTTCATTCCAAACCATTCAGCTGGCATTACGGAGTGGCTAGCGTGCTCGTATCGCACTCCGGAGACCCTGGTTCGATTCCCCAACTCGAGCAATTTCGTTCTCGGTTTTATTGATTTATGCGGTCTAACTAGAAAGGTTAATTAGGCTATTTCTTATTTATATTATTGTATTTCTATCCATCGTGTTCTGTCATTAACCTGTCAATTGTTGGAACTGTCTAGGATGTTCGACACAACGTATATGAAACGAGCAACGTCTTACTGAGTCGGGAAGTGCGTGGTGGTGGAGGGAACGCGGCTTCGTACTTATCTGTTTTTTTCAGCAGCGTCTCCTTCCGAGGACGCTGTTGTCGCTGCGGCGCGCGTCTTTCTTTTCTTTTCTTCTGACCTCTTCATTCTCCTCTATATTAATTAGGCTAATTGATTAATTAAGCAATTAACTAAACTCAGTCCAACTTAGTTGCAGCATCACTATGCGATCCCTTTGATTGGTTGCATGGTTACTAGCCAAAGTACAATTGGCCCCATTCGAAATTCGCGCACTGTGACGTCACGAGCATTTCGACCAATTGAAAAGCGTGACATTGGGGGCGGAGCTGGTTACGAGGCCGACGCCGACGCCGACGCCGACGACGACGCGAAACCCAGGAACGGACGCCAAAGAGCTGCGCTCTAAAAAACTAAAGGAGGCATTGATTAGAACCGTGATGCTACAACATAGGTGTCAGCACCTTGGACTGCAGAAAATTATCGGCGCTGTGCCGTGGATCAGTGACGGAGTGTTCAATAGCACGTTCAAAACTGCCCCGATTGAAAAAACTTTGTTACGCAAAGCCCGAATGCATGAAGAGACCGCCAGTCAAAGTGATGGTCCCTGATGAACACGGGGCCTTCATTGTATTAGAATCATGAAGCTGCAGGAACAGGAGAGGCAACTTAGTTCGTAGGTGGCGCTGCAAGGATCCCATTGAGCTCCCAAAACTGCTGCCGTCGGCTGGTTGGTCACGGCAAATGCGACACCATAGTTTTGATGTCATGTCATACCAACACCCGCAAGCTGCGTTGTTATTGAACCATATTCTCAACAATTAGAGGATTCTGTGTGGCAGATAGCGCTCTGTACCGAGGCCATAGCCACTTATATTATCCATGCCCGCACAAAGGAGCCGAGATGAAAGGATGCGACCGTCGCACTAGTTGCCTTGGATACGAGTACCTCATCACGGCGAGCGCCGAGACTAGACGTCGGCCCTGTAAACCGAAACCAGGCGCTCTCAGGCGTTCGCTTCGGAGTCTATACGCTGCATGCGTTGCATTTGGTTCCTCGGGGCGATCCCAGCATTTCTAGGTTTCGCGTACTTTAGCGGAGCTGGAATAACACCCTGCAGAATAATATATTAGTGCAGAAGCATTTCTAGGCTATGCCGGTGGGCTCTTGTCACAAAAACGTGTCCGCAAGACGTCTCCACAGGAATTGTGACGTTCTCAGAAGAGGTAGTATAAAACGAATTGTTATGATCGATGGAGGGCAGTGTGAGGATGCTGCGCAAAAAAAATAATTCTGTTGATACGATGACAAGTTAATTTATTAGAGCCAATAATATCGAAGAAAACGTCGAAATAGCGCGGACTTCGATCAAAATAGTGGACAAGTAGGCAAATGAGAGAAAATAAAATTTGAAATGAAGTGAAATGTATTTTATGAGTCATAATTAATCGAAAAATTTTTTTTTAACTCACATAGATTAACCAGGTACTATATTATCAGAATAAGACTATTGGACGGTTGAATAGACTGGACGGGGATGTACTAAGTGGACGGGAAAACAACCACGGCGCCAAATCTGAAACACCAAAATGGCTGATTGATATAAAAGAAGGTATAATGCAGACAACTACGGATATCCGTGGTAGGCCCGAGTAAGGTCCGAATCTCCATTGCCAGGCTGGTATGTTCGTAGGGTATCTCTACGGACGTCCATATGCACATATACGCATCGGTGATTCTGTGTACGTAACATAACAGTAGCGTAGAACCAGGACGACGGAGAAAAGGGGAGAGAACACACACCTGGTTCTGCGCTACTCTTATGTTATGGATCAATACCGGCTTGCCCAAATTTCCGCTGTGTACGTCCGAGGGACATTCGTTTCCGGATGGCCGGCGGGCATCCTGGGGCGGATGTCAGAGGAGTATGCGTAAATATCCCTTTGGGGATGTTAACTACGACATGGCTTAAGTACTTTGTTTACCCTCAGAAAAAAAAAATTGAAAAGAAGTTATATTTTTCAAATGACAAAATTCATACAATCACATTTCTACCAACAATTAGTTGAATATTCATATTAACTATGATCACTCGAATATGGTGCTGATGTCAAAGAACCTGAATTAAACTAATTGCGTGACTTTCATCGCCAGCGCTCATAAATAACGCCCTTTTATAACCGAGGCATGTAGCCATGCATGCAGCTTTCCATGAAAACAAAATCGACTGATGTCTTATCAAGGATCGCGGCAGAGCGACAGACCTAAGAGTCGATCTCATCCAATCCGTCAGCCAGCAGTTCCGGCGCGACCGTCTCGTCGTTTTTCGCCGCGTGGTGCTCTTTTCGACCTTTACTTTTGCTGCAATGTGCGGTTTGCTTGTTCTGTGGTTGCTTGGCTGTGCTGTGGTACAAATGTGATGTGTCCCCTACGCTCTCTTTTGCACCTGGAGTTATCGTGAACGTTATCGTTATCGGGAGTATGATCCGTTGTCGTACTGCACCTGACCCTTTGCTTAGGCGCCGATGCTTTGTTACTTCGAATGAAAGAAGCGGCCTGGTGTAATCACCTGCGAGTAATTAACTGCGCTTGAAAATTTGTTTCAGGAAGTTGCTGTGGTATGAGTGAAGTGCATTAACGCAGTTGCCTATATTGCACAACTTGTTTCCACTGGAAGGAAGATACAACCACGATGTAATAGCTGCCGCAAACGTGTTTGCTCGCGTTTGCGAAGAAAAGTTGGGACGGGATGCAGTTTCATGGCATGAATCTTACGGCAGTTGTAAGTAAGTTCATAATTGCGATAAAACAGAAAGCACGGAAAGCATAGTGTCAGGACGTTGTTTGTTCTGCTGTGATTCGCGACCGCGTTTTTCTTATTTTGCTATTGCCTTTGGAGTGCGGATGGGGCCCGCCTGCCGAGTGTATTGGTACCTAACTTACGCCACGTCGTGGAAATCACAGGTGAGTTGAAAAAGTAATGCAAAAGTTTTGCTGCCGTCGCGGCGGCTCAGGGGTCGAAACGAAGGCCTTTAGGACGCCTTCAGGTCACTTGCATTCTATCTGATTTCCAGTGCACCATCACCAACGAGGGGTTTCTGAATGCTAGGCAGCTGCTCCGTTGTCCAATGATAGGTATTTTGTTCCTCAGAGTTTCCCTTGGCCGACCAATGTAGCATTCGCCGTTTTTTTTTTCTCTTTCCCGAAATTGACGCCAACCTGCACGACGCATGAACCAATATGCGAGTAAATATGGCGTAGTGCGCTTTCGTCTACGCGCAATATCCAATAATAACGCGGGGGGTGGCTTTTAACTTCTATTTTAAAGAAAAAAAAGGTCGTGTTACATTCCAGTACATACGTTATATCTTGCCAGGCCACAGGCCACTGTGTTCCTGCCACACCCACATGATACATGACAATTTTTTAGATTTCACGGGGTTTATTGTGAGCGTAGCTGTTCTTCTAGACCATCCCCATCTTTTGATTTAGCATGGCTCATCCGTGATGACTCCTGCAATGCCTGTGCGGTCTAGTACTGGGCGCCTAACGTACTACTGAGGTTTAAATGGAGGCTGCCTGCTCCATCCAATTATTGCCCTTAGGAGTAGATTTTTGTCTGGCGCTCTGTATCCGTTTATGATCGGCCGGCACCAAAAGAGTCTGTTGCAGAGAAAAATGTACTTAAAAATTGATCACCTTTTACCCGCCCCCCAATTCACACTGGTGACATGAAGACCGAAAAGCGCTCAGTAATCACCGTTCTAAAGTGAATGGCCATACAGCCTCGCCTCGGGGATCCGGTTTATGGTTTATGGGGGTTTCACGTCCGAAAGCGACTCAGGCTATGAGGTACGCCGCTGTGAAGGGCTCCGGAAATTTCGACCACCCGGGGTTATTTAACGTGCACCGACATCGCACAGTACACGGGCCTCTAGAATTTCGCCTCCGTCGAAATTAGACCGCCGCCCCCGGTATCGAACCCGCGCCTTTCGGGTCGGCATCCAAGTGCTATAACCACTGAGCCACCGCGGTGGATAGATCCGGTTTAAAGCTCTCTTGACGTAACCGCAGTTTTAATTGAAAGCGGCAAGTGTCGGCGATACATTTATTCGGTTTTTCGGCGTTTTGTAGCCTATAAGAGCCACGCGTTCAGTGAACGTAGGCTGTTCGTCGTTTGAATGCGGTAACATCAATTTGTCCTCAGCCTGCCTTGCTAAAGCGCTGCACTACAGCCGCCAGGAGTCCAACAACGTACATCGGGAACACCGCTACCCGCGGCTGGCTACCTTTGAGGTCCAAACGGGAATGACAGTTTATATGCGCCCATAGATAACGGAAAGAGAATGACGGTCTGTACTTTTCTCTACCAACTGATCATTTTCAATCGATAACGCATATTACAAGGCCATTAGGTTTGCGTTCAAGTGTTGTGGGGCCGAATATTTCGAACATTTTAGAACCCGGAGCAGTGGTATCGTTTCTTGCAGGAACGCTCTTTGCTAGATCATCGCAGTCTAAATCTACTCAGAGAAAGTCGCCGTGGGCACTGAGAACTGATGAGGCTAAAAAAACTTTTTGGAAAATATAAACTTCACCTTTAAGGGTGTGACGCCACAGCGGTAGAGAGACGCGTCATCGCTTCCCCCTGCCCATGCAGACATGGAAACTGCTTGCTCTTTCACAAACATAATCATTAAGTGAAAAACCACACGTCATACATTAAAATACCTGCTTATTCAAGCCGTACGAACCTGCCGTCAAGCATGTGGTGTCCGAGGTCACGCTATCCAGACTCATATAGATATTGCACGTTTGGTGTTGAAGTCAGTAACATATAAGACCGCCCACGTTGCTCTAATTCAGATTGATCTTGCGAAAGCCTTTGTTAAAATGCATCAATATTTTGTTTGCAGTCTTGAAACGTATAAACATTGGGGACGTTTGCTTGCGTGCCTTAGACTATGCTACAAATGGTCCTATACAATTAGTTAATCGCAAATCACGAACTTATCGAACCGATTCCACTAAAGCAGTCTTGTCGACAGGGTTGCCCAATACCACCTCCGTTATTCCCTATAAATCACGCGCCCTTATTTTTTAGCGCCGTCAATCAGTATCTATTCAAGCATACTCATTTGATCAGTTTTTAATTAAGATTTTTAGCCTGCGCTGATCACATTGCCCACTTCTGTGTAGATAAAATAGTGTGCTGGATGTTTTGCATTTAACTGCGCAGTTCTGTGTAGACTGTAGTGCACATCTAAATGTGGTCAAGTCTAAAAAGTTCTGGTTGGGTTACTAAGGTCAAAACCTGCTCTTTTTTTTTTGTGCCATAAGCTGGTAGTCATATTCCCTACAGAATGCATCAGTTCCGGAATTGTGGGACTTATTGGGAGTCACAAATTCTACCTATGACAGGGATCCTATATAAAGTTAACGTAAATATAAATCAAGGAATCTTTCGAAACAAAATGTCGTATAAATCCTTCGCGGTCTTTAAGCCTTACCTGGTGAGTAGCCCCGTTCCCAGCCAGCTGTGTAGCAACTGGTATTCTGGTCCTTTTGTAAGGATTTTGTTACTTGATAAAACCTCCTGAAACACGACATCCACTGTTAGCATTTGTGCAATACAGAATGAAAGCGGTCGCTTCTTCGAAACACCTACGCGTGATTTCAATGCAACCTTTGGAAACACAGGCGAGAACACCGTAGGGCAGTCTCATTTCATTTGCGTGCAGCCTTTGCTAAATTAAAGGGTCCAAGAGCTTTAAATCTGAACCACGTTGTAGAGGTCGCAATGCATCATCACCATGGATTATAAATTTCTTGAAGGTTACAGGAACTCTTTCTCATTGCTCGGAAACCTAGGGCATCCACTGATGCTATGGAAGCCTCATCATACGATTAAAGAAAACTCTTTCGTTTCTAATATGGTGAATGGTTGTTCAAGCACTTCAAGCACGTTTTGTGCATGTACACGTCATCTATTTTCAGCCCATAGGCATTTGTCCTTCCGTCTACAGCCTTGGAACGCTATCGAAAATAAGAGCTACGGGATGAATGCGCAGATCTCAGTAGAAAGTAACACATGCATTTTCGGTGCGCAACTGGAAGCATGCTTGTTGACGTTTCTAACCGCTGGGCTATCTCTACGCGATAGCGTAAAGCCTGTTTCACATGCAAGCGAAAATAGTAGCGAATCCTGCCACCGCGGAGGAAACACCTGTTTAAGTCGTCGCTGCGATGAGCGGCCAGCTTTCAACAAATGGGAAATATCCGCTGCGACGCGCCGCTCAATCGCTCAGTCGATTGCATGTGAAAAAGCTATAAGGAGTTCGTTCTGCGGCCAGGCGTCCTTCGGCGCTAGTGGGAAAAAATCCCAGAAGTTTCAAGTAAAGCTAATGAATTCAGCCGGGGGACTGTCAAAATGAAGCCATGATCGGAGAGGAGTTTCCTCTATTGGGGGATTTCATAATATAGAAGTAATAAAAAGATAATCGCTGCCATCGTCGTGATAGAGGGGCAGGAATTGAACGCGTTGTCGTGTGTATGACTTGGCGACATGTATATAAGGTCTTTGTATGAATATGTAGTGGCCTAGTATGTCGCAAAATGTAACCTAGACAGTTATCGTGCGTGAGTACCGCTAATAGGCGCCGTCAGTGGGAGCTGGACGTTGCAACATGCGTGGAAAGTTTCCACAGCGAAGGAATAAAAGGAGAAGGGCCTATCGCGTCTATGCTTAAGGCGAAGCTTATCGTCCTCCAAACTTTTGTATTATTTTATCGACACAGTCAACATTCGGTAGGACTCATCAAAAGTAAATGAAAAAAAAAACAGTTCCCTGGCCACACGTACGAAGAATAAATCAGAAAACTGGGACCAAATAGCAAGGGGATAACAGGACACATTAAAATGACAGTAAGGATGATGCGAAATGTTAAAAAAAACTGAAGTGAACATTGCGGATTGTCAACATTGGGCTAACGTTGTTTTTGTGACGCCAAAGATGCGGGCTTGGGAGCCACCCTGACACTGGGTTTCGCGCCTCGCCTACTCCTAGAAATTGTGGGTTAAGCTTACGAAAATACAAAACGAATTTGTCCCACATCACCGGCTCCGTCATGACCATCATAAATTTCTAACGGGATTTCGTCGTCTTTCTACGTGCCTAAAAGCCTAATAACCTGCGAATCTAGCGATAGATATTTTAAGATTTTTTTATAAATGAGCCGAATGCACTAAACGCAAACCGATAAAAATGCCCAAAGAAACCGTGGCCCTATACAAGCTGTTGTATTATTTGCTTCACACCTTAAAGAAAGTTTGTTAAGGCGTGAATTTGGGCCTTGGTTTTTCATGACAGTAGCTATCCCAAGAAACGGGACGAGAGGGCGACACCCCACGAGTGCCACTTACAGCAAAGGCTTTATTGCAACGGGGCAATAAATAGGAAGGTTTCACGCGCATAAAAAAAAACAGAAAACTAACATCTGCCTCCTCGGCAGTGAATAGTTACCAGATGTCTGAGAAGGGCATCTTTTTAGCGAGAAATCTAACAGAGGGAGAACTAACACAATCTGCGCCCCTTTTGTTGATTGCGAAAGCTTCAGCAATTTCTCGCGTAAGCTGTACCCTGTGATTGTTCAAGATCGTGCAGTGACACAGTTCCGGCTCAAACGCGCTTTCTTGTCAATAACGACAATGCAGAGTGAGGTTGCTCTTGCGGCCGAACTTCTTAGCAGGTAAGCACGCTCCCTGGGACGGTCATTCCGCGTCCGTCCACACGTGTTTCACTTGCGATGGCTTTGCCTGCTATTCCTCCGTTGGCAGTCTTGGCATTCAGGATCGGGGATGCGCTCGGGCGCCAACGACTTCATCGAGGCGGATGCGGTCATTAACACATCGGCCGGCTTGGCCAATGTATGACCGGCAATGTGAAAGCGGGATATCACACACCACACCTTCCTCGCACGGTATGACACGCGTCTGGTGCTTTCTTTCACATTCCCCCTTCTTTCTTTCACTTCCTTTTGAAAGAAAGCAGGCGGAAAGGAGCACAAACCCGCCGCATTCCACCTTCATCGATGATCGGCCTCATTAAACCAGATCATCGTGGACTGCAGGTACAAGGACTGCAAGTAGATGTCCGCCAACCTGCAGTCCATGATTTTCAGCTTCAACGAGAACGGCTGTGTTCACAAAGAGGGTGTTTGCATTGAATCGTGTCGCGTCTTGCATCACAAATTTGGTCGCGTCTTGAATCACAAAAAAAGCGATACATTGGCGCGCCGGCAGCTTCGAAGAATGAACAAACACTACAAAGAGACGCCGCGGTGGCTCAGTGGTTATGGTGCTCGGCTGCTGACCCGAAAGTCGCGGGTTCGATCCCGGCCGCGGCGGTTGAATTTCTTTGGAGGAGAAATTCTAGAGGCCCGTGTACAGCGCGATGTCAGTGCACGTTAAAGAACCCCAGGTGGTCGAAATTTCCGGAGCCCTCCACTACGGCGTCTCTCATAGCCTTAGTAGCTTTGGGACGTTAAACCGCATAAACCAACCAAACACTACAAAGATTCACGGCAACATTTGCTGGAGGTATGCGCCCCGCTCCCAGAAAGGCTTCGTACCTTACCACTGTGCTCACTCTCAAACTGACTAAGCGTGGTATAGTAATCACTGCTATGAAAAATGCCCTCAGCAGGTCCTCTCGCCACGAACTGAAACCCAGCTTTGGTGCCCCGGTAATCCTGCTGAGTACGGCAGGGTTCCCCCAGCACCTTCTTCGCAGCCTGTCCTAAAAGATTTTGGGTGAATTGTGTCGTAAACTGACCATGAAACAAAATGAAAAAGGTACGGTGGGGGTGGTTCTCTAGGTCCATGTGTTTGCGCTTAAGCTGAAGAAGATTGGCGCAATCTTTGGAGTTCGAGCCGTTAAGAACTTCGGCCCCCAAGAGCACCCTCACACTGCACTGCCGTAATTGCCAAGAAGGGGCGTGTTAGCGCGACTTGTGTCACTGCAAGCTTTCGAAGGATCACAGGGTAAATCTCACGCGATAAATTACAGAACCGTTCGCAACCAGCAAAGGCGGCGAAGATTGTATTAGCGCTCCCTCTGTTAGTTTGCTGGCTAAACAGATAGCCTTCTTGGTAAATTCTGACTGTCGTGGTTGTGGATCTTTGTTTTCTGTTTCTTTTTGCGGGTGCAACGTCCCTGTTTATTGCCTCGTTACAATGAAGCCTTAAAGCCATTATTGATGGTAGCGCTCGTGACGTGTCCTTCTCTCGTCCCGTTTCCTGCCCTAGTTGTTTTCACGTTGTTGTTTTCACACCAACCCTACACCACTATGTAATGAAAAATTATGCAAACAAATAATATGAGCATGAAAACTTTGAATACGATTCTTTTCAATGTGAAACTCTGGATTTGACCGAGAATTGTTACGAAAACTTTCTTTCTACAGTTGCTTTCAAGCTCTGGCTGCCAATAAAGTGCTTAACAAAGACGATGTCATGATCACACCAAGCACAATTAGAGTGTTTATAGTGCGCAGTGAGGAGTTCGCTATGTTTCAACACAAGCAAGCAAATGCGAATAGCGAGCTTCAGTCGCTAGCACTGACACGACAGTCGTCTTTCCTCAAGTTCGCAATTTTCCAGCGGACATGTACACCTGGTAGAATGTGTAGATTTGGGTCTTTTTTTATATTTCATTAAATTTGCGCTAAGTTTTTTTAGACGTTACTAGCCCCCTTTCTTTCTCACAGCTGTTGTAAAAGTGAGGGTTATGTATGAGCCTTCAATTACAGCAAATTTTGCCTTACTTTCGGCTTCGTGATTCGACTCAATCAGAAAAAAAACTAATTTGTTTATTATTTATGAAGTACCTTAAGCGAACACACATGCTAAGAAATTCACCATGGCGTCTCCTAGACGCTCTTGCTTTTCGTTAGCGGCATGTTGCCGAGAAGGTTTACTATGCTTGTTTTTGCCATCCTCTTTCTTCTTCGCCATTTTCACGCCGCCTTAACATTGTTTCGCGAGAGGTGACCACATTCGTAACATTCGATACAGTTATCGGCGCGTGCCCCGCATTTTCTCGAAGCTACACTATTGCCTTCAAATTGAGTGCGGCCAGACAGTGGCGGCAGTTGTGACTCGCAACCAACGAACACATTTCCTCTTTTTGCGCTGCCGTGTTGTTTCTGACTGCGAGCGCAAGTTCGTTCGATAGAGAGTTCGAAAGTTGCGCGTATTAGGCTATCAGCGTAGATTGTGGGCTGTTAAATATGTCAGAAAGCCGTATATGTTTCCCGGGAAAGAACTTCGATATCTATATTCTCGTAGGCTTTCCACGAAGCGCGAAAGGAGTGTGGACTATCAAGTTTGTTACCTGACTGACCATGTGGTTTTTCCGATCCCGTTTTTTTTTATTTCATGGTAGATATATATTGGTTATGGGAATAAACTGATACAATTGGCAGTAGTGAGCTCTTGTGTTGTGTTTTATACAGTGCTTGCTTGGTGCGCTGCCTTTGCCTTGAAGAATACTTCCCCTTTCGCTTTCCTTACGGAACATACAAGGACCTTTCTTGGCGAACGGTTATTCTGGTCAGGTTGGCTAAGGCAGCACCATGCTTTATGGCCATATCAGGTCACGCGCGCTATGGAGTCCACGGGTACATGAAGGAGGTTTTAAGGAGTACAGGAAGCCCAGCAACACTGGAAAAGTAGAATACGAGGTTTACCTTTGTTAGGCTGTACGAATGCAAGTGTCGTTGGGCCTGTGAGGTAGTGAGACTCCAATTTCGTCACGAAGGTTTAAGTAAATTTCAAGTGAAGCATTTACCGCAATTTTGGAATGTCTGTTCCTCAATGTCGAAATAAAAGCACACTCGTTAACACGCAATGTATAACGCAAGGACAGCGTCTCTCAAAGTAAGATAAACCTGAGAGAGACTTAGGCATGCACATGCGTATTCAATGAACATTTTACCTCGACGTACTCTGCCTTAAAGACTTCTAACAAAGTCGTGAAGCCAAAGAACACAATGTATCGTCCGTACTTTTGAAAAGCAGCATGAAATCCCGAGATTGCAGCAAAGACCACTGAAAGGGAAAGCAGACAGGAAAGGGAGCCAAAGCATTGGCAGTTACGGCGGTATAATTGCTAGACGGGCAGGTTTGTAAATATCCATGGTGAAAGACTTTGCACAGCAAAACCTGCACATACAGACAAATAAAGATGCAGCGCACAACTCAGCGGAATAACTAAAAATTCAAGACCAGTCAACAGCTTTCTACAGCTTCTTTCATTCTTTGCGGGTGTTTAATTTTTCATCTCGTAAATAGTGTGATTTAACAATACTCCTTTGTTTCAACGCGTTCATGAGTTACGACACAATTTCCCGCCCAAGAAGCAAAGCAAAAGGCTAATAATACATTTTGATAACTTTTGCGGCCTGCCAGAAAAATGACACACCAAAGCACGCAAATGAATACGGAGATTTATCCACGGAGTTTAACCCATGTACATACTATTTTTGCTTGAAAGGTTACTGGGGAAAACAGGCGCTCGAAAAAGACTAGAGGAAGCGGTCGTAATATATAAAGGTAAAAAGAGAAGTGGCGATACAAGAATATTTTGAAATTTTATTTATTTATTTATTTATTTATTTATTATTTATTTATAGAATACGGCAGGCCCTAATATAGTTCCAAGCAGGAGGGGCAAAATACTTTAAAAGGAGCGCGGCAAATTACATAGCAGAAAACCAACATATGAGTAAAAGGACGTTGTAAAGGACAAGGAAACTGCGAAATAACTGATTGCATGGCGTTGCTGCGAAGGTCAGGGGAACATATATGACAATCATTTCATTGTGGTACTGGGACAAATGCCTTCTTTTCTCACTGGTACTCTTGTTCTCTCCTCAGAATAGGCTCCATTCATTCTAACACTTGGCGGTTGCCAAGAGGTTCATGCGCAGTAACTCTGCACGCAGGAAGCCTCCACATTTTTGCCAGGTTTGAAAATAAAATATCAAACTCAGGGCTGCTCACGGCCAAAGAGACTCTGCACAAGGGCTGGTAGCAATAGGGCAGCGTGCGTAACTCCTATGCCAAAGGATTAAAGTTCAGTTTTATATCCACCCCCAGAGGACATAAATTCCCCAGAGGACATAAATTGGAGGGCTCTGATCAAGTCTCCTACGCTGAGCTTAGGGCGGAGGTCGTTACCACATTTGAGGGAAAGATGAATGTCTCGCTTCTGCGGCTTCGACGCAATGCGACCAAACTGTTGTTAGGCACAATGATTGCCTGCACTGGCATGCCGCACATTTGACGTAACATGAAGCGAGGTCTGTATGCTGGGCACTCTGAAGAAAATCGCTCGATACCTACGGTAGAACGCTAGCTCTTCTTCGAGGTCGAACGCTCACAATGAGAGCTTCTAAACACCACCTAGAGAGAAAGCTAGCTCCAGTGTCTATGCCAGTTTATTAATGGGTACTTAATCCACCATGGGAATGCCAGGAAGATAGCGGATCGTACCTGGCTTGGCAAGCGTTAGTCCTAATACATAACTACGACTGCAGAAATACACATTTTCGCTATACCTCTATCGCAAGGAAGCGTTGTTTCACAATCAGCATGTGCTGTAATAAAATACGCTTACGGTATATTGCAATCAATAAGCAGAAAAGCAGATAGGCATAAACTACCACCGAATTTGCTTAGGGTACGGGATGGCTTTTTCTTTGCCATGGAAAACAATGGAAAAATATTTTTTGAGATTTAACAGCCACTCTTCGGAACAATTAGCCTTTTGAAATATTATTGATGCTTAGAAGCTTCCGTTTTCGTGTTGTGAAAAACAAACGCTTCATTGGTGTCTTTTGTAATTGCTGGTTGGCGCCCCGTGTTCGTGCATAGGCTATGGTTCCTGACCTAAGAAACTTGCTCGAACCCTCACTTTTTATTGACAAACTAGACTGAACTTGCTAAGTTCCGGCACTTTAAAATTTCCTGGCGCTGCACTTACAGACTTTGCCAAGAAGAATACGAATTAAGAAGCGGAAACCTGTGCTACTTCTAAGTGACGCCGTATTCCTCCTGACAAGTGCAACATGCGGTATTTTCGTGAATTAGTTTATGAAGTGGACTTCGTTCCTGCATGCAAAACACGACAACGGCCAGACTTAGAAATTAAGCAGATGAAATCCTGGATGAGTACGGTAGTATAAGTTCCGCTTGTCGATGTACTTTGCGCTTTTGAAAGATGTGTCTCCGAGACTGCTACAATAAATGTGAAACATCGCCACAAAATACTCCACTGAGTTCTCAATACACAAAAAAATTTTCTACCTTCTTTCAACTGTCAATGCACAGGCAGCAAAGGCTTGCGGTGGATAAAGCCAGCTGGCTGTGTAAATGGCTCCAAGCCGTGATGGTAACGGGCTTCAGACCAAGCCGGCCTGAAGCCTGTTAGGCCTGAAGTCCGGACACTGAGCTCAGCTTCAAGCACCTTCGGGTGCTTCGCATCTCAAATGAACTGTGTGCGTAGCTGGACATTAAAGTGCACAAAACATCCGTGCGAACGAAACTGAACAACCAAACCATAGCACAGTCAACAAGCCATCAGATCTCAATTCGAAGCCGCTATCTTCCCGGCATGCCTCGGGAATCCATGGTGGATGAAGTGCAAGACCGCCAGCTTTCCTTCTGGTGAATGTGAAGAAGCTCTGTGCTAAGACTCCACAGCACGTAAGCTGTCTTAAGTGCCCTCATAATTCTTTTTTTCACTCCCATGTTGCTCTTTTGGCGCGGTTGAGGTGTCCACCAAGAAGTTGGACAGTTACTGCATGTTTTAATTCCTTGTAACCGAATGTGTTGTTCGCTAAAATATGGGAGCCGAACAAGTCTCCACGCTGCTATTTTCAGCAAATAAAACACAAAAATTATCTTATTCCGCAGAATGAAACAGGTGTCGATACAGGAGCCGTTAGCAAAGCGGCAACTCACGGGTACTAAATCCAACCTGGATGTTCGGCTGATAGCATGTCCTCGCTATGATCCACAGGTGTTGGAAAGGGACGTGCTCCCGTATCTGTGGCACGCCTTTGAGCTGCTTCACAGTCTTCGAGTGGATCCTCCTGGCAGCCCACAACAGGATTGCGATGAGTAGCGCGACACTTGCCAGCGTGATTGCTAAGACCCTGGCGGGGGCAATCATCGCTTGAGCCCAGCAGCCGGGCGATAACAGGTGCTCGATGTCCGCCATGCACCGCATAGGCATCGTAGCAAATAACAGCTGCAAGGAGAATGCACCAAACACAGTATGAGTGAAAAATGTCTTTCAATTTTCACGAAAACAAGCATGGTGAGAGAAACCGCATTCCAAGAGCCCTCGTCATTTTGGCGCCTTTTTTATGCAGGGCGATAGATGAGTGGCTACAGCATTCCCGGACCTGCCTGGGTGACTTCTTCTGATTTACTTTCGTTTTCCTCCTTCCCCTGCTTTATGTGTGAACTATGCCGTATCTAATTACGCACTCATGCAGCTCTTAATATGTCCGTTCTTCCTTACGTATACTTGGTCTGTTTGGACAGTTTTAATAAATGTAAGGCCAGCCGGCTCAAATGTCCGTATTGATACACGTTATGTGCTCCTTGCCTTCAGCATTTAGCCGAAGAAAAGAAACAAAGATACATGCCGAAAGTTTACGAGCAGAGATATATAACGCGTTTAACTATTCAGTGTATGCAAAAATTTTACAGTTCTGCTGATAGAGACGCGTGGCGGGCTTTGCGCCGTCCCCCCGACTTCCACACAGGTATCTGTGATAGAGGCATCAGAATGCCGCGCATACGAAAGACTAGGTGATGGGCTAAAAAAAAAACGAGCAAAACGCGCAACCTCAACTACCCACAATCGGGGCCCTCACCGTTAGTGCCTTGGTTGCGCAGCAATAGATGCTTGTGCACAATCATACCTGCGCGAAATCCGCTCAACCACCACGAAATACTCCCTACCGTGCAGTGCATGCACGCGGCCAATGTAAGCTATTGTTTTAGTTTATGGGGTTTAACGTCCCAAAGCGACACAGGTTATGAGGGACTCCGTAGTGAAGGGCTCCGGAAATTTCGATCACCTGGGATTCTTTAACGTGCACTGACATCGCACAGTACACGGGCCTTTGGAATTTTGCCTCCATCGAAATTCGACCGCCGTGGTCGGGATCGAACCCTCGTCTTTCGGGTCAGCAGCCGAGCGCCATAACCACTGAGCCACCGCGGCGGACCCAATGTAAGCAAAATCACCGAGTACCAATTCATTACCAGGGCAAAACGCCTGTTTAACAATGGTGCGGGTGTCATCAACTGCGCAGGTACAGGGTCGGTCAAAAGTTCCCAGGCCGCAGGGTCTCTTTTTCCGCATTATATTCTGGCAGCTAAGATGAAATTAAAGCTGTCACGCTTCTCAGAGGTGAGCATGATGCTTCTCCTACTGTCCACAGATATGTTCAGCTTCTAGGGAGACGTAACTTTCGCACTGTACGTCTTAAAAGCAGACCCTGTGGTCTGGGAACTTTTGACCAACCCTGTACCATCGCCGCCTGTTCATTCATTATACTTTTAATTCCGCAATGCGGAGCCAATCACAAACATCACAGAAAGTTAATGAACTTAAAGGGTTTGATCACTTATTGTTTCTTCATTTAACAAATAAAAGAAGAAATTTTTCGTGAAAACGATAACAGCACAGTAAAGTTCGGATAATTTTTAACGCTTCTAATTTTGAAAGGATAATGAAACTACAGTATACGGCAAAAAAGAGAATCATTTCACGCAGATTGACCAGTGCAGGAAGACTAGGTGGCTTCGCACTTGTTGTCAGCTTTTTCATCTGATCTAGCTTTTATACTGCATTTTATACTGATGGGTCAAAAACTCATGCTCATGTAGGAAGCGCAGTGATACAAGGAAAAAATAAAAATGCAGTACGACTGCCCTCATGTGCTACAGTTTTCACCGCTGAGCGTTATGCCATTGGTGTTGCGGTACAGAAATAACAAATGAAAACATCAAGAACAGCATCATTTATATAGATTCACTGAGAGTCCTTACAGCATTAAACTCCAAAAATGCCACAGACCCACTGATAGGAAGCATCATTCACAATATAGTAAAGGTCACAACACAAAAACATGTTATAAATTTCTGCTGTGTTCCCAGTCAGGTTGGCATTAGGGACAATGAGAGAGGCGACATGTGTGCTGCACAAGCCAGAACCATCGAAATAAAACATGCGAATTTGCCTCCTAGGGACTACATGAAGTTAGTACGTAGCAAACTAAGAGCCAAATGGAAAGCTTCCTGGGAAAATGAATGAAACAACAAGCTGCATAGTGTAAAACCCAGTTTAAAAGAATGGAAATCAAGCCGCCATAAAGAGCGTTTTATCGAAGTAATTTTATGTAGTTTACGCATAGGTCACACACACATCACCCATAGCTTGTTATTAACAAAAAAAGACAAACCTGTGTGTGAAATGTGTGGTGAGGAGCTCAATAGTTAATCGCATTCTAATTTCTTGTTCGCATTTCGACTTAGAAAAAAAGTTTTACTGTATTTTATAATGAACATATCCCATTTCATCCCGCATTGCTTTTAGGCGAGCAAACACTCGACACGTTTTCACTTGTTTTTAAGTTTCTAAAGAAAGTCAATGTTTTAAATCTGTTATAATGTAACCTCTATACACTTAAGATAACATCATCTAACCTTGTGTTTGGCGCATGATAGCCATAGTTGCTTATGCGCCATAAAACCCCATGTAACTAATTAAATCTGATCTAGCTTTTCTTTCAATGACTCTAATTTCAAGGGGGATTTGGCGCCACTGTACGGCAGTCGCAAGCAAGCGAACAGTACGGCAGCCTTGCAGAGGACATCGCGAGCGGTTCGAGCTTGAGAGGTCGTCATATGAAAGGTGGAAAGAAATACCAAGTGCAGATCGGATGCCCGTTTTGTTCAAGCATGCGAGCTAAACCGCTCGATAAAGGATAATGAACGAAACAAGGATGAAATGAAATTAGGATAATGAAAGACTAATCACTGAAATCAAAAAGCGTAACTTAAGGGAAAGTTGGTGAGACATACTGTGCAAAGACTGGTGCAGCAAGAAACTCCGCGCACAAGACTAGCAGAAGTTGGAAGTTAAAACTTGTGTGCGTTTCTCTACCCGTGCTCGTAGTTTGTTGATGCATCAGTCTAGGAAAAGGATAATAGAGAGAGATAGAGCAAACCTTTAATAAACAAATATAGAGGGTGAGCCGGCGCAGATAGTGAACGCAGGCACCTTCTTGGTCCGCGTGCCTAGTCCGGGGTGCCGCAAGATCCCGCCGCCTCGCGAGCATGCGAGGGCAGCTTGCGCCCCAGAGCAAAGCATAACAGATAATACTACAGATTGAGAGGATGGCGCGACTAATAATTGGCTGGCTAAGGGGATTCAGCGCTATTTCCTGTTTGAGCTGCTTTGTCACTAATACTGCACCAGAAAAGAGTGAATCGCTGTTTTGGTTTTTGGAAAGGCAATCATACAAGTCAGATATGACACCTATCCACCGACGAAAAACCGGCGCTCTCAATTGAAATGCTCGTCTACAGTTTTCGACTCGCACAGCTTATCCCACCAAGCCAGCAAATGCGCTAACGTTACCAGCGACATAGATCGTCGCACAGTGGCAGAAGTTAAGCCGAGCGATGCAACAAAACAAGGATGGAAGGTGTTTCAGGACAAGCTATCGGCGAGTCCGCTGCAAGGCGAAATCGTCAAGACATATTTGAGACATCAACCTGATTACAGCTCCTGTTCAATGATTATTGCTTGTGCGAAAATTGAGCAAAACAAGCGTCTACGTTTCATGTTCGCCCTTTAATAATTGCCAGCTGTAAAAATTTGAAAAAGCATTATATTTTAATTGAAGGTGGCCCATTTTAATGAATCTTGGGCTCTCCTGCACCATGCGGTATTGTCGAGAATGGACCTGCAGCCACCTACAGTAGGCGGTATTTTCCGTATTAGTACGTGCATGCTACGAGCAGAAAGCGTCCATTTTGTGTTGCAGGGCGGTTTCCCAGGGAACGAAATTTCTGTGAAGCCCTTCGGGACGATAGTACTTTCTCACTCCTTTTTTTGCCCTTCTTCAAACATTCCCTCGCGGTGCGCTTGTGGTGTCCAGTAAGAAATGAGGCACTTGGTGCTCAGTTTCCTATCCTCAAAATCAATTGTAACCCGCCCGCGGCGGCCGCGTTTCGATGGAGGGGAAACACAAAGGTGCCCGTGTGCTGTACGATGACAGTGCACTTAATACCGCCCCGGCGGTCGAAATTATTCCGGGTCCCTCCACTATGGCGCCTCTGTTCATTCACTCCCGCCTTCCTCCATTTCCTTACGGCGCGGCCAGGGTGTCTCACGACACCCTAGCCGAGTCGTGAGAGAGTCGCTGCGCTATTTTCCTTTCCTCGAAAAGCCCCGCCGCGGTGGCTCAGTGGTTACGGCGCTCGGCTGCTGACCCGAAAGACGCGGGTTCGATCCCGGCCGCGGCGGCTGGATTTCTTGAAGGCAAAATTCTAGAGGTCCGTGTGCTGTGCGATGTCAGTGCACGTTAAAAAACCCCAGGTGGTCGAAATTTCCGTAGCCCTTCACTACGGCGTCTCTCATAGCCTCAGTCGCTTTGGGACGTTAAACCCCAATAAACCAAACCTTTCCTCGAAAATCAATTTTCAATTTTCTAATTTTTTTCCAACACTACTTTCTTTGAAAGCGACATTGATGCGGCAGGCTGTAGTGGCTCCGAAGGCCAGCTCAAGCGCACGGGTAACTTCTGCAATGCATCAACACTTTACAAATGTAAGACACCCGACACGGCATTTCGACGTGAGGGCTATCATTTGCCGAACAAATAACATAGAGCAAACAGATCTTACCTCGTCAAATTTGAAGAGGAAAGCCGTAACCAAGACGACAGTCGGATGCCCGCGCTCAGGACAGTTCTGCTCACTACAAGCATGCAGCGGAACACCAGCACAGCCGGGTGCCTCCCTTGTAGTACACGGCAGCCAGGAGTGTCGCGCGGAGTCCGCTGATGGGCCGCGTATCTAGAAGCGACCGTGAGTTGCGTGTAAGGTAATGTCGCGGCGTCCCGTAAGTAAGCGCCCTTATGACACGGCGAAGCCTCGGTCGGTGAGGCGCGCCTATGCGGCTGTCTGCTACTGAGCACGGCGGGGCCAGCAAAGCGACGCAAGGATTTCGAAATGAATTGCAAGAATTGCTCGCCGAACATTGCGAGCGCCGCCGAACGTAGTAAGTATTGCATCAGGCCTAAACAAACCTGTTTAGCCCAATATCCTTCAGCCGTACGGAAAATTCTTTAATAAGAAAAAAAGCATATGCTTCGGTTTGGAACGTTTCCAAAACAGGACTCGAGCGCATGCCAACTGTGAACGCCAACAACCGCGGCAAGAAGAATGAGAGTTGCGGCATCGTTAATGTTCTCTGCCTGTTCTCAATGCTCTAGTGAGGACTTTTGTTACTTCCTTTTTGCGCAGAGGGGTTGCAGCAGCCCAATTTGCGTCGTAAATACGTCCCCGCTCCTGTTTTTTCTGTTTGTTTTATTTCATGTTCATAGATTCCGGCACGTGTGTAACCATTTTATTAACCGCACCGGAGCACCGATTTCTATGGAATAATTGTAGACTCCCCCAACCGTTTCTATCGGGTTCGAGATTATCTAAATGTTATACATGACTTATCTGGAGTGTGCTTCGTCATCTTTAAGTTAAACTATGCCCAGAATGGTGGCGATTGCAATTTTTAACGACCCCGCCGAGTTGGTTGGTCGCGGCTGCAGGGTAGTTCATTGCGCAGTTCAGATTTGAAGCCAGTCTTAAGTCTGTCTCCGTTCTTTCATGCCAGCCAAGTGATGGTTTCATCAACGCGAGGAAGACCATATTTCATTACTGCGAGTTTCTTGGCAGACAAGTTGGCGTACAGGCACCGAAATCTTTATTAGCTTACGGGAGAGAGGGACAAAATGCGGCACAAATTTGCTAATCATCGCGAATATTTTGTGCTCAGTGATAAAAAAATACAAATGCTGCCAAATTATTATCTACGGTCATAGCGTCACGCTCACCAGATATGAAATGTGCGCCTAAATAGGAACACAGTATGTTTTAATGAAGTTTAAAACCTCAAAGTGTCGCATTTCTTCCCACCCCATGGGGCAAACTGAGAGAGTGCAGCGGGCAAAATGAGACTTCCTTCTAAAATCGCCATATTACTCAGCCAACTTCCCTGCTGTATGTGATCTCACACTAACACACATTCGTAAAAAACATACACCTCAAGAACAAATTACACAGGAGTTCTTAGCACTGAACGAGAAATACAGTGATCATACAGCATTATATACAGATGGTTCCAAAACAACGCTTTATGTTGGTTGAGCTGTAGTTCAAGACAAACAAGAAAAAATAGTAAGGTTGCCTCAGTGTGCATCAGTTTTCACCGCCGAATCTTACGCGGTATCTTTAGCGGTGGAAAAAATACTGAAGAAAAACATCATTTTTACAGACTCCCTTAGCCTAATTACATCACTACATCCCAAAAATGCAGCAGAGCCTTTAATACGAGACATAGCCCACAATGTAGTAGCTGCCAAAACACAAGGGCTTGAAATTAAATTCGCTTGGGTACCAAGTCACGTAGGAATCTACGGTAATGAGAGAGCCGATGTGTGTGCCGCTGCCGCCTGTAATGCTAAAATACAGAAAGTGAAAGTGCCGCATAACGATACTCTAAGATTTGTACAAAAAAAACTAAGAGAAAAATGGCCGGGAGCATGGGATAATGAAGTAAACAAGTTACCCCTAGTAAAGCCAGTTATAGAAGAATGTCAAACATGCAGTCATCAAGAGCGTTTTATTGAAGTAATTTTATGTCGCCTTCGTATTGGACACACGCACTTAAAACATAATTTTATTCTTACAAAAAAAGACAAACCTGCATGCGCACAATGTGGAGAGATTGTCACCACAAACCACATATTAATATCCTGTGCAAAACTTGATTAACTTAGAAGAAAGCATTTCCGACAGTTTTATGAAAAGCACATCCCACGACACCCTTGCTTACTCCTAGGAGAAAATTCACTACTAAAAACCTCCTCTCTTGTTTTTTCCTGAAAGATGCAAACGTCCTAAACCTCTTGTAGGCTAAAAAAATAATCTTTAAACTTCCTCATACCAAATAGACATATTAAAACGTGTGTTTGGCGCATGATGGCCTTAGCTGCCTATGTGTCATAAAACCCAACACAACACAACACATATTACTCAGCCTTGGAAGAAATGCAGAAGTCGGCTCCGTGGACATCCATACAATGTTGGCGAGCCAATTCGAATGACATACACTGCCTAAGACTGAACAGGACACTTTTTTGTTCCATGGCCCTCTAGAGCCTACGCAGTTCATCCGCTGGGTTCTGCGTGTAGCCGGGCTGCGTGACGGTTTTGAATTTCTTGCCTTCGTTACAACTTTTTTGTCTTTCAGTGCCGCAGTTTTTGTTCTTTCGCTCATCTGTGCTGAATGACATGCGATTTGGTTCGATTTGTTGCGCGTGAGCACAAAGTTGTTAATGTGATTTTAAGTCACGCCAAAAGGTAGGCCATTGTCAGAACGCGTTGTTCGTACGTGGCGGGCAGAACACGGCGTTCCAGCTCGCAAGAGTTTTTAGGCAGTTTTCGTTCTTCATATCCTCTCATTTCCTTTACTATTCTGTGGCGGGCGCCCTAGGCACACATATGCGCTTGACGGCACCTCCAGTGCTGCCGCGCTTCGATGGAGGCGGAAAGCAAAAGGCGCCCGCGTGCTGTGCGCCCTAAGTGCACCTTAATGATCGCCAGGTCGTCGAAATTATTCCGGGCACCTCCACTACGCCACCTCTTTTATTGCGAAAGCACTAAAAGAGAGAAGCAATAAAAAGCCCTGCTCCTCGAGGAGCCGCCGCCGCGCCTAACAGATGGTGTGATGTCAGCCTTTCTTTTGCTATGAATGGCGACGCGTGATGTCAGCTCTCTCCTCCGACGTTACGCGCTCGCGCTGCACTGCCACGTCATGTTGTCCAAAGCGGAACCCTCTCTACTCTTACGCCACTTTTCCACCGACGTCTTCGCCGGCTTCGGCGCGCTCTAACGGCGCTGGCGTCTAAACGGAACATGTGCCTATTCTGCGCCGGGCGCGTCGAAGCCGCGAACGGAGAATGCACCGCGCGCGTCGTGTGCGGAGCGCGTAGCCGATACACGTAGGTAGAGGTGTGCGCCGTGACATCGACGCGCCGCCGCCGCTGACGATGCAAATAAATTGAAATTGATCGGCGCGCCGCCGCTGTCGCCGCCGACGTTTCTCTCGGCGCGCCGTCGCGGCTCACAGCCATCGCTTGGTCGTTGAAACCGAAACAACATGAACAAGAAATTTAATTATAAATTATTTAGCGTACCTAGGCGAATGCCTCGCCGTGGTGCATGTATTCTAATGCCTAATGCACCAATTAAAAGCAGTAAACACGCAATTAGATTAGTGTCTATAGTCGTTTAACAGCCTGCAGTCATCGGACAGACGCACTGACTCCAGGACCCTTCTCGTTTCAGCCGGGAGCACCTTTCTCTCTCAGTTGAGCGCCACTCTTCGACAAGCCTTCGCAAAAGCAGGAGCACACACGATGCCACGTGGCGCTGAACATGCCCGGGCGCGTCGTGCGGCGCCGCGTTGAAAGGAGCCCCGGCCTTCGGTGCGTACGGAGCATGCTGCGCGCGTCCTCCCATCAATCGCAATCACGACTTGAGGGATGTGGCAGAGTTGGTTGCGGGTGAAATCGGCGATTAGTCGGAAGACGGCATCAGCGCTGGAGATGCTACTTGCAACGAGATAGGAAGTTCTGGCTCTGATGTGTTTAAGATGCCGGTTAGAAGTTTTCGCATTATTCCGCTGCATTCGAAAGTGAAAGGTAGTTTTGCTTGGAAACATTTTGGGCACTCAACATACCTCAGTGAGGGAAAGCACAATGGAATTGGAACCGACTACTACTGTGAAAGCTGTTTGGCTGTCATCAGAGGAGGACGACTGAAAGCCTTTCGAATCATAAGTAGTGCGCCTTTTGTTCTTTATGGAACTACTTGCTAGGCCCTTTTGCGATTTCACTGTGAGAATTTTAATATTCACCTGTATCCTCCGCAGCAGCAAGGTAAAACGCTACGCTAGAACAGTATGCACGTCTAACATGCAGAGACGCTTGATAGACGCTCACAAACTACAAGACGACTGCAAGAAGGGGGCAGCCAAGGCAGCCTCGACGGTCAAGGATTATTTCCGGATGGTCCCCAGGCGCAAGAGAACAAGTGCAGTCTTTGTCAAAAGTAACCAGGCTGCATGGTTTGCTTCTTGCTTGTACAGTGGAGCCCTTACAGCTTTCCTGAAGTTGAAACGGTCGTTAAAGGTAAGGACTGGGGGCCTTCTTACCTTCCAATAACTTTTGATGTTTAGGAAAGCCACAAGGGCTCCACTATACAAGCTTGAAGCAAACCATGCAGCCTGGTTACTTTCGACAAAGACGGTACGTCATCAAGAAAGAGATTGCTCGCCAGAGGTCTTGTCCTTTTGATCGCCAGAGACCTGCTGCCTTTTAACATAGTGAAGGTAGAGGGGTTACAGGTGGACTATAATGCACTTTAAGCATTTGCGTTTCTTTTGTGATATTATAAGGGTGAATACAGAGTGAGTTTATTTCTATTCTGTAGGACATCTTCATAAAGTACGGAGTGATCAGAGAGCTTTAAGAGCTCCCTGACCGAAAGAGCTTGTCGAGGGCAGCCCTGGATGAAGTGTACCGTGCCATGCACGGACAGGTGAAGAAGATGGTAACTGAGGGGTCGAGGTTCTGTGCCGTCACGTACGATCTGTGGACCGACAGCTACTGGCGGCGAGCCTACATCACGTTCACTTGTCATCATATTGACGGTATGCTTAGCATGCTGTTTTTAGAGTACTGATAGCAATAAGCGCGTGCCTCAACCCATGTATTAACTTGCAGCGCGTGCCTCCACTATACTTCTCTAAACTTTTTATTCACTTTAAACTTGCGTGACTGTTTGAGAACAAGGCAAAAACAAAACAAATATCCCGCATGCTTCGTTCTGGCTTCTACATTCAAAATATATATTTATTATATCACGAAAGCATTATGATCGCAATAATACAGGGCAAGTGTAGCGAACGCTGAAAAAGTGGTCAGTTTTAATGGGAAGGAAAGAGGGCCGGGTTTTGACAGAGTGATTGAAATGATAACAGAACAATTCATGTAACAATCCTGAATTAGAATATTTTGATCTTTTTTAGAGTGTGCTGTTTCAGTGTTTTTATTTCAGAGAACTGCGAGCTCGTATCATTGACTCTGAGCTTCAAAGGTGCCTCGAAGAATTCAACATGGTGGGAAAAGAAGTGTGTGCAGTCGGTGACGCCGGCTCGAACATAAGCGCGCAGCAAATCTCGCGCAGACGGAACATCACCTCTGTATTGAGCACGGCCGACACAACCTGGTTGTCAAGGGCGGATTCAGAAGCGTCCCGAAACTCAACAGCTGGCTTGTCAACTGGCGTGACATTGTGAAGACGGTGCACTACCGAACCTCCGACCTGGAGGAGATGGCAGACTCGGAACTGAATGCGGCAGTGCTGTCGTTGGTCAGTACAGCCGAAGCGCTTGAACATGACGAATATGATCCTGTACTTGATGGCTGTCAAATCAGCGATCATGCGTACAACGCCACTCAGGTAGCACGGGTAGGGGCAGTGACAGTTAAACTGGACACACCGACAAGGTGGCATAGCATATTAACTATGTTCGAGAGCCTCGTCGCGAATAACGCTGCGCTCAGGAAGTTGTTGGCTCGGCTAAGGCGCCGTTCCCTAGTGTCGAAGACTACTGTCTAAGTGAAAATATTGTGCAATTCCTAAGCCAGTTTGAATGCGTGGTGGAGAATCTTTCGTAGCAAGAATCGAGCACGTTTAATGTGCTCATTGTTATTCGAAGCGAGCTTTTCGCCTCACTTCAAGACGACATGTCCGGTAGTAGCCTAGTGCAAGAAATGAAAAGAGAGATGCTGCAGAAATTTCAACACTCGTTTCCTCTAACTGATGTTATGCTCATTGCATCGCTTCTTGATCCCAGGTTTCAAAACTTAAAAGCTATCGAAGAGTACGCAACGCAAAGGGAGACGTCCAAACTTGAGTTTCTAGCGAAGCAGGTGCGTCGCTGTGTCAAGGAGTGCGACGCCACAAAGCCAACTGTATGTGACGCGCGCCCTAATGACATCTTTATGTCCTTAGCGCGTCGCCATTCCAGTGCACCACAGCACCGGACGAGCCAAATCAATGCCGAGAGTCACGCACTTTTAAGCAAACCCTGCGCGCAAATGCGCGACATTCTAAAATTGTGGAAGGGGGCTCAGAACGAGCTACCATGGCTCTCGTGCCTGGCTAAAAAGATTCTGTGCATTCCGGGCACTAGCACACCGAGCGAACGAGTGTTCTCGGTGGCTGGTCTCGTACTTCGATCTCTAAGAGCCAATTTGCACCCACTCACTGTGGACAAACTCTTGTTTATTCACGATAACTATAGCCTTTGTAAATCGTGCCTCTAAACTACATTCTGTCCAATCATGGTTTTGCTCACAGTTTGTTCGTTTGCGATGTGTTTTATGGTGTATTTTTCTTATATATATCCGTAAATGCTGTCTTTAATATTTAAGAGTTTTAAACTATTCAATTTTTATTACTTGTCATTTTTATTGTTTGCAAAATATTAAACCCTCATTGGGCTTCGAAATAAAACTATTTCTACATCTCTACTGCGCGATGCTGTTTCTTTGTAGCATCCATATATATCACAAATATTGTGTCATATTTGTATATTGTACAGTTGCATCATATAGTCACGTTGTAGTGGCTGCAGTCCAGTGGTCGGGAAGATAGCAACAAGACTTGCAAACGATGGTCTTTATTTTCGCTGACTAGCGCCCGCAAAAGAACTGAATCACTCGGCGGCGGCGTAAGCAACAAACGTGCTCGTCAGTCGTCGAACTACGAATGCCCGCCGCTCGCGGCATCGCTCAATTTAAAGCCAGCAAGGAAACTTCGAGATAACAGGTCAAGATCATCTACAGTAATCTGGACAAACGTAGATGGACAAACGGGAAGAGGTGAATCCGTTGGAGATGCGGAGTTCATTGGAATCATCATATACATTGGAATTGTTGACCTGCCACGACTATATTTATATTCAACTAATACTCTTGTTTGACCCAGTTGGTTTATCTTTGAACGGGTGCGTACTTACGCGAAGAAGACGGGACGCAACGCAGGAACACACACGACATATACAGAGCCATTTACCTAGCTTGGCAGACGGTGCTGGCGCTCTGTACATGTCGTGTGTGTTCCTTTGTTGTGTGCCGTCCTCATCGCGCAAGTACGTACCCGTTCCAATATACCTTTATTGAAATACAGGAATAATCTATTCTAGCTTTCTGTCAAAAAAATTGTATCCTGAAATTGGTTCTTCGCTTTTTTTTTGTTTTTTGCGCGTAGCGGACCCGGAGGGCTCAGTCGCGGCAGCACCCATTGGCAAGACTTCGAAAATGTCCTGGCTTTTTAACTATATAATTCAAACTTCATCCATCCTGATGTTCTGGAACTTGCCGAAAGTGCCATAATTTGATCTTCTGGCTTTCAGGGAGCATCTCATTCAACAAATTTTCGGGTATGATGTGGCAAAAAGTCCACGCCCCTAATCCTCGCATAGAATCCATTCGTCACCAAACGAAAGAAATGGAAAAAAAAAGAAGAAACTGCAATCTCTGCTATCAGGGGTCAAAACAGGAATAAGAATCAAACGTTATGTGAAGCACCTGTCAAGTCTACCTGTGCTTCACATATTCACCTGACTGCTTTTCAGAGTGCCATCAAAGTCATGACTTCTGACTTGACCGGCCGTGGAAAGTGGAATAATTTTTCTTCATATCTGAAACTGGGAAGAATGACAGCGACAAACATGTGCAACAGTTTGTATTTTCCAGTTTTCCTCTAATCAAGTTGTGGCTTAGTGCAGCCGGTAATTTTTATTCTTGCTATATACTTTTTTTGTGTTCTCTGCATATTTCACAAAGGAACGTTCATGTTTGTTTCATTCGGAAGTGTTACTAGCAATCTACAATTTTATGCATTGCATTATGCGCTCGGTTTGTCACTTCTCGTGAAAACAAAAATTTTGTTTCGGTACACTCCAAATCGTCCATTTTTCTAGCAGACTAAGATGTTGAAGTCGCCCCTGTGGCTAAGCGTGAGAATGGGTCGAAGGCATCAGCAAGACTGCAAGTGATAGCAACGTCGTCAGTACGACTGAAGTCAGGAAATGTATTGAAAGTGTAACGGGGTGCAAAAACAGAACAGTTGAACGAAGCAGCCACCGCCTTATAGTCTGAAATGCCCTCAACAACGTAGCAATCGCAAACCCTTTCACAAAAATTGGATCCCGCAAAAATCAAGTCAAGAACCGAATCCCTCCTTGTAGATGCTTCAACTATTTGTTTAAGGCCGAACAACAAGGAAGGATTTTTCAGCTCACGGCTTATACTGGCTTCCCGAGCACAAAAGAAAGTGTGGGCCAATATATGCCTGGAGCGCTGAACTCACCCACAAAAATTAGCTTTGACAAGTTGATCTCGTGTGTGTTTAAATAATCATTTACAGTGTGCAATATTTGGACAGAAGAACCAAGAGGACGGCAAATAATACCAACTACAATGGACTGATTGCTAAGGAATAATTCACACGAAATGGATCCGAATTCTGGTGGGACCGGTAAGACTGTGAACTTGAGTTCAGAGCTAAAGATAAGCGTGACACTATCCGATTTGCGATATTGCCTGTCCGTCCGCACCGACACGTTGACAGGAGGCGTAAATTCGGAATCGTGGATGCCATCGTGCAGCCACGTTTTCGTGATGCCCAAAGCATGAGGGGAATAAAGGCTTTCGGAGACAAAAATCACGCATATTTATTTGTTATATTTCTAGCGTTAATTTTTAAAGCAGAAAAATCTTCATGAGCGCATTAGGGTAGTCACAGGGCAGCAGCCGGCCATGACGGTGGTGATGTCGGCCGTGTGGCGGCAGACGGCGAGCCAGTGCATGTAGGACAGAAGCTATGGTTCTTTTCAAGAGTACCCGAAGAGGTGTTAAAAACGTAAAAATCTTTTTCAATGAAAACGTGATCGAAGCGCATCTTCACCACACAGCTGCCATCAAGAAACGGCTGTGACGCCTCCTAAAGTTTTTGCGAAGTGAGCTTTAAGAGAGTTAGCTTCGAAACATTATAGTCAGTGTTTTTAATTAGATAAGCATTGTTTAGTATCAGAATTTTCTCGGAGTAATCCAAGATACTAAGGATGACAGGGCGCGGGCGTTGATCAAGCGGCCTACCCGTCCTATGGCACCGTTTAATTCTCGGGCACTCAGTCTTCAACTCCTCGGAAATCAGATTTGAAACTTTGCTAAATACAGCCTCGCCACTTTTATTTGAATCATCAGCGTTTCATTTCGCAGAGATCGATTTTCCAGATCATCATTCTTAGGTAGCTGAGTCATGGCATCATTTAGAGAATCAATATCAGTACGTATTTCGTCGCACAGCCGCTGAGGGCTCAAGTGCAGCCACACGAGATACAAGAGCTTCGAAACGATCACCTACTGATTTCTGAAATGATCTTATATCTGCAACATCACGCGTTAACCGTATCCGATCGTCTAGTCACTCGGAGAACATTTTACTGTTCTCGGAACTATCTGCGGCAATAACGCCTGTCTGAGCGCATGTCTGAGCGCTTGACGACAGACAACGCGGATTCTATTGAGTTTTGAACGATGACGTACGGGCACGCACTTCCTTGGGTGGACCGCGGTTGAGTTTCACGTCACCGCTTAGAAGAAGGCGACTTAAGCAACGCGCCATGCGCGAAAGAAACAGCAGTATATGGGCACTAAAGCAACAGCAAACACCGGCGGTATGATCAAATACAACGAGTAGCTTTGCGGTAAAATACATGCGCAAAGAAGAGACAGGTAAGCATCTTCTCAGCACACCTGCTCTCAAGCCCACTGAAGAAGGGTTCCGGGGACACCGCTTGGCTACTCTCAAGTAGATGACGTCACAGAGCAGGCGCTGTCGGTCATTCGTTGTTCCAAATGAGCGTTGGCATACTCATGAGTACGGTGGTCAAAAGCGCGCAGTGGGATGACAGGCGCACCGTCGAACAAGTCAAACCTATCACATAAGGCGACAAAGCAGTCCAAGCACACACTGTTCATGTGATGCACATGCCGACCTTCTAGATAGGTGGACACAAAGAAGCGCTGTAACCAGGCGAAGCAGCACAGCACGCAGCGAGTACAGCCAGGAAGCCACAAATTTTCTCTCGAAAAATTGAACAGAATAAAATTTCATAGATAATAAATTTAAACGTGTCCTCGTGCAAGGACAAATTACAGTTTCCAGAGATTAGGACGCAAGATTGCTGAAATAATTAATGACAACCACATATTTACGCTCCTTGCGCATAGAAGTTCTACCCGAAAATGGAAAAGGGAAATTAGAGAGAAGATAACAAACGAACTTTAAGATCCAATGTAAAGGCACTGTAATTGCTCTTTGGTACATGTTGTCAATTTTTTCCTATGGTTGTGCTGTGGGTAAGTAATAATTATCTTTACACGTAAACCTAGTGCTTGTTAATCACTCATTTTTCTATTGTGTAAATCGTGATTTTGCCTCTGCAGATGCAATGTCTCTTTTGTTTTCTTTGTTTGTAGCGAATGATGTACGCGTAGCGCTGCCTTGTCAGGCAATGTATGCATTTTCCCGCGAGAACTCAGACAATACATTTCTTGTCGAAAAAAAAAACCTGGAATGAAAGAATGAATGAATCTGGCCCCCTCGACTATCAATGAATGCGCCCAGAAGGCACGCGTTACGCAGAAGCGGTGGCAGTACCCGCTATACAAAATGTCTATTATCTTCGGGGCAGATATCTAACAATAAAGGAGTTAGTGCAGGCGTCTTTATTTTCACAGGAGATGCGACAACAGCGTTTGTTCCCTCTTTCGTATGTATATCGCCTTAGTTCTTTTTATACCCTAACTACAGCCATAAATTACTTTTGCGTTGAAAATACCTACTCTCTGTCTCGTCGTACCTCCTCTCCGCGTCTAGAATGCTCCGTTTGCGTAAGGCCTTCCCAGAGAGTGCGTTTGCATAACGCTTTCCCAGAGAGAGTGCGAGGCAGCGTCATACCAGGAAGTATCGGTGAAGGACGACCGCTCTTCATTTCCTGAGCTGCGAACGGCGTCGGGGGCAAGAACCACTCACACGTGACGCAATCAAGGTCATGGCGCCGCGCCAGCGCTGGTTGTGCCACGATCGCCGCGCGCGTTTCTTCTTCCTGGAGCAACTCCACGGCCAACCTTTTTAACGCGTAGCGATATAGGCCCTGTGATGCAGAAAAATCGGCGTCGGAGTTGCCGTGACGAGAATATCAAGACTAACTGCTAAGTCGATGCGACTCTATGCTACCGGCGAAGCGCTATGCGCTTAGTGCTACATAGCCGACACGCTGCAACCGAAGAGACAGAGGGAGCTGGTATAGGAAGACGTTTATTGGTAACCGGCGAGCGCTTTTAAACGGTAGCCGAAGGAGAGAGAGGGTGCACGCGCTGCCATGCGCCCGTGCCGAGCCGGCGAAGCCGACGTACGACGATCTGGCGTGATAACGATACAGCCCTTCCTCCCCTCTAAAGCGACAACCTGTCTGGAGGCTTCCGGGTGCGGCCAGAGCGTCGGGGTGGAATTGGTTCTCCGGAATCGTTGGCCATTGCATCACTACCCGAGGACTGACGGGATTCTTGGTCGTGTGTGGACAGCGTTTCGCAGGGTGGGAAGACAGCAGCCTCCGAGGCTTGCCCAGGCTCCAGCTGTGTTTTGCCGACTTCCTTCTCGACTGCCGTCGGAGTTACCCGTGGTTGCACTTGATCCACATAACCTCGCTGCATTCCCGTTGGTGTTTCTTACCGTGACCAAGCGTTGGCCCTGTACTTCCGTGATCGTTCCGGGTAGCCACCTTTCGTGTGGGTGTCGAGCCCAAACGTGCGTTCCTGTCGCGAGAGGCTGCTATTTGCAAGTTGGCTCCCTGCTTGGGGTAACACTCGCCTCTCGGTTCTTCTCTGGAAGATACGCACTCAGACGGGTTCGGGGCTGAAACCTCAGCAGTTCTGCCGGTGACTTCAGATCCCGGGTTGGTGTGGACTTGTGTCGTAATAAAAGTTTGGCAATCGACTTAGTAAAGTTCCTTTCTGATTTTCTTTTAAGCCCACTTTCACGGTGCGCATCGCGCGTTCCGCCATGCCGTTCGATTGTGGATAGTATGGGGCTGTTGTTACGTGGCGCACACCATTTTCCCGGAGGAACCGCGGTGTCACGGTGCTCGTAAAACGTGGTCCGTTATCGGATACGATAGTCTGAGGGAGGCCAAAACGCGTGAAGATGCTCCGAAGCACATCTACTGTTGTTTCCGCCGTCGCATTTCTTAGTGGCACCGCCTCGATTCAGTTCGTCTCAGCGTCAACCAGGACAAGTACCATGTGCCCTTCGATGGGACCCGCGAAATCTATGCGTAGACGCCACCAGGGTCGGTTTAATTTCAGCCAATGTGCCGGAACCTGGGTCGCGGGCATGATCAGGTACTGCACACACTGCTGGCAATCTTTTGAGAGTTTCTCGATGTGCTTATCTACACCAGGATACCAAAAGATAGAGTGGGCAAGGCTCTTCATTACAATTTTGCCGGGATGCGTGTCATGCACCTCTTTTAAAACAGCTTCCCGCGCTCCTTCTGGCACAACTGCGCGATGGCCCCAGTACTTAACTCCGTTACTAACAGCTAATTCATGCCGGCGCATGAAAAACGGCTGGAACCGTAGTTCTTCTTTGCCCAACCGCATTGGCCAACTCCGCAAGACCCACGTTGTCACTTCTAGCATTTCAGCTTTGCTGGTGTGCTCTGCCATTTCCTGTGGGGAAAGCGCGAAATCGTCCAATGCCTGCGCATGCAGAACATATTCTGCCAGCTCGCTGTTGCCGTCTGTCTCCTGCTTGGGCAGAGGCAAACAGCTTAATGCGCCCACATTTAGCTCCCCCTTCCGATATTCGAAGTCGTACTGATAGGCTGCTAACGACAGCGCCCTACGCTGAATTTTTGCTGCCGCCATGCGCGCGACTGCTTTGTCGGGATGCAATAGACCTGTCTGGGGCAAACTCAGTAAACCATAAACCTCCACATGGACACCAGCGAAATAGTTACGCTACACATTATACACCTCCACCAGAAATCCATTTTAGTACGGTTTACCAAAAATCTACTTACCTACAACACAAAATTTTGTCTCCAGTCCGAGGTATAGTACGTAGTGGAGACATCCAGCTCGACATTTACGAGAGATTTGTGCATGTGTAAGTACTCCCAGTTTACGTAGTCTAGACATCTATATATAGAGAATATGACTATACGTAGACCAATACTTAGGTGCAAATTTCTAACATGTTCGAGCCCAACTGGTTTAAGGAACACATTTCCAGTTTTTGCAACTGGAAACTTGTTCCTTAAACCAGTTGCAACTGGAACCAATTGCGACTGGAACCAGTTGCAATCCCAGATGCAGCTGGCACATGTTTCAATTCAAGATGCAACGGGGACCTACTGCAACCTAGTCAAAAACTTCCCTGTGGAGGCGTCGGGACGACCAAGCACTCTAGCTAGCTCAAATACATTTGAGTAAGCGAGTACATGGTCATCACGGGAGCCCAAAACACTGCAGATGACTTTTTAGTGCGTCAGTGTTTTATTGCGCTCGGCGTTTCGCGCTTTCACTGAACCTTGAATTTTCTCGTCGAGCATAATCGTCAGGTTTATAGCCGCGATGGCATCAATACTCTTCTGCCGAGTCCATTAGGTTAGGGCTTCTGCAAAACAAAACATAATTGGTAATTTTTATAGGTGACAAACAAAAGACGAGCACAGCAACCACTACAAACAAGCTCAGTAATGGAAAAAAAAAAACAGCGCGAAAAAACGGGGACGAAAGGAAGAAACACAGGAACAGCGCTTGTTCCTGTGTTTCTTCCTTTCGTACCCGTTTGTTCGCGTTGTTTTTTTTTTGCATAATGTATCACCAACTCGCCCGCTTAGCTATCCTGTTGAAGCTCAGTAATTTACGCCGTTTTTACCGACGCAAGTCAATGAAGCGTCAAAGGATGCCGGATGCCCTTGCGGCACTAAAACGCAGTCGTGCTGAGCGGAGTGTGCTTCCACGTGTACTTTGGCACACCATCCGAACGCATGCACACATTTTGGTAGTAGTGGTCAGTTGCATACATCCCCACCCTTTGTTTCAATGCACAGCGAGTTTGGCAAAACAGCCAAACGAGTGAGCGTAAAAATATAACGTACCGACAAATGCTTTAGAGTTTTTTTCATTACGAATGCAAAAATACCATGAAATGCACTTCAAAGAGCGAACTGAGTACGCACCTGGAAAGGTCACGATTCCAGCCGGATAAAACGACTTGTAGTACTAATTGGTACTGAAGGGTCCACTTCGCCGAGTAGTAAAAGCAAGCAAACTGTCTTCCTTCAGCTCCATCAAGGAAAGAACTGTTGAGAAATCTCGCCAGCAATAATAAGCGAATAATGAATTATATGTCGAGGTTCTTCAAAACATAATGTCCCACGGAACACGATGAGAAATAGCCCACGCCGTACGCTCGACCATTGTCGCCATGGCTGACCTAGCTCATGCGGTGTGTGCGCAACTGACGCGTTTTGTATCGTGACTTTTTTACACTTAGTAGTCTGCTTGTTCTGGCACGAGAAATAAGTTAATAATTATTAAATTGTAAAATTTTATTTTTTTCACAGCTGTAATCGCCATGCGCAGCTTGCGCGATTATTGATAAAATACGATACGAACTTCAACATGATGGCGGCGTAGACAATTTCACCATGCTTTCCGCACCGCGGCCGGTCCCCGAAAGTTACGGCATGTCTCAGTAGTCACGCTCTCAGCAATAGAAGTTCGTTTCGGTAGTTGGGCAATTATAAATAAATATATATAATGTTACCATGCTCGAAACGCCTGTGTCACAACCGGCTGGACATAGAAAGAGAGCGGGCTTAATAAAAAGAAAGAAAAACATTGCTAACAACGCGGCTACGCAATCTGTTCGCTGCAGCACGAACCATGCTAAACACACAATGCAGAGTTTTGAGGGAAGTGGCGTTATTCGCCAGGAGAGCGTCTGCGGGCATTTTCGCATGTCCGTAGTGCGATTGGATTGACGTTCGCCGATAAGCCGGCTTCAATCTAATTTCACAGTACGTTCATTTCTGCGCCGAATGACGGTGAGATGTGCTGAGCCGCAGCAGCATATATTTCGTTCTCGTCATCCCTCAAAGCAGCGAAAAAACTTCCCATTTGGTTTGTACCCGCGACTAGCTCTGCCAAGTTTTTTTTTTGCTTCCCACTTTACCCACAAATGGAACCACTTACTTTCCATTTGAGCCCCAGTTCCCCCCATTTGGCTCTCGGCTACGATGTTTCCCAGCTGGTGGCAAACTGGAACCATTTGCCTCCCCCGTGACCCCGAACTGGGACCATTTGGGTTCCAACTGAGTTCCAAAGTGATACCAGCTGGCTTCCAATTGGAACCACTTACCGCCATATGAAGCCAGTTACTCCAAGTTCAATTTACAGTTAAGAATTTTCTTAAATACTTCTGCTGTAATAACTGAAAAATTCTTCACCGAAAAAAATTATTGGCGCCCTCGTCGTACTGTTCCCTGGGTCACCTCTTGCCTAGAGGCTTCTGATATAGCATGCTATGATAACACTAAGTTGCAAGAGCATTGTAATGCAAAGAGCATTTTGCTGCAAGAGCATTATAATTCAAAAAGCGTTATGTTCGCTATGACAGCAGACTCTCAAGGGAAGAAATGCCCCAGGGGCAGTGGGATGAAGACCTTATATTTTTGTAATGCAGCACGTAAAGCATAGGTGCTTGCAACTCATTTTTTACGCCATCACGCATGCGTTAAGAAAAAAACACAATTGCGGTTTTTCCTTGACCCATGCCGGCTTTGGTATTGCAACTGCGATGTTGTTAACTAAAGAACATCATAGTCGAAATAACAGAACAGGCGTATGGGTAGCGCATGTAACCTGAAGCCAGGATAACCAATTATCATTAGGGTAAAGGGCTGGATTCAGAGAGAAAGCAAGCCCAGCAGAGAGGATCAGGTCAGGTGGGCAGATGAGGTTCGGAAGTTTTCTGGGAAAAGGTGGCCGCCGCTGGCACAGGACAGGGTTAACTGGAGAAATTTTTGGCCAGCAGTGGAGAAAGGCTGGTGACGATAAAAGGTGCGGCTCAAGAAGCTTATTGTCAAGAAATATTAGATCACACAATCAGCTACACAAACGCCAAAGCTTTCCTTAGTTCAGCATCCCAGTAGTTAGTTATCATTGCTAGCGCGACTAGCAGATTTAATACATACTCAGATAAATTAACTCCCGAAAATTGAATTAAACGGATTTTGTACTTTAAATGGTTGGATAAGTTGGATAAAATATGCTTAATCAGAACAAAAATAGGTTATTATAGTCCTGGCTGCTGATTAAAAAAAGTTTTTCAGTGTGGCCTCACACATTAAGCTGAGGTAGCTTGCGTTGGCTGTAGCCCAAGGTGTAAATTAAAAGTAACAACAGTAATGAAAAAACAATGCGAATCCTGGCCAAAGTTACTGGCATTTTAAACCAACTGCGCATAGTTGAGTCAGAAACCTAATGGGTGTGCATTTAGATTTCTCTTTACAGGTTCCAATATTTTTTCTTCTTTTTAGGTAGGATAATGCTGCCGTGAAGCGAGCACGAAAACACACACAAAAACACAAGCAGGGCTGGTCATGGCTCCAATTTGTAGTCAAAAGCTATTTTCAACTTTATGAGCAGCAAGCCAACACGAAATATCGAATGATTGATAAATGTGGAATACTTAAATTATCTCTCACATTCCCAAGACGTGACAAGTAATATCTACGAGGAGCGTAAGTTAAGGCAGATATAATGTCGTGGTTACGTCTTCAGCTTTCCCACGAGAAATGGTTGATAAATAAGACGTCTCAGAGATTACGCCTCGGTGCGTAGACGTTTAGACTTAATCTCGACATATCTGGGAGGTTTGTGGTTTGCTGGGAATGGTGAATGACGAGTGTAAATCTGTTGACGAACAGATAACCCCGAAACTTGGTAACTCCTAAGACTAACGCCAGTGCTTCCTTCTCTAGCTGTAAATAATTGCGCTCTGGTTTCGTGAGCGTTCTTGAGCGAAATACAATGGGATGATCTATGCCGTTGATGCGATGTGCCAAAACTGAGTCCAGTCCTACTGCTGATGCGTCGCACTCAAGTCTTAGGGGCTTCAGCGGATCGAAATGAACGAGGAAGTTTGCGCTGCACGAAGCGCGCTTAGTTTCCCGAAACGCAGCTTCCTGAGCTGGCCCCCAATTCCACGAGACACCTTTACTCAGCAAGCGATACAGTGGAGCCAATGTGGAGAATAAGTGCAGCAGAAGTTTACAGTAACACGTAACCGGTCCTAAGAACGGCTTCAGATAGCTTACCTATGTAGGCGTCGGGGCCTCCAGCACTGGTTCCAAGTTGTTATGGAGCGGATGAATGCCTCTTGCATCGATTCCGTGGCCCAGGAATGAGGCTTCTTTCTCGCGGAACCGGCACTTAGCCTGGTTTACCTTCAGACGATTGCCTCGTAGCCGCTGGAACACCTCCCCATAAGAGAAATGTCGTGCTCTTTTTCCGCGACTATGATCTAGTCCAGGTATGCCTTTACACCTGGTAGGCCCTGAACAACAGGTTCAATGAGACGCTGGAACGGAGCGGGGGCCGAGGAAATGCCTAAGGCTGAGCGGTTGTAGCAATAAAGACCTTGCTGGGTATTCAGCACCGCTAGCTTTGTGTCTTCCTCGTCCAGGGAAAGCTGGTTGGACGCGTTGCGAAAGCCGGGAGTGCTTAACCCCTCGCCTCCGGACAAAGCTGCAAAAAATGTCATCAATGTTTGGCACGGGGCACTCCTCAAGTTGTGTCGCTTGATTGACCGTGAGCTTGAATTCCCCGCACAGCCGGATTTTCTCCGTTTTTCTTCGCCACAGGCACTACTGGTGTTGCCCATTCTGCTGCGTTGATCGGAGATAGCACTCCGTCCTCAACCAGGCGATTTATCTCGACGGATTCCTGCGCCCGCATGGTATAGCGCCTTCTTTAAGGCATAGCTTCACGGGTGGTCCTTTCAAGCACCCCAGGTTTTTTCAGAGAGATGTGAAGAATTGTTTAGACTTCCTTTAACATGTTGCCAGCGTGAACAACATTAAGGCCTGCAGACACTCTGTCCTGCAAAAGGGACACGCTCGCCTTGAAAACACGTCCATCGAGTTTTGTCTGTAGAGGAGAGGATCTTGACAATCCACAACAACCAGTGAACTGCTCACCATCGCTGTACCAAGTTTCACCTCGATATCCACCTTGCCGACAACCGGCAGCGGGCCCAGCCAGCATTAAAGGCGAAGACAGGTTTTATATAAAGCGGGCCACCATGTGCGATGCTTTTTATAAACACTCTTGGCAATCACGTTGATCGGAAACCCTGCATCGACAATCATGCGCAGCTTGCTACGCTCCCACGTCAACAAGTGCTCAATCGGTTGCACCATGTCCTTGTTTGCCGAACTGTGTGCGACGAGCTCGTGCAACATCTCTTCGCTTTCGCACTCCATCTCCTTGACAGCGTACGTTTCTGAGAAGCGTGAACGGCCCGCCTTACAAGCTGTGGCCAAGTGTCCCCTTTTGTCGGATTAGTGGCAGATGGTGTTACGATGTCGGCACGCAGCCGTTCCATGAGCCTCCGTGCATACGTTACACAGAGGACTAGACGCTCATGAATCGCAGCGTTTCTTCCAGAGACGCCCTTGCCGCACGACGTTGACGCTTCCACTTGGTCTGCCCGTCTCCCCCATGCAACGTGCGTGTTCGTTCGCTTTCTCCGCAGCCAGGGCAAATTCTTCAGCTTCTGCTGGTGTTAACTGTTTACGCGCCAGTAAGCAACGGCGAGTCTCTTCATCCCGGTTTCCGCAAACGATGCGGTCCCGCAGCATGCGGTCCAAAGTTGTGCCAAAGTTGCAGCTTTCAGCGAGGCACCGGAGCTCGGCGACATAATCTCGGACACTTTCTCCGTCTAACTGCCTGTGCATAAAGAACGAAAAGCTTGTCGCTGTTTCGTTGGTCGCCGGGTTGTAGTGCTGTTCTAAGCATTTCACGCCATCCGCATACGTCAGGGAGTTGGTGAAAACTGCCGGCTGGCGTCCTTGCAAAACGAGGACGACGCTGTCGCTCAACGACGAAACCAACATAGTACGACGCTTGCTCGCATCCGTAATCTCGTTTCCTTCAATATAGGCTTCAAGCCGTACCCGATACGCGCTCCAAGTGCTCACCGTCTCTTCGAAAACAGGGTGTCGCGACGACATCCTTTGGGTCTGCAGTTGAGGTCTGGGTGCGCACAGATTTCCATCCTCGTGGCCAGTGCTGTCGCCGCGACGGTATCCTACCGGCGAGACGTTTTGCGCTTAGCTCCACATAGCCGAGACGCAGCACCCGAAGAGACAGACAATCCACTGAGGCAGCTGGGTTAGGAAAACATTTATTGGTAACCAGCCAGCGCTTTTAAACGGTAGCCGAAGGAGAGAGAGAGGTGCACGCGATGTCCTGCTCACGTGCCAAGCCGACAAAGCCGACGAACGATGATCTGGCGTGATAACGATACAGCACTAACCACCGGTTCCTGACGTCACAACTATATGTCCTGCCGCGGGGAATTCAAACACCCTACTTATATCACCCTCTTCCTTCACGTATGTGTATGCTGCTTCGTTAACTCGTGGTAGCGGCACGGCGCCAGCCTACTCGGATTGGTCGCAAATGCTTTAATTGCGTTTACAAATGCGAAGTAAAGCATTAACGGCGGCGGAAAGTAAATTGGGATGATTTTGGTGGGATTCGAACCCAGGATCTTTAGATTGCGAGACGAGCATGCTGCCCATAGGCCATAAAGTTCTTTTTTCCTTTATTTGGTCAGAAACGCAAATTTCTTTCTTTTATTGCATATTTAGACAGCTTACAACAACAGGTAAAAGCATAGCCCAAAAACGCTCGATGGTTTAAACGGACTAGAGGTGCACATGGTGAATGCGTTGTGGTGTCTTAAAGAAGTGTAGTGATATTTGCATTGTTAATTATGAGTATGCTTAGTTGTAATTAGGCAATTCAACAAGATGAATTCGATTTTTGGGATTATTCATTGTAGCGCAACGGTTTGACGCCTACGCATGTGAGATGTATTGATGCGTAGCGTGTCATTCGGACGTCACTAAGCGGGGGAAAAGAGAGAGGTATAAGTGCTCTGAGGGGTCGCCGAGTGTGCCGCTATGCCGTGGTGCGATACGACTTTGATATTAGGTCTCGTCTGTCCGGGGGAAAGTTTCCATCCGTCACGGACTTCGCTAACAGGCCCTGCGACCTCGTTAGTCTGAGCAGAAAGCGGAACCCTTCACTACGGCGACCCTTATAGCCTGAATTGCTTTGGGACGTTAGACCACATAAACCAAACCAAACCAAACCATCTCTTTCAGAGGTATTAAAATGGCTCGATACATGTCTATTAGAGTTTTTCCTCTTCTCATATGGGCAGTCATCCTTTACTTATAGCCTGTCCTTACTGAATCATATAAACTTGTTCCTCGTTCATAGACAGGAAGTGCATATCTTGGACTTAGTTCGCGCTTCATTCAGCCAACGATTCAATGTCTCGCGGCACCGAACTCTCCTTTTGGTTTGGTTTGGTTCACGGGGTTTAACGTCCCAAAGCGACTAAGGCTATGAGAGACGCCGTAGTGGAGGACTCCGGAAATTTCGACCACCTGGGGTTCTTTGACGGCACTGTCCTGATGGAGCACGATGCATTTCGAGAGGGTGACACAGCTTCACTTTGTCTCCAGAACATTAACAGTGTTTCATTCGCGGTCCTCACGCTAACTGCGTCCCACTCGCTGCAAGGTATGCGCTGCTCCTTGCAGCTTCCTATGACTGTTACGCTGCTGAATGTAAAAGTGCCTGGGAGCAAAGCCCTCCTCGCTGAGACTCCACCTCGTAACGCCAAGCGCTGACGCGGGATAATTCAGAGGAAGCAGTTCTGGCACAGCTGGATTTCTTACGGAAAGTAGAAGGAAATTTTTGGTTATTGTTTATTGTAAATGCGATGCCAGGGCAACTTGTTTATTTAATAGTAAAAATTAGTAGTGAGGTAGGCGCTGATTGCCAGATGTACATACACTGAAGCCACTTATTCTTATATAGCTTTGGCCATCGACATAGAAGTAATGCATAAAATGATAAATCATGATGGAATTTACAGACTAACGTATATTCGTAATAATTCGTAGCGCGTTAGGTGCGCAGTAATATTAATAATATTTTATTGGAAGGTGCATGATAATGACAAGCACGCCTAGGAATCAGTGTGGAAGCTTAGCTGAGCAGTCAGCTTCGTTGTACTAGTGTGAAGCCGGGCAGGAAACAAACCTAAGACTCGAAGCACTAAGCATTTATATAGCAATGAATTAAAGAAAATAAATTGCCTGCAATGTGGTCACACTTCGACGCAAATTCCACTGGAGAGCATCAAGAGATAATTTTCTACTTTTTTTTACAGTCATTGAGAACTCTGTTCCACTGAAAGTGGTTCACAATGACACCCGGTTTTTCAGTTGATTAACACAGGACATCGGGACAGGACGAAAGGAATTACATGCTAGGGTCTCGAGGTCTTTGCCGCGTTTTGCAGTCGGTTGTGACGGGTGAAAACCATGGCCAGGAAAAAGCGTGCGTTGTCGAGGAATAACACTTAGCGAGAAATAGAAATTCTCACGTAACATATTCAGTCATGCTACTTATCGAGGTTATCTTTTTTTAAGCGGTACGGAGATGAGCTTGCGGTAGCTATAGTACGCTTGAGGTCGTTATGAAAGGTATTTATTCTCAATTACCTCTGGGCGTAAAGCTCGTTGAAAGAAAGCACTGGATGTATCCTACCTTCTTGTTCGACGATGAGATAGCTATACGAAACACTGCAATCATTCCGTGCTGTAGTAAGACTTAACCATATATACTTTGATCATATCTCCTATTCCTGTGCTATAGACTGAAATGTTGATGAAACGGTTCAAAGTAGATACTATTGAACGGATATTCCTAGTATATATTTTTTTGCTCCTAAACCTCCCAACACGCTCATGACCCGAAAATTGCATTGAATGGTTCATTCCACACAAACATACCAATTACGGTCGCCACATGTTCAGTCATTACTTGCCATCAATATCAAACAAGTTCCTTTTGCCTGAACCTTCTTGATACCATTATTCCGAATTTTAGCATGCAATGTTTTTTTGTGTACTTTGTCTCATTTGTTCGTTCCATTGCAATGAGACCGTTTCTGCTGTTGCCAATACATGAAAATCTAACAATTCTTTACATCTTGCACGAAGGCTCTGGCGCTCAATCAGGCTCCACTTCCAGCATATTTCAACACCTTAATCACCCAGATGATGAAAATTAGGATCTGATTTGGATTCTCTTTGCGCGGTTTCGGTGATCAAAAGAGCATGCCTTCTCTTCTTTAATTCGTATAAAAAACCAACGGCGCTTACTTCTTGAAATAAAATTGACATCAAAGTAGAGGGTGTTCTCATTACTTCATTGGAACCGTTTTGTTCGCAATACCTTCCTCAAACCATACGCTGCAGAATAATAACAATCCGAGCTGACTGAAGCATTCCGAAGATCTGCACGCCGCTTCCGATGGTGCAACACGCGCAACTCATTGCTAGCACGCCGTGTAGTGCTCATTGCGGTGGTGTATCGGTGGTATTTCTTGGAACCTTCTGAGGACGAAACGCAAAATTACCGTTTTCCTTCATTTTGAAAGCTTGACTCAAGGTTGAATGACCTAGCCCAAAAGAGGTTTTCGCCTGGGTTATCACCACGCTTCGTGTCGCTCATACAAGGCAAGGAGTGCCTCTCCTGCAGTCGTCTGAATCATCATCATCGTAATCAGCCTGACTACGCCGACAGCCGGGCAAAGGTCTCTTTCATGTGAAACTAATTAATCCTGCATTTTGCGAGCTGCTGCCATCGTATCCTCGCAAACCTCTCAATCTCATCCGCCCACCTAACTTTCTGACGCCAGCTGCTACGCTTGCCTTCTCTTGGGATCCACTCCGTTACCCTTAAAGATTAGCGGTCATCTTGCCTTTGCATTACATGCCCTGCCCAATCCCATTTACTATTGCGAAAGCAATACTACGCTAGGTTTTGAGCCGTCAGCGTGGTCCCGGCGGTAACCACGTTTGACCTTTAGACGACCCCCGTAGTGACGCCACACCGAGCGGAGGAAAAACTGGAGACCAGCTCGGCTCATCGGCGCGGTCACAGGGTAACCACGGCGCGCCGCTCATCAGCTGCGCGCCGCAGCAGCGAAGAGACGCTCGCTGTGGTGACGTCATACCAGCTGCGAAAAAAATTGGCAGAGGCTCAGCTTGGTTAAGCCCGGAAATTGCGAAAGCAACTTCATCCGTTTCTTCAGCCGTGCATCCGCCGTGTCTACCGCCGCTCTGCGCCGACGGTTGGTTAGTTGCGACTGAGAGAAGGATGAAAAGGAAAGCGCACGGGCCTGCCTACTGGCTCCAGCCGAGCCACCACCGCTGCCACGTGCAGATAGAAGAGAGTTGAAAGATATGAGGAAAGATAAACACCACTAATTAAACTTGGCCCTGCACTTGTAGATGCCCCCGCATCAAGCGATGTTGACCGGCGTGCTCGCCAGGCTGCTGCATACGCACGTTGTTTAGCTAGCCGTTCTTCCCGTTCTTCGTCTGTTTCTTCGGCGCGGCGCCGTCGCTTGGCCGCAGCAGATCGTTCCAGCCTCGCCTTGTACACATCACCCGACATAGCGCACTGAGAGGAGCACAGCTGCACCCCCCGTTTTATCCCGCTCTAGCGAGCGCCCTGTCTCGGCAGCGGTGCAGCCGGCGTGTAATGCTGTACCTCCACCATCGATGGCACGAGCTGGGGCCCCGGCTCTCGGTCTGTCGTGACGTCACTCGGTCAAGTGGTGGAGCGGCGCAGCTGGCGTGTAAGGCTGTACCTCCGCCATCGATAGCGCGAGCTGGGGCCCCGTCTGTCCGTCTGTTGTGACGTCACACGGTCACGTGACGCGCCACTGTGTAAGGAGGCGCCACGACCATCGATGGCAGAAAAATGCAAGCAGTATTGCTTTCGCAATAAAAGGACCCCCAGCTCGGCTCGTCGGCGCGGTGCCAGGATAACCACGGCCGCGCACGTGTGCTGCGCGCCGCAGACGCGAGGAGGCGCTCGCTGTGGTGACGTCACACCAAGCCGAGACAAAAATGGAGACCAGCTCGGCTCGTCGGCGCGTCCCAGGGTAACCACAACGCGCCGCGCACCTCAGGCTTCCACGGATATTCTCCACTTCGTATAATTTTTTATGGCCGTGCGCGAGTCATTGACAACGATTTTGGTTGGTAACAACTTTATTCATAGTCCTGCAGAGCTTTCGCCGACGGGGCCTTAGGTCTCCCACGTGGGGACGTCGAGGCGCTGCCTCGCCGTCGCCTCGCGGGCCTGCTGGACGGCCCAGAGTTGGTCCCCGAGGCTGGGGCTGCGCAAGGCAGCGGCCAACCGCGGCGGGAGGGTTCCGGAATTAGCACCGTGAAGGTTTTTGGTACAGTCCCAGAGCATGTGAGTTAAAGTGGCTACATTGGCGTTGCAGACCTTGCATATATTTGTCGGGTATGTACCGGGGTAAAGCCTGTGGTATAGTTCCGGGTTGGGGTACGTGAGCGTCTGCAGTTGTCTGAGGGTCACCGCGTGCGCCCTGTCCAGCTTGTCGCTGGGCGGAGGGAAGGTTCGGCGGGCCAGGCAGAGGGCCTTGGTAATTTCGTTGTAGCTGGTCAAGCAGTCTTTGGTGCTATTCCACGGACGACGGTCGCCGGCGCGGTTCGCGAGCTCGCGCGCCTTGGCGTGTGCCGTCTCGTTGCGGTTGCGATACGTCCTCGATACTTCTCCCATGTGCGCCGGGAACCATTGAATTCTGGTTTGGAATTCTACCTCCTGCTGGACTTGCCGGTTCCTCAGGACTTGGGCCGCTCTCTGTGAGATCCATCCTTTGGCGAAGTTTCTAACCGTCTGACGCGAGTCGCAGAGAACCACGGTGCACGTCGGATCCGTGAGGGCGAGTGCCACCGCCGCTTCCTCCGCCTCTTCTGCGCGTTCGCACGCTACACTTGACGTTATGCGCGTTTTGCCGCACGAATCGACGACCGCAACCGCGAATCGCGAGCGTTCTGCGTATTCCGCGGCGTCAACAAACCTTGTCCCCGTATCGTCTCCATGGCTGTGTAACCTTGGTGTACGTGCGTACACCAAGGTTATGCCGCGATATCTGGTGTAAGATCGCCGAGTGCGCGATTCTATCGAACGCGCTTTCAAGGTCGAGGCCGAGAATTGCTTTGGTGCCTCTCGTCTTGCCATCAAGAACGTGGTGCTTCAGTTGTATCATTGCGTCCTGCGTGGACAATTGTGGGCGAAATCCTATGATGGATGGTGGGTATGCCCCTTTGTGCTCTAAGTGGGCTTGCCAGCGGTTAAGCAATGCGTGCCGTTAACTGTTCCACGGATTTGTCGTCAAGATTCTTCAGGGCGCGATTCGACACACCGTCAGGGCCTGGCGCCGATCTGCTGTGTAGGTTGTGCAGCGCCGTCCTGATCTCTTCTGCACTAAAGTCCTTATCCAATTCTACATTAGGATCCCCATCATAAGGGCCGTGTTGTGCAGTCGACGTGTGCGGCAAGTACTTGGCTAGTAACTGGTCGGTCACTGCATCTTCACCGTACTTCTCGAGCTCCCTGTGTAATAGACGTGCGAGGCAGTCACTCTGGTGTGATTTGGTCTTCGTTTCGTCCAACAGATACCTGAGCAGGTTCCACGATTTCCCGTTGTGCAGTTGTCCATCGACTGCATTGCATAACTCGTCCCATTGCTGGCGGTTGAGCGTTCGGCAGTGCTCCTCGATGTTGCGATTGATCTCAGCTATTTTCTTTCTAAGTCTCCGATTGAGTCTCTGGCCCTTCCACCTGGCCAGGATCGAATTCTTCGCCTCGATGAGATGCGCCAGGCGGCTGTCCATCTTGTCAGTTTCAACCTCAGTTTCGACGGTCTTGGTTGACGCTTTGGCGTCTATTGACAACGATCCGGCAATAATTTATAGAAAAGGATTTTTGAAGCCAGGGGATGGCTTTTCGGACGAAGTAATAACGTTGTTGGCCGATGTCAGAAAACATGTCAGTCATATTAACTACTAAGTTGGTTAACTAAAAATTGGCGACTTTATCACTACTAAAGAAAGGCGCCTCGCAGAAATTAAATTTTTGTAGCGGGCTATTTATAATAGCGTTACATGTTCTTAGAATTTCGCAAGCCCTTTTTTCCTAGGAGCTGCGACTGAAGAAATGGACGCACTTTCTTGCGAAATTCGACAATCGCAAGTCTGCTGCGTGCTCACAGTGACGTCCATAAAATCGCCTCACCTCACAGCGAGCGTGCCTCGTGACTTCCTCTGCGCTACCCGCGCTTCCCGGCCTACCCGGGCGGCACTGCTCGGCTTTGCTCTCACTACTCCCGCCGACGCGGGGTCGAGAAGGTCATATGGCACATGCGAAGCTTGACGTTCATTGGTGGGCATCGCTTTGCGCGCAACGCGTGCGTGCGGATGTTTTGTGTTGAGTTGTCAGTTCACACCACCGATTTGGAAATGATTCTTTATCTCCTACTTTTGCGTTTTTTTATTTAGCGGCCCTTTTCTTGCTGACTATAACATCTGCTAACGTAATACACGAAAGCGTGAGTGACATTTGGCAAGAGGAGGTGCGAGTCAGATAGGCGGATGAGATTACGAAGTTTGTGGAGGCAGGACGGCCCTAGCTGATAATGGATGGAGTTAACTAGGAATCGACTGGGAATAGCCTTTCTCTTGAAACGGGTGGCTATGCGCACTGTCTGCGCATGTGCTCATACGTCCCTCCAGCTTGTGAGTTCACTCCCACAGATGAGCATAGTAGACCAAGCACAATTTCATCGCCTTACCGTCAACAGTGGTACTTTCTTGAAACAATTTTAACCGTTAGGCTGCGCGTGCCATACTTATTTTCAATCTCACACCCGTACTCCTCCCTCAGCAGTCAGGAAAAATTAATATTTTAACTGAACAAATCGATCAGCTTCAAGCAGACAGATTTCGTAAATAGTATGTTCAACACAGCTGCTTAAACTCACTTCCTCCCTGGTTTTACTGTCAGGACATAGACAATCAGAATGCTGAATGCTTCATACCAGAGCATCAGATTCAGAATAGCAAGGAGTTAGTCCTATCCGTAGACCCTCCCGCTCTCTACTTAAATCTCGCGCCGCATGCACCGGGGATGCGCGCACCCATATCTCGCGCACCCATCTCGAGTCATTTACAAAGCCATAGCTTCTCTTTTCCGCTCGGCGCCATATTTAATATAGTTAACCTCTACAGCAACTTTCAGCGGCGCTTTGCAACTTTCGCTATCTCATTAACCCCCTCTGCATACAGTACCTATGTCTTGCTCGCGAACACAGGATTCGCGGTAACGCTCATCATCCCCATATAGTTCACATATTTCACGTGGATAGACTGACACACCTTCTCACCCCAGTGAACCGAACCCGACACCCTCCCTAATTCTCGCAGATCCATTTCTGTAACACGTATTCGAAAGAAGTCCTGCGCCATCGAATGCGCCTGCTAATTCCTTTGTGCTCGCACCCCCTCCCACGTAGTCATTCAGCAGCAGAAGCCTTCCCTTTGCTGTAATCTGGCAGGGGTGGCTGTGGCTCCATCTTTAGGTCATCACTGGCATTACAGCCAGCTACCAACGGCTGAGGAGTCCCTCACGGTAGCTCTTCAAGGAACATGTGTGAGGTGAGTCACTTCTTGTTGACGTGCCCAGCGACGACTTCTGAGTGCAAGATGCTTCTTTGGGGAGGCGAGTTTCGCGGAGGAACCGCTAAGGTGGCGACTGAAAGTGGGCAACAGACGATCGGTATATTGACTAACTCTGTGGCCTTTTGAGAGAAAGCGGCCTCCAATTCTTCTAACTTTCCCTTATATCCGCTGACTGCCTTCCTCAGCCTATACCTTGCGGAACATTCCTTAAAAAAGCCTGAAAGGTTAACAGAACAAAGAAATAAGGGGATACTCCTTCTGAAAAATATTATAGACACTTTCTATAAAACAGAATTTAAAAATTCAGACGAAACCAAAACTGTACAGCTCGAATCCTAAGAATGTAATGTTGGGCAAGTTATAACAACTCGCCAGTTGTGTGACTGTCTATCTCACTGCCAAAGCTGAGCTTGCCTTTTAAGAACCGTCATGGGGTAGCACATAAGTTTTCTTGAAATAAAAATTGTTCCGCCCATTTGAAAGAATTACATTTTCAAAATTTATTTTGCTCCAACGAAATTCTCAATATGTAAATGTTCCTATTATGTAATAGCGCGAAGTAACCAGGCAGTTCAGACAAAAGCGCACCCGAGGTCTTTTTGCAGTGCACAAATAATACGTCATATGATGCTGCACTCGGTTAATTCACCTCGTTGCGTACATTTGGATACTGCGGGTGCATGAAATCTAAAAAAAAATGCTTGCAGCGGTGGTAGGTACAGCTGTGGCTGCGTCCTGTGGGGTTGATTCTATATTATTCGCGTAAGATTTGTGTCCCAAATGCGAGATGCGGCTCGGAGCCTTGGGCAGAGCACGAGGCTGATATTGAAGAGGAATGCTGATAACATTGTACCGCGAATGTTGCCAAGTGTGAAGGAGGGGATCTGTACATCATCTGTATGCAGGGAGGCGGTGCGTTTGTTGAGAAAGTTGCAGCTCTTTAATGCCCTGCAGGATGGCGCTGTGCGTAACTTTGTGAACGGCTTTAGTGAGGTCGACTGCCAGGATTGCTGTGGTGTGATGTAACATCTCACTGAGGATAGCATGTGAAATCTGCAGCAGGGCGTCCTGTGCCGAGAGATGGGCCCGAAATGTTACCACGCTATGAGGTTATAATCCATGGGATCGCATCTGTTTCGTTAGAGTGGTTGGGATCACATGCTCAAACCGTTTTCCAAGCACGAATTCAGCGAGATGGGATGTAGATTCTGGGAATTAATGGGCTTATTGAGTTTACGGATGAAAATTATTTTGCCTTGCTTCCATTCAGCAAGCAGCTGCTCCGTTTCCCGGCACTAACTGAAGTACTCGGTGAGAAGGTAAATGGAACGTCATCTATATTTCTCAGCATGTCATTTGTGATTTGGTCCTCTCCAGGTGATGAGTTCAGGAGCTTAGTAGTTTCTCTCTTGTGTATTCTGCTATATAGCTGCGCATCATGCCCATGGAGATTTAGTATGACATTGAAACTTGAGGTGTATAGTATAACACGAATGTATAAGTGGAACAGTTAAGAAAGATGCATGAACTAACTGTTCGCATTGTGCGTGTTTGTAGTGGCAAGAATATATAGAGGTGCAAAGCATTTGCAATTTGGCAGATGCTGTACTGCATATTGTGCGATGTTTTCAAGAGCGATGTATAAAATCAGTGTTTTGTGCATGCGTTTATTGGGATATAGTTACAGAACCTGAGCAAAGGATATTAAAATATGCTGGTGCGTACGATGTCGGATCTTTTTATTGTTTTTCAAAGTAATTGGGCTGCATTGATCCGCATAAAAGCAACATTGCTTTCGCGGGGCAGGTTAAAACATGCGACGTAAAAGTGTCTGAAATAATTTCTACAATTCTACATAATCTACAATGAAGGCTGCTGTGACTTCAACCTCCATAATGGGGGCCTCGAGGAATGGTTGATCGGCGCCTATGTAGTCGGAATATATTTCTTGGCCCGCACAAGTACAAGTTGATTTAAGTTGGCCTAATAGTGCTAGCTGACTGTATCGATTTTGAAGGGTATCTTTTTATTGTGAGCTGTGTTTGCTTTTTAGTTTGAGTGAGGCCAATGACATGTCGAAGAACATGCCAGGCTCTGGAGGAGGAGAGATTAGCTCGTAGTCCGTCACAAATTTGGTGCCAGTTAGATTTACTGAGTGCGGCGCTATACTCCTCTATATTTCTGAAGTTGCTGCAGTTTAAGTTTCCGAGTCTATTTCTCGGTTTTCCATTGCTTGCGGATACTGCTTCGTGCTTGGAGAAAGTACGCTAAGCGACTATCTGGAACGAGGGTCTCGGAGGTGACGTCGAACGTTTGCGTGAATGTTTGGACATCCTGTTTAAGCTCTGTTATCCATGTGTGGAGGTTAACACGGGATTCTAATGTTTTGGCCTCTCTGTGCTTCCGTAGATTATCCCAGCTAGTTAGCCGCACACGGTAGTTTTTCTTTTTTGGCAAAGTAAAGCCCTATAATAATGGACGCGGCGACGCTGCTGGACTCATGCCGCTTACAAAACGCTTCCTGCTTGTTTCGTAGATTTTTCTGCTGGCCAACGGAGTCACACCGTATGTCACAAGTACCGTATGTCACAAGTAAGAACAAGAAGAAGAGAATGAAGACTCCCTTTCGGGAAGCGGTTTTACACGATGTTCTTCTCGAAAAATTGCAACAGTTATGTAGCTCAGTCGCTAGGATATATCGCCTTGGCAAAAATTCGGGGAACAGACCCGTAAGTGTGCACTTTCAAGATTTTTTGGAGATAGAGGGTGTACTCTGCAATGCAAAAAAAACTGAAAGGCTCCGCGATTTCGATACAAAATGATTGCAGTCGGAACACACTCCGCAAAAGAAAACTGCTGAGGCAGAGTGCAAGCATTGAACAGGTGAGCCCCAAAAAGCGTGTTCTCCTGTGCATGAAGAATTGAGCATAGATAGCAAGCAATATTTACGCCTGGGAGGACGTGCAGAACGAACGCGTTCTTATCAGAGGCTCGTGAACCGCCAACATCCCCTCGACGGGGCACATGCTCCATTGATAAAGAGAGATCTGAAGATGCTAAATTTTATACCAGGAGCCTGGAGAATAAAATTGACGAACTTTAATTACTTCCTTTAAAATATGACTCGGATATAACCTTCCTAACTGAAACCTGGCTGCACGATGATACTAGAAATAAATCCTTGATACCCCCTCTTATCAAATATATCGACCTGACGGCCTTACCCGTGGGGGGGGGGGGGGGGGCAGTTGCTTTAATTTTGAAGAATACATTTGCTACAAGCGTAATGCCGCAAATTGAAGCTCATTAAAGCCTGTTCTTCAGGTTCAAATGTTGGGGCCATGGCATTGTAGTGTGTCCGACTTATCTTCCGCCGTACTACAACCATATCAAGAGTGAAATACAACAGGCGGACGTGATTTTGCGCAAAGCGTATAAAACCGCGCTTCGACTACCCCATAACACCTCAACTGAGAAGCCCTTAGCCTTCGAACTGCACAACACGCTTGAAGAACTACGGGAAGCGCAGCATGTTGCCCAAATGCACTGACTACAGCAGACCCCCACAGGCGGAGTTGTCTTCAAAAAACTGGACTACACCGAGCAAATTCGGGAAATATTGAGAACTGAAACGATCCCCGATGAGTACTGCAGAACGCTGAGGGTGCCACCAGTACCAAGAAACATGGACCCTAACCTCCACAAAGACCGCAGAGAGGCAAGGGCCGACCGCCTACAGAAAACACATGCATCCCAGGACACAACAGTGTATGTGGACGCTGCCGCATACGCCATGACAAGGGGACAAGGCACCAATAACGCAGTGGCAACTGTAGTAAACTAGGAATTACACGCGATTCCCAGCGCCTCATTGCAAGACTGCACGTGTTTGCGACTATCTGCAACTATCTTAGCGGCAGAGTCGGTCACAGAGCGCTCCGCATATTCCGCTCTGTAGACTGCAAGACGCCACAAAAAGATGCAGATCCACACAAGCCGATCAAACATCAGATCATGAGGGTGCCGAGGCACATGGGGGTGGCAGGAAACCAAGAGGCGGACAGGATAGCTCGAGGATTTACTAACTACCGAGCACCCAACGTCAACGACCTTGAGGAATCCCTGTCAGTACCTCAGGAATACTCCCCATACTCAGTAACTACAAAGGCAGCAGGATGAGGTACCCACCACCGCACAAATCCTTAAACAAAGAGGCTGTCACATGGAGACAACTTTAAACGGGTTCATATCCAAATCTAAACAAACTAAGTAAAATTCACCCCACACTTTACGCACACAATTGTCCGTGGTGCCATGAAAAATCTACACTGTATTACATAACATGGGCATCTCAAAAAGTCCACGTCGTCCCAGTTATACCAAACCCTAGTGCCGAGCAATGGGAGGGTCTGCTCTCCAGCGACTGCCGCGATGACCAGATCGGTTTGATACGGCGAGCTTAGCTGACGGCAGCAACCAGCGGAGCCCTGTCATAGGGGCAATCGACCGTTGCGGATGAACTCATCTGACCGCATAAAAGCACTTGCGCTAGAGCTAAATAAAGTTATCATATCCTATCCACCTTCGGCCTCTCCTCAAGACATAATCGTACAGCGATGAAAGGAACTGACTTAAACACGGGAATATAATTATGGCAGGTGATTTTAATCTTCTATCCACAAACTCGAATAAGATGCAAGAGCTCGACTTACTTTACAGCCCTCTAATTGATGTTATGATCACATGCGACCTACAGCAAGTTGTTCTCTAGAACACCCATGTGACTGAAGACAATGGCTCAATTTTGGACCTCGTCTTTGTCAGCAATGACATTTCTGATTTTGAAGTATGCATTGAAGATAGGTATGCGATCACAAACTTGTATTGTTCTCGTGTTGGCCTGCTGTCTACAAAAAGAAAAACCGCAGATTAGGACTGTAAAAGATTTTGCCCATGCTGATGACCAATCTATTCTAGACGAGCTTTGGAAATTAGCCGACAATTCACAAAACACCGACGCAATGACGTTATGGCTAATGCTTAAGAGCACAGTTAATTATTGCATAAAAGTATTTATTCTGGACCGACAAATAAAACCAACGGGAAAAAATCCATGGATTAATCGAAACATTATACGCCTAAAATGCAGGGTGAAGCTTGCGAAAAAGCGAAAAATTAGAAATCCTGAAGAAGTTTACAAGCCCATGTTTCCAAGCCCAGCTCTCGTATTATCCGCCCGAAATAGGCATTTCTCATTAACGTTGCAAAATTTGATGAAAACTAACGCAGATAGATTTTGGCGTTACCTTGGCACTAAAAGCGTGGACATCGAAAAAATTTGGAAAATGCCGAGGTTGTTACAGAACCCTCCGAAATTGCAGATTTTACGAACAATTACTTTCATTCTGTGTACTCCTCAAGGGATGATACAGCCAACACGTTTTTTCCATGAATACATGAGCCATACCTTAGAACGTTTGATAGCGTTTTGACACTTGTACTTAATCTTAAAGAAAAATCTGCTGGAGGCCCCGATAACATCCCAAATCCCCTCCTTTAGCGCTATGCCGAACTTGTGTCCCATATATTAGTGGCTATTTTTCGCTTGTCATTATGTACTGCAGTTGTACCGGATGACTGGCGTGTTGCTCGTGTTATAGCCGTTCACAAGAAAGGTGATCGTCTCTTCATGAAAGACTACTGCTCTAAATCTTTAACCTCTACGTGTTGTAAATTATCGTAACACATCAATGCATATTTTCTCACCCATTTTCTTGAAAGCACTAGCTTGTTTTCTCCTTGCAAGCACGGCTTTCGAAAGGGATTGACAACGTGCACACAACTTGTAACAACAGTCTTTGATGTCGCTAAAATTCTTGATTCATCTGGCTAAGCAGATCTCATCTTCCTCTTATTTAGCAAGGCCTTTGATCGTCTCCCTTATAGCAGGCTTTTGATTGAACTTAAAAAGTTTGGTCTTCCACCATTCATAATAAATTGGATAAACGCGTATCTTTCAAATCTCAACCAGTTTGTCGATATAAGAGGATTTTCTTCCAATATGTGACCAGTTTCATCAGGAGTTCCCAAGGGTAGTGTTTTAGCTAGGGCATATTCTTTTTTTAATATACATTAATGGCATAACTGCTGAAATTCATCCTGATGTTAGCATCCGCCTATTTTTAGATGACTGCCCTCTCTATAAGCATATAAGATGCCAATATGATCAAAAAAGCCTATTGACCAGTTTGACAAGAATTAATGAAGTGTGTACGATGTCTGGCATGACGTTAAACTGCGAAAAAACAGTGATGCTTCGTGTCACAAATCAAAAGTCCCTATCTCTTTTCATACCAAGTAAACGGCAATCCTGTACAGAAAATTAAGGGATATAAATACCTAGGAATTACACTTACTAACTGCCTTTCGTGGACTAGACGGCTTTAAAAGACTTCGCCTTCTGCTACACGCAAACTATATTTTCTACGACATACGTTAAAACAGGCACCCTCGGAATTAAAACTCTGAACCTATAAAGCATTTATTTTGCCAAAACTCGAGTACGCTTGTCACAACTATCGCTCGTCAGTCGGCTGCCTGGCGCAAACCGTTAAGGCACAGGAGCCGCTTTACGCTTCCCTGTGGCCTAAAAGCGAGCGTTGGACAACATTTATTTGTTGATGTCGGTCAGCCCGAGCGTGGTTCACGTGTGTCGGTGCGTCGGTCATCGAGAAGGGACTCAAGGGATTGATGGGTTAAAACAAGTATTTAAAGGCAGCAGAGAGGAACACAAAAAACGTAAAAACGAACAGCAGGAGTACCAGAAAAAACTATACAAAACAAGAAACGCGACAAGCAGGAGACGGACAATAGAAAAAGAAACTCATCCAACTATAGCGAACAACGATAAGGCGTATAGTGCATTAAAGGAAGGAATATACAAAACGTTAGGGTAGGAAAGAGAGAAAGTCGGGCTGAAAATTCACATACGGGGGCTAAGGCGATGACTCCGGTTCGGGTGGCTGTCGATGCGGCGCTGGCTCAACGGCGGCGGGCCTTACGCGATGGAACGCGTGTGCCTCGGCGCGGTAATTCGGCCCTCCACTCCCGCAGACATACCGACTAACCTCTTTAGCTGCCTGTTTCCTCCCGACTGTCCTCAGCTCTCTGCAACCCGGACGGGCCGGCAGATAGCATACTTTCGCCCTTCATCTCATCATCGGGACGCTTTTCTCAAAGCGGTGACGACGGGGCAGAGGGGACGCATTAACCCGCGAAGCTCCCTCGGAGTGCCGCGTGGTACGGAAGAGGAGAAGGGAACGCAGAAGTCTTGCGTGACAGCCGTCGCCGAGTCGGCCAGGCCTGCACTCTACACTTTAAAAAAAAAACAGCGCACCCACACCATCGCCCTTGAGTTTGCCAAGTTTTCTGGTACTCCTATGTCGGTTTCGTTTGCCGATGGCCGAGCTCCGAGAGAGACCTTGACGGACCCCCAGCAACAGCCGTGCTACGAGCCTGTTACTGCGCTATCTGAACACTCCCCTCTGCTCTCTCCTGATGAGACAAGTCCCGCTGGTCTGTGACAACGCGTCAGAGGTACGGGATCCCTTCTACATAAAAGAGAAGCAAAAGCTCGAAATGGTTCAAGAACGTGCAGTTCTCTTTTATAATTAATAAATATGGAGCTACACACTCTATTTCAAAGGTCCTCGCATAAAATAACATCCAAACGCTAGAGATCAGAAGGAAAATTGTGCGACTTACGTTTTTATATGCCATTTACACAAACCGCGAAGATCTTAACTCAGACACTTATATTATGCCGCTTCCATCGCGTTCCTCCAGGCATCGTCACGTTCACAACTTGCTCCGATATGCGGCGCGCACAAATTAGTCCAAGTCCTCATTCCTTGCACGAACTATAACAGAGTGGAATAATCTGCCTCCAGCAGTTTTTTCTTCTGAAAATTTTGAGTGTGCTTTAAACATTGTCTTTCAATCGTTATGCATGCTTCAGGGTTATTTGTGGTATAATTGTGATTCTCTTTTCGCAAGCGCAGTTCCGTATTCGACTTGTTTACTCTGTTTATCGTTTTTGCACGTAAGCTTTTGTTAGGAATATATAATCTTATAGTAATTTTGTTCTGTTGATATGCGTGTGTTCTTTTTTGTGCTCCTAATAACCCGTTGTGCATGCCATTTCTCTGGACCAAAATCACGTTTCAAGTACGTTTCTGAAAGCACTGCTATGTAAAAATTTGTATCTGTATGCTCACACCTGCTTGGTATTCCGAGACTGCAGTTGTCTGGCAAATAAATAAATAAATAAATATAATCATCACTGCCGAGGGTCTCATTTTAGGTGCTCCACACCGGTGTGGAACGACCAGGATCCAAAAGTAAGATCTGTGCTAGTGTCGGCGGTGACACTATTGCCGATTCTTGTGGGCGTGCTGAGATCATTATATACAGATAGGCCGGACATCGTAAGAGTGTTGAACAGTTTCGCAGGTGTCTTGTTTGTGCGCGCGTGCTCCCATTCTATAATGAGGAGTTCTATAATGCGGAGAGACCCCTACAGTCCCATTGAAGGGTGCATAATTGAAGATTATTTCCCGTTAACAAGGGCACGCTAGAGCGTGGGGGGCCTAGGATGGGAGTTGCTACGGTGTGGCTGTCTGGGGTATGTGGAGACATTCGAGCAATTATTTGTGGAATGTTTTTGTAGAACGATTGCGGTTACCTGACTGGTAATCGTTTCTGTAAGCTTAGTGATGACGATTTCATTGTAATTTTAGTGTGAGCCAGAATACTGGCTTCCAGCTCTTGGGCAAAGTTTTTGAATTTTCAATCGATGTCTGGAGTGTCGTCTGGCCGGCATTTCTTTTGTGGAGGGGGTGTGTATGGTTCGGGTGATGGTGAAAAGGCTTGGAGTGTTGGTGAAGGAGGGGGTAGTGAGAGGATGGAAGAGATAGAGCTAACGGCTTCTCTGAAATACCTTACTCTTTCCGCAGGAGTGTGCGGAGGGCTAACGCAAAACTGTGGATACGCCGAGCGCCTTTTGGTTGAACCGATGGCCTGTGCTTTCCGGTAGCTGAGAAAGCCGAAGCGAAGCTGTGATCCGTGCTTTAGTAGGCGAACGCCCTTCTGCAATCGAGTCATCTGTCAAGGCATTGCAACTATATACCGAGAACGGAGCAAACGCGCAGCTAGAATTCGCCCTCCAGAACCTTGGAAAGCGACTTTTCTCTGCTGCTCTTCATTCACATAAAAGTTTCATATAACTTCTATTGTATCGTTCAACGTGGTCACTCGCGGCGTACGAAGATGCTCCGAGTGACCACGATGGACATTTAACTGTGAATGAAGCTCATTAAACTCGGCCTGGAAATGACGCAGTTAAATTTTCTCTCCTTCAGATATATCGTTGCGTAAAAGGAAATAATGCTGTGCTGAAGAGAAGAAAACAAAACCTCAAAACCCTTGCATAACGAATAAAAAAACCATTCTTATTATATTTATTAGTTGTATCAAAACATTACGCCTTAATGCAAATTCAAAAGGTAGAAGCATTTGTGGTTATTGAAAATAATAGTTCTGGGATAGCATGTATTTCAGAGTTTCCTCCTCCTTTCTGGGAATATTCTGAAAAAGATCGGAAAAAATGGTAGTTGAGTTTTTTTTTTGGTGAAGAACTTACAGGCTTCACTGCTAAGATTGCTTCGTGTGGCGATGCGCTTGTCGAAACTTGAGTATGCTTATGTAGCCAATAAAGACGTCAGTTTGCGTATTGAAGAACTAGAAAACAATGTTTGGTATCAAGGATGTCATGCATACTCATGATAGAAAGAATAGTAATTTTGAGAACCGGTCCCGGAGGAAAACCAACTGTAGAATTCCGAGCAAGCGCCCCAACCCAAGACCTCCAACCCTCCACCCCCGCTTTTCCCTCTTCCGCACCCTTATCACACATCGCGCATAGGCAACACTGCCTTGCACACATCCAGTCCAAGAATCTAATTCAATACACTCACAACCTGGGCGTGAAAGTGCGATGCGCACGCGTCACATCACGCAAGGCTTCTCTGCACAGTACTTGACTGCTAATGTCCCTGTCATGATAGACAGATAGATGGTAAATATTGGCAACCCCTCTGTGTCGCGGTGGTGGCGAGTGCCGCCTTGCCCCGTAAATGAAGCGGTTAATTTTTTTTTTGCTATTGTCCACCTACTTGTTTAAACTCGAAATCATGTTTTGTTCTCCGCCATTCAAGGCTATTTTTAATGTTATAATCTATAATGCATTAGATTTCTGAGGCCTTTTTGCAATTTCTCAATCCTACTTTTCCGCCAGAAATACTCCAGTCTTCTTCTGCTCGTCTCTACAGATGACGGGTTCATTTTGCTTTCACTATCCCTACAATCCAGAGCTACTAGAAGGCCCAATACGTCCTTCCGACTTCTGATTGTATAGCTTTACAGCATATCAGCGCATATTTCATGTTTTCTAGAGTGTTCCCGCATCCTACACAAAAATCATGTTGTTCCTAATTTCTACTATATTTCCTCGTTTAAGGCAACATTACCGAGCCTCAAATGTCTACATACACACAGCGTGTGCTTCTGGATCTCATTCTTATCGCCTGTATAGTCACGCTATGATTCTTTTTTGACCATTTTTGGCCTCCGTTAAGCCGTAATGGTTTCGCGGACCTCCTTTTTGACCTTTGTTATTGGCCTGTTGCTGTCTGCATAGCCTGTCGTAAGCTTTTTCCTGTCGCATTTTTCCTCTATCGGTGTCCACGTTCTCACTTTGCAAATACCTGAAGACTGTGGCTGCCAAACTCCTCATTTTTCGCAGTATTTCGTGAAACGATACTGCGCTCTGTGCTTCTCTTGCCTCTAAGGACGACCAGGCCTTGTCTCCGTGGGCAGCTTCGCTTGTTGTCTTTCCATGGGCGCCTAAAACTTATCTGCCCACCACTCTTTAGTTAATCTGCAGTCTTTCCTACAACATCCGATTTGAAGCACAGCACCGCGTTCGCAAATGTCAGTCCCGAAACCATTACTCACCTCCACAATCATCGCTTTACTTCAGATCTATTCTATCCCTATAGTGATCTATGCTTCATTATGGCCGTGTTCCTGCTTCTTTTCGCCTACACATGTTCGTCATGAGTTTTTAAAAAAATCTCTTTCTGCACCAGCCCACACCCCCATAGCTATTTCAAACTCGTCGCCCAGTGTGATTTCGGCCATCAGCCGGTCAGCCCTCGAGGCTCCACTGCGTAGGAATGCGGCGTACAAAACTCGTAGTGCTCAGTAAGATTTTCGAGACAGTTACGGTGCCTGGTTTGGTTTCGTTATTTATAGGTTTAACGTCCCAAAGCAATTCAGGTTATGAGGGACCCGAGGGGGAACCAACTAGCCCAGTGTTCCGCTTTTCCCGTAGTGAAGGGCTCCGGATAATTTCGACCATCTGAGGTTCTTTAACGTGCACTGATATCGCACAGCGCACAGGTCTGTAGCATTTCGCCTCCATCGAAATCCGATTGCCGCGGCCGGGATCGAACATGTGTCTTTCGGTTCAGCAGCCCAGCACCATAACCATGGAGGCACGGTGGGGGTTGAGTATATATTTGCGGTCTAAACCTAGAACTTGTTCCTTTAATTTAAAAGGATTTTATTTATTTATTTATTTATTTATTTATTGATACTTTTAGCCCTTTTTGGGCCGATACAGGGTGGGAATTCAATGACTTGTTTTTTTTATACAACACAAACACAGTGCAGTAAATACGACATAAGTGCACAATTCAAGCCAGCGCCAGTTTTCTATATACACAATTTTCTTAATGGATACACTTCCAGTCAGCTCGCCGTACAAGAACACAATAGTAGAAAGGTAACATCAAAAATTGGGGTTACAGGGCTATCAAAGGTGCTACATTTCAGGTTACAGCGCACTTCGTAAATAAAAATAACAATAAAGGGGAGGAAGGGGTACTTGTCTGACTGCTATACTGTTAATGTATCAGCTGCGAAGTGGTGGAGGATAGAGTGTTCAAATTGCTCAAGGGAATTGATTTCTATTATGTCGTATGGTATAGAATTCCAAAGTTCAATTGTTCTTGGAAAAAACGAAAACTTAAACGTATCTGTTCTTACCTGTAGAGGAAGGGACTGCCTAGGATGGCTACCGCGTGCAGGACGTGATGATCGTGTTTGAAGGTACCGTTCTGTGTTGAAATTGAATTGGGCTTTACTTGTTAGATACATGAACTTTAGTCTGGCTATTTGTCGTCGTTGGGAAAGTTGCAGCAAGTTCAATTTATCAAGCATTTCCGTGACTGAGTCTGTTGACCTGTATTTTGAGAGTATGAACCTTGCAGCCCGTCGCTGAACCTTTTCAATTTTATCTATTTGGTTTTTTCTAAAAGGATTCCATACAACACTTGCATATTCTAACTTGGGGCGTATTAAAGTCACGTATGCAGTGAGTCGGACATCTGCTGGTGCAAGTCGAAGTTTGTGTTTCAAATATCAGTTTTTTCTCAGCTGATGCACATATGTTATTGACATGCAATTTCCAATTCAAATCCTCACATATGATCACGCCTAAATATTTGAAACGCCTGACACGTGTTACAGGCTTGCCGTCTATCTGGTAGTCGAAAGGGAAAATATTTTTAGTGTTCCTAGTTACCTTGCAAAAACAGTTTTATCATGATTTATTTTCATTTTCCATCTGGTACACCACTCTTGTATACTGTTTAAACCCTGGTTCAACAATACCTGATCTTCTGCACTTGAAATTGTTGAATAAATGAGGCAATCATCTGCAAATAGACGGACTGTAATTTTTGTGTTCAGACTTTCGACAATGTCATTAATATAACTTAAGAATAAAACCGAACCCAGAACAGATCCCTGGGGAACTCCCGAATTGACTGGCAACATACAAGATTTTGCGCCACGTACTTCTACGAACTGCGTTATTTCTGCCAGGTTTATCCACATAACAATGTTTTTGTTAACGCCATGATAACAAAGTTTTGTGAGCAGCTCAGAATGCGCAACCCGGTCAAACGCTTTTGACAAGTCTAGGCATATAGCGTCAATCTGGCTTCTATTGTCAATCGCGTATGCGAAATCATGAAATGTTTCAGTGAGCTGCGTAACTGTTGACAGGCGTTGTCTGAAGCCATGCTGATTTGCAGTGAAGATATCAGAATTCTCGAAGTAGTGAAACATGCTTTTTGATAAGATATGCTCCAGGATTTTACGACATGTGCAAGTTATTGAAATCGGCCTATAATTTCCAACATTGTATTTGCTCCCAGATTTGTGGATTGGGACAACTCTTGCCCGTAACCAGTCAGCAGGCAAACTGTGCTGTTTTAGAGATGCTTGAAAGATGACAACAAGGTACTTCGCGATCCTTTCCGCATAGCGTTTCAAAAATTCGTTAGGAATGCCATCTGGACCAGCTGACTTTTTCGTGTCTAAATTCAGTAAAAGTGAAAGAACTCCTTCTTCGGAAAGAATAACGTCTTCCATAGTCACGTGTCTTTAAACATCAAGTTCATTCAAATTTACAGTCAATGTTTGTGGTCGGTCGAATACGGAATGGAAAAATGTATTACACTTATGGGCTATAGCACAAGGATCACTAATCACGCATCCATCATCTAAAATATAATCAATTGTTTCTTTTGACGGAGCAAGATGACGCCAAAACCGCTACGGTGCTTGCTTCATAAAGTTTGTTAGTGTATTGCAGTAATAATTCTCTTTTGCACTCTTTAACTTCTCCTTAAGAATCCCGGACAATGATGATATCTCAGCGTTATTTCTGAATTTGTTTCGCCTCCTACGTCTAATTCTTCACTTGAGCTGAATGATTTCTCTGTTTACCCAAGGATTACTTTTCCTAACTCTCTATTTTTTTCGGAATGAAGTTTTCTATGCAATAACTAACTATATTCTTAAATTCCTCCCACAGTGCATTAACGTCATAAGCTCCGTCAAAACGGTACAGTGACATTTCTAAGTAATCCAGAATGCTGACATCATCAGCTCTCAAGAAATCTCTAATGTACACAATTTCTCTTTCTTTCCTTCCGTGGTAAGACGTTTTTCACACAAAGCGATATGAGCCTGTGATCGGACAGCCCATCAGAAACACAAACATCATAATTAGAAATCCTACTATCCACAAATATCAAGTCAAGCAATGACTGTGTGTTTGATCCAATGCGGGTAGCTTGATGTACTACTTGCTTTAAATCACGATTAAATGCAATGTCTAGCAATACCTCGGCATGTTTAGCATCTGTAGTACCCACGTCATAATCGTTCCAACGAATATTAGGGAGATTAAAGTCTCCTGCGATAATCATGTGCGTGTTTGGTATAACTCTGTCACAAAGAAAATCTTTGATTGTAGGAACTGCAGTGGGGAACTGGGAACTGGGATTTTAATCCTATAAACTCCAATACAAGCACTGTTTTTCTTCGAAAATATAATTGTTTTTAATAATGTGCGCTCAAGACCGCCATGGTTACGCCGTCAGCTGTCTGCCATTACAGGCCTATATAGGACTTGTAGTGCCGTGACTTGGTTGCATGCGGCTGATCGATTTTACGAGCGCCAACTTCAAGCTTAGTTACTTTTTGTCTTCCGGCTACCCTCTGGACGGCGACGTGTGTGTGCTTGTTTTTTGAAGCGAAGGCTTCACTACGGGACCTCCGGCTTCAATTGCGGACCGTGTAAATTTGACCTTCAGTCTAGTTAGAGGTCAAACCATGAAAAAGAGAAAACAAAATTGAATCAATATTCATGACTGAGAGTCTAACCCGCGGGTGCGCGAACCGACCTCCTTTCAGGGCCCCTCAGCGAGACCACTAGGCTATCGATCGCCGCATTTTTTTTCTTTGTGGCATGGAAATAGTGTCGAAAAGAAAAATCTAAGCATTCCAACACGCCTCGTGTTAAACAGCACCACACTCTCGCTCTTTGGATTGGACAGCGTTGTCTTCATCAACTTCCATCTGCTCTGTCCCGCGGCATTGCTTGCTCACCGTCGTCTTCTACGCAGCACAAATATGTGCTTTCGCTCCGATTCGAATGTAGTACACGTTTTCTGTAGTTTTTACCATGTCGGGCACATTTCCAGTCTTTGCTTTTGGTGCTACTGCACTCGGAAAGACGGTGTGTTTCGAGACAAAAGTCCCACAGCCCATGAACTCTTGCTACACTGAACAATTTTAGAGTAAGAACAACTGCTCTGCTAGCATTACACGGCAACGGTAGGGTATTGAAGTCACTTTGGGATGCCGTTTTCAGTGAGTGCGTATACAGGAGCCAGAAAGGTGTCATATACCGTCGGTGTGGGAGGTGTCAAATAAAACTTTCCGGTGATCGCTTGATCGCTTGGTAGCTTGTGCGAAAGAGTATGTTCCATTTAGAATTTTGTTGAATTTCTTGCACCTGCAGGAGGACTGAATGCTTACACGTTGTGCCGGAAAATTATTTGCATTTATTGTGATGCAACACGGCAGTCATGAGGCACCAGCTAGCATTTTAATATTTAAAATATGTGTGAAGCACAGGGCTAAATTGCTGTTGAACTCAGTTAATTGGAAGTGCACGTAAGTTGCTATCTGAATGTTCTGGAACGCTCTGGTAAAATCTGTTGCTCTATTCCTCCCACACGCCAAGTGAACGCCGCCGTGAACGGTTACGGTGCTGTTACGACCCGGGTAGCATGGCCTGACCGGTATTGGACGAGGAGGATGGGAGTCTGGGTTAGGAGGAAGGCAAAGAAAACTTTATACAGTCATTTACATTATTTACAAAAGAGCGACTGATAGTGACTCAGAGTGGAAGGGAACTTCTTCGCCAACCCGAGTCTACGGGAGTTAACGGGCGACTCTCGGCCACACTCACAGCCGAGTTAAATAGGTTTGGTTTGGTTTATGGGGTTTAACGTCCCAAAGCGACTAAGGCTATGAGAGACGCCGTAGTGGAGGGCTCCGGAAATTTCGACCACCTGGGGTTCTTTAACGTGCACTGACATCGCACAGTACACGGGCCTCGAATTTCTCCTCCAAAGAAATTCAGCCGCCACGGCCGGGATCGAACCCGCGTCTTTCGGGACAGCAGCCGAGTACCATAGCCACTGAGCCACCGCGGCGGCGAGTTAAATAGGGTTCGGATTCCCCAGATCCCTGACTGGGGAATGAAGTTCGAAGAATGATGTCCAATCGCATGGGCAGATGTGGACGCCGGTGGTAACACCCACGGCAGGGTCGGTGCTGGGCTGTCCCGTTCTCTCGCAGCTCGGTCGATGGGAAGGGGTAGTTTCTGAGTGATCAAACACTTCCGGAAATGTATCTCCCATGGTAAAACAGCGCGGAAAAAAACACGAGGACGGAACAAACACGACAACACGAGCGCTGACTTTCAACTGACGATTTATTACGCACATGTGTACATATATAGCATTCCCGCCAAACACTAAACAGAACAAAAAAAAAACACTGCATCATCACTGAAAATATTAAATCTACATATCTACAAATGCATGCTCCAAAAAGGTGATTTCGCGGTTAGCCAGTGATAATGAGGGCTTACTAATGCATGCTGTACCCCCTTTGTTAATGTGATATGCCTCTACTATTTCCCTTACTATCTGATCCTTATATTTGAAGATGACGGATGTCTGATGAAGCAATAGGGCGCACGTGTGCTCAGGTTGCCTGCAGTGAAGCGCCAAATTCGAACCGGCTGCCTTGTCCAAAGAATTATGGTGCTCCCTCAGGCGTTCGTTTAGACATCTCCCAGTCTGGCCAACATACCACCCACCGCAAGAAAGGGGAATCTTATAAACAACACCCTCGATGCACACAAGCCTCCTCTCTACGTGTGCTGTGGTACAACCACCACCGATCCTCCTTCCTAGTAGGGCCTCTAGCTTCCGCTGCACAGCTCGGCAAATGTTGCTTAATTTTCTGCGAGACGAAAATACCACATCAATTTGAAATTTTTGCCCCCCTTTCTTCAGACGGTGTGAAAATGCGTGGACGTATGGGATGACAGCTATCTTCCGGCGCTTAGAGACTTCATTCGCCTGAGGAACACGCTTATGGTCCGATTTGGTTTTGGCCACCAACCTTTCGCATAACCTTCCAATAGTTGCCTCAGGAAAACCAGCGTGCTTAAGCCTGGAAATTTGGCCTTGCACTCCTTCCTCAATGCGATGGACACACGACTTGGTCAGAGCGGCACGAACACAAAACAAGGCGATGCCTTCCTTTACCAGCTTGGAATGCCCGGACTGAAAACTGAGTAAGGGCTTTACGGAGCGAGGCGAATACAACCAGCAAACGTGTCCGGGCTCAAGTCTCAGCTCCACATCCAAGAACTGAATCCTACCTTGTTTAACGTTCTCCATGGTGAAAGCAAGTCCATGACCATTTCTGACAAATGTGTTCACGACATCCTGCGTGCATTCTTCGTTTTTTACAAAAACGCTATATATAAGGAATGCTATATATGTACACATGTGCGTAATAAATCGTCAGTTGAAAGTCAGCGCTCGTGTTGTCGTGTTTGTTCCGTCCTCGTGTTTTTTTTCCGCGCTGTTTTACCATGGATAGTAATAAACAACTTGCCCACCTTTCTATACTTCTAAATGTATCTCCCGTAGTCTACCAGCACGTGAACAAACATCCTCGTACTTCCCCGCCGGTTGTCGAAAACACGAGACCTCTGTCGAGGACACAGCCGTCTTTCAATTAACAGCAACAGCTTGACCTTGCACCTCTCCGTCGTTCGGCGACCCAAGGGTAGACTCGGCCACCTGAAGCCGCCGTCGTCGGCGCTGCTTCCGTCGCCGTTTCCGCTGCTGCTAATGCCCTCGCCAGCCCCCTTTGCATCTTCGGCCTTCGCCGGTCTTCGACCTTCGCCGCTGCCGTCGTGGTCACCCCCGTCGAGGGAGTCCACTGCCCTAATCCACTTAGGCTAAGGGGGGGAAGGGTGGCGGTGGGGGGGCATCACAAGCACTACACTTGTCTGCCGCCGTCGCGAGGTTGTCGGCTTTGTCCACAGTTCTTGGTTGCTGCTTGCTCGAGCCCACGTGGCCAGAAGTATAATCATAACAGTACTGACAAGCAACCGACCACTGGAAATGTTTTTGTATACACTAGCTTTTGTTAATATTTTGCTGTGATACTGCGCTTTTATACTTCGTTATTATTTTTCATTAGAGCGATGTATGTTGCATGCAAACTGTGATAGTCTTATTCCTTTGTAGATCCTTGATGCCCCGATGCGCATTAGGCACAGAGCAGTCTCTAATGAGCTCAGTTGTTTAATTAAAATCTTGGTAGGTAATCTCTTGGCGCACTTGTTGGGAACGTGTTGTACGTCTACAAGCTCGCTACTTTTTATCTACTCATTCTCTCCTATCTTCTCTTGCCTCCTCATTTTGTAAGAGTTTGATTGCAGGTTCATTTGGTCTGCGCAGCCATTGATCGTACGAATGAAAACGTCCCTCCTGTGTATGTTTCTAAGGCCAAACCCATATCACAGGCACAGTCCAGCGCCGTTTATTGCAATCTTAAGCTATTTATGCACACTAGACATCTGGCTTACCATACTCTGCACGTGTACGTTTTAAAGCTTATCTCGGGGGCTAGTTTCGCAACCTCTTGTTGCGTCACTATTCTGAGCCTAAGTTTTATTTTATCGTTTTTGAATAATAAATTATGATTTAAATAAAATCGCACACCTGCTTTTTTCATGTCAAAAAAATTCCAACCGGTCGGGTGCTGTAAAACCGCTCCTCGACCTGAGAGCAAGAGAGTGAGAACAGAGACCCTGGAACTGCCCCTCTCAAGAATTAAGGCAAACAGCTGGTCCTGTTACACCTTCACTTTGTGGGACACTCAAGGGGAGGAAAAAGAGAGAAGAGACAACAAGTGCTGACCACTTAGAAATTGTGTTCGCTCTTAGCGATCTTGTGGTCGAGATGCTCCAGCACTTTTTCCCCGCAGAGTAACTCGCATGGTATCACGTCCAGTATTATTTTTCTAATTATCACTACATTGCTAATTACCTGTTCAATTCGAAGGTGGCGCTGGCTCGCACCAAGAACAGCCATGTTATTAAATGTATGGGCTTCTCACAGAAGCTACGCTAGCATATTGAATCTGCATTGGCACGGGAGCGAATAGCTGTCAGATGTTTTAAATGTCGCGAGTTTTGTTCTAAGATCAAAAATAGCAAAGTGTTGAAGTCGTTGCTTAAAAGTGATTAAGTCGTTGGCGTTGCATAACCCTCCGCGCAGCGCCGCCCCTCCTCCTCCGCTCTAAGAGTGTGTTCGTCGTATTTTCCCGTTTTCGTTTGTTGACTGGATGTTTCTCCTGCAGTGATCTGTGCGCCTTGTTTCAATTATTCGTAGCGGCGACTTGGGTTTTCCCGCGTTGAACTTACACAGATACCACGAAAACGTTACCACGTTCAGGAATTGCCGGTTAAGTGTTGTATTTGGCATTCGAGGGAAAAGGCAATAAATTAATTTATGCTCTGAGGAAATGCAGCGGGAAACAAGCTAGAGGCAGCATCAGTATTCTCTCTGTAGATTTTTGAGAGCTGGATGCATTCCTTCTAGGAATGCGGCATGCAGTAGGTCAACTGCACACAAATTTATTTTCCTCTGGTGCAAACTAAGGAGTGCAAACATTGTAAGAGAACCGAAGTCGCCGCTACGAATAATTCAAACAAGGTGCACAGATCAGTGTAATAGAAACATACAGTAAACAATCGAAAACGGGAAAATACGACGAACTAGCTCTTAGAGCGGAGGAGGAGGGGCGGCGCTGCGAGGAGGGTTATGCAACGCCAACGAGGAAAGAGCCCTTCATAGACCTTACTCAGTTCCTGGAAATCCTTGACCAGAGAGCTGTTTTTAAGATGCGGGCTTTAATTTTTATTTATCAGTAAAAACCTCTCATTCTAATTTTCATGCTGATGCAGTACTTTTTATCATTTAAAAACACCTAGCGATCACACTGCGGCGATGCGGCTACTGCCTGGCATTCTTGACAAAAATCGTGATCGTGGCAGACTTATATTTGTAAATATCAGGTGTGCATATTGGCTCCTAGAAACCAAACTTCACCATAGGCAGAACAAAAAAGAATTCTGGAAAACTGAGCCTACAGGGGACCAATTATAATGCCAGAATTTGTAGCAGTAAATTGAGTGAAAGATTCGTGACTGCAGCATTTATTATCTTTCCCAAATTTTTCCTTTTCCAGGAGAATAAACTTTCAAGGTGACAGAAACATCCTGGTAGCAGCAAAACGCCAGTATAGCAACCACTTCCGAGAGGTCCGAAACTACCAAAATCAGCACATGCAATACAGCGCCGATCACAGCTTCCTGTCTGGATATACAGGGAAAAGTAAGTACTGCAAAAAGTGACGTTACAGCATTGGGACGAAGAGAACAGACCCAATCGCGTCAACAGTCGCGGAAACGGTACGTGAAACGAAGGGGCTGATGTGAGCCACCGCAAATTAGGTCGCAAAGGATATTAAGAAGACAGGCGCGGGAGATAAGGCCTTCCGCAAAGTTTAGCCATGCACAAGCGGATCCGTTTTTCTCTCTCAGGTCTTCATGGCTTTGAGCGCCCTCACTAGCCTGGCGCTTCTGCCTGGTTTGCTCGCTAGCCGCAAGTTTCAAGAGGCCTTCGCCACCATCTACAGGCCGGGGTAGAGAGTGTGGGACAGTAGCCTCAATGTAGTGCGACAAACCCTTCTTTCTCGAACTGACACTCTGGCGTCGCCAACACGGCGCTAAGGTCGCGTGGTGCTGTGCGCATGTTGTAAGTGGGCGCCGCATACGGACCCAAGCTGAAGTTCGTGAAACGTCCCGCCGAGTCCTGGAACCTCGAGCCAAACATGGCGTTCGATGCAGCCTTCGAGAAGAACCTGGCGGGGAACCCTAAGGTTTCTTTCTTTTACTTCTGACATCACATAAGTATTGTCATGAAACAGTGGCAAAAGGCAGTAAAAAAGGTCGCCGGACTAGGCCACCAGCGACAGCCAAAACTTGGAGCACAAGCAGGGAACAGTACACATTTAAAAGCAGCAGAAAACCGTATACAGTTGCGATTCATAAAATATAGAACGTATACATTGAATTATAGACATACTTTTTAAGGTTAATAGCGGTCCATCAAACTAACAAACATTGAATGTAAAGTGAAAGTTCACATTATAGGAGGAATTGGTAAGCTTTACTGAAGAACAAAAAACAGCAACGCTCTAAAATTCACACTTCGTCAAATTACACAATTGTCTACCTACCCGTATTCACTAAAGATTAAACATATGACTGAAAATAACTAAGGAAAACATATCACTTAGAAAACTTACACGGAGTGGTAGCAATTAGGAATCCACAGTAAATGAATTTACTTTCTGACTCAGTTTCTCCAAAATGAGCCACAAATTACGAATAGAAAGTTGCTCTCGATCGATAAACAACCACTTAATCACATAAGATATACAGGCCAGTAGATCAAAGGATAATTTCTTGCGGATAAGATAGCCGGGTCATCCTGTACTTAAAATCACTACCTGTACACTTTTTATCGTCGAAAACATTATTTCCTGGAGAAATAAAAAATTGTTCACCAATTTTTGCTCAAAAATGGCCTCCAGATCGAACAATGCACTTCATCGTTTGTAGCGATTTTTGCGAATCAGTTTTCGCACAATATCGTAAAAGGTGCAGAAAGCAAGGAGAAATCTAAAAGCTACCACTGAGCTGTCCTCGTTCCCGCATTGGGTTCGACGTGTATGTCTCTTGATAATAACGCCATTCGCTTCGTGCTGGTGGTAACAATGCTTTATTGGCACTTTTAGGAGGTTTTGACAGGCGTTGTCCCTATTCTGGAAATCCGTTTGCTCAGGCTGCTGCACTGACTGTTGTGACGAGGTCCTTCATTTCCATACCGGGCTCAATTGGATAGAGGTGCCTCCCATTCCTCCAGCATTTGCTTTTTGACGTCTATACAACTCATTTCCTGACAGGATCATATCATGTGATATAAGACTGCCTTCTTCCCGCAGAACTGACATTTGAAGTCGAACGACTCCGGGTTTATGCCGCGTAGCCTATATGGAGTGTTAAAGGTGCTGGCCTGAATTTTACTAAGTGAGATCTCTTCGACTTTATCTAACGTATTGTCCGGCGGGTGTGTTACCCTGCGGGCAACCTAATGTGTTGAAGTATGTTGGGGAAGAATAGCAGTGGAGCAGTGGTTCCACAGTATCCCTGTAGGGTGCCCGGGGCAGAAATTCTCGGGCCAAGGTGGGTGCTTTCCCGTACCCTGAGATGCCCTGGTAGCCTGGTACCAATTTTTAATGTTTTTCTTCTAGTTTCTGGCCTCTATCGTGGCTCTTAATTAGCATACTAGCCGTGAGAGACATTATCCTGCCTTTGATGTAACTATGATACGCGGTTTCAATCTCTTATCATGTATTGTGATTACGGGTGCGTGGCCGCTAAGGCTATTGCCTCTGCTGCTGTCGCATCGTAATGAACGTTAATCTATCTACGACCTGATTTTGGTGCACTAAGGCGACTGCTGCTATACCTCACTCAGTTCCCGTAGCATCGACTTAAAATACGCCTTCATCCGCTCCATAGTGCTTCTCTATGGCTTTAGCTCTACCTTGCCTTCTCTCCTGGTGAAATTGGGGATGCATGTTTCTTGGCAGCAGTCTTAAACTTTCACCGCCACGGGGCTGACATGTCTCCTCTGGCGTCGGGTTGGTGGGGGCACCTGATGTGCAGACATTCAAGCACTTCTCGTCTCGTAATGTAGCGGACTACCTCCCGATATGTGCCCTCGGGTGTAGGTGGCGCGGACCGTAGGGACCAGGGCTGCCTGCTCTGAGTACCCTACCAATGTGTTTGCTTCGGAGTCTGACTAGTTGACCTGCTCGTTGCGCTTAGGTAAGTTCTTCAGTAGTGTTGTGAACACCTGTGAAAGGCTTTGAGTGGAGGAATGGTGAGGGAGTCCACCCACCGTCTTCACTACCACGTAGAACCTTGCTCTAGAGGGTACATTTTCAGAATGTGAGTTACGCGGGAGAAGTGGGCAAAGATTTATGGCCTCTTTCATCGTCAATAACTATGCTTGCTATTGCTGCCGTTTTTTGATAAAGAACGGTCTTATCTACAACCGTGAGAAAAGGCTGAGGAAAGCCTGTCTTTTGGAGCCTTACAATCTCATGTTCAGAGCTTTTACGCTTTAGTTGAAATGAGAGCGAAACTCCACAATGGAGTCTTCCATAGGTGATGTGAAAATGGATCGCTTCACTGTCGGAGAGTGGGCCGATTGATTAGATCGATAACATTTGTGAGCATGCGGACAGTACATCCAGCAAAATCTTATTTTGCCTCAGAAAGTGGCAAGTGTAAAAATTGCAATATTGCACCTTTTGCACGCTCATCTGTAAACTGTAACCCTTTTTCTGTATTCTCTAAAAATTAAAAAAAAATCCGTGTCTGGTTACTTTAGTGCTTCCTTTCTTTTTTAAAATAAAAAAATGCTGTCTGTTCCGAATCGAAAGCAATAAAACGTTGCTCACACATGCTAAAACCTTTAAGGATCTTTGCTTTATCAAAACGATCACTTGTGCTTCGACAAATCACGAAAATAACATTTTTTGTTTATGCTTAAGCTGCACCTTTAAAAGTATGATGCGATAGCTTTAATGGGTACCGCTAGCGACTCCAAGTGATCTCATTAGCATATTGCACGATCACGCACTCTACTTATGTTACCACATCGCATGACACACCAAAATCACGTGACGCAAACATATAGTCGTTCGCGTGCACTCAACCGTCATCGACATGCGCTCCGCTACTCTTTTAGTCATTACTCCATTCATTAGTGCCTTTCAATTCACCCACACACTCATTAGCACACAGTCACAAGCTACTACAATATGTAAAAGACCACACGACATGACCTATAGCCTAACGTATCTTACTAGATATCCAAGGATCGGAGATTCCATTACCCAATAATCACCCCCCCCAACTTTATTTTCAACGCACTTAATTTACCTTGTATGCTTACACGTCGTAATGGCGATTGAGCCATATACGACCTTGTTATCAAATTTATGTAATGTGTTAATAACTTTCCATTTCCGCCACTCTGCGTTTAACGTGGAATCTTTTCCACCAATTTGGGATTCCTTGACTCAACGCCGTACGCCTGCAGCGCGACGCCGCATTTGACGTTTAACGGCAGCCTTCAAGTCATTGCTTTAAAACCCTGAATAATATGGGTGCCTTAGTGAGAAATTTCGTTGTCGTCGGCTTCTGAAGAAGGCACTCGGGAAACTACAATATGTGGCCTGGCAGGATTTAACCCTCGCTCCTCTTAGCGCTATCAGCTGCGGGACAATTACAACTTTCTTGGCCTATGTTTTCTGTTTACGTGCTTCGATTCTGGCGGACAAAACGTCTGACTTTTGACAGCGTGGTGTTGAAGGTATTGTGTGTACCGAGGCGGCTGTAATTGGAGAAAAGGACAGCGGCTATTTCGCCTCGCTCGGTACAGCGCGCCCAGAAAAAAGCGGGGATGGTGGTGGTGAAAACATTTATTTAATCATAGGGAGAGGTGTCGGGGATTGTGACCTGAAGGGTCACGCCCTTACAACCACTAGGTGGGATGCCTAGTCAGGCACACCATTGGCGTTTGCCGCAGCCCGGGCGCGCTGCGTTAAGGCCCTTTGGGCCTCGAGGGTGCAGCAACCGGACAGGGTCGCCTCCCAGTCATCTCGGGTGGGGTTCGGGATAGGGGGTAGGGATGGGTTCTGCTGGCAGGCCCACACCATGTGGTAGGTGTCAGACCCCCCCCCCCCAGTGTGAGCACCGGCCGTCGAATTTAGGATCGAAATGCTGTAGAATTGCCGGGCACAACATCAAGTTGGTGATCAGGCGCAGGAGTACCCGCTCGTTGACCTTCCCCAGCCATTTGCACGGGGTGGGAAGAGTTTGGTGCGTGGATTTGTAATAATCGCATATTTCCTTAAAAGTGTAAATCGGATTGAAATCGAAGTCCTGGTCGGCGTCGGGTCCCGTGGGAAATGCCCGGAGAGAGAGCGCGCGGGCGGCGGCGTCGGCTGCCTCATTTCCGTGGACGCCTTGGTGACCTGGAGCCCAAACGATAGATCGGTGCGTGGGATCCGAGTCTCGGCTACAATTTTGGTAAATGCGATAAGCTAGGGGACTAACCTACCCTTGCGTGACGTTTCGACAAGCCCCTCGCGAGTCGGTGATTATGTATTTGGAGGAGGTGTCAGAAGCGGGGATCACGGATTATGCAAGACAGTTGGAAACCAACACATAGATCTGAGGTATTCAAGGTTAGGACGCTAAAAGGTTTCTATTCCATACTTGTTCTTACTAGGATCGGAGGTATGTGATTTTTCGCGAGATTAAAAGCGATGGTGATATTGACATCCTACAACGGGACCTTACGGCTATAGTTAATTGGTGAAATAAGTGGCTAATGGAACTAAACTTTAACAAATTCAAGGTCTTGCCTGTATCCCGTTCTGCTAATCCGCCTCCCGTATTCTATTTGAGTGGCATTCCACTTGAAAGCGTAAATTCTAATAAATACCTAGGCATTCACATTACATATAGCCTATCTTGGTGGCTTCACATAGATTACATAATCAATAACGCTAATAAAACTTTAGGTTATCTGCGATGTAATTTTTCTGGCGCACCTTCTTCTTTGAAATCAGTTCTTCATAAAACGTTAATACGTCCGAAGCTAGAATACTCAACAGCAGTCTGGGATCCTAGCCATGACTGCTTAATTACTTCGCTTGAACGCGTTCAAAATAACTCCTCTTGCTTCATTCTTTCTAACTATAACCGAGGAGCTAGCATAACGGAAATGAAAGCTAACCTTAGTCTTCAGTCATTGGCTTCGCGACGAAAAAATTGCCGGCTAACTCTATTTCACAAGTTATATTATCATTCCAGCCTACACAATAATTTCTTTCATAGACCCTATTACTTATCAGGCCGCATCGATCATCCCCACAAAGTTGTCATCCCCTTATGCAAAACAGTTTCTTTCTTACGCTCATTTGTTCACCGCACTTCTAAGTAATGGAACAATGTTCCTAATGAAATTGTATCTATTACTAACGTAAATAACTTTCGCAAAGCTTTAGTTGGTGTTGTATAAGCTCTGACGATTTTGTTCTGCTCTAATGTATTTTTGTCTTAGCTAACATTGTATACACAGGATTAATCTTTTATGTACCCGTTTCCTTTTTTTCCATTGTTTGTTCTATATTTTCTGCCCACTCCCCTCTGCGATGCCTGCAAGGCCCTGAGGGTAAAATAAATAAATAAATAAATAAATAAATAAATAAATAAATAAATAAATAAATAAATAAATAAATAAATAAATAAATAATGCACTATTTTAACTTGCGCATCCGTATGATTACTGAAATTTTAGCAGCCATTCAAGCTGCATTTGATGGTGAACGAAACGCTACATGAGTGCCACTCCTTGGCAAATATGCAAATTCAGCTCGGAATAAGTAATTGGATTGTTGGATCCGGGTATCTTGCTATCTCAGTCAACAGATTGCACTGGAGAATGCCACGCCCGTTGTATGAATGTAACAACTGTTCACACGGCGGCTAGTTCCTCGGCAGATTAGCTGCGAAAGATAATAAACTTCAGCGTAAATAACTTGGATTCACTGTTTAAACAATTGGGGACACCCTTTTTTGCACAATATGAAATTTGTGGAATTCCATGCGGTAGCGGTAGTTTTCTTTTCCAAACGGGCCGCCGCTGCATTGCGCTCAATGAAGCCGAACGGGAGAGTGGGACCCAACATTAAGCCGTCGAGAGCGCTGGCTTCACCCTGAGTGGCTTCACCCTGAGGAGTTGGGGCTTAAAGCCCCAACTCCAACGACACTTCCTGGGCGTACGCGCTCAGCGTCGGCGCTCTTGGCGCCGAGCAACGACAGGCGCTGGCAGCAGTACGCATCAACATGTTACTAGGCGCTGGTAGCGCTGGCTAGCGCTGCCGCACGCTGCTCGCGCTTGTGCTCACGCTGCTGTGTGGTTGCCAGACCTGTCGGCCACCTGTCGGCGCCACTTTTCTTTGCCTCCGTCGCCGCTTGATATATCCGGCAAAATTTGTCTCGTAGCGATTTCCACCGCTTTTGGGCTAGAGCGGAACCCTCTGCACGATTGAAACACAAGCGTTTTCGAGCACATTTCACTCAATCAGCACTCGTCACAAGCAAGATATCGGCTTGGCAGGCTTGGCAGAATTTCCGCTGCCACTTCAAGCCACAATGCTGCCTTTATTAGCTTATTTTTATGGCTTTTATGGCTCGCCTGCCAGAGCGACGGCCACCTTTCTAGTGCGGCGATCAGACTTTCATTTATTATTTTATTTTGGGACATGGCGCGAACAGCCTCGGCACCAAGCAAAAATGTAGACAGCAAGTTTTGAAAAGCGCGCGAAAAGCCGCACCGGATGTCCCGAGAACCGCGTCCTTCCATTGGTGTATGTCTGCCTGAGGTACGCCCATGAGAGGCGTGACGGTGAGCAGCTTCCGGCGCTGGCGCGAGCGCTGGCGCAGATATCTAGCAGTGACAGATATCGGCGCCTCGCCGAGGTTCGCTGGCGTCTCCTGCAGTGCGCATGCGCAGACCGGTTCTAGCGTACGCCAAGAGCGCCGACGCTGAGCGCGTACGCCCAGGAAGGGCCCTTGGAGTTGGGCCCTTGGAGCATGCCATTGAGGCACCCTAGGTATTTTCCGATGCGAGCGCCTCTTTGTGGCGATTGCCTCATTCATCGCCGCACGCGTACTTTTGCCGACCGCCGAGAAGCGGCGCTCGCAGCCATTGCGAAAAGTGCGATGGTCGGCATACACTGACCTTCGCGCCGATGGTCACTGACTACGCATGGAAAATATAGGAGCATGGAGGAAGGAAAATTAGTTCTTTCCTTCCTCCATGTGTCTAGGTGGAGACCCGAACGGCGCTGTTAGGGAAGGCATAACGGAAAGAGTGTTAGAAGGAAAGGTGAGAGAGGTGCCGTAGTGGAGGTCTCCGGAATAATTTCGACCACCTGGGGATCCTTAACGTGCACTGACATCGCACAGAACACGGGCTCCTTTTGTGTTTCGCCTTCATCGAAACGCTGCCGCCGCCGTCGGGTTCGCACCCGGTTACTGCGGCTGGGTAGACGAGCGTCTTAACCACTGCGCCACCGCGGCGGGCATCATACGGCGGTACATTAGCGATCTAGAGGATACCGTGCAAACTTCTGGGCAACACCCAGCTGGAGACGCATGGAGGCAGTCATGCGCTAGAAATAAATTTTTCCTTCAAAGTAGCCAATATTCATACTACCAGTCAGGGGATAGAGAAGTGCGCAAAATATAGACAACCCCTATATATAGCGTTTATTGATTACGAGAAAGCATTTCACTCACTCGAAACCTAAGCAGTCATGCATGCATTGCGGGATCAGGGTGTAGAAGAGTAAGGTTCCGGGCTAGTTGGTAATGCATTTAAAAGGAAGAAACCGCACGAAGAAACACGGACATACGAAGAAATGAGACAAAATGTAGAAGAGTAAAGAATAGAAGAGTAGAGTAGAAGAGTAAACAAGAAAGTTTTAAATGTAGAAGAGTATTACGCGCGAATACTGGAAGATATCTATAACAACCGCAAAGCTACCATAGTACTTCATAAAGTCAGGAATAAAAATGCAAAGGGTGTCAGGCGTGGAGACCGGATCCCACCAATGCTCTTCACCACCTGTCTACAGGAGGTGTTCCGAGGCCTGGATTGGGAGCAGTTGGAGGTAAGATTTAATGGAGAATATTTAAGTTATCTGCGATTCACTGAAAACATTGCTTGACTAGGTCACTGAGGAGATCAGCTCCTCAGCTTGATCAATGAGTTAGACAACCAGAGCAGAATTGTTTGCAGCATCGCTTCGATGCGGCCGACTAGGAGCATACTGGTGGGCTATGGGCTGACAGATAGTGGGCTAGGTTAGTACAGGAGGAGCACAACACAAAACGGGGCACTATCAGTCTCCAGATCGGTCAGCAGGGCGGCCGTGGTAGGGTTTCATTCGGACGACGTGTACAACGTTAGTGAGCTTGCGTCGTATGCGGCTTGAGGGGTCTTGGGTGGCAGATTCTACTTCGTAGGTAACGTCACTGATGCGGCGGAGGATACGGTATGGTCCGAAGTACCGGCCCAGTAATTTTTCAGACAGTACGCGATGGCGAACGGGTGTCCAAATCCATGCATAGTCTCCAGGCTCGTAGGAAACGAAGCGCCGTCTCTGGTTGTAGCGATCAGCGTCCAGTTGCTGTTGTAGGTATATGCGCTGCCGTGCCAGCTGCCGCGCTTCTTCTGCACGCTGAGCAAAACTAGCAACGTCCATATCAAGTTCACTTTCGCAGTCGGGGTATACGGGCAACATCGTATCCAGGGGAGTGGACACCCGGCGGCCGAAGACAAGCTCGAAGGCAGTAAGCCGCGTCGTCTCTTGAAGTGCCGTATTGTATGCAAACGTGGCCTATGGGAGAATTTGATCCCAGGTCTTATGCTCTATATCCACGTACATGGACAGCATGTCGGCCAGAGTTCTGTTTAGCCGTTCCGCCAGGCCGTTAGTCTGCGGGTGGTACGCCGTGGCCCGTCTATGGCTAGTGTATGTAAGATTCAGCACTGCCTTAGTCAAGCGGACCGTAAAAGCTGCCCCACGGTCGGTAATAATAATAGCCGGGGCGCCACGGCGCAATACGATGTCGTGAACAAAGAATGCTGCGACTTCGGTGGCAGTTCCATTTGCGAGCGACGCGGTCTCAGAACACTGGGTCAGGTAATCCGTCGCGACAACAATCCAACGCTTTCCATTAGTTGACTTTGGCAAAGGGCATTCCCACTTGTTGGAAAGGAGTTTTCGGTGGAGCAATAGGTTCAAGAAATCCGGCTGGTTTCATGGGGGGAGATTTTCGACGTTGACAGTCACGGCAGGTTTTAACATAAGATCGTACTGAAGGTAATAATTTCGGCTAATAATACTTCGCCCGAATTCTGGCAAACGTGCGACTAACTCCCAAGTGGCCGGCGGATGGTTCGTCGTGACAAGCGCTCAAGATGTCAGGTCGTAGGTTCATAGGTACTACGAGTAGGAATGTCTCTTGTGATCTTTCAAAATTGCGCCTGTAGAGAACCCCACTTCGTAAAGTGTATGACTGCAAGCCACGACGAAAAAGAGGCGGTACCCAAGCACCGCGGCCTTCTAGATACTGGATGAGTGGTGCCAGCTCCTGGTCCTTGCGTTGAAGGTCAGCCATATGGGATTGAGTAATCCCCCAATGAAGGGAAAATCGTCGGCGTTTTCCACTGCAGCGGAGTCTAAGGGCGCGCGTGATAAGTAATCTGCGTCTTGGTGTTTAAGTCCCCGACTTATAAACAACGGTAACATCATACTCTTGAAGACGAAGGCTCCATCGAGCCAAGCGTCCAGACGGGTCTTTGAGGCTGGCCAGCCAGCACAGCGATTGATGGTCGCTGACAATACGGAAGGGTCGTCCATACAGGTATGGTCAAAACTTGCTTATGGCCCAGATTACCGCAAGACACTCCTTCTCCGTCGTTGAATAGTTCGCCTCCGATCGGGATAGTGTTCGACTCGCGTAAGCGATTACTCGTTCTACGCCATCTTGCCACTGGATAAGTACAGCCCCAAGGCCAACGTTGCTGGCATCAGTGTGGACGTCAGTTGCTGCGTTTTCATCCAAATGGGCAAGTATGGGGGGCCTGTGGAGGCGGCTTCGGAGCTCCTGGAAAGCTTGTTCTTGATCGCCTCCCCACAGGAAGGGTATGTCTTCTCTGGTTAGTGCTGTCAATAGTTCAGCTATCTTGGTGAAATCTTGGACGAAGCGTCGGTAGTAAGAGCAAAGGCCCAGAAATTGCCGAAGTGCCTTTTTGTCGCTGGGACGTGGAAAACATGACACTGCGGTAGTCTTGTCGGGATCAGGGAGAACGCCCTGTGCACTGACAACATGGCCGAGAAAGCGAAGTTCTTTGAAAGCGAAATGGCATTTCTCCGGCTTGATCGTTAATTGTGCGCCTTTGAGTGCTTGAAGCATAATGCGCAACCGGTCGAGGTGTTGCTAGAAAGTAGGCGAGAAAACGACGACATCATCTAAGTACACTAAGCACGACTGCCACTTCAGACCTGATAAAACCGTGTCAACCATACCTTGGAACGTGGCCGGCGCAGAGCAAGGACCAAACGGAAGCACCTTAAACTCGTATAGGCCGTCGGGCGTCACAAATGCAGTCTTCTCTCGGTCTCTCTGATCCACCTCGATTTGCCAGTATCCGCTTTTGAGGTCTAATGAGGAGAAGTACCTGGCATCGCGTAGACGGTCGAGGGCATCATCAATCCTGGGGAGCGGATAGACGTCTTTTTTTGTCATGTTGTTTAGTTTCCGGTAATCGAGGCAGAATATTAGGGTGCCATCTTTCTTCTTGACGCGGACTACTGGCGACACCCATGGGCTCGTCGAAGGCTGGATTACGCCGTCCGCAAGCATCTCATCCACTTGCGTTTGAATGGCTTCACGTTCCCTAGGAGAAACCCGGTACGGGCGTCGGCATACCGGTAACGTGGCCTCATCGGTGATGATGTGATGCTTGGCGACAGGAGTACGGCCGACCTTGGAGCCAGTGGCGAAGCAGTCTGCGAAATCAGTCAGAAGAGCCGAAAGAAGATTCCTTTGATCAGGCTAATTTTAACGGTTTGAAGGAGACGGCAAGATGTAGCCTCCTCTTGAGGGTTGGCCCCGGCGGTGCATAAACGAGGCGAGGCAGTAACGTCGTGAAGGAAGGCAACAGCCGTTTCCTTGGCGAGGTGCCCATCCGCGATGCCCTCGTAGTTGTGAAACAAGTCATGACGCACAAGAACAAGCACACTAGACCGTGCTGGCACCCTCACGTCATCGTCGACAATACGCAGAACGTTGAGTTCCGGATCCTCGATTTCAATGCGCTCCACGGCCCGTTTCGTCGAGAACGTCACACGCGCTTCGTTCAGGTCAATGACAGCGCCGTTAGTCTGCAGGAAGTCTAGGCCAAGGATCAAGTCTTTCGAACACTCGCGAAGTACGACGAATTCTCCGACATACACAAAACTCCGTATGCCAACACGCGCTGTGCACTTGCCTACAGGGGTAATCAAGTGACTCCCCGCCGTGCGAATTTTTGGGCCGGACCAGTGCGTCAAAACTTTCTTCAATTCGCGGGCGAGGCCGTGGCTCATTACCGAGTAATCAGCACCAGTGTCTAGTAACGCCGTTACATCGGCTCCATAAATCTTTACGCGCAAACCGGAGGTAGTGTGTCGGATGCTGTCGCCACCTGTCCCAAGCGGAATGTCGTCGTATCGGTCGAAGGTAGCCCGTCGGATGCTGTTGATACCTGACCCCAGCGAAATCTCGTCGAGTCGGCGTGACGAGGACGGAGGATCTTCACATTTCGCGACATCAGCGACCCTGCCTCCGAAGGCCGCTGACATTAGTTTTCCCGGCGAGGGCTGGGAGAGCGTCGGCGTCGGGGATAGCTCGGACTTGTGGAACGGTAGCTTGTCGGGGACGTAGACCGACACTCTTGGTAGCCGGACGTAACAGGATGCTGTTGCGCAGCAAGGTGGCTTGCGATTTCAGTAGGCCGCTCGCCATTTTGAGGGCAGGGGTCGTCCGGTGCGAAACCCCGCAGGCCAACGCGGCGGTACGGGCACGCTCGGTAGAGGTGTCCTTCTTCACCGCAATGGAAGAAGAGGAGCCGACGGTCGCGGGCCCGCCATACTTGACTCGTACGGGGTCGCTGATAGGTTGGCGGAGGGGTGTAGCGAGGAGGAACCTGCGGCGCCATTGCTGGAGCTGCAGTGTTGATACTGTGGTCCTGCGTGGGAGCCCTACGTAGGACGGACGCGTAGGTGGGTCTCGCGTCGAGCTGGTAGGAAACGTCAGGAACTCGCTCAGCTGCCATACGCACTTCGTCCCGGACGACTTCAGCCAGAGATGGAAAGGACGGCGTGTTGCAAGGCATCCGGAGTGCTTGCAGTTCTTCTCGCACGACAGAACGGACGAGGCTGCGTAGTGCATCCATATCGCTACCGCCCTGCATAGGTAGTGCGTCGGACCCAATGATGTTCACGTCACGATTGTATTGACGAGCCCGGTGTCGCAGCGTTGTCTCCATGGTGGTAGCCTCACTGAGGAACTCCGCAACAGTGCGCGGTGGGCTGCGCACTAGTCCTGCGAAAAGTTCTTGCTTCACACCCCGCATCAGGTGGCGCAGCTTCTTGTCTTCTGGCATCTGTGGTTCTGGGCGCTTGAAAAGACGTCTCATGTCCTCATAAAACTTGCGCACGCTCTCGTTTTGGAGCTGGTTGCGCGAGTGCAGCGCAGCTTCTGCTCGCTCCCGGCGGTCGGCACTCGGAAAAGTGGCCTTCAAGTCACGACAGAAGGCTTCCTAGGATGGAAGGGAAGCCTCATGGTTTTCAAACCATGTCCGCGCCGACTCTTCAAGAGCAAAGTACACGTTGTGGAGCTTACGCTCATCGGTCCACCCGTTGTAACGTGCCACACGCTCGAACGCCTCAAGCCAGTCCTCGGCGTCCTCGAACACGTCTCCATGAAAAGACGGTGGTGTTCGCGGCTGATGGCAGAGGATGTTTGCGGGAAGCCTACTCTCAGATGCCATTGCCGCAGGTGTTACAGGGGCCCGAGGCTGCGTCGTCCTGGTAGCGGCCGGAAGGGGTCCAAATTCCGGGGGCTCTACACGTAGGCGGCGGCCGAGGCGCTGATGTGCCGGAGTCATCTTCTAAGGAAGGCATGCGTCAATATTAGTTGCAATTAATGACCTCAAAAAATCTATGCAATCGCGCCTTGTGGGAGTAATGGCAAATTTGAGCGAGGTAAAGGCGAGTCAAAAACAGCTAGAGGCTAGTCAAAAGCAGCTTGAAGGCACGGTGTCAGACGCATTACATCGACTGGCAGCTCTCGATGCAAAGGCAAGCGATTCTACAGCTCTTCTGGATGGGGCTGACGTGAAACACTTCGTAACTAAAGCTGTTCTTGATGAAAGCTATCTCCTGCGGACACGCCTTGATGAATTTGAAGATAATTCCCGAAGAGATAATCTTATATTTTATGGTGTCGATGATGCAGCAGATGAAACATGGACGGAATCTGAGCAGAAGATAGGGAGACGCCTTCTGAGCTCATTTTCCCTGGAACTAACCGATGGAGGCATTGCAAGGGCACATCGCCTTTTAGCTTTCATTCAAAAGAAATGCCGACCGATCGTCGTGAAGTTCGCGTCGTTCAAAGTTAAAGATAGCATTTGGGCTCAGAGAACAAAACTGAAGAATACAGGCGTGTCTATACAGGAGGACTTTTGCAGAGCAACTAGGCTTTCGCGGAAAAAGCTCATGGACTTTGGTAAAGAAAGTGGCCATAAATACAGCCTGCGTTACAACAGGCTGTACGTAAACAAAAAAATGCTACGTATATTCTGCCGACACGGATGCCGTATGCGAAGTTGAAGCGCGAAACGGGCGTGCCTCTGAAAATCACGCAACAGCCCAGCCTGCATCTCCTCCGCCTGCATCAGATACTGCATCAACTTCGACCTCAGGTTCGCCATAGGAAAACGCAGCCGTTCAGGCATTACCGAATCCAGATTACTCGATTCTTTTCACTAACATTCGCAGCATTTTAAATAAACGAGACTCATTGTCAGCTATAGCCGAGACGTGTTTTGCCGATGTGATTGTCCTGACCGAAACGTGGCTGTCTGAAAAAGTTGATTCTCGGGAACTATTCACTTGTGAAAAAAATTATAACATTTATAGATTTGATCGCTGCGAGCGTGTTGGTGGTGGTATTTTGATTGCCGTATCAGATGAAATTGCTTCCTATAGCGTTCCCGTGAATTCTTCACTGGAGTTTCTCTGCACTTGCTTACGTTTTAACCACAAGGACGTTTTATTCTGTGTGTGCTATCGACCACCTAGCTCACTGCCTTGCTTCTGCGATGACCTACATGACGCCATTAATTCGGTCTTTTCTAAGTTTCCGAGGTCTCCTCTTTATATTTTTGGTGATTTCAACCTTCCCGCAATTTCATGGAACAGCCCCTCTTTTCATCTCTTACGTCCTTTCTCAGAAAGTTCCGCATTCATTGAATTGTGTTCTACGTTCAACCTTGATCAAATCGTTAAAGAACCAACCCTTGTTACTCAGACATCTTCCAACATACTTAATCTTGTGCTAACCACCTCTCCTGAAACTATATCTTCAATCAGCTTTGTTCCGGGCTTAAGTGACGATAGTGCAATCCACCTAACTATGCCTTCACGCTCGGCTCGCTCTCCAAAAAGATACAAGCTACTTGGGAACTACAACAAGGCGGACTTCCAAGCTATTAATGCAGAACTCGAGCGCTTTTCCGACACCTTCTTCCCGCAGTTCTGGAGTCGTTCCACTCAAGAAAACTGGCACATATTTAAAACGAAGGTGAACGATCTCATAAATGAATATATTCCCACTCGTCGCGTTTCCTGCTCCAAACAAGCACCTTGGTTCAGCGTATCGCTAAAGCGCCTCCTAAATAAAAAAGCACATTTTCCGGCAGCTGAAAAAAATCAATAATTGCTGATAAGTGGAACCTATATCGTGCTGTCGCGTCACAGTACAAGCAGGCGCTGCAGAGCGCTAAGCATGTCTTTTATCATGACACACTGCCTCATTTGCTCGTTTCCAACCCACAAAAATTTTGGAACGTCGTTAATATGCGCAAAACAAAAGAGGTCCGACTTCGCTCCATAAATAATATCCCGGTTCCCCCTCACAAGTGCTGCATTGCTTTGAACAATACATTTTTCTCATCATTTAATAATTCCGTTGTGTCCACCTTACCCGATATTGCGGTTTCAGAATCTGTTCAGATGGAGCCTATAACTATCAATGATGAAGGTGTTGCCAGGCTTATTCAGAAAGGAAAGCTTGCTTCAGCTGCAGGGGTGTACGGTATTAGTTATAAGTTCTTGAAGAGTACATGTTTATTATATTCATCCATGATGTTGTCCGAAATTTTTACGCAGTCCATCCGCAGCGCTTCACTGCCTGACGACTGGAGGATCGCCAGGGTGGTTCCAGTCCACAAGTCTGGTGAGTTCAAAATCCTAATAACTACAGGCCTATTTTCTTAACATCTATTCCATGCAAACTCCTTGAACATATTATCTATTCACACCTTGCTGACTATCTGGAAGCTAATTCGTTTTTTACAGATTCACAGCATGGTTTTCGTAAGCATCATTCATGTGAAACTCAACTAATTGCATTCACTAATGACTTGATTTTCGCTCTCGACCACTCTTCTCTCATTTATTGTATATATATCGACTTTGCAAAGGCTTTTGACACCGTGTCACATCAACTGTTACTTTATAAGTTAAGTAAATTAAATATTGATAATGGTATTTTAAAGTGGATTGAGTGTTTTTTAAGTAATCGAAGTCAGTATGTAAATGCTAACGATCATGACTCCCCCATTTCCCCCGTAACCTCTGGCGTTCCGCAAGGTCTAGTTCTAGGACTTCTTCTTTTCCTTATCTATATTAATGATCTTCCTTCCTCAGTTACTTCCAAAATAAGACTTTTCGCTGATGACTGTGTTTTATACAGAGAAGTTACTAACCAAGATGATGCATGCGCTCTTCAAAATGATGTGAACATTATTGGAACTTGGTGTAATACCTGGCTTATGAAACTAAACGTTAACAAATGTAAATTAATGAGAATTACGCGCACGCACACAGCATTTCGTGCTCATACTCTCTCGACGACACCCCACTGACCCAAGTTAACAAGTATAAGTACCTTGGAGTTCAAATAACACAAGATCTGTCCTGGAAGGCTCACATTGAATATATTACTAACGAGGCTAACCGCATGCTCGGCTTCATCCATCGTAACTTTTCCCTTGCCCCTATCCCTGTGAAACTACTGCTCTACAAAACACTCGTCCGTTCAAAAATTGAGTATGCTGCTCCAGTGTGGAACCCATATACTAACTCTCTCATTGGGTTGCTTGAATCCATCCAAAATCGCTCTGCAAGGTTCATAATGTCAAATTACTCCCGCCATGCCAGTGTCTCAGGAATGAAAAGAACGCTTAATCTTTCGGATCTTGCCATACGGCGCCGCATTGCGCGCCTCTGCACATTTCATAAAATATATTACGGCAACGAAACCTTAAAGCAGTGCTTGTTTACTCCTCCGGTGCACATATCGTCCCGGATATGTGCACCGGGATGTCGTCGTCATCAAGGATTCTCCGAAATTCAAGGATACTGTTAATGCTTATGAATTGTAACTGTTTATTTGTTTGTTTCTTTGTATTTATTTTTTTGCTCTGTAACGCCTGACCGCCCTTGAGAGTAATAAAATAAAATGAAATATAACCGAGCAATTGAAGATAATTATCTCACGGTGCAACGACACAGAAAACAGACTTCGCCGCTCCAACCTACTTTTCTTCGGTATACCTGACGGCGATTCCGAAACATGGTCTAGCTCGGAAACAAAGGTGTTGGAGCTGTGTAAGGAACATCTTGCACACTTGAGCCAACACAAACTGAAAGGGCCCGTCGGCTTGGTTGATGTGAACCAGAGAAATGTAGACCGATCATCGTCAAGTTCGCGCACTACAAGGACAAACAGCCGATCATAGATAAAGGCCACAATTTTAAAGACACACAGTATGTCGTTCGCGAAGATTTTTCTTCCCCAACATGCGTGACCAGGAAAAACCGATAGATTTCGCGAAGTCGGAGGGCGGATCGTTTAAGCTTAGAGTCGATAAACTGCTCATGAACGACACTGTATATATGCACGACGCTACTTACGACACTGTCAAACAATGCACCCGATAGCAAAAACGAAGAACGGTTGTACAAAGCAGACTATCAGCCACAGCTTTCATACGGCGGCACCGCCCACCCTTCGCTTTCCGTATCATTCACTAACATACGTAGCATCCTTCCAAAGCGCGCCGAACTCCACTCATATCTAGAGGATAGTAACTCTGACATCTTAACTTTAACAGCAACGTGGCTGCACTCGGATATAACTGACGACGAAATCTTACCTGATTCTCGCGATTTTGTTATTTACCGGAATGACTGACCAAATAAAAGTGGAGGTAGCGGGATGATAGCCATAGAAAAATAGAATCCGTCCTTTCGTGTCAGCATTTCGTCCCCTCTAGAAATTTTATGGGTGTGCATCACGTCCTCATCTCTTAAGTCGCTTCTTGGTATATGTTATCGACCACCAGATAGTTCAGAAACTTTTGTAACAAATCTGCACGCCAACCTCTCAGATATAAGAAGCAACTTCCCAAAGGCCGACATTGATTTATTCGGTGATTTTAATTACCCGAATATCAAATGGAATACCTTAACTGCATCGGCACAGGACTCGCTTAATTTCGTTGAAATAACATTAGACTTTTCTTTAGCTGAACTCGTTTCTCAACTTACGCGCGGCCATAAGATATACGACCTTGTTCTCATATCGGCTCCAGAAAATGTAAGCCCGATCTCCCTCACGGATGGTTTCAGTGATCACAAACTGCTCCATTTCACTCTAAAAATGCCGTCACTCTAACGCAGACCACCTCAGAAATACATCTTCGACTATAACAGAGCAAACTACGGTGCCATTAAACTCGGCTTAGAAACTTTCTGCGATTCCTTTCTGCAATCCTTTCCTAATCAATCTGTCAACGAAAACTGGCGTCAGTTCAAAGATAAACTCACGCAGTTAATTAACACACACCTATATACCCCGCATATCCTTCCGTGCTAACTCATCTAAGGTGGGGTACCACAAGAACCTTCGTACGCTGATGAACAAAACAAAAACGATTTTTCAAAACAGCTAAATGGCTTATAACACCCGCATCATGGGAAAAACATAAAAACGCTGATAAAGAATACTGCGCGGCCATACGGAAAGCTAGGCATGAGTTCATGGCTCACGATTTGCAATCCGTCCTTGAGCACAATCAAAAAAAAAAATTGGAAAACATTACCACCTCACGAAACTTCCTCAGATTTTAGGTTGATTGATCAGGCTGGAAATCCCATTGCTCAACACGAACGCCTTCCGACTTTCAATAACTTTTTCGTCGATATGTTCACGAAGGAAGACTGTTCAAATATTCCATCGGTACCAGAATATGACTATGACTACATGAGCCCAATAGAGGTTACTGTTGATGGCGCTGCGACATTGATTAACCATGTGAAATTGACAGAAGCCAACAGCCACAGAAACCAAGGGGCAAAGGGGATTTTTTTTTAATATATTTATTTTGTGGTGTTGATCAATTGAGAATATTACTGAATATGTTATCGCTTAAAGATAATTGATAAGAAAAGCAGAAGAAAAAACAACCACATGCCGCCGGTGGGATCCGAACCCACGACCTCCGAATTACGCGTCCGGTGCTCTACCTCTGAGCTACGGCGACGGCTGTCAATTCTTCTGCTTTCGGGGGTATTTATGTTTACAAGTAACCTAACCTTGAGAGTGTTCATCAGCGCCACCCACGTTCATAAGCGGCGGACGTAGAACGTCCTGAGTTACCGCAGGTGTGACGTAGAACGTCATCGAACGGAGAGGGTGGAAGCTGCGTGAGAACCCTCTTATGCTTCCTAAGGCGTCAAGGCTGCCAGAATCGAGGCCCTCGCTAAGCAATCAAGCAAACAAGGGAAGGGGATTTGAGGGGCTCGTTATAAATATGACAGAAGCCAACAGCCACAGAAACCAAGGGGCACAGGGGATTTTTTTTTAATTTATTTATTTTGTGGTGTTGATCAATTGAGAATATTACTGAATATGTTATCGCTTAAATATAATTGATACGTAAAGCAGAAGAAAAAACAACCACATGCCGCCGGTGGGATCCGAACCCACGACCTCCGCATTACGCGTCCGGTGCTCTACCTCTGAGCTACGGCGACGGCTGTCAATTCTTCTGCTTTCAGGGGTATTTATGTTTACAAGTAACCTAACTTTGAGAGTGTTCATGAGCGCCACCCACGTTCATAAGCGGCGGACGTAGAACGTCCTGAGTTACCGCAGGTGTGACGTAGAACGTCATCGAACGGAGAGGGTGGAAGCTGCGTGAGAACCCTCTTATGCTTCCTAAGGCGTCAAGGCTGCCAGAATCGAGGCCCTCGCTAAGCAATCAAGCAAACAAGGGAAGGGGAATTGAGGGGCTCGTTATAAATATGACAGAAGCCAACAGCCACAGAAACCAAGGGGCACAGGGGATTTTTTTTTAATTTATTTATTTTGTGGTGTTGATCAATTGAGAATATTACTGAATATGTTATCGCTTAAAGATAATTGATAAGAAAAGCAGAAGAAAAAACAACCACATGCCGCTGGTGGGATCCGAACCCACGACCTCCGAATTACGCGTCCGGTGCTCTACCTCTGAGCTTTAATCCCAAAATTTTGAAACATACCGTGTCTCATTCCAGCATCATACTCATATATATCGGCAATCACTTTCAATAGGCGAGACCCCGTACGTGTGGAAAATTGGAAAATGTTATTACAACTTTCAAATCTGTTGACCGGACTAACGTTGCTAAATATCGCCCAATATCTCTGATATGTTTATCTTGCAAACTTATCGAACACATCATTGCATCTAACACGGCACTACAGTTAGAAAGGAACGGTTTCTTCTTTTCAAAACAACACGGGCTCAGAAAAAGGTTATGTGAAACACTACTACTCGAGTTTACTAATGAGCTGCTTCACGGTATGGAGGAAAATCTTCAAATCGACTGTATATTCCCCGACTATGCTAAAGCCTTCGACCGCGTTCCGCACTGTTGTTTAATAGCGAAACTCTCATCCTTGCGCCACGATTCTTTAACAATTTCTTGGATAAGAAACTTTTCATCATTTCGTAAGCAATTCACTTCTATTGAAAACCATTCATGCCCTTTAATTGATGTAACATCAGGAGTACCGCAAGGTAGCGTAATAGGCCCGTTACTGTTTCTGATTTACATCAATGACCTACCGTTAGGCATTACCTCAACACTCGGAATGTTTTCTGACATTGCGTTATTCATCGCAAAATCCGCGTCCTTAATGACAACATACCTTTTCAATAACATCTTCATTGCATTAATAACTGGTGCGCATCATGGCAAATGCCCCTTAACACTGATAAATGTCAATTATTGACATTTAGCCGTAAATGGTCTAATTACCTTTTCACTTACTCGCCTCGCTTAACCACAGTCCAGTCACTCTCGCGCCGTCATACAAATATCTTGTCGTCCACTTTTTAGCTAATCTCTCATGGAAAGCCCACATAGAAAAAATTACTGCCAAAGCCAGCCGTACAGTCTTTGTCAAAAGTGTACGGCCCAAGGGGTCTGCTTCTGTGCCCTGCACCGCAGCTCCTCTTGCATACTCAGTGACCCTAATGTCAAGAAGTCGGAAGGAATTGTAGTCCTCGAACCTCAAAAGCTTAGGAATGCCAAATGTGATTATGAGGCCCGCAATACGGTTGAGAAGCAAAGCCTTTGGGCCGTATATTTTTGACAAAGACTGTACAATAGGTTATTTAAAACGTAACCTCAGAGGTGCATCTTCTTCCACATGGCAGCTGGCATATCAGACATTTGTCCGCCCTCAACTTCAATACGCATCTTCCATTTGGTCACCACACCAACACTACTTAATTCATCCCCTAGAGCGCGTAAAAGATTGCGCCGCACGCTTCACTACTGGCCACTATTGCCGACATTTCAGTATAACTAACATTAAGGGTTCGTTATCTCTTAGAATCTCGCAGAACAATAGCACTTATCTGCCTCTTCCATAAAATTGTTTACAGCCATCATTCCTTCTCACTACCTATTACATAATTGCATACGTATTACATAATTGCATAATCACCTCTGTTTTAAACGCCTTTCGGGAAGGACCACTGCATTCAACTCATCAGCCATGCCCCGTGCAATCATTTATTGGAATAGTCTTCCTGACAACATTGTTCACATCTCAAATTATGTTATTTTGCAAAGAAAAAATAAGCAGCATTTTCTTCTGAAGTGTTTTTTTCTGAAGCGTGTTCTGTAGTGTGTTTTTCAATTTAGTTCTATTTTCTGGTTGGTTTTTCGCTGTTGTAAACGATGTCAGAATAACCATCTTCTACTTGCTTCTTTTTGTCACCCAAGTTATGTAACCCCCCTTACATAATACTCCAGTCGGAGCCCGTGAGGTATTTGAATAGGTAATAAATAAATAAATAAATAAATAAATAAATAAATAAATAAATAAATAAATAAATAAATAAATAAATAAATAAATAAATAAATTGGCTTCAAAATGAAGGCTGCTGTCATGTACTCGTTGGAATCGTTCTGTTCGCAATATATTACACGCAGTGGTTTAGAAGAACGTCAATTTGGGCTAGATGGTGCGTTATTTGAGACAGAAATGGCAATGGTAATGAAATGGTTTCCTTGTGTACGTCTTGCTGCAGCGCTATTAGCATTTCTGTTCACACAGTGAACGCCGCGGAAAGATCAAAATATGAGGGGCCTGAAGCATTGTGAAGATATGCACCCGCTTCCGATGGTGCAACACGCGCAACTCATTGCAAGCACGCCGTGTAATGTTCATTGCTGCAGCGTGTCGGCGATATTTCTTGGAACTTTCCCAGGGCAAAACACAAAACTACCGTTTTCGTCCATTTCGAAAGCTGGACGCAAGGTTGAACGGTATAGCTCAAAACAGGTTTGTTTTTGGCCTGATGTAATAATACGCTTCGCGGCGCTCATACTACGGGACGAGTTCCTCTTCTGCAATCTTCCGGGACACGTGCGCAACTCTGCTGGGCGGGTCGTGCGTCACTAATGCGAGTCGCCACCATCGTTATCTCTTTTACTCCGAGCGCAGCTCAAGGCTGAATTTCGACATTGAAAACGCCGACGGCGCCCGCTTATTGTCGGTTGTTGGGCCATCTGTAGACAGCTTGCTGGGCGTGCAGCCATTCGGCGCTGACAGGCACGCCAAGACTGACTGGTTCGGTTGGTGCCTTGTGTACCCACAGATTGGAATAGCGTCTCAAGCGCGCGCTTCCGACCATTGGCTTGTCTTGTTTGCCCCTTTTCAAACGTGGCAAGGTAAGAATATTTATGGCTGCTTTTCTCCCCGCCACACCGAATCGCTGTTGAGTTATCTTTATAATTCTATATTGTGTACCCGGTCTCTGGTAGCGCTTTTGGATGCTCCCCTGCAGACGGTACGACAGTAGGTTTGACTGGTGCTTATTTCCGCTGTTGTAGTCTCTCGGCCGCATCCTTTCTTTTGGGGCTAACGCACGAATATGTGCCTAGTGTACGGCTGTTTCCGACTAAAGTAACGGTACTACTGTATCCTGCGTAAACTCATTATATTGAATATATCAATTTTCTAAGGCAGTCATTACGTTTTCAGTTTGCTTTTCTTATGTCCGAATGCCTCAGTGACTAAGCAGGACATTGAAATGGTAATGGCACAGTTTTTCTGTTCTAGTTCTGTGCAGACAGCTCACATTATATGAAAAAAAAGCATGCCTATCCGCTCTCGCCTAGACACACCAGTGGTCTCAAAATCGCAGCTAACCCTCGGATCCGGCTGCTTTCCGCACTGTCTTGTCCTGAAAAATAACAGGGCCATGATACTAATGGTCTAGTGCCCATATCTAAGTTTACATTGGTGACGTGTGCAAGTGCGTAGAGGAAACGAGCTGACGGGGAGGTTAGCGTCGGAGATACAGAAAGAAACAAAAGGCAGCGCTCCTTTGCTTTGCAGACATCAGGCACGTTTAGCAGTAAACAACAAGGCTGCGAAAATATCGCTGATCATGAACGCAGAGGAAACGTCACAGTTTTGACCAGGAGAAACGCCTCAGTAGATTATCGCTGCAATTAATTTATTAAAGCATTTACTAGAGTGTGCAACGAAATGAGAGGCTTGTTATGACATGCATATGAAGGAGTTCTACAGCCACCGAAATGAAGGAAAAAATAGAGGATTTCCTTTTTGTGTGTGCGCGTTCATCACAGAAAATTGTACGTGGCATTATTTTGGGCCTGAAAGACATTCCGCTCCCATAACTCTGTTGATAGAGCACCGTATGAATCACCAAGGATGTGATTTGAATTCCACAACTGAGATGTGATTATTTGTCTTCTACTTTCTAATCAGTTACGTTCCAGGGAAAGAAATTATTTCAGTAGTAATTTTCTACCCATCAACACGACGAATTACGAAGAAAGATTTCTCCCCTGGGCTTTTTCTGGTTTAGTAAAAGTTGGAGCCTTTCATTTCAGACCAGTGCCAGGCTTTCGAAAGGTGTATGTTTTATTTGTTTACTTATTCACAATTCTTCAACGTCATGAAGCCATAGTTCTTGGAGATGGGCGGAGGATGTATAATTAAGTTCTAAAAACAACAACAAGAGCTTATCATTTTTACAGGATAGAAATTAATGAACGGCACCAAAGGGAAAGAGGAAAGAAAAACCCACAGGCGACCGAACTATGTATCCAAATGTGTCAGCTTGCTGACACTCACAAAAAAAAACAAAATGAAAAAAAAAAACAAATAGCGCGGAAGAGCATCTGCGCATCAATGCATGTCACAAAACTGCCAACGGTGCCTTGAACGCACAACCAACAACACGATGAGACACGGTTAACTGAGCCCGACGGAGAGGGCAAGGAAATACGACTTGAGGCTGAGAAAGTGCTGTGTATTTCCACCTTTCCTTCCATGAAAACTGGAATTATTTTTTTTTCCGGCATAACACGTTTGGTGCAATCTGCTTCCAGCCAACACTTCCCAGAATGCCGCAGTTATCGGTGGGCCATATGGAGCCCCTCTTATCTGCCGGATGTTGGGCTCAAGCAGCGCTTGCCTTCGTCAAGATGACAGCGCTGGCAGTGGCAGCTGTGTCATTGCTTGCCGCCGTTCTTTTGTGGACAGCCCGAAGGATCCGCGCGAGGAATACCAAGCAGCTGAAAGACCTGCCGCAGGTACGAGAGCACTTCCCTTTCCAACAGCAATGGATCTGGAAAAAGGCCTGCAATCAGCCAGACTCCCCAGTCGGATTCAACACCCGTGAGTCGAAACTGTGCATTCCGATCTAATACAGAGATGTTTACCGTATTTATTCGCATATAGGTCGACCACGAATATAGGTCGAACTATATAAATTGTGCTCGGCGAGAAATAAAAAAATAATTCTAATATAAGTCGATCCATATCTTTTTAAAACGTGCACAGACGACGGAGGACTAGCACACACTTCATCTAACTTTAATCTCTGAAAAGCGAGCAAATATACAGAAGCCTAGGCATGCGCAGAAACAAACCTGATGTGCAATCAATAGAACCGGTCATGATATGAAATCTCAGCCTTAAAAAGGTTCGCAGATGTAGCGCTGACACAACTTTTTCCTCTTTTTCTTATGTGGTACGCCTCCAAAACCTCCCGCTCCTTTACTATCACCGCTCCTTCCCAGAACGCCAAAATATACTGCTTTCTAAGATGTCTACCATGATAAGACAACAGAAATGAGCGAAAGAGCAATGCGGGTACACATAGTAATTCACTGTGTGCACCAGCATGATGATGATGAAGACCAGCGTCACGAATATAGGTCGAGGTTCTTTGGTTACGAATATAGGTAGATAACTAATTATGGGCAACATTTTTGAAAAAAAAAAGGTCGACCTATATGCGAGTAAATACGGTATGTCTTTCCAAAGTTCGACAGCCGCGATGCAAAGAAAAGCGCACAGAGTGAAGCCTAGGCGCTACGCTGTTCGCATTTCTTTTCATCACGCTTTTACTTCGGTGGTAGCAAAAATAAGCTAAAGTCATGCGTGATCCATTCCAAGTTTACGATAACGTCTTCTTTCCAACCTGGTAAAAGCGCGATCGAAAGAAGTTCGAACATCAGTGTGCGTAGACGCCGATTTGCACGCGTTTCTTTCCATCGCGATAGTAAAATGTGACCTCTATTTCATTAATCAACTTGTTCTAAAAGTATTATCGCTGAGAGCTGCAATCTGAATTTTTCATAACTGATATGTGTGCTATGCTGAACAAGTATACGGCGAGATGCAAAACGTCTAGGATTAATGTTGAAAAGCGCATACTGCGCAATAATATTGAGATGAAGCACGTGCTGTGGTAAACAGTACACCAATGATGAAATAATGCTTTTAGCGCCGAGCTCACTGATGAAGCATTAGAACGTAGGAACAGAATTATACATAAAGCTTGTTTTTGAAGTTCCTGTGCGAGTACAAAAGAACAGAATCCGTAGCTGCGCAACACATTACACTTTATGCTTAATATGTGTGGATAAATTCAAGGTACTCTTGTGCTACAGCTGTTTCACATTAAAATAATTACTATATATCTTCAAAATCAAAACGTATACCCCAGGGGTCTTAAACTCATATTGCTATGCGGGATGCATTGAAGAAATTTTGTCTCTGCGGCGGGGGCAGAAGCCAGATAATTACAAAAAAGGGGCAGCGGGATCAATCACAATGGCGTTCTTTTTGGGGGTGTGTGAAAGGCGTCAACTTCCTGTGTATTAAGTAAAAGAAGCTACGTGGATCAAGGATCAGGATCAGGAGGGGTTTCATTTTTTAATCAAAGAAATTACCCTTCAGTTTTAAGCATGCGACTGTTTCGTGGTTTGACAACGCTTAGCAACCGCAAGGGATGAAATATCCGACGTTAGGTCTTTAGAAGCGAACGCCTTTAGAAGCGACGGACACAGCGCAAAGATCGGCGCTGTGTCGGTAGCTTCTTGTCTTCATTTCCGTTCTTCACGCTGCTTCTTTGCTATAATCATGAACCAACTGGCCCAACAATCTACGCTTTTGCAGAAGAATATGTATCAAATCGCCCAACTTGACTCATCACGCTTTTTTGTTCGCCACTGCTGGGATTTTCTGTACCACCTGAGAGTAGGCGTTGAAGTGACTCTGGCACCGTACATGGCTACGTACAGGGTCGTCCACCGGTATCTAAGGGTGACGACTTCAGCAACGTACCATTGACTTTTCAGCGCAAACTTCGAGCTCGTCAGCTCAGAGATGGGCGCACATAACCTCAAAAGAATCGCGTGTATTGCTGGAATAATCGGCTGTTCAGCACGAGGCAGCTGAGCAATTAAGTTGAGGGAGTGCGGGTACAGCAAAGAGCGTTGACTTACGCATAGAGAAAGTCTTCCCCATGAGAGCCTTTTTTTTTACTTGCTTGATCGCAAGGAAAAAACAACGAAAACTCGAGGCACAGAAGCCACCGCTCCGTTACATGCTGCACAGAGCCACGGGCAGTCAAGCACAGTTGTCGACGCTCGATTTGCGTGCGTATAGTAAACCTAAAGGTAACTTCACCGCAAAGCTAGCGTAGTTCGGCGAGCTCGGCGGAACCTCCGCTATATAGCAGACGACGCGGCGAGGCCCTAACTACAGCTGTCACTGCGCCTGCGCGATAGTAACCTCAGGCGCCCGAGAGAGGCGCTCCGCGGAGCACTGGACACTCGGAGCGGTGTTCAAGATGGAAGTGGACAACCCTGTACACACTTCCCGGCCGTCTCAGGCATCCGCAGCCAGTATAATCATTTCTGAGTAGAATTCAGTACGCTTCAGGGTTCCAGATGGGCAGCAGTTATGTCGTTATGCATGGCGCGCAAAACAGAGGAGCGAAGGCATTCGGGAACAACCAGAAGAAACCGCAGGCCGATAGCAGAATAAGTCTTAGTATAGAAGAGGCCCTCACTTAAACAACGTCTCCATGCTGCGTTAGTGTCCTTGAAAGATGTAAGAAGTGGCTAGACGCTTGTCCTTTGTTCACTCAGGGGGAAACCAGCATGGGGAAATTCAGGTGACACAGAAGCGACGCTCAGATGCTAAATTACCTACATCACGTTCTGTCATGGCAGGGGGTAACGCCGAGAGGAAGCCTGCATGAGCGTGCCGGCGACGACCCTAGTACGAAATGGCCCAGTCGTTCTCTGGCGGACGGAGGGCTAACGTGTAAGTCAACTAGACAGACCACGGAGTTTGAGAAGCCAACAGAGGGGAAGTGATCGGTCGTCGGTACAAACGACATTGCATATGCTTCCCGGCTATGGCAGACGGAGGGCTAACGTGACCAGACGGACCACGGAGATTGAGAAGCCAACAGAGAGAATGGTGATCGGTCGTCGGTACTGGCATATGCTTCCCGGCTAAGCATTCCAGCTGGGTGGTGGTGGTGTTATCTTGTTCAGGCTTGTTATAGGACCGATTCGCGTAAACATTAACATGTTCTGTCTTATAATAACGCTTAGCGAGAACAGCACCGATGCCAACACCACTTGCGTCAGTATACAGCTCCGTCGAAACTATAGTTCTGAAACGTCAGAGAATAGGATGCGACGCTAAGAGCTTTAGTTGACGGATATACCAAACGTACTTACATGGTCTGTTCTGAAAGTAGTAGGACTCATTTTTTTAAATAAAAATTATTCAAGCGAATAGAAAAACGATTACAATTTTTCAAGGAAGCCCCCTTCCGCACGTACACGCGGCTGCCAATGAGTTTTACAGTTTTCGTACGCCTCCAGGAACGTCTGGACCGGAATGCTGTTTAGCTCCCTCGTCACGGCCTGTTGAACCACCTCTACCGATCCGTAATGTTTCCCCTCGAGCGTCGATTTTATTCTCGGGAATAGAATAAAGTCTGGCGGGGCCAAGTCGAGGCTGTAGGGGGGCTGAGGCAGCGTTGCCGCCTTGTGCTGGGCAAAAAATCTGGGTCCTCATTCACATGATGAAGAAGATCCTACCGGTTGGCCTTTTCCTCCTCTGACAACACTCCCGGCACCAACTTCGCGCACGCTTTCCTCATGGATAAGTTTTCTGTCACGATCTCAAAAACTTGTGTTTGAGGAATGCTCAAGTCTACAGCAATCATTCTGATACTCATTCTACGATCACTGTTAAGTAAATGTTTCACTCGCTACACATTTTCGTTGGTCTTGCTGGTCGAAGGGCGTCTGGAGCGGTCGTCTTCCTCCACTCTTTCCTTACCTTCTCGGAAAAGCTTGTACCACTCAAAAAACATCTTATCTACTCATGGAAGCTTCACCGTAGGCCTCCTTAATTATGTTGTGAGTCTCTTTACCCGTTTTATCAAGATTTACTCAAAATTTGATCGCGTATTGCTGATCCAGTAAACGCTCGACGATTCTGCGTGACGAGACGTTTCGACAGGGGTTCACAGTATAAGCGACCTCCTCTCTTCAACGGCCGAGAGCCGACTGCCGATTTTCCCCAGCATTCCCAATGTCCCCCTTCAACGGTCCTGTACGCGCAGGCCACCTCTCGTCCGCCCGTTCGCCCAGGAAAAAACCAGTCCTACTACTTTCAGAACAGACCCTGTATATAGCTACTCTCTGCAAAAGGCAATAAGCGGGCGCACGGTCTCAGCAAACGGCGAAAGTACGAACACAGCAGTAAGATGCTACGAAGGCAATTCAGAAGGATTAAGGGTTCGGGCTAGCGGACCCTTCTAAGTTATTTTCAAGTTCAACGGGAACCTGTACCTCTCATTTGTTTTTTCAAACTTCACTACTTGTGACATTAATCGCCAAAGCCGTTTGCCGGGTTTAGTGCGCGTGTTGTGTCCTGTCCTTGTTGTGCTCTATGGAACCTCAAGTAATAGGCAACTCGCAGTCTCCTGATGATTAAACTCCGCAGCAGCCGCTGCTTTACGTGCTTCAGGATGGGCACCTTCACGGCTGACGAGGTGACCACACCAACGCCTGACGTTCACTGATACGGCACCTTTCAACATTTAGAACAAGACTATCTGTCTTGAGCCTGTCCAGGACAAGAGCTAGGCATTCATTGTGCTCACGGAATGTCCGTGCAAAGATAACGACGTCGTCGAGGTAACGCAAGCAAATGACCAGTTTTTAAGCCCGAAAGACGGCATTCATGTATCTATCGAAAGTTTCCAGCAGAGCGCATAGAAATAAGTGCATTACTCGAAATTCAAATAAGCCATTAGGCGTAATAAAAACAATTTTCTCCTTGTGTGCTGTGTGCATTGGTATCTGCAGTAGCCCGCTCTCAAGTGAACATATGAAAAGTACGAGGCTGAGAAGAGTTGACTGCGTTATCAATCCGTGGGAGTTAGTGTGCGTGCTTCTTGGTGACAGCGCGCGGACAGGTGTAATCCTCGGAAAAGTGCCATGGGCTGTCTTCGTTCTTAACTAGAATCGCTGGACTACAACGGTTACAGAAATGCTGAAAAACTCCGTTTTGTAACGCGCCCTGGAATTGTAATTCATGACCTTGCACTCGTACTTTGACGGTCTTCATTGTACATGTCCAGTGTCATTATGATGACGAGTGTCTGTCACCGTGTAGGGGCGTGAGGCGTCAGGCTGAAAAACTCTAAAGGGATGTACATTTCAGCTGCAACTGCACAGAAATATCAAGGTCCTCTGTGTCAAGCGAGCTGTTAATTATTTGAAGAACTGTCAAGTCGGCAGTGGAGGCAGCAACCACATTGCCATGCGCATACGTAACCAAAGCCACTAACTCCAGTATGCTATCGCTGCAAAAAACCAACTCCATGGATTTTGAGAAAAGCACCGGTTACAACCAGCAGATAAATGGTCTATAGTCGCCTGAAACCGTAGCAGAACGACGCAAAGATATCACGAGTAAATCTAGCGTCCTACAGGCAGTTCGAGTGCACTTAATCCGTTGTAGCATCAAATGCATTTCGAGTACGGCGGGAGCACGACACTGGGATTGGAATTATGTATAGCGTAGACGTGACGGTATCATCTGACATATAAAACAGATCTCCCAGAGCTCCGCAAAGAAGTCATACGGAAGACACTACCAACACTGAGCTCTCCCGGTCGAATGTCGACAGTGTAAAGACACATTTGCAAAAAGTGGTGCTTTCAGGCTTCACTTCGAGCCGGGGTGCGGCTGCGTTGTGCGTGGTTCCAGCAAGGGTCACTCGAAGCAGATGACCAGTGCGAAGCATTGTCGAATAAGCTATCACCCGGTGGTGCAGGATAAAAAGGACGTTCACCATGGGGTGGTTGACGATTGCAACAAGACATACAAATATGACATGCGGCACCTCACCGATGGCGTATTGGAGAAGAGCGATGAAAAGTATGGCTCTGGAAGTGATTCCGACAAGGCAATACGTGCAGACTGACCAAACGCGCGGTATTACGCAGCAGAGAACGTGGTTAGCGGACTTCAAGAGCGGCGAGATTGTGGGGATTGTCGTAGCATCGTACAGGTTGTGGAGGTCTTCGGAAAGTGCTATGTAGTCAAATTAGGATGACAAGGTCCGCAATTATCCTAGACTTGAAGAGGGAAAGGAACAAACTATGAAGTACGAAGCCAATGCCTGAGTTAGCAGTAGGAGGGAGCCAAGAGGAGTTTCCGATGTCACTGCAGAAGACATAATCGGCTTTAACAGATGACTACGGCACTAATGTTCAAGCAGTGAGCGGTAATCTCACGGAAATCATTACACAGTTAGTAGCAGAAGTAGGCGGTAGGACGTCTAGACCGGTTATCGGCAAGATATGTCAGGCGACAGCCAATTAAATGATCTGATTAAGAAAAGCCAAAGCATGAAAGCCTTTAATGAGTGAAGAAAGTTGGGCGAGTTGGTACATATTCATTATTCCCAACAGCGCAAGAAACATGGACAAAAGGACAGTAGCGCGATTAAGGACGCGTCCAGTGTCATCTTCCTCTGGCCGGAGTGTGTTTTTGTTTTTGTTGTTGGACACGGGTTATTAGTTCACATCTTGTATGACGGTTCCGTTTATGTTTGTTTCTTTTTTCGAAGATGTATATATACTCTTCCCTTCCCGTAATAAATTTCAGTTGAAGTCAGCGCTTGTGTTGTCGATTCTCCGACTTTTGTTCGCGTTTCTTGCACTGTTGTGAATAATTAAAGTGAATAATTAAACAGAACAAAACTGGCTGTCAAAGCTAATCGCTAAACGCAAGGTAAATATATATGGAAGTTTAATACGGAAAGAATCAAACATACTCCGAAGAAAGCAGGTAGCCTCAAGCGGTCAAGACCAGGCATGGACAAAAGTCAAATGTACGCGTTAATAGACAAAATGGGAAGTATTGTACAGGTCGCTGTGGACGTCGCCCAGGAGGCGACCGCGGCTACGTTTATTTGAGGGCTGCCTAAGAAGAGGTAGCGGCAGAGGAGCGGCGGCAGCGCCCGGCCGAGGCCGAAGTCTAGAGCGTTCTCTGCGCGAGCCAGCGCTCTCCTCCGCGTGCCCACCGCTTCGTCTTCTTCCGCGTGCCGATACGGTGGCGCTACAGAGGCCCGCACCCAGCACTAACGACTAGTTTGTGCGAAAAGGAGGGAAAGCTCTAAGAGAGGGCGCGGAAGAAACAGAAAATAATGAGCTGGGAAGTAAAGGCCAGTAAGTTCAGGTCGGTAGTCCAGGCAGGCCATCGGGCAGGAGAACCAATCTAAGGCAGTCGAGCCTGGCTGCTACGCAACGGGCGAGGGATGCAGAGAGGCGACGGTGAGAACAGAGGCAGCAGGCGTGAAAATTCACCCAGAAAACGGCGACGAGATGGTCGTAATCCAATCTTGAGGGCAACTGGTAGAGTTGAGATTGTGCTCGAGGATGGCCTCAAGATGGACCAGCGTCCAGATTTGCGAGCGTGTGAAGTGCGTCGCCCCAGCCGGTGTGGTAGAAGGTGCCGCCTGCTACAGCAGCAGTGGTAGAAGCGGGGGCGATGGCGCAAGCGCTCGAGGCGGCGAGGCGGCGAGGCAACGGCAAGGCAGGCGAAGGCGGAGCGAGAAACGGGCGGCTTTGGTACTGGCAGCGGTGGTTGGAGGAGTAGCGCGCAAGTACGTCACGTGAGCGTCGGAAGGAACGGGATGCGCTGGTGCTGAGGCCACAGGCGGTGCTGTATGGGGCCCGCTTAGACGCGTCCTTGTCGCCAGCATGCGACCACATTCGGCGGCTGTCTTGCCGATCGCAGAGGCAGAGTCACTAGCGAAGCCGACAGATGCCCGGGGAACCGTGGTAAGCGGTGCGCGTTGCGCATTATGAGCGACAGGGCTCTGGTGAGGCGTGCATGCGTGCCTCGCGACAGGAAGGAGAGATGGGCTCACCGTAAATGGGCAGGAGGGTACAGGCGAACACGTGACGAGGAGCGGGGCTGCGCCGCAGGTCGGGTTACTTTCCGAAGAGGTGGGGCACGTGTCGAGAGAGAGCTCTTCTGGCGATGGTCCCAGGGCAGGCACCACAGCTGGCAAGCAGGGCTGCGCAGGAGCCGTGGGACGGGTGCTCGCACGTGGATGGGCGTCTATACCAGAAGCAGGTTGTACCGTGCGAGATGGAGGGCGGGGAAGGTTTGCGGCCAAAAACTTGAAGAAGGCGTCCTTCAAGTCATCGTAAAGGTGTTCACCCGGCGGCGGAAGGTCAAGTTAGGAAAAGAGATCGGCGGGCAACTCCCTTTTCACGCGGAGGTACCGCCAGATCTGTGATCGGACGCCGTTCACGTGTAGCTGAGCGTCCACCTGCACAAACCAAACGACAGGGCTGTGCGGGCGAAATGGCCACAGCCGCAGACGCGAAGGGTCGTGAAGTTCAGGTGGCTGCCACTAGTCTTGAGCCAGGTCCTTGGCGAGAGGGCAGGAATTCGAGGGTGCGGTCGGTGTTAAAGCAGCCGGGCCGGATACGCTGGACTGGAGCGGCCGAGTACTGGCCAGTGACGGTTGCGGTGTGCTGTTTCTCGAGGATGCAGCCGGAGACGAGTGCGATGCTGGTGCGGGCGGAGGCGGTGGCGAAAGCGGGTCCGCCTCATCATAGAGCGGCGGCGGGTAGTATGATGCGCCGAAGTAGACGAGGACGGCAGCGCGCAACTCGTAGGGCCAGCATCCCGAGGCAGGGCTGGCGAGTCGCAGAGGAGGTCGGGCGGGAGAATGTCGCAAAGGATTGCGTGTTTAAACCGCTGGATGGTAACGCCGTTCAAGCACATCGCAGCCTCCATTTGGGCGAACCACCCGCCGATGCCTGCAGGCCGGAACGCTGGGAGCGGGGGTTGAAATCCAGGTCTTGCCAGCCTGCCATGCAGGGACGTCGCTGGGATAGAAGGCGCGGCTCGCCGGGTCACCACTTGTACAGGTCGCTGTGGAGGTCACCCAGGAGGCGACCGCGGCCACGTTTATTTGAGGGCTGCCTAAGAAGAGGTAGCGGCAGAGCAGCGGCGGCAGCGTCCGGCCGAGGCTGAAGTCTAGAGCGTTCTCTGCGCGAGCCAGCGCTCTCCTCCGCGTGCCCACCGCTTCGTCTTCTTCCGCGTGCCGATATAGTGGTGCTACAGTATTATTAGCAGTATGCATAAAATTGTGCAGAATTAATAGGAGAGATATGGGAGAGACCTTTGTCCTGCAGTGGACGTAGTCAGGCTGATGATGATGATGATAATGGGTGTCGTTGTTGTGACTGGGAGAAGAATGAAAAGGATATTGCACGGGTCTGCCTACTGGCTCGAGCCGAGCCACCACCGCTGCCGCGTGCAGATAGAGGAGAATTAAAAGGTCAGGAGAGGGAGAAAACGAAAAGAAAAGACGCGCGTCGCAGCAACAACCGCGTCCGCCGAAACAGACACTGTTGAAAAAAGAGATAAGCGGCCGAAGCCCACACGTATGACAATGGCTCCTGTGCAGTTGTTTTTATAAGCATTCCTTGTGCCATCCTCAGAATCAGACTGAGCACGACTTAAGCAATGAGGATGTCGCCAGACAGGGCCGAAAGGGCACGCGGTCGCGATTATTTTTATTGTTCCTCCGCGTTCTCTTCCGCATCGCCCTTTTGGCTCTGGGCGACAAAGTGAGCAGAGGCGAGTCATGGAGCACTAGTGCTAGGCCCAGATACACTAGATCGTGCCACAGCAATTTGTCATGCAGTACTGTCTTCATCAGCTTGCCGTCACGTAAGGTTATTATGAGTCTCGAGTTTGCTGAATCAGATGCTGTTGTTTGATTTTTAAAAAAAATATGCTGGAGTGTGCGAAGAGGAAGCATGTCAAAAATGCAGAAAATTAGGAATGCAATGCAGCGCCAGCATGAGCTAGCAACAAAACATTTAGAAAGTTTAGCAGTCTATTAAAAACAAATTATATAGCAAAAAAAACGGGCAATCAAGCAGCCACCAGCAAAAGAGGACAATCAACACATCTATTAGAATCAAAGACAATCAACCAAATCAAATACATCTATTGGAAGTGCATTCTTCGGGAAGTGAGTGCGCTTGAAGATTGAGTTCTGAAAACTGTTACCGTATTTACTCGCATAATCCTCGCACTTTTTTTCGCAGAAAATCGGTGCGAAGTTAGGGGGTGCGATAATTACGCGGGGAAAATTTTTGAACAATGCTTTGGAGTGCTGAAAGCAAATGTAAATAGGCTGTGAACCGGGGTTCTCAAGCCAGCTATTGTAAATTTAACCAAAACTTCAATTGCAAGCAGGACTTACGTTTGTAATAAAACCACAGAGACGACAAACACTAGCTGCAGAAACACTTTATTTGCGAAGGCTGGCCGCCCGCAACATCACCATCACTCAGAGTCCGCGGAGTCCACGTCGACATTGCCATCGCTATCGCTGGTCGCTGCTTCGTCGGCTTCCTCAGCTTCACCCTCTTCATCTTCGTCCCACACCAAGTGGTCTTCTGTCGCGTCCAGGGCGTTGGAAATGCCAGTTTTCTTGAACTGTAGTTGTCTTAGGCTGTAGCTGGGCCATCCGCTCCTTTGTATCGGTTAGTCCTTTTATCATTAGTTTGGTAATGCTATATTTTGATAGTGCATGCACTTTTCCTTAGTTCTGTCGAGTGATGTTGGGGATGCGATGATTATGCGAGGAAAAAAAAATTTTAATTTTCGATAGGCAATGTGGGGGGTGCGAGCATTATGCGAGTAAATACGATTACGTGCAAAATGCAACTCCAAACTATAAAGATCGGTGCACCGATTTCGACCAACAACGGGTTCACGAATGAAGAATCCTGAATAGATACTTAGCTAGTGATCGTACAGCAGGAACAGTAATTGCAGCGTGTCAAGCATGCTTGTGCTTTAAATGTCGCAGTGTATTGTTACGGGACGGCGGGCCCGCGCAGAAAAAGGCACAGAGACGCAGGAGACCCATACAGAACCGGCCGCGGCGGTTCTCTTTCGTTCTCTACCTCTCGCGCTAGCGCCGCGCGCTCTCCCCTCGCGCTCGCCCCGCGCCTCTTCTTTATTTGTATACCGCAGCGCACTCTTGGTAAGCGTAGGTCGTGTGCCGTTACATCTTTCCACCGGGGGGGGGGGGGGGGGGGAGGGGGAAGATAAGAGGGTGAAGACACCGCTGGTGTCCCCTAGCTCGTGCTTCGCTTTGCAGGCGGCATCGAACTCGTCCCGATGAGCCCGGGCTGAGGTTCTTCGCACCGGCGCAGCTTGGTGCGCAGGAGGCATCGTCACGTTGTGATGACTGTCGTCTGACACCAAATGGTCCCGGTAGATCCCGGGGCTGCTTGTAGGCGACTCCTCGCCGTACGAAAACTGCGAGGGCCTCTGCCCGCCTTCGGAAAGTGGTTCCAGTAAGCCGTTAAACTCAAACTTAGCACGACGTTCAGTTCCTACGGCACAGTCGGGCGACGGCATTTGTATTCGAGTTTGCGGCTTCGTGTCAGCCCGTGGAAGCGCAGCGCCGCGCTTGCCCTCGTCTAGTCGTCCTGTAGGCGATGGTGTGGCTTCGATGTGCCCAGTCAGGACGGGCACACCGCGGGACTTGGGATTGCGTTCACGGCACAGCGCTCCACTTATGGGGCGGCATTCCGGAAGGGAGGCCTGGTGCAGGTACGGGAGGGCGGCACTAGGGAGGACGTGGGAGCCAAGTCGGGATCACGGTGGGTGCCGGAGACATAGCGCTTCATGTTGGAGACATGTTCGGAAAAAATGTGGTGCACACCGCGTGGTCGAAGCTCGGGGAGGTCTTCTAGGCGGTACGTAACGGGGCCGAGCCGTCCAACGACACGGTAAGGGCCGCGGTATCGGATCAAGAGCTTCGCGGCACGGCCAGTCGCGCGGATGGTGCAGCGAACGAGGACCAAGTCACCGGACCGGAAGGAGGGAAGTAGTGGTGCTGCAGCATTCGCCACCTGCGCACGCGCATGGGCCGTGTGAAGGTTGCGCTGAGCGTCGAGGCGGGCGGAACGAAGTCGTTGGGCGCAGTCAGTCGGTGACGCAGTAGGATGGCGAAGGCCCAACTGCGCGTCGAGAGGGATGGAGGGCGTTCTGCCATAGACGACTGAGAACGGCGTGACATGCGTTGTTTCTTGAGCCGCAGTGTTGAGTGTAAAAGCTGCAGTAGAAACAAAACGATCGAAGTTTGTGTGGGACGGAGCGACGTAGGAGGCGAGTACATCCGTAAGGGTGCGGTTGACACGCACCACGAGGCCATTGCACTGGGGATGATTGACGGATGTAGTGGAATGCGCAATGCCGAAGGAGCGGAGGGCACGCTCAAATTCTTGGGACATAAAGCAGCTCCCGCGGTCCGTGATGAGGCGTTGTGGCACACCATGCCGAAGAACAAGATGTTGTTCCACAAACAACACGGCATGAGCGGACGACGTGTCGGGAACGGGCAGTGCTTCGACCCACTTGGAGAAGTAGTCGACCGCAACCAGAATATACCGGTTGCCGGCGCGTGTCTTCGGGAACGGGCCCAAATGATCCAGTCCAACCAGTTCAAAAGGTGAACTCGGCGGCGAAAACGCCTGCGGGGGTGGCTTGGTTGCTCGTGTGGATGACTTCCTGAACTGGCACGTCTGGCAGGACGCCACGCGTTCCTTGACGTCTCTGGACATATTAGGCCACCAAAAGCGCTCTGACACTCGTGCGTAGGTTTTGCTACGACCAAGGTGGCCAGCCGTGGGAGCGTCGTGTAGGCCGCGCAAGATTTGCGACCGCAGTGCTGCCGGCACCACAGGCAACCACACGGGTGGTCGACCACGGAACCACTTCACATGACACAATAGGTTATCCTTCATTTGATATACCCGGCGCAGTTTGCGGAGGCCCGCGCCGACGGCGGTGCCTAGGGAGAGGATTATGGAAGCAACGTCGGGATCTTGCGCTTGCGCAGTCCTGAGATCCGTCAAAGCCGTCACGGGACAAGGGTGGCGAGAAAGGAAATCGGCATCCTGATGTGCAGAGCCGCGCCGATGCACTATGGTGAAATCATACTCTTGAAGTTGCAGGGACCAGCGTGCAATCTTGGCATTTAAGTGTTTGGCAGACTGCAGCCAAGTGAGAGCACTATTGTCCGTGACGATGGTAAAGTGACGGCCGTACAAGTAGGGACGGAACTTCTCGACGGCCCAGGCAACGGCGAGGCACTCGAGTTCTGAAGAGTGGCGGCGGCGCTCAACGTCGGAAAGCTGGCGGCTGGCATAAGCTAGGACTTTATGGTCACCAGACTCGTCTTCCTGCAGAAGGACAGCGCCGAGCCCATCTTGGCTGGCATCCGTGTGGAGGACGATGGGGGCCGATTCGTTATAATGGGCCAACGTAGGAGGCTCGAGGAGGGCGTGCTTGACGTCAAGGAACGCGAGCTGTTGGGCCTGTGTCCAACTCCACGCTGCATTCTTCTTCAGTAGGGCGGTCAACGGAGCGCTTCGCTTGGCAAAGTCAGGTATAAAACGACGGAAGTACGAAGCGAATCCGAGGAAACTTTTAAGCTCCTTGGCAGTGGTGGGAGCTTCGTAAGCCGTAAGCGCTTTTAGCTTCTCCGGGTCGGGGCGGATGCCATGCCGGCTGACAACGTGACCCATGTACGTGACCTCTGCGAAACCGAAGAAATATTTCTTTGGTTTTAAGCGAAGCCCAGCAGAGGTAAGGGCTTCGAGGACGAGTTTGAGTCGTCTTTGGTGTTCATCAAACGTGGCTGCATAGACAATGACGTCGTCCAGGTAGACCAGCGCCATAGTCCACTTCATATGGCCTAAGACTCGGTCCATGGGGCGCTGAAAGGTGGCTGGAGCATTTGAGAGACCGAAGGGCATACGGTTGAATTGTTAGAGGCCGTCGGGAGTCACGAATTCTGTCTTTTCCACATCATCGGGGTGAACGGGCACCTGCCAGTAGCCCGAGAGCAGATCTAAGGTGGAAAAATAACGGGCCCCCTTCAGGCGGTCAAGTGCATCGTCGAGGCAGGGCAGCGGGTACACGTCGAGACGAGTGATAGCGTTCAACTTGCGGTAATCAACGCAGAAGCGGAGTGTTCCATCCTTCTTGCGCACAAGGACGACAGGGGAGGACCAAGGGCTACAAGAAGGGGAGATGATTCCCTGGTCAAGCATGTCGCATACGTGCTGCTGGATGACTCTCCGTTCAGCTGGCGCTACACGGCGAGGTTGGTGATGAATAGGCCCACGGTTTTCGGTGTTGATCCGGTGTTGGGCCCAGGAAGTGCACCCGAGTTCACCGGCGCTTAGAGCAAGGCAACTGCGATGCTCGAGCAGCAAGTCCTTCAGAGAGGCGAGCTCCGCGCAGGTCAGGGTGGGCCCAAAGTTAAATGCGTCCCATGATAGGACCGCCGGAGCTGGAGTGTGGTGAGATGGTTTTTCATGCTGCAAAGACGCAACCGGTGATTCCGAGTCCAAGACTGACGCTGCACCCAATTGCGTGCCGGGAGTCAGAACGAGCGGTGCGCGGCTGATATTAAGCATTAGCATGTGGGCCTCACCATTGAGCACAGACAGAAGTCTTCGAGGGGAGGTCATCTCTCGGGCTGGAGCCGAACACCGGGTAGGTTCGAAAATCACATCCGCTGTGATTGGATTGTCAGACTTGGCATGGACCCAAGTTGCCGCACCCGGTGGCAGAGTCACGGCGGTCGCCGCAGTCACGGTAGTGACGTCGACTGGCTTGACTCGACGTGGCCACTTCGTTCCGAGGTAGTGCACAGATCCTGAAGCACGCTTGGTCGCCGACACCAGGGACTGCCACAGGGTGACACCGATGCTGGAAATCCAGCTAAGCCAACCCGGCCTAAACAGAGTTTGGCTCGCACGTGGTTCTGTGGTGGTAAAATTGAGAACGACTCCGGCTTGCTGGCACCACCCGCACCCGAGGACCACTGGCCAAATAGGGCTGTCCGCGACAACAAACTCGGTGGAGATGGTCTTTCCGAGTGCTGTCAAGTTGACGGTAACACGTCCGACTTGCTCCACCGGGGCGCCGTTAAAAGCTACGAGCCGGGTTTTGGCGGCTGGAAGAAGCAGGTGGGGCGCGTTGACAATAAGCGATTTTTCGAGCACATTGACAACCGCTCCGGTGTCGACCAAGGCCGCTACGTGCCGATCAAGCAGGGCGACGTCAACGAGCACGTAGGGAGCTTCAGTTGTCATTGAAGCCGACGAAAGAAGGGGACGCGGCGAACTAAGGAGTGCGGGGACGGACTTTATCCGGGGGCACCGTTCCACCGAGTCGTTTTCCGACGTCGGAGGGCCAGCACAGTCCCTCGCGTAGTGTCCCCTCAGGCCGCAGCGGAAGCAGGTCGTGCGGGTGTCATTACGCCTGCGTCGGGTAGAGGCCGCTGTGGGGACTGAGAACCGAGGAGCCTGCACCGGGACGCTGTGCTCGGAAGACGGTGGCGACCCCCGCGTGGCCAGCAAAGTCAATTCCACCTCGACGGCGAGCGCCATGGCGGCGCGGACGGACTCAGGACGCCCAGAGCGGACCAAGCGCTGCACCTCAGGGAGTCGGATGGCGTCGACGAACGCCTCGGTGCCAACCAGGGCCACGGCGTTCTGAGGCGCCCCCGGCATCGACTGCAGAGCCAGGCTTTCAATGGCGGCGGCGAGGTCCTGGTATGTCTCCCCGGGCTCTTGACGGCGGGCTCGCAGGCGGTGGTACTGCACACGGGGGTGACCCGAGGCACTGTAGTGGTCGGCGAGGAGGCCCGCCAGGCCAGTATAAGAGCCCAGTTGGTCGGGCGGCACGTTCTGCAGCAGCTCAGTCGCGCGGCCTCTCAGTTTGGCGACGGGCATCCGTGCCTTCATCTGCTCGTCCCAGCCTCTCGCCGCCGCAATACTGTTCAGCTGGATGCGGTAAGCATCCCACGAAATGGTGCCGTCGAACGTCCAATGATGCGCCCGCGCCGAGCACGCTATTGGCTGCTACGACCGCAGGTACAGCGACGGCAGAGCCGGGTACAGCGGCGGCGGGCACGTCCAGAGGCACCGGACCCGTGTTCGGCTCGACTGGCAGAAGGCGACGGAAGTCGCGCTGGATCGCCTCCATCTCCCCAGCCTGGGCAGTCAGACGGGCCTCCCACGCGTCCATCCGCTGAGTGACAATATCCAGGAGGTGCTCAATACCGGCGTCCAGCCGCTGCGGAGAACCGAGCCCCTCCAAGCGCCCAGGTCTAGCGGTGCCGGCCGCTGCGTCCTCGGCGCCGTCGGCTGGTGGCGGAATCCTGTCGACTGACACGTCGGGTACTTGATCCTGGGAGCGGGTGAGCGGCATGATCCCACCGCTGCCACCAAATGTTACGGGACGGCGGGCCCGCGCAGCAAAAGGCAGAGAGACGCAGGAGACCCAGACACAACCGGCCGCGGCGGTTCTCTTTCGTTCTCTACCTCTCGCCCCGCGCCTCTTCTTTATTTGTATACCGCAGCGCACTCTTGGTTAGCGTAGGTCGTGTGCCGTTACAGTATTTTGCAGCAATAAGAGACGACGGTGAATCTAGTCTGGACATCAGTTCTAGAACTCTTGTCATGGCGGAACTCTTACGGGAAAACCTTGAACCGCAGCTTTCAATTCTTTGTCTTAATTTTATTCGTTAAGCTCAGGGGCGGAGGGTATTTCATAAGGGAGTGGGTTACATTGAAAAAGAGACTGCAAAAGAGCAAAAGAAATGAATCAAAATGCAAAATTGGTGACATCCATGGAGATGAGTCTAGGTTACAAGAACAGAGTAATACAAAGAAACACCACAAAGTACCTAGTTAAAAGATGCATGAACGTCACAAACATAATATAACAAAGCATAAAGACAAAACTGTAAACTGCTAAAAGGAAATTTATATACAAGGCAAAGAAGTTTGTAAACCTCCTAATAGAAAACATATTATGTAGCTCACTTCTCCGATTCTAACAGTGAGTACCATGTTCGTGGCGCCAACGAAGAATAGACACGTTTGTTCAGAGTTTCCGGGACTGAAAAACAGCAAAGCTAGAGACACTTATTTCTTTGAAATAGAACCAATAAAGTTCATTTTTGAAAATACTTTGTATGCTCCTGCATCGATAGCGTTTAAATAACGTCCGGTATATTCCTGGAAAGTACGAAGTGCGCGAAAAGCTGTGGTAATACATGAATTCAGCAAAAATAATGAAATTTGAAACTATAGAGGCCATTTTTATTCAATTGTGTCGTTTTAACAGGGTTAAAAAAAGTACATTTCGACACGAATAAATTACTCTTGCGGGAGACGTAGCTCAATATCTTCATCCAAGTTTTGTTTTCGAATTTAAATGTCGACTGAGCTTCATTTAGTGATCCAAAAATAAATAACACTTAAATAATTTGAAGGAAAGGAACTAATTCTGGAAATTTTCGGTAACTTCAAAGGCTATCGATTTTTTAAATTATGAAACACATTCAGAGAAATTACAACCTTCTTTTTCTTAGCTGAGAAGTTACTGTCCTGGAATTACCTTGTGAATACCCAAGAGATGTTCGCATATAATAGGAGCTGTTATTTGCCCCTGAATCTTGGAAAGCCGGTATTCCACGGCATACCATGTCAGGATCATTGCTATTCAATTGATACACTCTAAACTGCGTTTCCTATATATCTTATCTCTCCTTGTGTTAGCTTTATGTGAGGCTCCATTATGTGAAAACAGATTAAAAAGAAAGGGAGCCTTATCTTAGCTTTCTATCTATGGGTGCTACGCGCCCAGTAGTACTTTGAAGCATTGCTGTCGTATTCACAGGAATGAAGACGACCCGTTGAATGCGATAAATCCCCAAGTTCAAACTGTTGTGCTCTTCAATAAGTACTGACGCGTTTGTAAAACCGCTGAGAGCATCGCCTCTGTCTCATGGCCGCCAAGTTTGATTTACACTCGCTAAGCCTTGGTGAAATGGCTGCCAAGCCAAATAGCTGTCATGGAGCTATAACTGAAAATTTTCCAAACGTTGCCACAAATTTCAGTAGAATCGCATATTATGAAAAAAAACTTTATCCGGCTGACATCTTAATGTAGGAGGCAGCCGAAGTAATGGCAAGTAGAGCATAATCCGGGCTCGGGCCTCCCGTGGGTAGGGACGGGCCAGGAAATGCGCTGTTTAGCCAGGCCTCAGTTTGGCCAGAGCTCCAATTTGCGAGCCTGGCTTGGACTGGGTCGTACATTGAGGGTCTGTGTCCTGAGTTGGATTTATTATTGCGCAGTGACGCACACTTGTCGCGTTCTAGCAGCGACAAGGGGAAACGGGCCCGTAGTGTGTAACTAAGCGCTTATTTTTGTTGTTGGCTGTAGATGAATTTTTCTTGCACGAGAACAATTGCAAAAGAAAGAGCATGTGTGTGTGTGTTTTATGATAGCCGAATCGTTTCAGCAAGGAAAGAATCCTACTCTGAGACGTCTCTACACTTCTTTGTTGACGCAGACATGTCGTTTGGTACCGAGTTTTCCGGCGTCACTCGGTGCACTTCCAATGTCTTTGTAACTATTCATGCGCACTTTCGGCGAGGTTGAACGATGCGGGGAATTAAGTTTAATACTATTTTTGAATAATTGAACAGCGGCCGCAACCGACCGCTCTCCACACCACACTGGTGAGGGATTTTTGGAACGCGGCGTGTCGGCAGTGGTGCGTCGGACAGCGGAGCGCCGTACGTGCCAGCACCGCGTTGCGCGTGGGCTCGTGCGAGTGGTGTGTGCGAGGCAGGCACGAGGAGCGTAGAGCTACGTGTCAGCAAACCGAGGTGTTGACGAAGACACCATAGCACAAGTCTGGCCGTTCAAGCGTGGAAGTGGCAGCTGTCGGATGTTGGATCCGAGCTGCCGGTGGCTTCCCTTGAATCATCGACTCAAGATCATTAAGCCTCATTCAAGCGTGGGGATGGCAGCCGTCAGACTACGGGTCTGTGCTGCCGTCAACTTCCCTTGAATATACGACGCAGGCCTACTGCAATTGCCATTTTGCTGTAAAGGCTTCCTTGGATAGGCTGCACAAGTCTACGGCGTTTTGGAACGCCATCGACAAGACCTGGCCACGGTTTTCCTGCTGCTGCTGCCCAGTTCTTGGGGCGACTGACAAGAGTTCGTCAGCGTCTTCCGTGTCATCTCCGTTCCTCCTCTCCTGGCTCTCTACCACCGCCTCCCTGGACGCAACGCCGGCGACGCATCGCAACTCGCCAACCCGCGTCTGTGTCACCTGCAAGGCCTTCCCGCTCCAACTGGGACGCTTTGTATCCGGTGAACTCTCTCCTTTTTGTCTCTAGTGTTGTACGCGTTTCTAGTGTGTGTTTTCCTTGATGTTTTCGTATCTTTTATTGGCTCCTTTCCTTTAAAATATAAACACGGCTTCGTTTTGTTTTGTTTGATTTCTTTGTTCCTTTCTTCGAACCTGCACGCGAAAGCGTTCCCCTTCACCAGTCGGGGACGCGTCCACCCGATTCGCGACACACACACGGCTCGTCTCGCAAGTTCATTCTCATATAAACTGCAAACATCGTTGGCTTGGTTTTGTATTGACCTAGAATCCGATGGAGCAGAACATTCGCTCGGTTGCTCAACGAGCATCCTGCTTGTCTTGAGTGTGTGACTTCACCTCCCAAAAACGCTATGATATGAGAAACTGTTTTGGGGAACAGCTTATAGTTTCGGGCCAGTTCGGGTTTCTTAATGCGGGCTAAACTCAATGAGTAATTACTCCCGTATTACAAACTTCAAAAACAGGAGCTTTTGATGTTGGCCTTCATTGACACGCGCTCAGTGTGGCAATAATTCAGCCCACAAAATGGTGTTTCAAATAAAAACAATGAAATATGATCGATGCAGGTACGAGGAAAGTTTTGCATTCAGACATTCCAGGCAAAAACAGGCTTCGATTAAAAAGCAAGAGTCGACGCAAAGTAGTCTGTTACCCGTGTAGCACCCTTTTGATTTGGCTTTCGGAATTATTTTCACGGGCGAAACCACCGTTAACAATAAACCACCGTAAGAACACCCCTCACCTTTTATACTTTTCTGCTTACCAAACAATTAGTTTTTTTGCTGAGTATGCGATGTCCGTGCCTTTGCCGGCTGCATCTTTCCTTGCGTATTGGGAGTGTAGTTCCACATAATGAGATATTTACGTGTGACGCTGCCGCTGGCTGGTGCCAAGCCGGGATTCACGCCGAACTTTGCGGCCCGGGCCGGGGTCAGTGGAAGGATGTGTTGCAGGCCCAAGCCGGGCCGGAGCTTGATGAAGCGCGCCTAGTACAAGCTGAGGATTTCCGCCTTGGGCTCGGCCTTTACAGCTACCTCTCTTTAGATCACAGCACCAGCCTCAGTCTGATGCCCAAACAGTGCCAGCATGCGACTCAATCTGAGCCCGAGCAAGGCTCTAATAAGAAGTAGTTGCCAATATTTTTAGCCTCCCCTGACATCTGCGCTCTCTGCGCATCAGGGTAAGGTGTCGGCGAAATTGATCGTTTACTTGCTCCTCCAAATGGGGAAAATTACCAACACAAGCTAGAACTTATGTGGCTGTTTTGTGCAGTTGACTACAAGGTTCAATTTTTACATCATTTTATTCCACGCTTCACTCGCTTTTGCGCTTATTTGGTCTTTGTCTGCTTTTCTTTTCAGAGACATTTGCTCTAATGTGTGGATTCCATGCCAGGTTTCAGAAGTACGGGCGTTATCTGGTGTACTTAGGATTCACGCCATTGTTGGCCCTCTACAAGGCTCAGTACGTTGAGGTAAAGTAGTCACTAAATATCGTAGTGCATGTTGAGCTTCTTGGAACAGAAGAAAGTGTTTTTGTTCCTAGGTTGCTTTTTCAGGTACAATCTTTTATATAGTATGAACTAAACACTGGGATTTCCTTGTGACAGGGGAAAAAACGCCCACATATAACAGAGAACTGCTGTCAAGTCTACAAACGTGATGAAACCAGCAATAAAAAAGTTGGAGGACGCTTAAGCTTCACATTTAAGACTGGAACGCGACAGCGTGTCGCAGCCCGCCAGGTAGTCCGTGGAACCCCATGGCCGGTTCGGCGCGACGCCTTGCCTGTTGGACCAATCGCTCGGAGTCTCTAGGAGGCCACTCGACAAACCCGATGCCACAAACGCCAGCATAGCTTCCGCGCCGAACGAACGGGCAGCAAGCCGCAAGCTTCGTGGTGAACGCGCCTTGGATGAGCGCTGAGTTCGCCGCTCAACGCGCGATTCCTGCGTCCCCGCACGGCCCCTCTGCGCCCGAACGAGACGAGCGGGAGGCGCTGCCGTCGCGCGCTATCAGGGGCTTTAGCGCTATCTGTTGGGGCAGTGGCGTACATTGCGAGAAGGATGAGGAGGAGGGAGTGGTTTTAGTGGGCGCCGCCTGATGGCGCTACGTGTACCCCAAGCGAAGAGGAAAAGTAGCGGAAACGTACTTTCCTACTCGCTTAACTGAGACTTCTGTAATTTCCATGCTCGAAATTACTAATATACAGCACAGTACATGTCCCTAAAGCACCCTTCTAAGACAACACCGTATTCACTAGACGCGCCTTGGTTCGTTCCAGACCATCGAGCTGGCGTGGCGGTGTGGTTACCATGCTCATCTCGCACTCCGAGGTGGCCCTGGTTCGATTCCCCAACTCCTCGCTGTTATTTATTAATGCTGCTGGTGTTTATCGCTCACGGCCAACGCCGCCGACGACATCGGCTTTTCTGCGACACGGGGACCTTAACGCTGTCGCGTTGAAACGGGACCTATAGGAGAGAAATTCACAGGTCAGCGGTAAAGTAGCAACTGATGTTTTGATGCAAGATGGTCGACCTGGGGAACATAGTGTCACGTTTTAGTGACGGCAGTCCAGCGGTCAGGAAGACATCAGAAATACTTGCAAACGAAGCTCTTTATTAGGGCTGACTTGCGCCCGCAAAAGAACTGAATCACTCGGCGTAAGCAACAAGCGTGCTCGTCAATCGTCGATCTACGAATGCCCGCTGCTCGCGGCATCGTTCAATTTAAAGCCGGCAAGGAAACTTCGAGATAACAGGTCGAGATCATCTAGAGTAATCTAGAAACAAGTAGATGCAGCTGTTCATGGCTGTGAACAATCGAGATTAGTCCGGTCGCTTCTCGCGTCACGAACAAAAGTGATAACAACCCTTTCCTGCAGCCTTGACAGTGAACGAACAAACACTACAATGATACGTGGCATTACCCCCCTCGCAAAGAAGCATCGTCTCGATGCTTTAAAATGAAAATAAACGCGGAGAATGCGAACTTCGAGTCCTTTAGCGTTCGTAATAAAGTTTAAGGGCAGCGGTAAAAGCTTCAAGTCTGGCTGTGTCGTCGTCGTCGGCGTTGTAGTTGTCGTCGGCGTCGTAGTTGTCGTCGGCGTCGTAGGTGTCGTCGGCGTCGTAGGGGTCGTCGGCGTCGTAGGGGTCGTCGGCGTCGTAGGGGTCGTCGGCGTCGTAGGGGTCGTCGTCGTCGTAGGAGTCGTCGTCGTCGTAGGAGTCGTCGTCGTCGTAGGAGTCGTCGTCGTCGTAGGAGTCGTCGTCGTCGTAGGGGCCGTCGTCGTAGAGGCCGTCGTCGTAGGTGTCGTCGCCGTAGGGGTCGTCGTCGTAGTTGAGGCATAGTCTTGTGTTTTCGTCGATGGACGGTCTTAGTTCTTGCGCTCAGAAGCAACCTCACCTCCAGAGGCTGCTTTATTCAGTTTAACCTTCGGGGGGCCGGGGGAGCGTCCACGCACTGCGTAGCCTCGGCTAGGAGATACATAGCGCGGTGACGATGGCGACGGAGAACGAGATGGGCGGCTCGGCGATGAGTATTCTTCGACGCAAGAACTCTTCGATTGCGGCTGGTCGCAGGCCAGGTCGGGGTCGTGGGGCGTCGTAAGAAAATCCTCGGATGCCCATTCTCCTGTATGGACAGTACCGGAGAATGTCACCGGCTTCTCCACAGTGGAAGCATAGTTGGCGGCGCTGGTCGGGTGTTCTCCACTCGTCCCATTTCCTAGGCCGTGTGCGACGCTCGTAGGACGGGCAGGTTGGGGCGAGAGGGCGGCGCTCCAGCGCAGCTGGCTAATGGCGATAGGGGCTTAGGTGCCGTCGTCGAGGTGCAGGATGGCGCACTGCTGCGGCGTAAGTCATGGCTGGAGGCTCCAAGAGGCTGCGTGGTAGACTGGAGTCAAGTCCTCCGGTGAATGACTCGAAGGGCTGGCGTCGCGACTTGCTGGGGGTGTCCGGTACATGGAAGGCTACCCAGCACCTCCACCAGATGTCACGTTTTAGTGACGGCAGTCCAGCGGTCAGGAAGACATCAGAAATACTTGCAAACGAAGCTCTTTATTAGGGCTGACTTGCGCCCGCAAAAGAACTGAATCACTCGGCGTAAGCAACAAGCGTGCTCGTCAATCGTCGATCTACGAATGCCCGCTGCTCGCGGCATCGTTCAATTTAAAGCCGGCAAGGAAACTTCGAGATAACAGGTCGAGATCATCTAGAGTAATCTAGAAACAAGTAGATGCAGCTGTTCATGGCTGTGAACAATCGAGATTAGTCCGGTCGCTTTTCGCGTCACGAACAAAAGTGATAACAACCCTTTCCTGCAGCCTTGACAGTGAACGAACAAACACTACAATGATACGTGGCAATAGGAACACATTAGTTTCAGGCGCCGAGAACACCATGTGGAAGGTGTCATTGAACACACGCATTCTGCAAATCGTGACCAATTCTGGAATGCCTCAGATACAAGTTTACCGTCCTCAGAGGCAACGTAACCAAACTTTTGGAAACACATGGAACAGAAACCTTACGACACTGCTTTAGATGGCAGATCCTCCTTCTGCCAGTGACTTGGAAAAAGTGGTAGGCATGTCAGTAAATCGCCTCTAACTGTTGATAGTTTAGTAACGTGACAGCTGTTGGTATGCACTGGCTGTGCGGTTATGCAGAACATTTTTCTAGCACGTTATTCACTCGTAGCCTGGAAAAAAAGCGAGGTTGGATTTCTTTGTTTTTCAAACAGTCTTCAATAAAGCACCCCTTCCCAGAAACAAAATATTCAAGCTCTTTTTTTTTGCAGGAAATTTCGCGCACTTCGAGAATTTTCGTTCAAGGACGGTAATGCATTTTTCCCTGGTGCGAATGATCTAGGCACATCCGCCCCATTTACTCACAGTTGCACGCACCAGTTGTTACGACGCGCCGCATTATAACTGTTTCTTACAGTGCACTGCGATCCATCCTGTAATGTGTTCAGTGCATGAATACAGTCACTAGAAATGTCAGCTGCTGTGTGCCAGTAGTCAAAATTAAAACGCCGCCGCGGTGGCTTAGCGGTTATGGTGCTCGGCTGCTGACCCAAAAGACGCGGGTTCGATCCCGGCCGCGGCGGCTAGAATTTCTTTGGGGGAGAAATTCTAGAGGCCCGTGTACTGTGCGATGTCAGTGCACGTTAAAGAACCCCAGGTGGTCGAAATTTCCGGAGCCCTCCACTACGGCGTCTCTCATAGCCTTAGTCGCTTTGGGACGTTAAACCCCATAAACCAAACCAAACCATCAAAATTAAAACATATTGTCAGGTAATTAAAACATATTGCGCACTATTCGATACTGACACGAAAAAGCACCCTCCAGTATGACGGATAAGGATTGAATCATAGCAGTTCGATTCTTTCCCGGTCGCTTTAAAAAGGGGGGGGGGGGGGGGGGGGGCTTTTGTGTCAGCACATTCAGGAATAATTATAACAGAAGCGCTTCTTTCCTTCGATTTCAATCATGAGCGGCCATTTAATTTCCCGAGTGTAACAAGGTAAGCTGACGCCTATACCGATCTTGTTGCCGTAATGATTACTTTTTATTACATCTTCCGTGAAGCGGTCTACTAAGAAATATTTTACATTGTGGAGGCTTAGTTATATGTCACATGCAAGTTCCGGCAATACTGACAAAGAGTGCAATGAAGGCCTCATGGTATGAAGCCATGTTTCGCTCCTTCAAGAATGCAAAGAGTTGTATTGAGCATTGCAATAATCCTAACAGTGAATGTTATGTTTCAGGAAGTTTTGTCAAGCAGCAAGATTTTGACAAAGGGAAACCAGTACCACTTGCTTCATGACTGGCTAGGAACGGGACTACTCACCAGGTATGGTGGACTGACTGCGAAGGTTTCTGTTTTAAGGGCGGTGCGCATTTTTGGTGGGAGATCATTAAAACAACAAAATATTTTGACAGCGAAGCTACTTTTGGTCGCGCTTTTCATGGGACTAGGCGTGGTAACGCGGGTGGAGTGATGTGGAGAAGGCTTAGCCTATCGAGGGGAAAGCCAACGCCAAGCACAGGTGCAGCATTGTGGGGAAAGGGAGAGCGGGATCCAGGCGCAGGTGGGCGGAGCCAAGGCGCCCGACTGCAGGTGGGCGGAGTCAAGTAGAGGATGAGAGGAGTCGGCCAATTGGATAAGGCGCCCCCATAGGATGGTTCGGAGGAGGGCATATATATGTTATATAAATAGATGTTAGATGGCATATATATAGATGTTATATATGCATCATTTTATCATGTGTCTAGGCTGGAAATGACCGCCACGCTTGTATGCGCGATCGCATTCGCGGTCCACACACTAAACCGGAAGCAGGTGGCAGAAATAGGCTGCTTGGAACTTCCGCATTGACTTTTTCGCGTTCTCAAAATTGCGTACTAAAAGAAAAAGGTTTTCAAGCAGAAGTGAAGACGTTCAGTCAAGAAATGGTCGGAACACTGGCGGATTATGGCGCCGCAGGATTTTCCACCGTTGTGATGATGACTGACATAGCTCAAGAAAATTTGAAGAGTTTGGCGTAACTTACGTGGCGAAAAACGGCGTTGGCGTAGTGCTGGATGTGACGGCGGTCGAAGGAAACCCTCCAGCAACTTTCCGTGATATTTGACTCAGTTTGAGAGATAGACTACGGTAACCAGCTAGGATTAATGTCGGAAGCTAGCGATGCTAGTCACTTCTTGGCGACTTTTTTAAGTATCATGTTAGTCGAATTTATTTGTCGAATAGGTTTAGCGTGTTTGCACTAAACCTACTGTCCTAAAAGCTGCAGCAATGAGTTTGTTTCGTGAAGGCCGACGTGGGTATGTGAGAAGCGAATTTTTCGCCCTTGCCGTCATTCTTACAATGGAACATCTTGAGGTGACGAATAGATCGTCACGCGCCGAATGACGGGAATCTAGGTCTAGGTATAAGCAGGGGATACAACTGTGTTCTTTCAAATGTACCAGCGACAGACAATGCGGGGCAGTGAGCTCTAGCCGTGTGCTTTTGTGGACTGAACATTTCTGCAGAATTTTAAAGTGGCGAAAAAGCGCATCAAAATCTTTCATGCAAAACTTTATTAAAAACAGGATGCTTTCTCATGCGTAAACCAAAACGAGGTCCGGTCACGTGTGCGTAAAGATTAACTCCCCCTCCATTTTTTTTTGTCCGCATGTAGTCGGCCCTCGCGCTACGCCTCCAGCCAATTTTGAAATGTGTGAAAGTTGCCTTCATGCACGGTGATTTTCTAGGGCATTTGATGCGGACAAAATTCCCGTATGTGGGCAAGAATGGCGTTTTTTTTCTCATAGCCACATATGCGCGCGTACTATCGGCAGTAGAAATGAAGAGAGGCGGGTGTGTTCTCGGAAAAAAATAAATTATCGCTGCCGTGCGACTTTTTTATGTATTGTGCCAATCCATCAAAAAGGAGATAAGCTAAGTATTTCTAACTACAGACCGGTTTCAATTACTTCTTTTTGTTGTAAGTTAATAGAACACATATTCTCTGGGTGCCTTAAAGGGACACTGAGGAGAAATTGAAGTTGGCTTGTATCGACAGAATACCAGCTCCTGATTACAAAAACGCCACTCATGCTGACAACAAAGCTCTTGTAACGTAGAAAAGTGCAAGAATCAAAATACAGGTATCGCCGCCACAGCGTGATGACGTCATAGGACAAAACAGTGTTGCTAGAACCATTGTTTCTAGTAACACTGGGACACGAGAAACTACAAATCTTTGAGGCGCAGCCAATGCATGCGCGAATCTCATTGACGTCGCCAGATGACGCCACGTACCCGGCAGCTAAGCGCACGCCTGCAGCATCGAGACCAATCAGCGCCTGCTCAACGGCAGTAGGCGGGCTCCCGGTATTCCGCTAACGGTAACAAGGTACACGGTATGCTAAAGGTCTCTATTTGCGAGAACTTCGTTGACGACTTCGAGAACTGGGTCCATCGTAACGCTGGCAAAACGCCGGTGCAAACGCAAACGAAGCGACGGTAGCGACGGCCGCAATAGCCGATAGATGCGTTAAACGTGCGGCCGGCGGTAGCTTTCGTTTCGGCTGCTGCTAGGCCGCTCTGCTGGCCGTCAGTAATCACGGAGTCTGCGTTACGTCATGTGTCCGTCATGTTTCACGTCACTTAGTCCTGTGTCGTCATAGGAGAATCCCAAGTTTGAATCAGAGCATCGGGAAAAACTTCTTCAACTTCGAATCCAAATTTCTTAGAAATAAATGCATCTTTCGCGGCCGGCCAAGTGGCAACAAAGCCATGAAATGCCGAACTATCAGATTTTGCTATAAAAAAAAATATCAATAGAGCTCTCCTCACAGTCCCTTTAATTCGTTTCAAGCTGAAAATAACATTTTATCCCCTTTGCAACACGGCTTCAGAAAGGGTATGTCCACCGTGATGCAGTTGGTTTCTACGGTTAATGAATTCCAAGTTGTTCTTGATAAATCCGGGTAGGTTGATGTTATTTTTTTTAGACTTACGCAAAGCTTATGACACTGTTTCTCATGGCAAACTCATTTCTAAATTAGATAGTATTGGCGTCCCTACTTATCTTGTCATCTGGATTCATGCTTATTTTAAACATAGGAAACAATACATAGACGTTAATGGCTGCTGATCTAACGGTCTTCTAATTACTTCAGGTGTACCTCAAGGCAGCGTCTTAGGGCCACTGCTTTTCCTAATCTATATAAACGATCTGTCTGCTTCGATCCCCGGAAATGTCTCTATAAAGCTTTTTTTGGAGATGATTGCATACTTTTTAAGACCATAAATAACCAGAGCGATCACTACATCTTGCAAAATGCGCTTCTAGGTGTTCATCAGTGGTGCGTAAAATGGGATATGCAACTAAACGTTGATAAAACGGTTCTCTTACGCATTTCGCGCAAAAAACATTTTAGTTCTTTCTCTTACACCTTGCAAGATCATGTAATCTACGAGGTTACACAATATAAATATTTAGGGGTAACGCTAACACATTACTTAACATGGACTTCACACATTGCAGACATTTGCTCCTCGTCTTTTTCTTTAAGTTAAACTCCTTGCATACTCAACATTCATTAGGTTCAAATTAGAGTTCGCTTCGGTATTATGGGATCCATTCATAAAGAAAGACATATACAAGATAGAGATGGTGCAAAGGAAAGCGGTTAGGTTTATTTATAACAAATGCAGGAGGTTAGACTAATCTACAACACTAATGAAAACCAACCATATTCCATTACTTGAAGTATGCAGAAAAATTTCCCGTCTGTTGTTTATGCATAACCTTTTAACACGTAAACTAAACATACACCGCCCTGTAATTCTCAAACAATTGTCGCGCCGAACACACCATTCACGAATTCATTTGCTGGAACCCATTTTTGCAAAGACTGACTCATTGAAGCACAGTTTTTTTCCACGGACTGTTTCTGACTGGAACTCTTTTCCCGAGGCCATTTTCCAGTCCTCAAATTTTAGTGAAGCTCTTGAGAAGCATTTTCTCGAGTGAATGAGCGTTGCATTTCGTTATTCTGCTCATAGTTTGTAACCCCATCTATTTTCTTAGTATTTGTCATTTTCAATGCCTTGTAAGCCCCTCCTGCATGGGCCAATCTACTGGCCTGCAGTATTTTGAAATAAATAAATAAATAAAAGTCGCCTAGTATTATTAACAGCAGTGGAATTTTCATGTTCTCTTACACCTAAGTAAATTCTAGGGCGATCGGATTATGTGCACGGAAATTTTTTTTTTCCGCTCACCCTCATCCCGTAAATATTTGCTGCCAATAGTACCTTCCGCGCAGTTAAGTTACTGACCATCAGCTGTCACCAAGAAATTGTTCAGAGCACGCGTGAAACGCGACCGTCAGGATCAAACCGCTTTGGTTGATGCTCGCAATCCAAAAAACACACCTTATCTGCGAAGCGGTGCAAATGAAACAGCCCACACATGCCGCGGCTGTCTATGCTCTTCGTGCTGTTCTGGAGGTCATTTTCACCTTTCAGATAGTTGCTGCTACGGCCGAAAACAACACGGTGGCAATTCGTGGCGATATCTAGGCGCAGAGCTAGCGTCCTCCAACCACTTCGGCGCACGAAAGATTGCGTAGCACACATGTATTTTGCGTACCATGCCTTGGTGGCACTGCCGCCGGGGCATACCAGAGAGGAGCGGCGGTGCTGCGCGCGCCGAGTTCAAGGCTATTTTCGTCCTCGCCGCGAGAACTGTCTTAGACAAGTGCACTTGGCGGTCATTTCTCGAATACGAGTTGAAGGGGGAGAGGAGGAGCGTAGTTTTTAATCGTCTATAATTTGGTTGCTATTGATGCTAGCTCAAAAATTCTTGCGCTGGGGTGACGAGTGATAAAATGCCTATCTCTCATCTGCTTTACGTAATGTCTGTTAATTTATTCATAGTCCCTTTAATATTTTGAATTTAACCCCAAGGCCCACATGACAATAACTGATTTCGCATCGCAACCTTGCAGGTGGTTTACTTAATAAAGCCGCATTCTCATCGGGTACATCCTCTCTGCCTGTTCTGGTATGAGTAAGCGAACTCAAAGCGTTTCTGCTGAAGGTGGGCACAGCGCACGAGAAAGAAGAATTCTAAAGCCCTAGGCACAGTGCCACATCTTGCACCATAATTATCGAGGCCCAGGAGGCCGAAATTAATCTGGTGTTCTGCGCTATGATGTCTGTCATACCAGATATGCAGCTTTGGGACGTTTAACCACAGATACCATATCATAACCATTATAGCCACAACTTTTTTATGTGAGCCGGCTATTGGGATTAAAATTTTACAGCCTTGAGAGATAAGTGTCGTATACGCAAGGTCGCCCAGTAAAAGTGGAATGTGAAGACAGGGATACGTTGCTTTCTCTCGAAAGCGTCTCATATACTCGCGCTTGCGTTTAGAATAGATATGCTCACATCTAATGAGAATCAGTCACACTATATTGTTCTTAGGTCGGAATGCTAAACTGGAATATGTCATTATGGGTGATAATTAGTCAATAAGCAACTCGTAATTCTAGTAATCACTGCGCTAAAACTGGTGCCAAAAGGGAAGCTAATTACACAGAAAAATAGGTGTACTCTAGCGCATTTTCGCTCGATTAATTGAGCACGACGGCACTTGTTAGTCAATTTTTTTTTCCTGGAGCAGGCTTAGAGCTGCCAACAGAAGGAGCGCGTCCTTCTCGAAGTCTCTTCTTTTAAAGTAATAGCTTCCATGTGTGTCAGAGTGCAGACATTCTAAAAAATTGAGATAACAAAGATCTAATGAAACCGGCCGGCAGCAGTTCAAGCAGCGCAGAGAAGAGGTAGATGAAGTACAGTCGTTATCTTGAGTGACGCCTATGAGTGTGTATGCTGTGATGCTCTTCGACCAGCACCCACCGTCCTGCGCTTCGAATAAACACCTTTACAGAGACATTATTCCGTCTTTGTAACAAGAAACAACAAAATTCGCCACGATAGCTTATGTTTCCAGTCACTGCTTGAATCAAGGAATGGGCACAATCGACAGCAATCCCCAGTTCGTGCACATCCACGCAAATATTGAAACATATCTTCGCATTTCCTTCAGCATGGTCCCTTTACTCTCTGCGCATGCCACTCAGCAGCGCATAGTGCTCACAGAAAACAGGCGTTCTCAAACGTATGGGTTTTATACGTTGGTCCAACATGCGGCTCTTCGATAGACTGAACATCCCAGTCAAGACGAACAATGCAGACGGCGCACAGATATTTCATTAGTTTTTTATAAATGAATCAATGTTTTTTCTTCCCAGCGATTTACAAGAAACGGCCCTCAGCCGGACAGGTCCGATATTAGCTTCAGAGGCCGCTGAGGGCCAGTGCAAGAAAACTTATGAATCACTATAGAAAGAACTGAATGCTATATCCTCTTGAGATCCGCAGTGTAAATTGTGTCATTAATTTTGTTAACAAAGTCAGCATATCAGTAAACATAATTAAGAGCTCGTTTGCGGCGCTTTGCTATTTAGTCGCCAAAGCCCAGAATAAATTTACAGCTCCGATCGCACTTAAGTGTCGCACTTAAGAGCTGCAATCTGTTGATTGCAGCTCACAAGTGTTAATGGGTGTTAGGAAGTGCTCTACCTTTATTAGCTGCATTGCGCAAGTTTTAAATTGCCGGGCCTTACGTGGATATGGCGCGATTACATGTTCTTTTGAGTGCACTCGGCAATGTTGCATTACCACGCGGCTCTGATGAACTACGAATCAGTGCTCAACTGTTTCAGGCTGGCTACGTAATCGCGGCAGTTGAGGCCATGTCGCAAACATCTCCTGCAGCATTCATTACAGGCTATGTTTGAGGACATAAACAGGCAGAGTGAAACCGCTGGTTTAAATATAATATAAGGAGATGTAATGTACACTGTCCAGTAGTTCGGAAGAGGAGAGAGAGAGAATAAACTTTTTAAGTAAAAAGTACCTTTTGCATACGCTTTGGCGATGGCGACTAGCTCCTTGTGGTCTTCCAAGGTGCCGCCAGCTACACTGCCCCAGCGTTGGGCGGCTTTAAGTAGTTGGGTGTGTGTGAAAATAGGGATATCGCCACACCAGGGAGAACAGCATACGATTGAAAGTTGAGCACTGGCGGTACAAAGTGGTAGCCGCAGGTCTGGACGGCTCAAAGAAAACTGTACATGATGCGAATGCGTTGTAGCAGGAATTGCGGGGACAGTGAATATGTAAACTGCAGCATAGTAGTGTCCCTGAAGAACGCACATTAAGTATAAATATCGCGCACTATGAGTACCAGCTTTGACCGGGAAAGTTGAAGCCTAACAAAAGGGATCGCATTTAGATGAAGTACCGCGCATCAGATATATGAAAAGAAAAGAAAAACGGTTAATGGTTGCAGTGAGAGAACTTGAGAATCACACATGAGAAAAAAAAAAATTATAAGATGATCTCTGAGAGAAATGAAGGGAAAGAAATTTACGAGTGTGAAAAATGCAATGCGGGGCAAATAAAAGGATAATAAATAAATTACGAGGGCAACATAACAGACGCAGCTTAGAGGAGGTCAATCGTACAAAGATTAGGAAATTTTGAGTGCCTCCAGCACAAGCTATCAATAACTGAAGATATTCGGAAAAGTCATCCAATTCGTCCTAATGTGGAAGTAATCTGGCTGAGGATGATCATTATGATGGCTATGCCACTTTTTCATTAGCTATTTCTTGCGCTTCTCTTCAGTGTCAATATTTGATTTCATCACCATGAATAGCGTTTCAGGGTAATTTATTATAATCTATCATCTTTCTTACGCTCATTTGTTCCCCGTACTTCTAAGGAATGGAACGATCTTCCTGATGAAATTGTATCTATTACTGACCTAAATAACTTTCGCAAAGCTTTAGCTGGTGTTCTGTAAACTCTGACGATCTTGTACTGCACTAATGGATTTTTGTCTTAGCTAACATTGTATACAGAGGATTATTCTGTTATGTACCCGTTTCATTTTTCTCCATTGTTTCTTCTATATTTTCTGCCCACTCCCATCTGCAATGTCTGCAAGGCCCTGACGGCAAAATAAATATATAAATAAATGTACACGCACATTTGGCAAATACATAAGGAGGTCCCAAAACGAACGGCTGCACAGGGGACCCCCATTAGAAGACAGCATGAAAATTTGAAACTACAAACAGCAGAAAACACTTTAAACACCTACATAAAAAAGTTTGAATGCATGCAAAAATACACGACGGCCGCAACTATCAACGAAATAAATTGCGGTAATTCTGATATAAACATATAGGTAAAGGGAAATATTTCAAGTGAATGCTGTCTGTGTACTCATCAGTTGAAAGAAATTATTTTCCTAAACTGCACACAAAGACGAAAATTAAATTGAAAAGAATTAGTAGTAGACGATTGCTTCAAACTAAGTTGAAATTAATTCTACATAAAAGTGACAGAAAAATAAACATAGATTTGCGCAACTGACTTTTGCTTCGAAAGCAAGAAATTGTGGCGTGAGGATCGAGTGGTAAGGAAACTGACACGTTTAGTTACCGCAATGGGAAGTGATCCTTGTTAAACTGTACCCGGGAATTGCAAGAAAAAAGCGGCCGGTAGTTTAGCATTGCTAAACACGAAATGTAGCGCGAAACCAAAGTTTTTGAATTTGGACACCACCGCGACGACCCTCAGGGCGCGATTTAGGTGTCCACTGACACAGAGAGCCATCTATGCGCCTCCTAAAGTTTTTCATTGTCACTGCCGATTTATTCAATGTACACCGGCGGCCTATGCTCCAGTGCCGTGTTTCTGCCACAACATTGTCCAAGGGAAAGCATGCAGCAACCTCTCCCTGTCACTGCGGCGACACAGCTGAAAGCGCGAGGAATAGTTTGACAGCAATATTAGTTTACAAAAAACGAGAGGTGGAATGCAGAGCGCAAGAGTCTGCTGCAGTTTAACATGAGGCGCATTCGGCTTGGGCGATATCCTCGTGCTCTCCTCTCGCGCAGTGCCGAGCAAACGTGACCTGTTCGCGCCGCCTTGGTTTCGAATCCGAGTCGCCGGTGTTTTTGTGATTCATTTTTATTTCTTTATTTAACTTGGCACAAACCCACAAACACCGCAAGCATACGAACATCGCAAGGTATTGTTCCGGGTTTGCCGATCGGAATAGGGCTTTTGCACTACTAAAGAACTGTGGATGTGATTTCTACGATATTATGAGCATGCAGTAAGGGAGCAGCACTCCATAAGAAGTTGTTGAAGGTAATAATACGTATGGCTTCATTCTGCTTGTGTTGAAAATGCGATAATTGTGCTCTGTAAGTGTTTACCGAATACGAAATGCAATAGATATATGGCTCTGGATGAAAACACAGCAGAGCGAGACGAGCGTGTGTAAACTAAAACAGTGGCATATTATTATATGGCACTTTTATGTCGCATGTGGCTTCTTGTTAGTATGTCTGTAGAATTTTCAATGGCAGTTAAGTTCTACTCGAAGAAACATTGCGTGGTCAGCAGCATTAAGCTTATTTGAGTCGAGGGAGATACGTGAATAATTACCGTAATTAGTTTTAGGCTTCGATAGTAAGATATCTTTGTGGCATGAAAACGAGTCAAGCTTTGGTGACGAAACTGGGTACTCTTCCACTGGGTGCTCTTCCTCTTCGGCTCACCTAACCCTGCCTAATGGCGTAATTAAGCGCCATTAGGGACACTTATAAGCATGAAATTTTTGCTGAAGGGGGTGTTTGTCCTCCTAGATGTGCTTGGAACAAACTTATTCTTACGTGCAGAATAATCTGCAGAGAGGTCATTGTCAAAAGGGCTTTGGCGAAGCAGCTCTAGAAGTGCATCCAAATGCAACAATAAAAAACTTCCTGCGAGATAGCATGCTGCATCGAAGTGACATCCTTGAGAACGTTGTGATTTTCAGTAGATGAATACAGGATACGGCGGATGGTGATGGCTTGATTTGAAGGGTGCTGTATTAGCGTGAGCGCTTCGTCCTTTTCACTGCCTGTAACTTCGTTTTTCTAGCCCTTCCCACCAAACACAAAACGTCTTACAAACGTCTCGGAACAGCTCTAAATGCCTACAAACATCTTGCGCTGCATTCAAACTTCTCATAGATGTCGAGAACAAGACGTTTCCTCTGTGACGTCTCTTAAACATCTGCAGTAAGGCGTTTGTTGAGAAGCTTCTGTGAAGCATCTGTAGAAAGATGTTTTCTAGAACTGCTTCTAACACGCTGAGCTTAAGACAACGTCAAGGAGACGCGCCTAGCAATCAGTAGAGAGTTGCCGCCGCGGAATAAACATGTTGTAAATCACGGCGCATAGATGGTTCTGCGTTATTCCGATGTTCGTGCTTGACGTTTCGAAGAGCAGGCGAGCCGGTGCAAAGACCGCTCAGTCTTTGCACTCGGCTTACCGCCGCCTTCGCCACCTTCGCCGAGCCCGATCGCGCACTTTTTCCATGGCCTCCGAGATTACCTGTTGCTCGCGCGAGAGGGTGATCTCGGAGGCCATAATCTTTATTGCGTCCCGCCGCAGCTTGCTGCTTGGTGTCGCTCGGCACGGTGGCGATGCAGTCTACAGTCTCTCAACGTGGTTTAAACGTTTCAAGCGGAAATAAATCTTGATGCAAGCTGTAAGTGCTTAGTTTAACATAAAAATATCAAACGCGGTTAAGTTTTTCTTGGTTTTCTGTTGATTTGTTTATTTTTAAGTTTAGTGATTTTGTACTTTATTTCCGGGCCACTGAGTGATCGTCCCGATCACGAAGACAGCTGGCCCAAAGCTGCAACAGTGCACAATCTGTTGACCGTCGTCGTTTACTTTCAGCACCGGAGAAAAATGGCGGTCGAGGAGACGTCTCTTCACGCCGTCCTTCCACTTCCGAATCTTAGAGGACTTCATGCCCACCATCAACTCCGAGTCCATGGTACTCGTTGCGAAGCTGGCGGAACTGTCTCGCGCGAAGAAGACGTTTGACGTCGTGCCTCTGATCACCCTCTGCACATTAGACATCATATGCGGTCAGTTATTTCGCACGAATGCTATTTCGCGGAATGTGTAGTACGAATGCCATCCTTTGCTGATTGCAGAGACAATCATGGGGACGACAATATCTGCTCAGAGCAACGAGCACAGCCCTTACGTCGCAGCGGTGAACAGGTAAGGCTTAGGTGAGAGCTAAAAGTGATCCACTCGAAGAAAGAGTGAATTCGAAGCATCTGGTGAGAAACCTGTGCTCAGCTCAGCTAATAACTCGATCTTGACATCAAAACACTTGCACTTTCTTCCACTTACCATTGCAAAAACACTGTTGCATGCTACTTTTTCTTCGCAAATTTTTTCCCCGATAATTCCAAAAAAGGTTTTCAATTATCGCTGGCTGGTTACGGCTACAGGCACCATGACCTACCACAAGATTAATTTTGTGCAAATTCCGCTGGAGCATTCCGACGCACTTATAATTTAAGCGCTTTTAGTAACAAGACATTTGTGTCCTAAGCGAGAATATTTTGCAACATCGCACAGTGTGTCACCTAAGAAAACGAGAGCACGGTGAACGCTTAAGCCATGAAGGCCGGCAGGTTAGCGTAATGTGTTCAGGATCAAACGCCAGTCTCAGAATTAGTAAAGCCGATAGTTGAGCGAGCTGTTAAAATTTCATGATGTAAAATATAGGACAAAGGAAACACGAATTAAAGACAGGCTGACAGTGACAAGGACTAACTCGACACTGAGGTTTATGGCTTTATGTACGCAATTTATAAATGGCACGATGAAAAACAATGAAACAACAGGCACCCTCGGGAGCCGAGTAAAAGGTTAAAAAGAGCTTTTTTTACGGTTTGGACGAAGACACGTCTCAAGCATTTCACCCCAGAAGAGCTGAGCACCTGGCCGGTAGAAATATTGGACCCATCAGAAAAACGGTGGGTACCTGGCGGCCTTTAGGATCGAACCCAGCACCTCCCGATTGTGAGGCGAATGCTGTACCACTTGGTCACTGCTTCGGTTTCAAAGAACCTGTTTATCCTTTGACTCGGCTCCCGAGAGGACTCGTTTGTTTCATGTTTTTCATCGTATAATTGCGTGCATTCAGCAATAAACCTCAGTTGCAAGTTAGCACCTGTCTTCCTCGTTATGTCTATCGCGTTTTCTTTGAGCTACATTCTGCATCATAAACGTCAGTCGCAGAACTCTTCCGCTTCATACTTAAGTGTACTTACGCGTACCAACAACTTCTTTTCTTGCTTTCGTTTCGTCCTTCCATCGGTAAGCGCCGGTTTCAGAGGACGCCCTGGCACACAATAAGAGAAGGAAGCACAGGACATTCATTGTTTGGAGAGAAGATTGGGCAGTTATTTTATATACAGACTCTTTCACAGACTCTGACTTCACTCAAGTGCTTCTTCGTCGCTGCTAGCGCGTGTGAAGCAATGGGCAGCGGAAAAAAATGTAGCAAGATCCCATGCTCGACATTCAATCTCTGCAGTCTCGACGATTCCTTCTGGCCGCTTTGCAGTTTTTTTTCCAATTACATGATCCCTCTCACACTGCCCGTGGCTCATCTCTATCATTTCGACGTGTTCTGCATCTACGTTATAAACCCTTACTGCAGCAACATTAAATTTTGAAGTCATCTGGCTTTCACGGACGCTCAAATTCCCGAAAGGAAATCCAGCCCTCTCGGAGAGTCGAGAAAAAAGGCGCCATTCTCAGTGGGTACTTGTAAACCCAGCAAGCTTAACATTGTGAACCCAGCAAAAGGTGTAGCAACTTCTCAATAGTGTTAACAAATGGTAAACAACAGAGAGTACTAAAATGGCTCCATTTCTATGCAAAAATTGAACTCCGAGAAGTCGAGTTTACGATTTAAAAATATTGATAGGCAGTCCTGGCTTACCTGCCTTGTTTGGAGTGACGAAATGGGGTGGTTCCAGCTGTTAAAGTTAGAGCGGAGCTCTTGAATTACAATTTCCTTCTTGAGGTCTGCCCGGCATCATGACACGTAATCAAAGAGGCCGTTATGTTGTCACCCGTCGACCTCTGTTTGCAAAGCACGGCAGTGAGTCCAGAAAGTAAATATTTAGTCGCACAAATAAGTAGAGGCACTTTCCTTTTGGCCATTGTTACAAGAAGATAAGGCCGTTTCGGAACGGCCATGTTTTCATTCACATCCAAGACCTGTTGGTTGCTGCGGTGCCTTTATATGTAAAATTTTCTCCAGCAGCCGTTTTGACGTTGCATGTAATTGACACGGGTCAGCAAGGCAGGCTTCATAGCCGCTGGCGCAGCACTTCGCCGTTGCGCTTTTATTTTGCTTTACTCCCTATTCATAGCGCCCTCCTCTGTCTCTTCCAGAATTGGTGAGCTGATCGTGGAACGCATCTTCAGGCCTGTCCTCCAGGTGGACTTCATATAGAGGTTGACCCCCATGGGCAGGGAGTCCGCAAAGTGCCTCAACACGCTGCACGGTTTCACGCGCAAGGTACGGTAGTACTCCCGCGCAAGAGCCTTACAGACGCTTATAGAACCACAAGAATCTTCTCATCAGAGTGGAATCCCAGAGCACTGCTCAACTTGAACTCTGTGCGGAGTTTCTCCTCATCGCTGATTGCTCCTGTAAGAACCCTTGTTGAAGCGAGATAGTATACTGTAGAATATCTCCCGTTACACATGATAAACTATGTATATCTTGAAGGCCAACAGCGCAACGACGCAGACAAAGTAGAAGAAAACACAGGACAAGCGCTGACTCACAACTGAAATTTACTCAAGGAAAGCAGTACGATTTCATAGAAAAAGTGGCCAACTTATCAGCTAGTACACAGACAAAACCCATGTTTCTACGTGGCATCGAGGTATGCAACCTCACTGTCATATAATGAATGAGATAGCTTACTGACGCATAAACTTGTTTTTTTCCTCATGTGATATGCTTCCATAATCTCACGTGTTAATCGGGACGGGTGTTTGTAGAGGATATCACAGTAAGGCAATGAGGCCATTATGAGGGAAAACAAGATTGGCAGTCTCGAACATGGTCAACTCGATTATTAGATTTGTTAGCTTCCAGATTATTTGCATGCTCTTTCAAACGTGTATTGATGCAACGCTATGTATATCAAGACCTTGGATGGAGCAAACCTGACGTCAGGAAATGACAGACGGGAGGAGAGCCCGTAGACGACGAACTAGTAACTTTGCTAATAGGCTGTGATCGGAATTTAATAGAATTATAGGGCGCCAATGTGCTGGACATGTCGTCAAAGGGCACGTTTTGCAAATGAGGACAATGCAGTCTGTTTTGAATGATTCAGGAAAGACATGCTCGTGCCGGGCGTTGACGGTAGTGGCAGCTAGGCAAGGTTTAGCTAGCGGAAGCTCGCAGAGCAAGCCCTTTGGCGCGCAGTAGACCGCGCGCCATATTGCGTTATCACTTTATGCCTTCGTTTGGTCGGATGAAGCGAGGTGATGGCCACGGAGGTGAAAAAAATTTGTAATCTAATAACGGCACCTGCCTACGTTGCACTGCGCATAGAATCTGTTTGCACTGCGGTCGTTTCGTTTGCGGCGTACACTGTGGCAGTGGCCTGCGCGAGGGAGATCGCCACAGTATAGTGGACATTCTAATGGAAAAAACAGCGCACGCAGGAAGGCAGACAAGAAATACCAAACAACACAAGCGCTTGTGTTGTTTCGTCTTTCTTGTCTGTGGGGTGCCGTCGCGGTGGCTCAGTGGCTATGGTGCTCGGCTGCTGGCCCGAAAGACGCGGGTTCGATCCCGGCCGCGGCGGCTGAATTTCTTTGGAGGAGAAATTCGAGGCCCGTGTACTGTGCGATGTCAGTGCACGTCAAAGAACCCCAGGTGGTCGAAATTTCCGGAGCCCTCCACTACGGCGTCTCTCATAGCCTTAGTCGCTTTGGGACGTTAAACCCTATAAACCAACCAACCAATCTTGTCTGTGGTCCTGAGTGCACTATTTTTTTCATGATGCTATACCAACTAGCTCAAATGTAAATTCTACTATAGTGGATATTGTAGGAGTGCTGTTTATTTTTACGGCACCTTTTGCCGAATATCATTCTGTGTTTAACGTCGCCAAAAAGAAGTGGCGGGACATAAGCGCTGGATGCGGACTTTTATCGTTTGCTTTTGTTAGAGACAGACGTGCTAGACTGCATGGCGTTATTCGAACGGGTGGAGGGTTGATGTTTTCACAAATTATTCTTTCCTGAACGGTGCATTTGCTAGTTCAACCGGTCATTCTATTAAGTCCGCAGCTGCCACTCGTCTCAAATTTATTTTCTTCTCAGGAAAGCTTGGCGATTGTACAGAAGTAGCTATAGCGCGGGTACGTCAGAGGCTAACGTTGAAATGACCCGACAACATGCACACTGTTAACATGCACAGCTGTTAACACGCCAGTACGCCGTACACACAGCAATAACAGCTTTAAAAATGTTGACAGTGGTTTCGGTGACTGCGCGCGCCCATAGGGCGTATTTTTGCGCCACCTATTCATGTTACAAAAGTTACAACTAGGCATATTTGCACGCGTATTAAGCGGCAGCGATGACGGCCTTGAACACAGTTTGTGAATATGTTTAGCGGAGGTTCTCGTTTGCATTCTCAAATACTGTGCAGGCAGATGCGGCGCACCGTATAGGTAGCGGCCGTTATATCGTGCCTAGGGACAGTAACGGCCTACATTGATGACAACACCGCCAGAAGAAATACGTTCAGCAATACCCCAACATCAAATCTATACCTGCACCGCAACCAGTATGAACAGCGGCGGCTGAAGCAGCCAGAAATACAGCTTTAATTTCGAGGTCGGGAGCAAAGATGTTCAGCTGCTGAAAACCAAATACGTGCAGTAATGCGGGCAAGGTCAAAGATACACTTGTATAGCGAGCAGTGTGAACGACGGGACTCAAGCAACATGAAGCGCAACTTTCGAGCTGAGCCTGTGAACAAGACCAACTACAACAAACCGAATACGCCGTGTGATGCGCGCAACATCAAAGCTAGACCTACAGAGAAGCAGCGTGTACGGTGGGCCTCAGACAACAGAGTTCGGCTTTCGTATCATGCAGACGAACGAGTGCAACTACAACCATGCAGAACGCAGTTTACTCAATTAAAGGCTGTAGTTGCGCGCGCTTCACACCAAATCTACCTAAAAAAGCACGACTTACTGCTCGAGAACTGCCATATACCCTATAAAGGGATGGGCCTAGCACACTATCGAAGTTTGCACAGCCTATACCGTGCAGACAAACCTTTCCTCGCGCTGCGTTGGTTTTCCCGGGTGGAATACCAAAAAGTCTTCTCCTGTTGCCTTTTCTGCTGCTGAACCCCTGAACACAACACAACATCAGCATCGCAGCAAATCGTAAACGCCGTAAATGGTGGCGAAACTCCTTCGCCAAAATGTCTGTTGACCAAAACAAAACGAGTCATGCTTTTATACCGGGGAATGGCGCTGGCATCCGCTCCCGACATGGAGGAAGGAAAACTCAGGACAGGCTCTCACTATCCCAGCTGCACGCCAAAAAGTGCGCTGGAAGTCACACGCTTTCGCAAGGACTACTCGGAGACTTCGGCCGACGGCGAAGCCAATAGTAACGCTGAGCGTAGCGTCGTCGTCTGAACATGCCTGCTGCGCATGCGCAAGCGCACTGAGATGGCGGCCAAGTAGCGGGCACGCAGGGGAGAGCAGGCTTCAAAAAATGTGACGTAACCGCCACTCCTGAGTTCTTTCCTTCTTATTGCGAAAGCAATACTACTCGCACTTTCAGCCTGTCGCGTAGCGAGGCCGGTAGCTACCATATCAGCATATTGGATTCGATTGGATTCGATTGGATTGAATTGGATTGAATTGGTTTGGATTGGATTGAATTGTATAACCGATGCATCACCACAAGTCTAACCACAAGCACCACCACCAGCTACACTACCAGCTGAACCATGGCGTAGCTACGGATATTATTGCGAAAGCAATACTAGTTGCACTTTCAGCCCGTCGCATAGCGAGGCCGGTAGCTACCATATTAGCATATTGTATTGGATTGGATTTGATTGGATTGGATTGTATAACCGATGCATCACCACAAGTCTAACCACAAGCACCACCACCAGCTACACTACCAGCTGAACCATGGCGCAGCTACGGATATTGCTTTCGCAATTACCGGGCTTAACCAAGCTAAGCCACAGCATTTTTTCCTTTGCGGAGCGAGAAATTGTAAGTGGCTTAGCTCTGGTTAAGCCTGGGTATACAAGCGAAAAGCTGCAGTTATGCTTTGTGTGACATCATGGCTGTCGGAGTTCGCGCACAATGCACTGGGAGCACCACGATAACGGTGTAGGCAAGCGCGTTATATAGCCATCCTTCCGCATGCGTAGCAACTGTGGTAAACACGCGGCTGCAAGTAGTGTCATACGGGGAAGCCGAGCGTGCGCCGATGCACACTCGGTATGTCGAACCGGAAATTTTCGGGTTCGGTTCAGGTTCGGGTTTACACCTTTCGGGTTCAGTTCCGGGTTCGGCTCCAGAGCGACATTCCGTTCCGGTTCAAACCGGTTCGGACCACATTGAAGCGGTTCAAACGGGTTCAGGACAAAAAAATTAAGAACGTAGATGGTTTTAGTCAACCTTTTTATGCTGTTTAGTTTTTTCTGGCGCATCGGTATATAAAATAAAAAATGCAAAAGTTTCTGTAATGAGATATGCTCTCATTTTGCCCACTGTTTATTGTCTGAGGTAAAAAGACATATTTACGGCAAGAGCCGCAAAATGCACTGAAATCGAAATTAAAACATATCGGCTGTATAAGCTACAATCCGTCTGATTAGGTATAAGGCGAAAAGCCGGTGGAACAAAACCCACCAGCTTGAGCAGTTCCGGAGACACCGTCGTGCGAGTAATTGGTCATCCTGAAACTGGTGTCAGACGGGAATTTCTCGTGCGCACCCCCTCCACCCCCTCCTTTCCTACATGGTACGGAAATATGCGAGAACCCTTCAACCGCTCATCCCCCACCCAACGAGAGCCTTTTGGGAGCACTGGCTGTCCCTATCCAGAGCTTACCAAACATTTTTTTTTAAAATCATCTCTTCGATATCGCCTTTGTTAGTCGTGTTATACATCTCGAGCCCCTTTAGCCCAGTATCTTCAAAAACGCAGCTAATTGTGGCTTCTCACTAGTACAGGGATAAATTACAACTTTAGCTTGTTATGATGACGCCGACATCTTTTGTTCTGACAAAAAGAGTGTGATAAAAAATACACTCTTGGATGGGTTGACAACGCTTCTTTTCTGCACGGATGCAAATTGGTGACATCTTCGTTGGGATATTGCGTTGCATCATACTTGTAAATACAGCATTCTGCTTCTAAGAAGGTATGCTTGCATTACATAGAATTTTTTTTTAACTTTTTATGGGGCGCTATCAAAGAGAGCCTTTGTGTCTACAGATCTTTTGGGCCCTTAATAGAGTCTGGTGAATCAGGCGTGCACCATTTGTCCACCAACTTGTTTAAGGGGATTTATTTTCAAAACTAGAAAACAACCCCTTTCTGGCCACTGTGCTAAATAGGCGAATAAGTGCTCGTCTGTCTTTTCTCGACATAGTCGTGAGAGAACTTTCTGCTAATACATTCGGGTTTCTCACTATTCACTTTTCCTTCGGATACCTGTACGACCCCTCCACATGGCAAATTACTAAGGTTGTGATGGGTCATTGCTTCCTCTACCCATACTGCAGCCTTACCTAGCGTTTTTTACACATGTGTATTAAAGCGAATTCAGCGGATGTAGTCGAGCCCACTTATAACGGCCGCAGATATACGCTTGCTTATTACGAACGGGTACGGTGTTACCGTCAAAATATGCATAAGGGCAATGGCAATTCGTCACATATACAACCAAAACCTTTGGCCACACCACTCGGTTATAGCGAACGAGGAGACGCCGTAAACTACCCCTGGAGTTGAAGAGGTTGTGCTTCCAGTAAGCGCGGATATGACAGAGCGTCTCTCAACCTTCACGACACTGCCCAGGAAAGAATATGTCGACCCGAAAATGCAATAAAAGGGGGCACTGCAGTGCGCAGCGCTAACCGGAAAGTCCGGCGCCTGGAAACACTGTAAACGGTAGCGTAAACGCGTTAACGGTATGGTATAACTGTATTGAAGCAGTAAGTAACCGCCGGCCAAGCCCGCGTCGATGGCCTACAAGGGCAATCATTTCCTGCGTGTTCGTTGCCTGGCCAAAGCATCCCAGGTGGAAGAAGAAGCGCGGTGCGCGTCGTAAAGGGACATCGCCGAAAGCGGGGCTACTGACCATGGTCATGGATCAACTAACAGCAGTGATTTGAGAATTTTGAAAGCCTTACAGCCATGCTGGTCACGTGGTATGCATTGCCTGCCCAGTCGGCTCCATCTTTTGCTCTGCTACCAAGTTCAGGCAGCATCACAGAGCGGGCGCTGCAACTCATGCACTCGGCGCCAGGAGCGCTGTGCTACTTTCGTCGCTGCATGAGCCCAGGAACGAAGCAAGAAGGTCGAAGCACACGTGGCCAGAGGCATGTAGATTTGTGAAAACGCTTCGTTGACCCATAGCTGGCCAGATGTTTCCTCGGATAACTAAGTTCCTGCGGACCAGAAAAGCGCAGAAGCGCGTGTCCTGACAGAGACGTGAACACCAAGTACGAGCCCTCCAGTACTGAAAGGAATTTTATTTATGTGGCCGACGTGCCACGAGCTGCCGTGGATACTTCAACCACAACTAGTTAAGCACAGTCCCTAAATTTGATAGTTTACAGTAAGGGTCTTGACGAGGATTAAATGACTGCCCCAGATAGCCTGCAAAGAGCCGCTGCAGGCTCTGCTTTGCACAAGCAGGCGCGCAGAACGCAGTTCTATAAGAAGTAAAGGCACTTTTAGCAGTCTTAGTATTTTTGGCTGTTATACGGAGAGTCAACTTACTACGAGCATCGGATATAACGAACGGAGTCCACGTGACCGTCAGGTTCGTTATAAATGGGTTCGAATGTAGATTCAGATGGCCGGTAAAACCTTTTTTACGCTTCAAACATGGGCATTACGCGTTAGGCCGCACCTTCGCACCAAGGAGACGTTTGTGCCTTGGTCACTGAACTGCTACCTGTGCGAGCAACGAGAAATCATTGAGCCACAAAATGATTTTTTTTTTGTCGTGATGATGTGCTTTTTTTCACATTATTCAGCAGTCTGTTAAAGAATACATTCAGATCATGCACTTCACTACAACATTTCTGTCTGCGATGGAAGGCTTCGGAATTCGGTGCGAACTCTGTGTTTAAGGACCACTTAGCGCGTGGAAAACCCGCATGATGTATGAACACGCAAAACTGCCGCGTTCAACGAAGTCACTGTTCAGAGAACAGGGCTCTTTACCGCAGGAGGAATATGCTGTGCTAGTTCGGCCTCCTCACTGGTTCCGGAATTTTGATGTGCGGCCGGAGTAAGGGAGTCTTGGTGGTGCAAGGACTTCTACCGAGATCTTTGAATTCGACGAGATCAAGCGAAGCACAAGGAGGGTCAGAAAGGTTCATAATATGTCACGCAACCAAGATAACAAGAAGCCTAGGACATGGCCGAGTAGCCTAAGGCATCTCTAAACGGAGCTTTTCTGTTGCGCCGCCGCTAGTACGAATCCAACTTGAAGTATGAATACTGCTTTAGTTTTTTTCACTCCGTTAGCATTATAGCCTCCTTTACCAAAAATAACCACACTGAGTTTGGGGGGGGGGGGGGGGGGGTGCGTGTGTGCGCGTGCGTGCGCGCAGCCTCCACCCTTGAAGGACACCACACCCCGGTGGGCGCACATCCGGGCACTGACTGGCAGAAATGCACTTTCAACAACCTTCACCGTCCCCCCTCCCCCCATCGCCCACATGTGAGGCAGATTGTTGGGACTACCTTTCTGTCGCCCTAGTCTCAGTGTCGTCAGCTGTCTGAGACAACGAGCGCTTAAAAAGTGAATGTTGCATTACCTACTGAAGTGGCTCAGACTTTAGGGCACTTGGCTACTTATTCGATGTACCCGGGTTCGAACCCGGCGGATTTCGAAGGGGGCGAAACGCACAAGGTGCCCGTGTGCTGTGGGGTGTCAGTGCAGGTTAACGGTCTCTAATTGGTCCAAATTATTAAGGAGCTCTGCTCTTTGACTCCCACCTTCCTCCCTTCCCTTACGGCGCGGTTGAGGTGTCCATCGAAAAGTGAGTCAGTTACTGCGCCAATTCCTTTCTTCAAAATCTATCACCACAACGTTGTTGGGTCGTCGCGCTGTTTCATAAATTTGTGGTAAATGACGCAAAGAACGGGAAGGTATTCTCAGTAGGTGTTTAAAGTACCATGCACAACTATATTTGTTGCGTCTTTTATTCTTTATAATGATGAACTAGATAATAGAATACCTGTATCACCGTGAGGCATTCGCCTATGGCTGCTGAATAATTCAGAAAAGAATTTATTTTCCTATGCTGTTTCGGTCTTGGTTTCATCAACCGAACGATGCTATAACGTGTAGTTGAACTTTAGGTCACGTAAGGCGCGAAACAAATGTGATATAAACGCTGATGCGTTTTTTTGAGCCACTACTGCACTTAAACCATCGCGCTTCATAGGCTAGTATTACAACAAACTACATATTAGCAGTAATATTACCGTTTTTTTCGTGCTTAATGTGACCTGAATTACACTACACGTCAGAGCCATCGTTCTGTTGATAAAACCAGAGCAGCGTCAAGAAGAAATTCAAATATAATTTATTTGTTGGCCGTAGGCGAAACCACGGGGTGCTCCATGAGCACCAATGTCGAAAGCGTCGTTTGAAAGGAAACATGCAAGCAAAAAAGTGGTGTCTATAAACTTTAATTAAGTTAGATCAGTGCTAACAATTTGATTACAACCATGCACAAACATATGAATGGGTAGAAGTAATAACTCAAGTTTTCATTTAAACCTGACGTGCAATATCTGTTTATGTCTATATCTATTTACGTTTACGTTGTTTACGTCTGTTTCTTAAAATCTACTTTTATAACCCTCATCTCAGAGACTCGCTACTTCTGCCGCCTTCCTATATTTCTTCACACAGCGACCATCAGTTCAAGGTTGAAGAGCCAAGCAGTCGCACCAACATTCATTTTTATGCGAAGCATATTAACGTAGGTTTCGGGCCTTCGCGCGACGCCCGGCGGTGGCCACCATTGACCTTCAAGTAGGTCACGTGACATGTCGTCACGTGATGACGTCACACGGGCTGCAGATGGGGCCTCATATCGCGCCGTCGGTCGCCTCCCGGCGGTGGCCACCATTGACCTTGAAGGGAGATCACATGATGTGACGTCACGTGATGACGTCACACCGGCTGCAGATGGGGCCTCATATCGCGCTCTCGGACGTCGCCCGGCGGAGGCCTCCACGCTTCGGTTCGCGCCGTCGCGCGCGACGCAGCGGCGGCGCCACCACCGCTGCACCACGTGATATGTGACGTAACGCCAGGGATGAGGCGGCGCGCGCCCGCCGTCGCGTCAGTCTCTGTGCCCGCAACCGCGCCAGCGTCTTTGCGCCGGGCGTGTATGCGGTCAAGACGCCTCCAAACGCTAAGGACATGCTTCCCATCCACTGGGCTTAACCTTGATAAGCATACAAATTTTTTTTCTCATTCATCTCCAAAACAGCTAAAGAATGTAACCACCCTCCCGGTTCCTTCGCATGCGTTACAAATTCCCGAGTTACTTAAAAATGTTGTGAGCGATTATATATTGTAATTTCGCTGCACCAATATTGTTCTTCTATATTTCTTATTACTACCCACTCCTCTTTGTAATGCTCCGGCCCTGCAAATAAATAAATAAATTATTTAATTAATGCTTTAGAAGTGATGCCAGTATATTATACAAGCGTCAATTAGGTTTCTTCCCAGAAACCACACTTCATTCAATTGTGTGGTCGCATATACTGGGTGCCATTTTCGCACTTTCTAGCGCAGACAGCTTCGGATAGGTAAACCTACGCGCTAGACTATATATTTTTGTCGCCGCCGCGGTGGCTCAGTGGTTATGGTGCTCGGCTGCTGACCCGAAAGACGCGGGTTCGATCCCGGCCGCGGCGGTTGAATTTCTTAGGAGGAGAAATTCTAGAGGCCCATGTACTGTGCTATGTCAGTGCACGCTAAAGAACCTCAGGTGGTCGAAATTTGCGGAGCCCTCCACTACGGCGTCTCTCATAGCCTTAGTCACTTTGGGACGTTAAACCCCATAAACCAACCATATATTTTTGTCGGGTCGCCACGCTGGCTCAGTGGTTATGGTGCTCGGCTGCTGACCCAAAAGACGCGGGTTCGATCCCGGCCGCGGCGGCTGGAATTTCTTTGGAGGAGAAATTCTAGAGGACCGTGTACTGAGCGATATCAGTGCATGTTAAGGAACCCCAGGTGGTCGAAATTCCGGAGCCCGCCACTACGGCGTCTCTCATAGTCTGAGTCGCTTTGGGACGTTAAACCCCATAAATCAAACCAAACCAATATATTTTTGTCTGAAAAAAAAATGTATGCCCGGTTGAAAAAGTAGGGCTGAACCGAGTCCCGAACCGGTTCGGAGCGGTTCCTTTGAATTGTTCCGGTTCGGGTTCAGTTCCAAGATGGCGAAAAAATTATGAGTTCGGTTCGGCTCCGGTTCCGGGTAAAAATTCGGGTTCAGTTCCGGTTTCGGGTTCGACTCCTGTTCCGGTTCGCGCTCGGCGGCGGCTCCGCCGACCACGTGCGCCTCTTCAGCGACATCGCGCGGCGAACTCGCGCATGCGCCGCTGTGGCTAAAATTGATCACGGCGCACGCCAGACCCGGTGTTGACTAGCCTAGTGAAGCTTTTCGTTTCAAAAACCGCGCGCTATCATGGGACCACGGCGCCTCGTCCAATGGTAGGCTTGGTCGCTCAGCGGCGCGCTAGTAGAGGGGAGGAAAATCCTTTGGGGGAAAAAGCTCCGCGTTCTTATGTACTCCGCCGCCTCAACAGCTGGCGCGAGCAGTACGAAGTTTCCTCAGTGCGGAACCTGCTTTCAGATGCAGCGCTCCTTTGTGGCCACGTGATAGTGGGTAGTGCAGTGAGTACTAATCATTGCGTGTGTATATAGAAGGAATGTTACATGCGTAAACTGCAAGTTGGGAGAATTCAAAGAAAAGAATGTGGAAACTGTGTTGTGATAAATACATGAGTGTTTCATTTCACTTACCCATTTTAAAGGCCTCTTTCGGGATATCACATAAAAGTTGGAGCGTTCTAGGCTGGCACAGCCTTCTGGCAAGAAGGAGGTGGAGAAACTTACGGTTCGAGCGCGCGGACAAGTAATTTGAATGGGATGACCAGTGGGATGAGATATGCGTGGTGGAGGTGCGCAGATGTATGATGCATGACCGAATAAGTTGTAATAAAATTTGCGAAAAAAAAGATAGGATAGCGGCGCGGCCACGGCGAGAAAGGCTTCGTAAGTGGGGATGTGATTTCAAGGATGACACACTGACTTCGTATTGTGATGACCGAACATATTGCTCGGGTACACGAAGGACGGAGACGCAAAGAGACCCTTTTTAACCTAGTTGGAACAAAGCCGGTATATTCAAGATATACATGTTATCGAGTAGGCGATGCAGATGCTGGGGTTCCCAAGCTTACATGCCGCTGCGTTGGCGCCGGAGTCATCGTCAAAAGGAAAGGAGGGACTGTGGCCCTTGTTCGTTCGCTAAGGCTCAGCTTTCGTTTGGGGCGCCGGAGGACCGACAGCCGCTGGTGCCGTCTCGGGCATTGCTCGTCACCCCACTGACCAGCTTTTATCATTTTGTTTTATTTTCTGTCCATTCTGGTGATCCTTCTTTCCAGGCTGGGGTGTCTCTCTAGCCCTCCTCGCAGCCTCGGCGCCTCTGTTACTTTTGCGGGTTGTGCTTGACCAGTTTAATTCGTGTCGGCGCGCGAATAAAGCCGACGGCCGGGCTGTCCGCCTTCAAACCCCTAATGAGACTTGAACCTCGACACACGACAATTGCTGCCGCCATGCAGTCTGTTGTTCAAGCGCCTCCGGGGTCCCACAAAGGGAAGATGTCGCCGGAGATAGCGACCCTCCGGAGACGCGCGGCGCACTGTCCCAGTATGAATAGTGGGAGTGAATCAATTGTGCGGCGCAATTTTGGACGGCTCAAGAGCATCGATTAGATATGCTTAGTGGGGGCTCCGGATGGGTGCTGCATATTGTAATTTTGGCCTTACCAATGTTTTGAGTAATCTTACCTGTGACTATGCGTGAAGAACGGTGACTATGTGTAAGGGGAAACTACTGAAGATAGCCATTAACGCTATCGCTTCGTAGCGTTTAAAGCGGAGGTGAAGTGTCCCTTTAGTTTTTGTTTTCTTGCGTAATTCGGTACTTCCACTCTCCGGTACCTTCACCAGATTAAGATATTAGGTCTCTCTTTATAACTGCCTTTTCAATCTTTGGAATGACCGCTGCCACACATTTGCACTGTCGCTCCGATTTACACTTGAACCACAACCTCCCAACCATTTTGCGCTGGAAATTCTCTCATTCTCAAAATGAATAAAAGAGTATTGAGAGGCCAGGAAGACTTTCAGCTAATAATAAAAGCATCAGATGCGATTATCTATTATCGGCTGCACTGTCGCCAGCATTTGTTGTTATTTTAATTATTGATGTTAAATATTTAACCTTATGATATATTATTTTCATATTATAACATTCCGCACGACACCGACCATGTTCCTACTGCATCCTTCAGGGAACTAAGCACGAATTCCTGGCTTTCGCGTCTCTTTCAGGTATTCCCGCTGTATGGTTTCGAAGACGCTGCAGCAGCTTAGCTTCGCGCGCTGCTTAAAAAAAAAACATCGCAAAGGACGGGGCAAGAAAGAAACAACGCGAAGAACAGTCGTCCTATTGTCGCTTTCTTGTCCCGTCCTTAGCGATGTTTTTTCAGCATGAACACGCACCAACTAGCCGAAATGTCTATCCGTGTGTAGCTTCGCGCGTTGCAAGGAAAGGAAACAGCGCTTTCTGCGTAGTCGACACTCCAGCGGAACGAAAAAAAAAATCTGGCCCATGAAACACATTCTGATTCTTTAAGGTTGAAAATTCAGAAAAATAACGTGTTTACGCTCCAATACTCAAAGCGCTAAGCTCAGAGGAACCTGCCGATGTGCTGCTGCGTGGCGTATGCTAAAGGCTGAGACGAACAGCGGAGCCAAAACCCACTGACTTTGTGTCAGCATTCGCGACCACAACAACCGAAATAGACGAACGGTTACGTGTCTGGCTCTAGTCACCTGGGCGGCGCTGTTCGCGTGATAATACCTGATTTCACGTGGCTGTTGTTGGTGGTTCACGACCTTATCTGAAGGGGAGGGCTTCGTATAACACCTATCGTTGTAAAAGATACATTAAATATCTGCAGAGAACCCTTTTTCTCGGCGTCTTCAAATTATGTAATAAAGAATGCCCTCTGAGTGGAGTACATATATGTCTACAGTTCAATTTCTGCCTGTATATCGATTTTCCCGGTGCCCTGCTGCAGGTGATAGCCGAGCGTAAGCAAGAGCTCCGCAAGGAAGTGGACAGTGGCCTGATCAGCCTCGAAGACGACAGCTCGGAAGGGGCACGCAAGAAAGCCCGTCCCTTCATGGATCTGCTTCTGCTGGAACACTTCAAGAACAACTTCACTGAGGAAGGCATCAGAGAAGAGGTCGACACCTTCATGTTCGGGGTGCGCTCTTATGCTTGCGAACTGCACACTAGAAGCGCGAAGTAGTCCGTCAGTTTCGTGCAGCTAAGCAGAAGTGCTGCGAGGTGTTACGACTATATTTCTTGCATTTTATGCATTAGGTTTCCAGTGTATGGGAACAAAAGCAGCGTGCCAAAGAATCAAGGCAGCCCTTAGTAGTTTTAACTGTATTTCGGTTTCAGGTATAACCTGCATTTTGTCGGTTTTTGAAATTTGCATCATGCTTGCATGGCTGCCTACCGCGAAGAACATTTTGGAAAGGAGTGAACTGCGAGCCGGCTGTTTACTTTACTCTGCCAGTTGAGAACGTGCACATGTACCGCAAATGCTGAAAATAGTATTCATTGTCTGTAGTACGGCTGTACAGGCGCACCGCCAGCACCTTAGTGCTAATAAGGGGTGTTCGAGCTGAGTACGGCCATGCTATAAAAAAACACCGTTGTCCAAAGATCGTACCCGATTTAGATCGCAGGATATGTGAACTAGATTTTTATCATTCAGTTTAATGCAAAGTGTTCATGCAGATATTGAAACCACGTGCTGAAAAATGTCCGCTTCAAGTTTTGCTTTTAAATAAATTTAGTGTGGTTTCTTTGTTTTTCCGTAATCTCACGAGACTTCAAATTAAATGGCGCAATGAACAACCAGCCCACAGGTCATGGTGGTAGCTATGACATTATGACATTACAGCAACGGAGGAAAACGAGCACTATTCACACGCAACGCGGCGAGCATCAACCAGGTTGCGTTTTCTTGTATAAGCATTACTTCTATTCTCTGCGCCATAGTCTTCGCCATTATCTGTGTAGTCTTTTTGTGTGTGTGTGTTTCTTGAAGGCCCGCTCTTGCAACGGTATTCGCAGAAGACGTGCTTTCATGATAATGCGCAGGTAGCGGCACCCTTTTGCGGCCTTGTGCAACCCGGGTTGCTCTTCCCGAGCGACCAGTCATTAATTTAACTGCCACCTGCCACGGTGGGCGGTTTGTTTCTATCCGGAGGGCAGGTTGTGATGATGCCGTGTTGTCCAGTGACCTTGGTGGCCCAACTCTCTCACATGTTGCTTTCTGGACACCAACAGCCAGAGTAGTGGTCGTGGTTTTTCACGCCGACGCCGGATTTTCTGCGTAACGGGGCCTTTAACGATATTGCGTCAGTATCCACACCATTAATCCAGTGATTGAGAAATACGCCTCGGTTAAGCAAACCATACATAATTACCCCTATAACCATAGATTACGAAAAAGCATTTGACTGAGTCGAAATGGCAGGAAATCATGCAGGCATTGGGGAAACGCGGTGCAGAAGAGTCAATGTACTGGAAAATATCTACAGAGGCAGCACAGCAAAATAGTATTCATAGAAAAAGCGGCAAAATTCCACTCATGAAGGATATCGAGCAGAGAGACACGATCTCGCTGGCACTTTTGATCACATGGCGAAAGGTAGTATACAGAAAGTTAGCGGTGACTGCCTTGTCAATATTCTTTCGCTTTCCTAAGTACTGCCCCACTAAGTATCTGCAGGGACGAGTTGCGAAGCACGAGTAAAGATTTTATAGATCTTCTTTTGTTCGTTACTTCGAAGGAAGGTTCCCAGATCCTTCCTCTAGTGAATTGGGCGTTGGGGAAGACCAGGAGACATTCTTGTGGATGATGACAGATAGAAGAGCATATATTTACAACAAACAGGTACAGAGATTAAAACTGGGAACAGCAGAAATGAATTTACAAGAAATACAAACTTTGCGCTACTTTACTACAGGTTAGAGCCTAAGTAGCAGAATGTTACATGCTAAGCACGGAGCCCCAGCTCAGGCTGGACTCCATTCGTTCGGTTCGGCTTTTATAACCGTAACAAACAAAGAAATAGGGGCGGTCATTTCCAGTGGCCCGCCCCAAGCATCAATTCTCCAATCAAACAGAGACCTACCCCATGGGTTGGGATCAGCCTCAAACCCAGGGTCTCGCTAAGAAAACAATATCAAAAACAAACTCAACACCACTCTCTCTTCGGTAAGAGCATGCACATCCTCTCCCGTTGGGTCTCTCCTTCCGACCTGTCCCAGGCACACCGCCGCCCCCCTCTCCATTCGCACTGCAAGTTAAGTTCTTGGCACAGATGCGTACCCCCTGTCATCAGTGCGTGTCATATGCAAACAATAGATGAGAGAGAAGCCGGTACGGCACAAACGGTGGGACGCTCGGACAAGAGTGATCGATGAGCGGGCGGATAAGAGTGAGGAGTGGATATCGTTCCCCATATCGCCAAAAAAAACGCTCTCATCGTCCTTTCCTGGGCGCTCTTTGTCGGCTCGGCAAACCAGCTACCGAAGGGTTCCTGTTTTCCCCACACATTGATAGAGACACCGTAGTTGGAATCACCGTCCCTCAAAGACTCCTCGGCTAGGCCCCGCGGCAGCGTAGGCACTTGTGCGACCTTGGGTGCCTTTCTGACAATGACCTCCGGCGTGAGGGGGCCGCCACGTGAAGATAGCAGCGGTGCGGTGCCTCAAAAGAGCATGTCTAACTCCCCACCTGCACTGTGCTTGGGACGGCTGCCGTTTATAATGGACCGCCACTTCCGCGGGGGCAGCGCCCTGCAAAGTGGTTGTAGCTGGAAATGAGCGGCGGCCTTACAGCATGACCAGTGACCTAGGCAGGGAATGCAGCACGGTGGGGCTGAAACATTATGCAGGAAGCCAAAGTAAAGTTCAACAGTAACGGGAAGAAAAAGCAACTTACCAGTACCCTTCACGAAGAAAATAACAGCTATATAATAATAATAATAATAATAATAATAATAATAATAATATTAATCATAATAATAATAATAATAATAATAATAATTTTATTTCCTGTCAGGCAATACAATACAATTCCGGGCATGCCAAAGCCATCAGTGGCTTGTTGGGCAAAACCCGGCAGCAGGCGGCAAATCTCTTTTTTTCCTACTCAGGAAAAACATTTCAAATTGACAATGCACAAGGAAAAGAAAAAAACACTTCAAGGAAACACAATAAAGTCATTAACAACAGGAAATGATCAAGTGGTTTGCTTTAGGTTACTTACTAAAACCGAAAAAAAAAAAAGAAGGTGATGAGAGCGTTATACCCTAAGAACACAAGAAAACAAATCTGGAGCACTTCTTCCTTTATACTGTCTTTTCCTTTAAGACAGTGTAGGTTATGAGGGCTTTCTTTATTGCCTTCTTATTCTTCAGTACCTTTATTTCATTAGGTAGACTGTTAAATATTGCGGGGACATAAAAGCAGCGCTGGCTTTCTCCGTATTTAGTTCTAGTAATTGGTAGTTCATAGGTGGAGACAGAACGGAGGTTATGACCAGATGACCGAGCAACTTTGAATTCGTTAGTCCACATATGTCTGACGGCAGCATACTGAAGAAAGACATTGTTAAATTTTGGGAAACTAAAGCTAAGGACCAAATCCTCCTTAGGCACAGAAGTGTTGTACGCTACACTTTTTAACGCACTCTTTAACAAATTATTTACCCGCGTTTTCCAAAATTCCGCACAGTTAAAAAAACAGCAAATACCATATCGCAACACTGAGTAGCCTAATGAGTGAAGTATCACCCTTCTAACCGAGACAGGCGTGTATAATTTGACATTGTATAAAAGGCAAGACACACTTCTCAGCTGTTTACAAACATAAGATAGGTGAGAGCGCCAACTTAAGTCACAGTCTAGATAAATACCCATGTACTTTACCATTTCTTCATAGGGAACCGGTGAACATTGACAGGAACAGCAGTTAGAGGAATGTAGCCTTAGAGGAGCATCTAAGTTGAGAATCTTCGGAGGGCTTCTAAAACATACTAGTTGGGTCTTTGTGTTATTTATACTGATTAGGTTTGAGTCATACCAGTCTAATACGGCAGTCGCATCTTTTTGGAGCAGCTCAACACAGGCGTAATAGTCTTTGTGGCGAGAAATAAGAAGTGTGTCGTCTGCATATTGGTACGGGTTAGATGAAGTAATGCTTTGTTTCAAGTCATTCACAAAAATATTGAATAACAAAGGTGATAGAATAGACCCCTGCGGAACACCCCACCTAAGTTCTACGGGGGAGCTCCTCTTTTTTCCTATACAAACAAGTTGAGTACGATGACACAAGTAACTCTTCAAAAAGTCAAGGAAATGACCACGGAAACCATAAATATGCAATTTTTGAAGCAGTATTTGATGGTCTATTGAATCGAATGCTTTGGACACATCTAAGAACAGACCACAGGCAACCTGATTCAGTTCAAGAGTAGAGTGCAACAGGTCCGAGACGTCTTCCAGCAGGCTCAGTGTGCCCTTTCCTGCCACAAATCCGTACTGATTGTCTGCAATCGTTTGATGTGAATCCAGGAAACTGTGCATAACTCTGGACGCATGTTTTTCTAAAATTTGCGCTAAACAAGGCAACACAGATATCGGACGATAGTTTTTAATTTCTGATGAATCACCCTTTTTAGGCACAGGGATAACTCTTGCACGTTTCATAGAGTCGGGGACTTTGCCGGTCGCAATGATAGTGTTTAACGTACAGAGAAGCACGTTTTTCAGGACCTCGAAATTTCTAACAATATCATCCATACGAATGCCGTCGATGCCAGCGGACTTTCTTTTTTTGAACGACATCAAAATTTCCCGCATATCAGTTTCGCTCATTTCAGGCAGAAAAGCTGACTCAGAGATTGCGACATTACGCATGCGCGCCGATGAAGAAACACTCAGGGATTCAAGAGTACGCACGGATGAAAAATGCAGGTTAAATCCATCTGCAAGATCCTTGCTTACAGGGCCAAAATTTCGCTCGATAATCCCTTGTGTGTCACGAGGCTTGTAACCGCGCAGTTCATTTACCAGCTGCCACGTTTTAGCAGAGTCATTTCTGGAATCATAAAACCATCATGAATAATAATAATAATAATAATAATAATAATAATAATAATAATAATAATAATAATAATAATAATAATAATAATAATTATAACAACAACATCAATAATTTTTCTCTGTCTTATTGATTGGGGAAGGCAGGGAGAAAAGCCGAGTGATGGGCTTGACGAGCTGCCTCCCCCCATCAGCAGAACAGCGTAGCACCGGTGGAAGATAAAGGTGCACTTAACGACAGATCACAATCATGGGCCTTCAACAATCACAGACCAAAACGGCAACATTGGCCATGAACAAGCGCAGAAATTTGCCAGTTTAAAGAGAAATTGAAATCACACTTTCTTTGCGGAAAAAAAAAACGATTTTGTTCCTAGCTGCAGCAAAATATGGAGACTTAAGGTAAAAGTGCAAAGCTCTGAACACGTGGGAAATGTTTGCAATCAGAAAATAAGAAAATACAACAAAATGCCACATATTAAGCAATAAAATTCAGGTTTGACAGAAAGGGAAAAGAATCACGATCACGGCAAGTAAAACGAACAAAGCATTTCCTCGTAGAGAGTAAATATATCAAGAGTGCGAAAATGCAGCCTGAAAAAGAGCGTATCAAGAAGAAAGATGTTCAGTCGCGGATCAAACTACTCTGATATCATCTTTCAATGTTCATGCGAGTTGAAGGCCATGCCTATTAAGTGAATTCAACAACTTTGAAAGGTGATACAGTATCATTTGCCTGCCATAATTTGCGCTACAGAGCACCGGATTCCACATGTGTGAGTTAAGGGCAGATTGATGTGCTACTATTTTCTATACGGAAGCTGGTTCGCTGAAGAAACTGTCATTGTTTTTATTTCCTTTTTATAGGCTGTACCTAAGTGGTAAGTGCACGTATCGTATATGGCCATTACGTTATGTTTCTGAAAAAGCGGAAGCGGCGTACGGTTATACTAAAGCACGTTAGCAATATTTCTTAGCTTTTTTTTTCTGCTTTGGATATATTTGATGCATTTTATTTAGGATGGTCGTTTTCCAGTCCAAGTAACAGTATTTTATGTGTGAGTGGAACAGTGGATAGTGTGTGCGGATTTTAATCTTGGTAGGGATTATATGTTTCTTTATATTAGGGAAGTCAGCGACTCGAGAAAAATTTCTCTATGATACCATCAACTTGGGCCTCCCATGAAAATTTTTTTCTGAAGTCGACACCAACTATTTTAAAGTCTACAATTTCTATTGCGAAATTATTGTTATCCTTCGATGAATACATTGTTATTTTTTTAGCTTTTCACTTGTTTATTGCAAGATATACTACCGGTACTGAGGAATGGGGTGAAATGCGGAGGCTAACGAAGAGGCTTGCCATTCAATTCAGGACAAAGGAGCGACCTATGGAGAGGAAAGAGACTGATGCAGCGTTAGGACACATGAAGTGAGCGGGGTGCGTCTGAGAAGAAACGCAAGTTCATGCAATTCATGTCAAAATAAAAAAAAATGGGCAGGGCATGCAAGGCGAAGGCAATGTAGCCGAAAAGGAAAGCGTAGCAGGTGGCGACAGAATGTTTGCGGGCCGCAGCTAGAAATTCACCAGGATAATTTTAGAGATCTGTGCGAGGCCTTTGTTCTTCAATGGGAGTAGTTAAGCTTATGATAATAAACATGATTATGAGGCAGCCGTAACAGTTCTCTGCACCTCCCGTTCCAGGGCCACGACACGACTGCGATGGGAATCAGCTGGGCGCTGTTCCTCATTGGACACCATCCGAAGGAGCAGCAACTCATACACGAGGAGCTGGACCTAATCTTCGGAGAGGACAGAGAGCGCCACGTCACCTCCGAGGACCTGAAGCAGATGACGTACCTCGAGTGCGCGCTCAAGGTGAGAGATTGCGGTTCCAGATGAATTCTAAAAAGACAATAATGTTCAGAGTGCGCCGAAGAGAGATTCTCAAAAATATAAACAAGAAAGGGTGAAAATAGCGGGCGTTGTGATGTGGGTAAGTTGGCTCTTCCTCGCGAGGCTCTGAGCCACTTCCGAGGGCCTTCATTTCTTGAATAGTGTGACTCTCCTGCTACATTTACCAGGAAAAATCAATTCCTTCGTCTTCAGATCTCAAGTAACTGGCAGCTATTCTTCTTTCGCGTTGTTGCTAATTTTTATTAGCGTCGGGTTCGCCTACTTGCGCTGATGCTGCGACGCCGTACAGCATTTCAACGCCTGGCTTTAAAGCAACACTTTGTATTGAATGATGAGGGTCTTATGCTGCTGATGCGTATTCAAGATATGAACGGAGGTAGCTTGTGTGCAGAGGCCCTAGTCTTAATACTGGTACAAAGAAAAAATTAGTTTTGGCGTAGGTGTCTTAGCATGTCAGTGGCTTTAGATGAAACAGGTTGAATGGCGTCATTTCTTTGGTAGAATTTCTTGACCACTAAAATGTACGAAAGACAGTGCAATGCGGCAACGCAGACTGGTTAATGAAGTGTGTAAGATATATAACTTTAGTACTAGATGTTCGAAAACAGAAATAAATAATGTTTTATGATATCATGTTAAACCACAGTGGTATATAATCGCACGTACACAGTGTGTTCAGGAATTGCGCGAGCACACGGAGACACACTGTCTTCAAACTGCCGTACTCAACTATATTTTTATTCGTGCCTTAAATGCTCATGTGCATGCAGAGATTGTTCGGGAGCGTTAATTATAGAAAAACCTTGTGTGCATTATAACGTTGCTAGGAGCAACGCAAAATACAGTTTAACAGCGCAGAAAATGATTTTTAGTTGACAGAAATGACCGTCAAAGAGCCCTAACACATAAAATGATTTATTAAATGATGGGAACATAAATGAGGGACTAAAAAGAAATTAACCTAAACAATTCCAAACGCTCACATCTGGAGCTACACCTAACTGCACCACCACTCGACGCACGTGAAGGCAACTTGACGCTGGTGAGCTACCTAATTGGCCCGCCATCAGAGGTTCTCCACAAGTGCTGCACTGGATGTATTGGGAAAGTTGCGTCGGGCCTAGCCTACCTCAGTAGGCTCGATCCCCAGCTACGACTGGAACATTACTTCTACTGACAATCCTCCTTGCGCCGAAATTTATTAACCGCGTGAGGAACACGACGGAAGCAGAGAGCTCGGGAACTGATCCTGCTTGGGCTAGCGTTCCCGTTATGGGCCTAAATGCTTGAAAGCACTGAATGACGAGAACTTGCTAATTGCTAGAGGGCCAGTGTTGGACATAAATGGCAGAAAGAGGTCTTAGCTGATCGCTGGCGACAAGGGATAACTTGCACGCTTTAGCTGCCAATGACATTGGTTTGGATTTATTTCGTTTCGTTTATGAGGTTTAACGTCCCAAAGCGACTAAGGCTATGAGAGACGCCGTAGTGAAGGGCTGCAGAAATTTCGACCACCTGAGGTTCTTTAGCGTGCACTGACATGGCACAGTACGGGCGTGTAGAATTTCGTGTCCATTGAAATTGGAGCGCCGATGAGATTGGAGCCGGCGTCGCCCAGTGGGGTGACTTGGGCCATAACTGGCAAGGGCGTGTGGTTCTGCCAGTCAGTGCACAGAATTTGGTCTTGTATTTTATAAAAGTGCGAAATCATTATATTTCTCATCGGCAACGGAACGGCGTTGGCGTGAACTGGCAGCAGGAGCCAGAGGAATCCCAGTTGACGTCACAGCGGTATCAAAGAAAAATGAAATTTCTTTGGGGGTGCGGGGAAGTCATCGCAGAACTTTCAGTCTCCGAAGCAAGCAGGCCACAAAACTGCTTTGCTTCATGGGAAACAATGGTTAACATGGTATATGATTTGCCTTACGACTGTATGCTAATGAGTATGTGTGTGATTAGAAAGCAAGAGTAAAACGTTTAAATAAAAATAAAATAAAAGGAAATAAATAAACAATGTTATCGCTTTCAGAGCACGCAAGTAGTCAGGTGCTCTCGTTAATTTTTTCTCCATTAAGCCCGCGTGTAGTCGTTGTACGCAGAAGGCTGCGACCCGGAAGCTCTGAATGGCTTTCATGCTCGGAAACGGTGCCTCTAACTGGCCGAAAGCTCTGGATACACGATTTACAATCATGATGTTACCCTCACTGGGTTCGGGGGTCCGGGAATATGAGGGCACACCGCGAGTTTCACTCTCGATTTTCTCAGCAACGCAGCCACCTATCCTTGCTGAAAAGCGCTGGCAGTACACGGCAGAATGTGATGTGGACAGAGGAGATTAGGAAGTTTGCCGCGATGATATGCGGCGCAACTGGCACAGGACAGAGTTAATTGGAGGGATATGGGAGAGGCCCATATCCTACAGTAGACACAGACGGGCTGTTAACGCTGAATTTTCGTGCAGCCTTCAGCTATGGCCTGATTTCTCCTGAGAAGGACTTCACGTTGTATCTGCCCATTTCCGAAGCCGCATTTAGAGAACAGTATGCGCTCAGTCTTAAGCACGCGATTAAGCCGTGTGTGGTGGCCAGCTTCCGCCCAACCTGGTGGCGAACGTTGGCTTCACATCTGAGCCAGTACCCTTGACTGTTCAGGTTGGCTGCCGACTTCGAAATAGCGCTCTGCCGTTGCTCAGCAATTTCTCGTATCTTCGTGTTGTTAATAGGTTTCTTCATCTGTCGAAGACACCATATTTTGCTCTGCTCAGCGTGAACCTTGCTTTCTTCCAGGCAGTTAATACGTCCATCTCACCCAATGATCTTGTTAATCTCCTGTGTTTTTCTTCATTTATGCCCGTTCTCCTCGCAGGAATGCCAGCGCATTTACCCGTCCGTGCCGCTCATTACTAGAGCCTGCAAACAACCTTTCACAGTGGGTAAGAGACGTATTTCTGCCATTCATATTTTTAGTGCCATCTTGCAATTAGTTCATATTCTGCCACCAGGCTACGACACTGATCCATCACTGAGAAAGTGTCTACCCGTCTTGCCCCCAGCGACCCGAGACTGGTTTTGGTTGAGATGTTGAGATACGTGTCCGGTCCTTTCTTGACCCGTGCTGCGTGAAGGCTTTTCTTTAGCTCCTGCGCCTGCCTTAAGAGGACTACAAACGAACCAGGGCAAATCCGGCTGCTAGTCCCCGTCGTGCGTGGGGGGAGGTGTTGGCTGGGGTGGTTCCGCATGCTTCTTTCTCTGCCTGTCCCTTGCCAAAGCCAAAGAGAGTGGGGCTTCCTTTATTCGGTCTATGGTTCCGGAAGGGTGAAGGGAAAAAGTAGGAGAGCCGGGGCAAAAAGGTACCGTCTTTGTCCAAACGGCGTCAGAGGTGGAATGATCCTTGTTCCGAATAAGGATGCCCAGCACGGGAACAGAGGACCGTTTCCTTCCATCTCTTGTTTAGCCTTGGCTGAGTAGCCACAGAAAGCTGTACCGTCGATGTTACTATCTGGACGGCCTCCTTTGAGGGAATGTGCCGTTTCGTTCTTGACTTTTACCCGACTACAGACTTTACTGTTTTCAATGTCGTGGCTTATATTAGTGGGAGCAAAGAAAAAGAAAAAAAATAATGCCGCCCAGTCCGCATCGCAAAAGACACAACGTCAATACAGTGGAAACTTGGGAGAGTTAGTGATAATGGTCGACATAATTGCACAGCGCAAATTACAAAAACAAGGAAGGTGTGATATAAAGCAAATTATTTATGTTTATGTCCCATGTATATATTTCTAGTGTTTTTTTTTTTCAATGAACCTTATAGTTGAAATCGGTGCCTTTCTTGTGTCCTTCCTTCTGCCCTCGTCTTGTGCGCGTGCAATCATTTCGTCACTGTTGATGCATAGTAATATTAGTAGTAGTCGGAACACTCCTGGTCTAGAGTGTAACCTGCAAACTCTAGCGCTGAAAAAAAATATTTTTTTATCAAATGGTATTGATCTATGTTAAGAAAATTATAACAAAGACAGCTATACAATTTCGTCAACGCTCAGCGGATGCCTGTACAACTTTATAAACTATGGTTTGTAAAGAAAAAGGCAGAGAGAACTGGGCAATTGTCAATTTCTGTTTACCCTTGAGATGAATCGACATTGCGCAAGAGACGTGAAATTGTTATTGAGAGGGTTAGCATTGCAGGGTGTCGAAACGTGTTTAGCTCAGAATATTCGTTGTACATGCGGCGGCACCTTGCCACCAATTCCGATCAACTTAGACGGAATTTTGCCAAGGTTCACAAAAATGCAGTATACAGAGGCATACCATTCACGAGGCGGACTCGAGACTTTTTTATAGACATTGTACGAAGAAGAAGCGGGGGGGGACGGGGGGGGGGGGGGGGGGCGAGGTGTGCAGGAACGCTGCCAAAAAAAAAGGGGTCGGCTACAAAGCGATAGTTCTGTAGGCACTTAGGGCGACCCCTTCTCCTCTCTCGTTTGGACCCTCAACTGCGTGCTCTTATTCATTTTAGACGTACGTCTTTCTTGCATCCAGTTTGCATCATTAGGTTGCTTATACCCTCCAGAATTTTCCATCGCGTGCTGAAATGTATATCTTTCTTGCCTTGCGTCGATTTGCCTCGATTTGGTTGGATCAAAGATTGAAAAAGTGCGCCCGCGTATGTGTGTGTGTATGCGTGCGTGTCCACGCGCGCGTACCTGGAAACTGAAGGAACAGCTGCTATTTTCACACCGTCTATTGTCAGGAAACTATAGGCTCGTTTACATGAACCCGACTTCGGCGGGTCGAGCCAGGAGATCGAGTTGAGCAAGGTCAGCCCAACTTGACTGCATGTTTACATGAACTCGATTTTAGCGAGTCGCGACCGCTTCAACAGCAGCGGCACAAAGCGTAGAGCGGCGCAGCGGGAAAGGGCAGTGGCAGCTTGGAAGATTGCGGCATGCACGGCTGCCTCGGAGGCGCTACGGCGCAAGCGAATAACACGTTCGCATTAGGGGTGTGCGAATATCAATTTCTTCGAATACGAATCGAATACGAATACTTGGCTCCGAATATCGAATCGAATATCGAATAATCAAGGACAGACACATTTAACCACTACAAAACATTTATTTGAGCACTCAAGAACATCACAGTTAAACTATCGATAATTAAATGAACACAAAAGGTACGTGTGGCTGCACAAAAGTATCAGTCTCGAACATTATTCTTAGAAGAGTGGAAGTATCAGAGAAGATGGCTGGTACACAGCATTGATTAAGGCTAGCTTGCCATCAGCACGAACGCGCGTTGCTGGGATGAACATAAAAGGTTGTCGTGAAGGAAAACCCGCTGCTCCACATGGTCAGGCAGAAGTAGTTCCCTTCTAGCTGAAACGACTCCTCCAGCCACAGAAAATGCCCTCTCACATGGCACTGAACTGGCACGTATTGCAAGGTACTTCGTGCACAGCTCTGGCTATACCAGCTTCGCAGGTATAGCCACAAAGAAGCTCACCAGCGCAGTCAGCTACGGCATGGCCCTTGGAGGAAGGAATGCGCATTGCTGTGGGCGCCGCCTTGTTGTTATGTCTCTGTCAATAGGGCTTGCGGACCGAAATGAACGCCGGTGCTCACAATTAATATTCGGCTAGATACGATTATTCGCGTCGGGTCGAATATTCGAGACAACACGAATACCTGGATTTCGAATCGAATACGAATACTAAAAATATAATATTCGAATTATATTCGAAAATTTCGAATATTCGCACACCCCTAGTTCGCATTTATCACCTCTCCTTCCACTAACTCGACTCAGACCGGTTTACTTGCTATCTGCTGTTGGGGTCGAGTGAGTCAACCCACCCCCTGCAGCGGAGTTGACTCGCTCCCTCGACTCCCGGACCCGACTCTTAGGTGTTTACATGAACCCAGTAACCGGTTTTCAGCTCAAATCTTCAACTCAACCCGTCATGTAAACAGCGCTTATAACGTGCTTGTAATCATTTTCCGAGAATTCCTTTTCCTGCGGCGGTAGTCTACCCCGCCTGCAGGAGGGGCGCGCAGCAAGGGGAGCGGGCGGTCCTTTGTGCCAGTTCCCGAAAAGGGGACTTCTCAGCACTATAGTCGGTTACAACTAAAGAACGAAGCGGCACACGCAACTCAAAGGGAGCTCTCCAGCCAATCACGTCGATTTGTGTGGCTGTGCATGCAGCCAAGCCTGCGAAAGAGTGCGAAGGAGTCGGCGCTTTGTCCCCGTGTCGCCGAGGGTGGATGTCCTTTGTTCGGGATAAGGCTAAAAGAATAATAACGCAAAAAGAAAGGAAAAGATTTTGCTGCCCCGGCATCCGCCATCGTCTCTAGGAGCACCTGAGCTGGAGCAGGGGAAAAGACAGGGAGAAAGGCGAAGGTACTAGTCGGTGTGGTGCCCCCGTTTATTGTCTCAGCTGCACTGGCCACTAAAGGGGAAGGGTGGGGGGAGAGGGCTGGGCTGCTCACCTTTCGCATATGTCCGCGCAAGAGCGTCTTTTGCGCAAAAGCGCTGAATGTTACAGGTGGGGTCATATTCGGCAACAGACGGTCGTGGCAGCATCAGTCTCCACCGGTGCTGTTCGGTCTCCACCGGTGCTGTCGCGGCGCACCTTTGGAGACCGAACAGAAAACTTCTCGGTCGACGCGCTTGGCTGGGTGGTCTCCTTTGAAGGGCATGTGCTGTTTCGTTCTTGAGTTCTACCCGACTTATATACCACATGGATTCGTTTCAGCGGTGGAACATGGCGCCCTCTGAACCACGGCATTCGTTTGAAAGAAGTGCGAGTCTAGTTCAGGAAAACTGCACCTGCTCCATGGTTAGTGCTGAAATAGTGCAGCTGCAGCCGCCATGGAAGCAGATGATGGTTTGCGGGTTGTGATAAACGGCGGAGACTCAAGTAACTTTCACTCGTCGACAAGCTAGAACGCTGCTCGAGTTCTCCAAAGAAACGGATCGAGGCTGGTTCATGGCAACATGTTATTTTGGTGTGCTGTTTGCACATTTCTTCATGAGATACGAGATGTTGGCTGCCGCTGATGTAGGCTGTAAACAGTTGGCTGCAATTCATTGGCATCGCAAAGCCTAGCGACGACCAGGCCTGCAATCGACCATCCGTTTTGGAAGCAAACAGTGCCAAACTGCGTTCAAAGGGCCGGAACTAGAGGTACACACCCGCCGCACCGCCGCTGCCGCAGAACTTTGCCGAACTGGTGCATTGAGTACAGGCGAATCGAGCGCTCTCCAACTTCCGCTCCACAGCGCTAGCCGGAACAACGAACAACCGGCAGCACGAAGCGAAAGCCTGTCTCTTCCCTTTCCTGTCGCTTTAGCAATCCCAAAGCTGTCCTCGAAAAATAATACGACGCCCAGAATGCGTTTCGTAGCGTCAGGTGAAAAAAATTGCCAGTGGCTTAGCTCTGCTATGCCTGGATATACGTAGTGTAAAGCGCTCCGGTGTTTCGGCCGCACGTCTCGCCTTGGCTGCTCAACGGCGAACTGCCAGGCGACAACCTCGGGATCGGAAGAATTTACATTTTCCAGTTTTCTGCGGCGTTTGGCAGCGGCTCGACTCTCCTTAGCTTACCAGAGCTTAGATGTTGAGCGCAACCGTCATTTCTCCGCGCACCCTCCTCGCGCATGCGCAGTAGCGCGCGGCGCAACTGTCGTAAACACGAGGTCACGCGTCGGAGAGGAGCGCACGCCTGCGGCGCCGGCAGCGAGGAGCTCGCACCGGCTGTGGCAAGGAGGCGACGCACCTGCGGACCTGCGCCTCTCGTGGCGTCACGCGGTTCTCGCGCATGCGCATAACAGGCGGCGCACACTCGCGCAAAACTCGGCTCTGACCCGCGTAGTGTGGCTTTACTAGCTTTACGCTACAAAACAATCCAGCAAAGCAATATGGCGGAAATCTGCTTGGAAGTTCGACACACACTACATAGGGCAAAATCAAGGGAACCGTGCAAACATCGTAGATCTATCGTTCCCTCTCGTGAACACCTCCTGATTGTAAATATTTAGCAGCGCCACACTCGTTATTTTTTTTAACTGTGATTATTTAGTACACGGGCATGTGTGTAGATGGCGCTACTTACTACATTTATCTGGGTTGGGCATCGTTCGAAGCACGCGATGCTAAGAGTAAAATACTATATGAAGAACGCCTGAGGAAATTGGACGATAACAGATGGGCAGCTAAGGTATTTAAATATTTATACAGAAAGAACGTTGACTCACAGTGGCGGAAAAGAACTAGAAAACTAACCAGTAAGTATGCCGGTCATGAGGACGGAGAAAGAAAGAGCATTAAACGAAAGGTTAAAAACGCGGAAGTTCGAAATTGGATAAATTCAATGGAAAAAAAACATAGTGTAGAACTATATCGATTCTGGAAAAGGCAGACCAGGAAAGAATTTTTCTGTGATAACTCAAGAGGTAGTGCCCTACTTTTTGAAGCTAGATCAGGGTGTCTTAGAACGCGCAGCTACAAAAAGAAATTTAACGAAGAAGATGACACATGTGCAGTGCGTGGTAGATCTGTGGAAACAATTGAACACCTCATAATCAAATGTGATGGTATCCATCCGGATGTCGATGCAGGCACAGTCACTCTTTCTGAGGCCCTAGGGTTTAAAGATAACAATGGTCATGTAAATAAATCTGCAGTGGAGGTGAGCAAAAAGCGATTGGAGGATCGGTGGCTGAAAAGCAGAGATGTGGCATAAGGTTAGAATTGTAGGAAACCGTAGGCAAAGGTGATGGAGAATCTTAATGAGAATTGCCAACACAGTAAACAAAAATAATAAAGAAAGAAAAGCTGAGCATGGTGGCAAGTGGTATGATGACTCCCAGGGATCGGTAAAGGTAAAGGAGGGAATGACCAATCCCGCATATATAAATATTAACCTGTCATCGCTATCCCAACCCTAGCAAGCGCACTTCGCATTTGGCCTCACTACGCAAATGAATAATCATTTTTTGCTTGTTTCATGAGTATGTGGCGACACACTCCGCGCATATTTCCGCGCAGACTCCGCTTTGTTATCATCCGGCCCAGCATAACACGGCTACAGGCCGGAGCGCGTTACCGATAAAACACAGTGTCACTGCTGCGTCACCCGAGTCTACAAAAACAGGCTGCTGACAGTGGGTACAAAACAGGCTGCCCGGCTGGGAAGGGCGGATTTTTCCTTCCGCTAACGAGACGAGAGTAGCGTTGGTAGGCTCCTCCGCTGCCACCACAAATCGAATAAACAGTTTTTACGTTTTTATGTTGGGATTCGTCCTTCAGCAGAAACGACATCCCACATCTGATGACCCGGACAACGAACAAGAACGCATCGCCATGAACGTGCAAGAGCAACAGCTTCCGGAACGGCATGGCCAAATCAATGATGCCGTGCAGCAGCATTCCGCCGGCTCCGCCGAGGACGTCACAACCTCGGTAGACGGCATCCTGCACGCTGCCCCGCACGGCGTCTGGTAGGTCGCTGTCAAGCTTCCGCCGTTTTGGGCTGACTCGCCCGAGGTATGGTTCGCCCAAGTCGAGGCCCAGTTCTCCCTCGCACACGCCACGCAAGACCGGACCCGCTGCAATCATGTCGTCCCCACCTCGATGCCCGCTACGCAGATGAGGTCCGGGATATCCTTGGCAACCCACCAACGGCCAACCTTTACCGACACGTAAACAGGGAACTCATCCGCCGCCTGTCACTTTCGGAAGACCAGAAGGTGTGACAACTACAGTCCGCAGAACTTGCCGAAGGGTAGCCTTCGCAGCTCCTCCGCCACATGCGTGCTCCCGCGGGCAACGTAGCAGTCCAGATTTTGTTACTGCGAGCACTGCGAGTACCGCACGTCCAGGCAATTCTGACGCTACCTCTCCACCAACTTGTTGTCGCCCGCCGTCCAGGATGTCGCCCAACCGCTGAAAACCAGACAGCGTACGCCCCGCATCGACAATATCAATCGACAGCTCAGCTCCCTTCAACGACGCCTAGATCAACACTTGCCGACGCGCCCCCGCAAAGCCGTGACACCACCCCGTCGCAGCAGCCTGGTGACGACGACTGGTGCTACTATCATCGACGCTTCGGGGACAGAGCAGGACAATGTCGACCACCCTGCTCCGCTGGACATCAGGGAAACGCCAACGGCAGCTCCCAGACACGGCTGCGAGCTGCCAGCCTGGAGGCCGTCGCATCTTCGTCACCGACCAAATTACAAAGCAGCGATTCCTTATAGACAGCGGTTCCGACATCTGCTGCTACCTACAAGCCCACCTTCAAGGTACCCGTCCTCCTACGTCTTTCGAGCTCAACGCAGCAAACCAGTCCACAATCAAGATTTACGGCTCGCTCCACCTGCACGTCCAGTTTAAAAACCTATGCCGTGGCCTTCATTGGAATTTTGTCATCGCCGACGTCATCGAGCTAGTCATCGGCTCATACTTTTTGGCGCACTACAACCTCCTTCCGGACTGTCTCCACGACCATCTCATCGACGCGACAACAGGGCATTCTTCACCAGGACAGCGAACTACTACCCACCAGCCAAGCATCAAAGTACTCGGTGTCGAAAATCAATCACCGTACCACGCCATCCTCGCCGAATTTCCCGGTTTGAAGCTCCCTAGCGGGTTGCAACATGATGGACTAGTTCTAAGAAAATTTTACTCGAACAAAATGGAGAAGGAGGGACACGGACGAGCGTACGTCCATGTCTCTACTCCATTTTGTGCCCGTTTTGTTAGCACAATGTTTTTCATGAAATCTCAAAGGATCCGCAAGTGAAGTACCGTATAGCAGCGCTTTTGGAGAATAGATGGAGTAATATTAGATATCATAGAGCTTCCCACGCCTAGGATCATAGAAGGAGCACATATAAGTAGCACGCCAAGGGCGGGTACATACTGCAATATTTTGGATTACGAAAGAGGGAAGAAATAGATGCAGGTTACCTTGTTATTAAGGATATCATAAATGACAGCAACGAATTCTTCAGCAATGGCAAATAAATGGCAATTATAGCTATTAAGATTAATAAAAGATGCCAGCGAGAAATATCCCAGGCCTCTGACCTGACATTGGCCACGGGGCAGTCGATATGTTCTATGAAGATCCCAAACCATAATGTATAAAATAACATAGTAGACTGCGCTAATGCCTGACGTGAATGCGAAGGCAGTTATGAAGGTGGCTTCTGATAGGCAGCAGCCGTGGCCTATCGCCGCTTCACGCTCATTTTCTAAGTGTTGTAGTAAATTGGAATGTGCTGGATAAGTGTTTCCCAATCGCGGTTTACTTGAAAATGACGGCAACTTCAATATGATAGTTTGGCTTCATGCTGCAGCCAAACTTTTTGTACTAAATGTTGCCACGCCTAACGCCATCTGTCGGATCACGCGCTGGCCTCTGTCGGAAACGAAACCCTTTCGATCGCATGACGCATGCTCACCTCTCAATGAGGATCAATCTTTGCCGTGCTACAGCGGCGCTCTTAATGGTCCCTGAAGATTCCGGTTGCCACGGACTCAGTGGACTACTGTTTTCCGGCGTAGCTGCAATTTAATGATTTGCACGCGCCACTGTCTGGCTTAAGTAGTGTTGCCAGCTTTAGGATATCATTACACAGCATGGTTACATTCGGTGGAGTTGAGATCCACGATGACTGTTTCTATAACTATTTTTGTGCATTGTCTTTTAGACAGCAGTGAGCTGCATTGTTCTATTTGTTGTGTTTTTGCTTATTGTAGTTTCATTCAAAATTTTATGCTTCGCAATTTCAAGGGAATAATTTTTTTGTAGAGTATGACGTCTGCATTTCTGTTGTATTCCTCATTTCCACTTGTTACTTGTATTTATTCCATGAGGGTTTTAACTAAATTAGCCGTTTAACGAAATCACGTATCGGTTATGCACCCTCTAGTGAGACAGAGACAACAGGGCATATGTACTGATAGAGCGGAGAATGGAAAACGAAGAGCGGCTGTTGAGAATGTGTGGGTAGCAAAGTTGTAACCTATCGCACAGCAAGACGACTTCTGGAAGTGAACTGGCACCCGGAATCTTTTCAATTTCACAGTCTTTGAAGCCGCCTTTAAAATAATTTCATGTCTATTCAGGTGGCAGAGATCGTAAGGGTTTCATGTACAGCGTACTCATTCTTTCTGAGGGCTAACTACAAACGTACGCACATATTGTTTCATCAATTCATCGCAGCCGCAGCTGGTGTGGGCAGGGGTGTCAGCCGTACCTCTGAGGAACAAGCACTGAAGCACTGAATAAATCTGAGCGAGATGCTCCGTGGTTTCTGAAAGCAACGCCAAACCACAGGAGACTCGGCGAAGTTGATTCACGTCGCTTTTGCCAGCCTGCAAGATAGAGGAGACACATAGAAATCTCAGTGCATGAGAGTTTTTATATTTACCTTTCTAGACATTCGGCCACTGCGACCGGGGTCGAAAGGGCTACATCGTGCCGAACAAGCAAGCGATTAATGATACTGCCGCCTCGTGCAGTGGTGCAGAATTCCTAGCACTCATACGCAATACACCTAGAACGAACCTAAAATTTCGTACACTAGAGATAACTAGCTAATAACAAAGGTGGCTTCCGCGTTACCAGCCGGCGCAGCCATCTTCCGGTTACGCATTCTTCCGCCCTCTCTGTGCTCTCTTTCTGCGGCAACCTTCTAACTCAATCTTACACGGGAACCTACGTTCCTATCGTTCCCGTATAAACCGCCTTCCAGTTGCGCAATCCTGAACTCTTGCGATCGCCTTTTCTTTCCATAGAATTCCTTCTCCTCCTTTCCCTAGGTCTTCAGCCTCCGGCAATGCTAACTAGTACAACTGCGACGACGCAGAAGCTGAGAAATGTGCGTTTAACACCTGTCGCTGTAAAATATAATTGGTAAACAGTACTGCTTAAAGCGAGTTCATTTACCTTGTACAGATATGCTTGCAGTCTTTTTAAATCTATTCTCGAGGCTAATATGGCTATCGTCACGGCATACACAGGGCCGCATATATTATTGCCTCCGCACTTGCTTCCTTATACTTTCTGTTTGAACTATATGACCCCAAAGTCGCTGCTTTCGTGTTTCCAGGCGGAACAACGCTGCCCAAGGGCTCCATCATCAACGTAGATACGTACTTTTTGCACCGGGACCCTGAAGTATTTCCGAAGCCCGAGGAGTTCCACCCTGAACGCTTCTTCCCGGAGAGCGCCAAGGGACGCCACCCGTACGCCTACATCCCTTTCTCGGCCGGTCCGAGGAATTGCATCGGTAGGTGGGGCACTCCAGTCGTTGGCTTTCTCAGCTGAAGCGCATTTGTGGGGCTCTTCACTCTGAACTAGAGCTGGCACTTTAGATACCGGTAAGCGCTACAATCTGCAGTAGCGGTGCAAAACTGCCAGGTTTCTTTTTTTCAGGGAAGGCGAGAAATGGACACCAGCGCAGACTACCATTTATTGGATGCGTACTTTGTATTAACGCTTGAGGCACGTGCGCTTTCTTTACACAACGAAACACTGCGGAATTTTCTCACAGACAAAACAATACTGCTTCAGAAAAACCGAGATTGCGCCTACTTTCACGTGGCTCTTGCTTCCCTATCTGGAATTATCTTCCTCGTCTTTTCACCCTCCTGTTTGAGAAGGAAATATGTTCTATTGAAGGTTTAAATTCACCCCGCCGCGGTGGCTAAATGGTTACGGCGCTCGGCCGGTGGCCCGAAAGACGCGGGTTCGATCCTGGCTGCGGCGGCCGAATTTCGATGGAGGTGAAATTCTAGAGGCCCGTGCACTGTGAGATGTCAGTGCACGTTAAAGAACCCCAGGTGGTCGAAATTTCCGGAGCCCTTGACTACGGCGTCCCTGATAGCCTTAGTCGCTTTGGCACGTTAAACCCCAATAAACCAATAAACCAAATTGAGGCGGAGACATTCCGGTCCTCCCGAAGTGCGGGAAAGCGCGGCGTTCAAAGAGCACCGGTGTTCTTTCCACCAAATATGCGTCCATCGCTCTACCTGGCGTATGCCGCCCGCGGAAGAATATAATCGGGTGGAAAACTTTATCAAAAACAGGTCGAAATTTTTCACATCCTTCATCCCGCTTGCCGGATTCTCGATGCTTACTTCACAATGCATTAAGAAGATGTCGCCAGAAATTTAGTGTTCAGAAAAAGCCATACGGGCTTCTATGAAAAACAGCCTACATTCAAGGGGCATCGGAGCGGAGTTCAAATTTTTCTGCATCTTCTTCCCATGATCATTCACTAACTATATATGTTAGCTCTAACGTGTGTTTTGACACTTCTTGTGGCTGGTGTATTATACAAAGGCTCGGAAACGTATTACAAATCAATTCAAGAATAAATATATTCGTCGCCTGACGTATGTACAGTCGAACATGTATACAAAAGACCTAAATGCTTGAATACAAATTACAATGCAAGAACTGCTGGTTATATTTTTCCCCTTGAACTGTACTTAGTCACCAGAATTTCCAAATAAAGCTTAATTTAAATACAGGCGCGCACGTTTTGTAGCTCTAGTGGGCTTAATTAATTGCTATATTTCTCTGTTTGCGTGTATTTCTCTTTTTATTGTTTTTCTAAGTACATGTGTCACACCGTTTTAAAGGATTTTTGTACGCTGCCGCAGTTAGTGATTCGCCACTGAATTGGCTTTATGCCCTCCCAGCAGCAGGCACTCAGTGACGTTTTCTATGCGGAAATGTTTTCCTGTGTCTGTATCTGTTATCAATGTTACTGATGTGTTCCAACAGTGTTTGTGGTTTTTTTAAGTCGCAACATGAGTTGTGTTTAGAGAAAGAAGACTCTCAGAAATCTCTGCTCTCCACTAGACTTTCTTGGCGCTAAAGGGGAACAACAGCTTCCTTTAGCAAAGCGGGAGCCGAAGTGTTCAAGCATTTTGTGTACAATGACTGGTCACTACGAACGCGTCAGAGGCAGACGTGTCGGCTAAGCGCACACTAATAACACACAGTTCTAATGAGTGATCGTCTTTGAGAAATGGGATACTGACTAGCTAGCTTTCTATGCTGTAGACGATAGAAATACATTTGGCTTGAATTTTAGTTTAGTGAACCAAGAAATGAACACAAAAACATTATTATCGGAGACGTGACAAAAGTATGTTTTTCGTGCAAAACGTATGTGGAAAATAAAATGGAGCGTAAATCGCCTTGTTCTCACCAGGACAAATATTTTTCTTTACGTGAATAGATTTTTCGAGCCGGACGTAATATCCTGTCTACGTAAAAGCATGGCGGGAAGACAAACGCATCTGGTGAAATCTCCTTTGTCTTAAAAAATTGTCATGAGGTAAATGATTAGTGCCACGTGACCACGTATATACAGGAACCCCAGAAAGGTCTGCTGGTTTCCTTCAATAAAAATAAAAATCGTCGTCCTCCATGGCTGGAACCAAACATCAAACTGTCAGCGCAGTAGTAGCACGAAACTGCACAGCTTTACTTGTCTACCATATGGCCGCGCTAAGGTTGATACAGATCGCGAGTATTTTACTGGCTCCTAAGAGCACCTCTCAGCCCATTTCAAACCACAGAACGTTGAACTCGTGTACTTTAACCGAAGATATCGGCATAATGCTGGTGTGCCAAATTTTGGTCAAAACAAAATTTCATGCGTGTTAATGTAACACCTTCCATTATCAATTGCTCCTTGAAGCTGTCGGTCGTGTACTCAGTGCCCTCCTCCCGCCTCCCGAGTGGTTGCAAATGTGTCCACTGATTGTTCCTAGTTGAAACCAGCAGCAATATGCAGGCAGCCACTCACAGATTCTGCCCCTTCGATCGGCGGTACGGCAGTCCGCCGATCCACACAAATCTTCCCCACACGCTAAAAGAAAGTAGTTGAGGTTACTACATTTTGGGGTAGCAACAACCATCACATATATGACTAACTATGTAGTAACTGTACGTAGTAACGGCAAGGTAGTAACGTTTACTACCACTAGAGAGGTAGCAACAGTAACTACCTGCCGGGACATTTGCTAGATGTCCTAGATTGTTAGATTTGCTGCCATTCAGGAAACCTTTTTCATTATATAAAAACATGGGCCATTCAGTAGGAGTGTCACCAGGAATGTTAGTATACATGCATTTGCATATTACGATCATCCATATCCAGATCAAGGTAGTAATGGTTACTACCAGGGTTACAATGAGGTAGTAAAAGTGTAGTAACTGCCAAAAACGTAGCAACCGCAGAAGTCACTACCTTGTTACTACTTAATTTTCTCTTGAGGTATAACAAGCTCGTAGGAACAGAGTACACAGTTAGTAAGGGCTAAAAAAATGGTGTATCAGCAGCCGTTACTGCGTTTCACTACCTTTTTTTCTAAGAGTGAACAGTGGGGTCACTAATTCTAGCGCATGCTTTACAGCATCACTTACATTGTTTGTAATAAGGGAGTAATTACTCATTGACGTCCACCCGAGCGCAGCCATACGGCCACAAAGGAAAGCTATACAGCTTTCACAGAAACTTCGTAGTTAAAGAAAAATTCGTCCTGGTCCGGGGTTCGAACCCGGGACCTATAACTAGTTATAGATCAATTCGCTCTCGCCCTACCATAAGCTTGCCGTCCCGGTTAGCTCAATTGGTAGAGCGACTGCTCCGGTGTGGCGGTGGTCCCGGGTTCGAACCCCGAACCAGGACGAATTTTTCTTTAACTACGAAGTTTCTATGAAAGCTGTATAGCTTTCATTTGTGGCCGTATGGCTGCGCTCGGGTGGACGTCAATGAGTAATTACTCCCTTATTACAAATCTACTCCACCTTGGGGGGGATTCCCCTAAAATATTTGGTCAACACTGTTCCCACTTCGAGTTATAGATCAATTCGCTCTCGCCCTACCATAAGCTTGCCGTCCCGGTTAGCTCAATTGGTAGAGCGACTGCTCCGGTGTGGGGGTGGTCCCGGGTTCGAACCCCGGACCAGGACGAATTTTTCTTTAACTACGAAGTTTCTGTGAAAGCTGTATAGCTTTCCTTAGTGGCCGTATGGCTGCGCTCGGGTGGACGTCAATGAGTAATTACTCCCTTATTACAAATCTACTCCACCTTGGGGGATTCCCCTAAAATATTTGGTTTACATTGTTTGTCTGTGAATTTTTTCATGCGTTCCGTGTTCCAGGTCAGAGGTTCGCGCTGGCCGAGGAGAAGATCGTGGTGGCCAACATCCTCCGTCGCTTTAGTGTACAGTCCCTTGATCAGCGGGACCAGGTGGCGCTCGTCTCCGAAATTGTCCTGCGGCCTCGCACGGGCCTCAGGATCAAATTCACGCCGCGGTGACGCAACAGCGGAAGCAGCACTTGGAAGCGCGTCTTGAACTTACTCCTGACTTAGTAGATGCATCAGTTCGAGAACTGTTTTGGAGGAACGGAAGAGTAGCATGAAAGAAGACAATAAACATGGTGCCTTATCCTCAGCTGCTTTGTGTTCGGAAATCACGACTAGGCCTGAATTGTTAACTATCTTGTTACTGCTTCGTAAGCAAATCGTTTGCAGCTATACTGCAGCTCCTTTCTTTTCGGGGTTGAAAACTGGTGCACCATGTGCACGAGACACCCTGAAAGAACGTATGGTTTAGATAATCAAAGAACGACCTAAGGAACATGCGAGCTATTGGAAAGCATTGCCGCTATTTCGTTTTGATTGAAGTCTCAGCCTATTCAAATTCGATAAAGATCCTATTCTATTCCATTGTAGTTTGCGCAGTTGTAAGCACTAGAATAAACTATTGCAAGGTAACATTTCTTTTTCAGACTTTTGACGAAGTCATACCGTTTTGAAGAGTCGCATGTTTTATAACGTCGCCACTTTTTGACCGACACCAGCTTTTCGTGTCGAGGAGCCGCGGCTGTCCGTTATTATCTTGCCTCAAGGAAATGCAGATACTTTGCTGCTCGACATCGGGACCCGGCAACAGATTCTAAGAGGCACTTAACAACTGCGCTCGTGGTTCATGCCTGAATGCTTACAGGCGAAGCTTTTTTTTCACCTCCACCTCGAAACTAAGGGTATAATATTAGGACAAGCTGGTATTTAATGCAGCGGCAATGGCAGGGGGAGGCAGCCGCCGCGGTGGCTCAGTGGTTATGGTGCTCGGCTGCTGACCCAAAAGACGCGGGTTCGATCTCGGCCGCGGCTGCCGAACTTCGAGGGAGGCAAAATTCCGAAGGCCCGTGTACTGTGTGATGTCGGTGCACGTTAAAGAACCAGGTAGTTGAAGTTTACGGAGCCCTTCGCTATGGCGTCTCGCATAGCCTCAGTCGCTTTGGGACATTAAACCCCATAAACCAAACCAAACCAATGGCAGAGGGAGAGGGAGGGAAAAGGAAGCCAAAAAAAACCAGCCTGCATACGGTACGTATTGTGTTGAGACCCACTTCATAAGCACTGCTTGCCAGAGTAGGCAGAAGCTGATTGGCGGCCGCACGAGACACGTGGTCGTGTATGCATTAACGCTGAATAAAAGTTTCTGGAGCCAGGTTACGTCCATGTTTTTCCTCTTTCATCCTCGTTCTTGACCCATTTTTTTTCGTTGCTGCGCCTTAATTGTAGCAACGTTAGGCATTCCTACATTTCAACCGAAACCGCAAAGTACCAATTTTTTTATAGAAGAATACAAATTTTTTTGTCTGGTGCTCGTGTATCCATACCGTAAAAAAAAACTGCTTTGAGGATCTGGAATAGAAATTTTGGGACTGAGTTCATTTGTAAGAAGTGATGTAAAGAGATCAGCGCATTTCAGGCTTCTTAATTTGCTTCATGGAGTACAGAGATGGAGTGCATTAGTACAGACTCGCGATACGTTCGATCTAAAACTATTTCCTGCCTAAACCACACACTTGTTCGCATTAAAATAGGTACATATGTAGAACTGGGTCGTCAAAATGCTTAATTAGCACGTTTTCATGCAGTTTTCATGCTTTTCTCTTTTTACACTAAAGCCGAAATGGGCAACTAGGCTGGATTGCAGTAACCAGGGGCAAGTGCTACACGATAATTCTGACGACTCAATTCCAACTGTGTGTGCAGCTTCGAGGCGAAAGAGCTAACGATTCAGTCTGAAAGTGTTTTCTCGATCGAGCGTATAATGGCACCACAGCGCCTCCGGAGGCATTTCAGTGTAGGTGACCCCTACTGTGTTCTGCACTTTCATCTTTGCTCTGGTCCATCTGCAATCCATACTCGAAACAGTGGCCTCACTGCCGCCACTCGCAGCAGAAAATGTCAAATTTTTAGTAATTGCTTTAAGCTGCGCTTTACATCGAAGCTTTATTGCTTTCAAACTTAAAAACAGGATGCGAATAAGCCAAGGGTTAATCAATCAATCAATCAGCCTTTTATTTTCTCTATATTAGAGAAGGAGACAGGACTAAAAGCTCGAAAGCTTGACAGAGGTCCTGCCCCCTTTTTTCACGCTGGCATTGCAACAGACAAGCGGCAATAAATTCTGCGCTATACATTATAGCACAAAAGAAAATAACACACCTTGAAAAAAAAGCAAAAAGTACCGACATAAAAATACATGCAGCGTCATGACACAAACTTGTTCAGAAAAAATTTCTTAATAACGATATTTGAATGCTGGAAAGGGTCAAACATTTCTTTGTTTAAGTTATTTAATAGCACTGGCAGCGTATACGAGATAGATTGTTGTGAGTAATATGCTCTAGGTGTAGGAACTAGCCACATTTCTTTATTTCTGGTTTGTGGAATATGGGTGTTTTTTGCAAGTTCTGCCAAATTACCAACATAATTTTCATTGCTCCGCGAAGCACTTTTGAAACTCATTAAAAGTCTGTGTTCGTGTAAAGCTAAGACTGGCAGGATTTCATATTTTAAAAAGAGGTCACTCGTAGGGAAACAATACGGAACACCAGCAATGCATCTCACAGCTCTTTTTTGGAGAAGATGTAACTTGGTCATGTTCGTGATACCAGTGGTACCCCAAACGATAATGCAGTATTGTAAGAGAGATAGAATTAAGGAGTTATACAGCAACAGCCTAATTTTGACAGGAAGAATGGTGCGCAGGCGCGACAAAACTCCGACAGTTGAAGATATTTTGGATCTGATATAATCCACATGATCATTCCAAGTCAAGTGTTTTGAAAACACGACACCAAGGATTTTGACAGAATCCACTATCTCCACAGGATCATGGTTTAAACATACATTGAGTGGCCTAAACAATACCTTCCCTTTCGGCAAGTACAACACTATTTTAGTCTTTTTAGGATTAATCTTCAAAAAATTTGCTTGTGCCCATGTATTTAATGCATTAATTGTTCTACCTGCTTTTTCTTCAATATCATCTTCTGATTTCCCAGAAATGAACACTGAAGTATCATCGGCGTAAGATACAAATGTACTATCAGGTTCACAATGCACAATATCATTTAGATAAATTAAAAATAAAAGCGGACCCAATATGCTTCCCTGGGGAACTCCTGTGCAGATATTCTGTACTGAGGACAAGGAGCTTTTAAAGTCTACATACTGTGTTCTATGGGAGAGGTATGATTCCATTAAGTCTAGTGCTTTTCCACGGATACCGTAGGTTTCCATTTTATGTAAGAGAATTTTGTGACTTAATAAATCAAACGCTTTTGTGAAATCTATGTAGATACCTGCAACTATTTCCTTATTTTGAAATTTATCTATTATTATTTCTTTTTGTGTAAGTAGCGCTGTTTCTGTGGATCGATTCTTTCGAAAACCGTGCTGAAAGTCAAGGAGGAGATCATGCTTGTTAAAAAATGACAGGACTCTGCCATGTAGTAACTTCTCTATACCTTTAGAGAATACCGGTAATATAGATATAGGGCGGTAATTTTGGATCAAAGATTTGTCGCCACTTTTAAAAACCGGTATCACTCGAGCAGTTTGGAGTTCTTTCGGAAATACAGCGGTAGATAATATTAAATTGTAAATGTGCGTAATGGCTGGGCATATAAGGTGAAGAACATGTTTAACGGGCGCTATTTGGAGGCCATTTGTGTCCACTGACTTGCTATTTTTAATTGTGCTTATACACGAGAAAACTTCTGCGCAGTTTGTCGGAGCAAAGAAAAGTGATGATGAACTGTTGCATCCTTTCAAGAATGCAGTGTAATCTTGACTGCTGCCCATTTGATTCTGAGAAGCTTGCTGGATAAAAAAGTTGTTAAAAGTATCAGCTAAGCCAGTGTCACAAATACGCTTTCCCTCATGCTGAAAGTTATCAGGAAGATCAGGGTTAGATGGCCGTAATAAGGAATTTAATTTCCTCCACATAAGATCCGATCTTTGTTCAGTCGAGCTCCAAAATATATTTGTAAAATAAGCTTCTCGAGCGATCTTCAGTTTTGATGTAAGATTATTTCTGTACTTCTTGAATTGGCTAAACAAATTTGCATCTTTAGTTTTTACAAACTGTGCGTACAACTTATTTTTATGTTTTATCATTTGGAGCAACTCAGACGTTACCCAAGGTTTCCTAGCCCTAGATGGCGCGTTTACTTTTTTTAGTGGAAAGTGCGCGTCATATACAGTTTTAAATGATGTGATGAAATTGTAGTAAGCAGTATCGCTACTATCCGCCTCAAAAACATTATTCCAAGTCTGTTGGCTAATAGCATGACAAAAGGAATCAAGGTTTTTGTTAGTTATAGACTGTGTATAAATTATTCGCTTTTTCCTTTTATTAAAACGCACGGGCTTGTTAACTAGCATAAAGATTCCAAGGTGATCACTAATATCTGTGTAAACAACGTCTGCGGTTATTAAGTTAGTGTCAATATTTGTAATGAAGACATCTAATAAAGACGTACTTTCTAAAGTCACTCGTGTGGGCTTTGTTATTAAGCTAAAGAATCCATTCACTGCAATTAAAGAATGGAGTTCTTTTTGTGATTGTGAAGTTGAAAGCATATTTATGTTGATGTCACCACCTAAAACCATATCTATAGATTCGTATGATGCATAGCTAAAGATATTTCCGAGAAATGCTAAGAAATGACTTATGGCGCCAGACGGTGGCCTGTACATGACACAAAAAAGTTGGTTTGAGCTTCGCAGAGTGAGCACTTCGTAATCAGCAGTTGTTGCCGTGTATTCCTCGACCATTTCACACGATATTGTATCTTTAAGTAGAAGCGCGACGCCGCCTCCTCTTTTATCGTTTCGGTTTTGATAAAAGCACTGATATCCAGGACGGTGATACACATTCGATGCTGAAGTGTACCATGTTTCAGTCAACATTATTGCTGTGAGTGGAACTTCGAGAGTATCCAGTAGAATAGTTAATTCATCTTCTTTGTTTATTAAGGATCTAATGTTTAAGTGGAAAAAAGACAAAGCAGTAGTTTGAGGTTTAACCAAATGCGTAACCTCATGTGGCTCATAACCCATGTCACGGAACTAGTACTTAGGTTGGATGCCAGCAGGTACAACTACGCAATTTTGCGCAGATCATCCTGGTGGGTGATCGCAATGACATTTGACGTGTCAGTTTTGCGCACATATATTTTGCCATTCCGAGTCCATGCATACTTCCACTTCAGTTCTTTCTTTTTAGCATTTGCTGCACCAAACAGTTTTTTCATTGAAGGACTCAAGTGCTCATTGATGAAGATTTGTGTCTTCGGTTCAAGTTCAATGTCCTCTGACGTTATCCTCTGCTTTCGAGCTTTCTCAAGGAAGGCATCACGAACGGATCTGCGGGCAAATTGCAACACTATGTTTGGAGCATCTGCATTTCCCGCAGTTCGAACGCGGTGACAAACCTCAATGTCTCCCCTTTCAAGTGGAAACTCAACCGCTCTAGCTATCCTATCGGCAATCTCTGTGATGTCTTCAGTCTGCTTCATTGGTACACCCTTCAATTCAACGTTGTGACATCGCGTGTGTTGCTCGTTTTGTAAAAGTCTTACTTCATGATCTTTCAGCTCCGCTCGTAAAGCGTCGCGTTCCTCCTGTAGTTCGTTTACAGATGCCTTCAGTTCCTCATTCTCTGTCTCAACGCGGTTCACAGACGTTTTCATTTCTTCGTAGTTGTCATTTATAAATGCTAGGCTAGCTTTTATCTCGCGTATGTCCTTTCTTAAGTCCCGTTCGAGACTTTCGCGTAGTTCACGGAACTCTTGTTTAAGTTCTCGTTTCAGCTCATCAAATAGTTTAATAAGTTCTTTCGACATTGCCACTTATGAAGAAGAAAGAAAAAAAAAAACATGCAGTTTGAAATCGCGCTACAGCAAGAACAGCCCCAGTGAAAACAAGCGCAATCAACAGATCACAGTGTGTAGCAGCAGCAGTCACAGCGAAAGTGAAATCAATGCCACTAGTAGTGAAACATTTCACTAACCTGTGAAAGTATACGTAGGCGCTTAGAAAAACAGTGCGATCGCCGTGACTGCTGCTGCCAAGTGAGGCAGCGATGGGGTCTCCGTGGGCTTTTAAGTTCTTCAGCCAGGAATCCACGCAGGCGCAGTGCTCGCTGCCGACGAATGCTGGCGAAGCACGCTGCTACAGGTGATGTTCGTCGTTTTCAGCGGCTGCCAAGATCACACCACTCGATGATATGTGCTGCGTTGATATGTACGGACAGCAACCTGTGAAAGTATACGTAGGCGCTTAGAAAAACAGTGCGATCGCCGTGACTGCTGCTGCCAAGTGAGGCAGCGATGGGGTCTCCGTGGGCTTTTAAGTTCTTCAGCCAGGAATCCACGCAGGCGCAGTGCTCGCTGCCGACGAATGCTGGCGAAGCACGCTGCTACAGGTGATGTTCGTCGTTTTCAGCGGCTGCCAAGATCACACCACTCGATGATATGTGCTGCGTTGATATGTACGGACAGCAACCTGTGAAAGTATACGTAGGCGCTTAGAAAAACAGTGCGATCGCCGTGACTGCTGCTGCCAAGTGAGCCGCCGTGACTGCTGCTGCCAATGATGTTATATGCTACTTTTTAACGTAATCGCAAGATGAGAAATTGTTGATTCAAGAGCGCACGATTGCACACTGTTCGCCTTGGCATTTGGATAGATAGATAAAACCAGAAAGACGAGACACGCCCTTGATGTGCCCGAAAGATCAAGTCAAACGGCTTCCGGTGAGTGTACAGATAGGTAGCCGAGAAGTCAGTACGTTGCGGTTAATAATACTGCGTTTATGACTTTAAACATAGCTGTGGCACGGCATTGCGCTGTCTGCTCTGTTCGCAGCGTAGAACTGGCGCGAACATGGTAGGCTCGTGTCGACTTGCGCGCGTCTCTCTCTCGACAGTTTACTGTTTGCAGCCAACGCACGTTCCGCGCTATCATCGTTCTCTGACTGCCGTCTCGCAAACTCTGGGGAAACTAGTGAGAAAACGTCGTGCATGCTATCGCATACACAACATGGTTTATATAAGTGCGCCTTAACTTTCTTTTTTTTTTGAGGAAATGTTTTGATAATACAATTGCAATCTGAGGTATTTGTTCAAATTTAATCCAAATTACACGTTTGCAGCTTTCGGTTTCTGCGCTGATTTTAAGCTTGAGAGGTGATTTGTTTTCATATTAAGATGTCCAGGACTCTTTATTGTCTGAGAGCATATTGAGGAGCCGATTTCGTGCATCTAACAACTCTGCGGTCGCGCATAGTCAGTCGGACGTGATTATGTCGACATCAACTTCAAAGACAAAACAGATCAGATAATTTTCTCTAGCTAGCGTTCGCCCGTATTGTTCAAGAACACAGACCGGCCGCAAAGAGGAGCTCTCATTAATTTAGCAGCGAATGGCGAAGTCTGAGAATTAAAGTCACAGTTAAGGTTCACTTGTAGGAGGATGTGTGGCCATTATCTGGGCGGAAAGTACGGAAGGTAATTTCTTTTCTAAGAAAGCCACTCGTTCCGCGCACCCTGCCGGAAATGGCCTCACGGCCTCTTGCAAACCGCGCTTAATTGGGCCTTAGGTTGTGATTTCCTTGGCTGAGTTGTTTACGATTTTCATACAACTGCGTACGCCTTTCCATACGAATCAACAATGCGCAATCTTTTCTTATTCTTCGTCGGAAATATTAGTCCTTATATCTCTATCGCAAGGGCACAGCGTATTGGATTCTGCGTTTTCCCTTGGTTCAGGGATGCTCATTATTTTTCGGCTAAAAGCACACGCAAGTGCGGGGACACAAAATGATACCGCTCGCCTAGGCGGATGTGGGCGGCACCCGTAACAAGCTTGAGGTGCTGATGATAGCGAGGGGCGCCTTCAAGGCTTCGGGAAAACTTGCGAAGAGTGTGCGCAGTAGAACATTCTCGTCACTCGTTGCTTCCAAGCTGCTGTTACTAAAGCAGTACATTTCGACCCTGGAAAGCTCTTCGCTCAGCAAATAGACATGTCTGCAGGGGAGTTCGTCAGCTTCAAGGCGATATTTTTTGCCGCTGCTCTGGTGCAGAGCTTCCATATCGTCATCGCTTCTCACGAAGGTAAGTGCTTTTGAAAGGACTGGCGTGAGACGGCTGTGTACTGCAGTTTGGTTCAGGAGCTGTTTTATTCTAACAGCGGAGAACGTTTTTTGGGACAAGAACCTGATGCAGCTAAGTCGAACGACGATAACGAAAAAAGGCGCGACAAAACAATATAACCTGCCGTTTATTCTTCACAGTATGAAAACATAATAACCGGTATCAAAAACTGACGTGAGCATGATAACTCATATTTTACATGTTCTAAGAAATCCGCGCTATTGTATGAGTGCGTTCGAGAAGAGTCACAAGCTAGGTCTGATGAGCATTTTTCTGTTTCCAGTATTCAATATCAAAACAGGCGGAAAACATCGATTTGGGATTTGTTCAAATTCGGAGTATTGAATCGCAAGTTGGAATGAAATATGGGTTTGACGAGCACCCAAAACAATTAATGGCAAATATCAAGCCAGAGTTTACGGTTCCTTGTTAAAGAAAAAGTGCGTGCAACGGCAATGGTGAGTTAGTTAACAAACACTGAGCAACGTGCACTCCATAGGAAATGGTGGCCACGCTGACGCGCTGAAAGAAACCTAAACGATATCAGCATTCACGACCTTCCACACTGTCCGCTCAATGGCTTTCAGGACAGGATGAAAGGGTATAAAAAGGCAAGTGAAGTAAGGGATTACCAAACCGTCATCTTACCATGATCAGCCTAACTACGCTCACTGCAGGGCAAAGGCCTCTCCCAAGACTCTTCAATTACCCCTCTCTTTTACCACCTGCGGCCACTGTATCCCTGTAGACTTCTTAATCTCACCCGCTCACCTAACTTTCTGTCGTCTGCTGCTATCAAATATATCCTATTTAAAGATATTAACTCTGCTTTAGGTGGTACTTATTTTCGCACACCCTATTGTTTCGTGGTTAGATCAGTTCTGGACTAGCCTGCGGATTCGTGCAGAGTCAAGCGCTGTAGTAATATCGCCACATAGCGGTGACGGCAGTTGTACAGTCAAGAAGACAGCCAAAAGGGCTTCCCAAAGAAACTTTATTCCATTGAACACCGCCAAAAAAGGGTTGAATAACTCGGCGGCGGCGAGAGCCACACGCGCACTCTGCGGTCGCCGAACAGAACGCCAGTCGCTCTGTGCCGCGCTGAATTGAAGAGGGACAAGGAACCATCGAGACAAGGCCCCAGAGGAACTGTAACAATCGGTGTCAAATTGGAAGCAGGTGCGCGTGAACGAACGAACGGGCTTTGAGCGTGAACGAAGAGTACAAAGGTTTGGTTTGGTTGATGGAGTTTAACGTCCCAAAGCGACTCTGGCTATGAAAGACACCAACAGTACAAATATTTGTGGCAATATCGTCATGGTGTTTTTTTTTCTTTTGTATCACCGTTGGCGGAAATTGGATTATGGGTCTGGAATCTCATTGTTTTGGGATGTTCGCGCTTCATAGAGGGCTTCTTCGTCGAAGATATTGTTACGTGAAGGCAAGCAGAAGGACGAGAGAGACATGATGACAAATGGCTATAAGTTGATTTAGATGACTTATTGGCTGCTTTCGTTGCGCGAGCGCTACGCCAGCGCACTGCTGGCGTACTGCTGGCACTGCCGGCGCACTGCTGGCAACGCGACCCGGGACCAGAGAATGATCGGCCCGATCGAAACCTAGAAAGAATTTCACAGCCGATGAGATGGAAAGCGTGAAGATGGGTGTGACTCCCTGCTTGTAAAAGAGGAAAAGGAGAACCGCTTGCCGCCACCATGAAAGAGCTCAGCAGATGAACCTTGGTCTACGAAACTAGCCGCGCAGCCGGTCGCCAGAATCGAACGCCGAGGCCCGTTGAGGATCCCAACGGCAGAGCGTGGGTACCATCATAGTCCGTGTGGACGTCGCGTCAATACCTGGTCTCTGTGGTCCATCAGTGTCTTGTTCTTGTCGTCAGGGGATGTGGTTGGGGCTTTTTAGGAGCGGGGGGGGGGGGGGGGGGGGGGGGCAAGAGAAAGAGAAGTCGATCGATTGAAGTCATAGATTGATTCACAGGAGCCGGGTGTTCGGGGCCCCTAGTCCAGGGCTTTGCTGGCGGCCGAAGAATGTTGCAAAGTTTTTAATTTGCTCTAATGCCGATACAGTCGATTTCACGGACTGAAATCCACACTGTTGTTTAGAGATTGTTTTTAGCTTGTATAAAGTGCTACAACTTTTTTTATAAATAACAGGCTTTGCTCTTTATAAGGAAGCGGGAATACTGATATTCGTCTGTAGTTATTGAGGCAATTTTTGGGGCCGGATTTAAAGCAGAGATAACTGCCTCGACAAGAAGAACGTTCATTTCATAGTTGCCGGGTAACACGTTTCTTTCAACGCTTTTAGAATCAATGCTATTTCTTCGCGCCAAGAACAAAGAATCGCTGTAAGCCGACGGAATTATGAAATAGCAGATTTTGATCCTTCTGCTGTTCGTGTGCCAATAAAGAGAGGTCATGCCAAAGTGCCGGGGTGGATTGGTCCATATATGTCTAGCTCGGTAGGTATACGTGGTTGTTCACTTCCCATAATTTTGTTAGGAGTTCCCCAAGGAAGTTTCGAGTTATTAATTATAGAAGTGACTTCGTTTCCATAATATGCATTAGGAATCTGGAGGTCCAGGCTTAATTTGTTTCTATACCTCGTAAATCCTCTTATGTAAGCCTAATTCTTTGTTTCTAGCAATCGGGAGAACACGCGCTTTTTTTCCTATAATTCGTTTGAACAGTGATGGTGTGATCCATTCTCTTCTTTTTCTTCCTGTGCTTCTTAATCTGTAACATAAGGCAATGCACAATTGTAATTCTGAATTCTCAGAATTATCATACGCTTTTGAAGGATCGGTCTCGTGATACAGCTCCTCCAAATCAGCTTCACTCCTTAAGGAGCAAAAGCGGTCAATGCTGTCAGAATTTACAATCAGCTATTCTTAGACTTCTTTTTTTTTAAATGGGAATAGAGCAAAAAAGGCATACGGTCACATATTGCAGAAGAAAACACTCTCCGATGAATATTTTGAGAACGAACACTTCCGAAGGATTCATTAATTAAAGTTTGAGGGTGTTCTGTTGCCCTGGTGGGTTGATCAACGATATTTTCACACCAATATGACGACATTGCATCAATTAGATTTCTCTTTATGTTCCTACTTGCAAAGTGATCTATATTTAGATCACCAAATATTCTGCATGTCATCTGCTGAGAGTGGCAAATTCGAGAAAAGAATCAACAAATAAAAAACTGGTCGTGCTGTGGGGGGGGGGGGGGTGACAATATAACCAAGGAACAGTAACTTTTTCGGTGACAAGACAGAGAGCTTTGAAGGCCTTATTTACAAGTGCGTACACATGAATAAGTTCAAAAACTAGGTTCTTTATATCGAGAGCGACAGCGCCTCCACGTTCATTCTCACGGTTCACCAAAATGCTGTATTCAAAAGGTGCCTGATATGTGTATCAGATTTGTACCCTGCCCCTGTGAAGCCAAAAATGTCAAAGCGACATTTGACTTTTCGCAGATTCCTTTCGATTTCTTCAGTTTAGTTTGTAAGGTTTTGCGCAATAAAGGTACGATGAAAGTGTTCGATGAAGGGGATAATTGCTCCTACTTGTAACGTTATTGAAGAGGTCTTCGTCAAAATAAGAGGCCATGACTCTGCTAGACTGCAGAAATTTCGTTAACGTTCTTGACGTCTGAAGTTTATAGATACCATTACCGAGTGCACACTGTACTTTGGAGGTAGGGTAGCTACACAGGGTACCGACAAGCACTGCCAGAATAAATAACCTTCATTAGGAAGTATAAAAGGCAGAGCACCGAGCATGCGCTAAAGAATGGGCGAGGCCTTAGTATGGTGAACAGGTAATTAGGAACAGATAAAGTAAGATGTATGGGCTAAAAAAGGAGGAGGGCAATGTCATTATTCATACTGATCAGATAATAAGGTAGCCGGAAATTTTTTCACCAATTTATACAGAATCCAAGATAATGAAGACGATACTGACGGAGGTACGAGTGCAGAAGGATTGGAATCCCGCCACTGAAAAAACTCAGAATTGCCAATCAATGCACACAAGGCAAGCAGGTGGTGAAGAACAGGCAACAGATTTTTTGTACATCGAGAAAACTGTGGTGCAAAAACTAGCCTCCCTGGACACGCATTGTCGGCTGACCTTGGATTTCCAGGAACCTTGGAATAACGCCAACGTTATATTAAGCTGAGGAATGGGGACGTCAAGGAGTAAAAATTGCTTACCGGTCAGGTTACTGTCCGTATCCTACAAAGCATTTGTAAGGTAATGCCTACTAGAATCAGGATAGCTGCGGACTTCAATCAGTCAAGTAGTCAATCAGGTTTTCGCGAAGGCCAATGATCCTACCCGCACTTTTAATGAATTTACATATAATTGCAAACGATACAACCAACTCGTCCGCAAGGCAACAACAAGGCGCAAGGGCTCCGCAATGGCTAACAGGCTGGATTCCAAGAGAAGGCAAGCGTATCAGGGGCGGCCAAAAGTCACGAGGTTAGATGAGATTAAAAAGGTTGTGGGGGTAAAGTGGCCGCAGCTTGCACTCGACGTGTTTCATGGGAGAGATCTGGAAGAGGTCTTTTCCATGCCGTGGGCTAAATAAAATCAAGATTATTCGAATGATGATGGTGATGTTACCACGAAGCCTTGTCTGAAAGCGAATTAATGTGTAGGGGACTTCGAGACTACAATTTTCTTTAACGTGTTTGCTGGCAGTTTAGGGCTGGCTTTAAGGATTTAGGGCAAGGGGAATTGCATGTTTCGTGCACTCAAGTGGTCTTGAGGGCAAAAGAAATTAGCCGTATTCAGGACTCTCCAACAAGATCTTCTCACGATACTGGCGCCGGAAGTCATTCTGGATTTTGCCACCTACAATGTGTTTTTCTGACTAGAAAATACATTTTGGCGCGAACACTGCAAACTCGAATTGGATTTCGTGGCAACGCCCTTGCACCTGGAGTCACGTAACGCAAGCAGCCCCATCCCAGCACAAACTGTCAAGGACCTATCAACGGCAAGCGGGCTCACCGCGGCGTTTTGTGGCGGCCGAGGAGTCCAGGAGATTATTATCCATTTTATCTGCGCATTTCTAATCTATATTTTGCTGAACTCCACATGTGCTCTTGTTGCGACTAAAATTTCGGAGCAATTACTTGCAATGCATGACCGGTGACAGCTGCTGCTGCGCAGCACGCTGGAATGAAGGACAGCGTCAAAGAGATTTTTCCCTGGCCGTTGCATATGTACAAAAATGTAAAGGTTCTTGACCGACAAAGATTCATTTCATGGCCTGTACGTTTTTGTTATCAGCGGCATGCACTGCTTTGCTGGTTTCCGACTGACATACAGATAGTTGTAGACTTCGTGCGATATTTTCTTTACAAATTATATACACAAAAACATGGAGCCACTGGTATCAGTTATCTGCCATGATTTTTAAGACATATTTTAAAAATACATATTTCACTTGTCTAGACACTGCGCAGCGTTATCTAATACACAATGGCATTGTCAATGGCAATGCAGTTATTATTTGTTCGTTTGATCCCTCCACAAATTCTATGAGGAGATCGCGCTGCAACATGGGCCCCTCCTCACCCCCCCCCCCTTTTTCAAACCCTGGAACATAGCGTAAAACTCACTCTGCTTATCGGTCAAACTTGCGGCCAAGGGAGATGTCGGTCGCAGAGGTGACAATACCTGAGGTTCTCTCCCGTGCTGAATTTAACGGTGGCAGCGAAGTTTCATGTGAAGCAACTTAAAGAAACTCCGGAACGAATCTAGAACATCATACAAACAGCTGCGCATGCTCAATACCGATGCAGGCTGCTCTACCAGCGTCTAGCGGTAGGAACAAGTGATTAACTCCTCCCTGAAGCGGTCACCAGTAACTGTAGAAGAGTGCCACAGCAATATTTGTTATGGTCTCAAATGATGAATTTTCGAAAGCTGCCTTTTGCTGTTTGCCTGGAAATCATTTGTAAAGCGGGCTATCAAGAGCTTTGTTTTTCTTAATACACAAGGCTCCCGAAGGGCGCTGCAAGAAAGCCCTACTTGCAGAGCAGGAAACCAAGAATACCAAGAAGAATTAACTTATACACCATGGTCATTGCTGAGGAATGAATTTTTGAGGTCAATACACGTGCGAAGTAATGCATAATATTCTGAAATACATTAGTTAAATACTCACGGGAATCTACGAGAACAAGATATTCTTAAAGAAACCCAGTTGCGAAGCATTGTACAAACAAGCCAAGACTTGTTTTTACAACGCTGCGCAATTGAGTGGTCTAGTCATTGGTTAAATATCGCATAAAATAATAGCGCTTCAAACGAGGAATAATCAAAAAAGAAGAGGTGCATCATGTCTTATTCACTTTCTTCCTACTTGGTTTAAGGGGTAGCCTCTCTACATTAATCTGAAGAAATCTTCGTAGCAGGATTGCATGAATTATGTGCTCCGGTTCTTCATTTTCTGTGGCGAGATACAGCAGTGGTTAGTGAAAATGGCTTATATTTACCTCTAGGTTGCATTGCCAGGTCTATTAGCCGGCCGAAAAAGGATATAATGTCTGAGTGTAGAAAAAAAATTGTACTAGTCTGTGTAAACTGCTCAAGATCACATCCTTAAATAAGGCAAAGTTTAAATGCATTCTGAAAACCTTCTTTGTTGAAACAGCGATTTGTTTAATAATTAAGCTCAGCTGATAACGCTTCATCGTTCTTGCTAAAAGTTTAGTAACACATAGCACGTACGGGCACCCTTTGAATTTATTTATTTTATAACATATCAAATCACCTATGTATCTGTAATACGTGAGTGATGTGCCTAGTGTTCGAATATGATTCCGTGGATGGCGGCCTTCAGTTGATGAGGATTGGAGTGGTGTGTAGCTAGGAGACAGAATTTCGGAGGTTTGAGAAGCTGCACTGCTCTTTAAACCTTGAATCTATTAGTGCTATCAATACAGAGTTTTAAATCCATGACTGCCTGAATGTTGGCATGAAGCTTGTGTTTGTTTGACCTCAAGAACAGATCGAAAGTGTCCAGTAATGTAGCCTCTGTACGAAATTGAATCAGTGCAACTGTACCGTTGTAACGCCTGGTAATCATATGCCCATATTTGATGTTTCCTTGCCGTTCGGCTATAATAATTTTTTTTCGTTTAAAGGTGCACTGAAGAGGAATCTCAACCCGTCTTTTTGCCGCGGGAACTCGATCTACACGTTCCTAGTGTTCTTAGAAACTGCGACTTCTTGCCCTGTGTGGCCGATTTCCCTAATTAAATCGAATTAACGTCCGGCTCCCGCCTTTTTTTTTTAATTCTCCCTCGTACGGTGGGCGGAGTCGACCAACGCGTGGTGCCTTTCAGCCAGCTCTGTGGAGGATGGCTTTCGCTTCATTTTGTTTTTTAGGTTTCCATGAATAAAGTTTCATTTGCAGATAATATAACTGCAAAATAATCCCGCAAAAATAAAAATACGCGCGGACTATTTGCTTCTATGGACTACTACGCATTACTCCGCCGATGGCAGAGCGGCAAGCCGCCACGCATGGAGGAAAAAAAACTGAGGAGGGAGCGGCCGGCGACAACCTTGAAGCCTAGTCTTAACAAGTAAAGATATAGTAAAAAAAGAGAGAGTGTGTCCCCCCGTGATCACACCACGTGATAGCGTGCGGTAAAATCTAGCCCCGCTGCGCGCGCGCATGCGCAGATCAGCGCGGCAGACTGACTGTAGATCAACCTCCTTGCTGTAGACGCCCGCGCCGCGGGTCGCACATACGCGCGCACTAAAACATACCAGAATCAAAACATAAAGGACAAACTCGGAGAGCGAAAAACAGAGGGACAAAACGGCTTCGTAAACACTCGGCTTGCGAACACTGGCCGCGTGACGTCACGCTCCCTCCTTAGCTTTTTTTTCCTCCATGCCGCCACGGGACTGGGTGAAAGGCACTCCCCGCATTGGTCGACTCCGCCCACCGTACGAGGGAGAATTAAAAAAAAAGGCGGGAGCCGGACGTTAATTCGATTTAATTAGGGAAATCGGCCACACAGGGCAATAAATCGAAGTTTCTAAGAATGCTCGGAACGTGTAGATTGAGTTCCCGTGGCAAAAAGAAGAGTTCAGATTCCTCTTCAGTGCACCTTTAATCGATGTCTTCGAAATAAAGTGAAACAGCGCTTGCGCGCCAGTATGAATCAGAAGTTCCGAAGAGTCCTTTTGCTACGCCTTGTTTAACCAAATTAAAGCGATGATGTGCCTTTTAAGAGTGTATAGATTAATATTTGTATAATACAGCTTGCACCTAGCACATTTTTATTCGTTTCATGAACGGCGAAAGCCAGACAGGCTTTAAAAACTCCGAAACCACGAACGTTATCACAAATTGGTTTCCGGTGGATGAGTAAGGATACGAAGTAAATTTTGTTTGTGGCAGAAAATATATTCATCATGCAGATAATTTTAGACCTCATGAAATCGGTTATACATATTGTTATACCGCCAGCGCCCAGCCGGAGGCAAGCAGACGCAGACACGGCTGGCGGGAAATGAGCCGTTTATTCTGGGAGCACTGGCCAATATATAGCGAAAGGTGGAAATGGGGTTTCGGGGAAAGAGGAGAGTAGAATGGCTATCGCTAGAGCCATCGACGAAACGCAAACAGGGGAAAGGGGGGTGTACAGCTTGGCAGATACGCGATGCACAACACATATGCACCGAAGGGAGAATGGGACATGCTATCAAAGACAACTTATTCCCTTTTTCGGCAAGGGGCACCAGGTATATGCATATCGTAATGCTTCAGTAAAATCTAGCTATTATTTAGGAACAACAGAAAAGTTAAAAAAAAAACAATTACGCCGCATAATGTATGATTATGACAAAATATATCGGCTCGTGCAAACACTAGGAAAATTCGCCAGCATAGCAGCACAATTTCGCAATACAAGTTATGTGTTGGTAACACGCGAGAGCGTTTTTTTCAAACAAAGTGCCGGCCGCTCCTTCGGCCGTCACACAAACATACCTCTACTAACGTCTTGCATACTTGAAAATATTTACTGCGAATGGCGACGTACACCAACAATAATTGATTCCTGCAGGCATCCCAGGCACTCCGGAGCTGACAGAATGCACACAAAGAGGAATTACCCTCTGCTACACAGAGTACGTCGAGATTTTCTCCCGCTACGCGCCTCCGTATGGCAGTGGGAGCGCATGGAGCGACGACGTATACAACAGGGTCTGCAGGTGAGCCTTCCTCTTCACTTTGGCCTCCATTGTTGCCTATGAGTTAAAAGTGCATAAAAATTTAGTCTCTCTTGCCATACCCGCATAATGAACCAACTTTGAGTCACGGAAACGATTGAAAAAACACACTGTACGGTAGTGCCGTCACTCCCAATTTCACTCTGTTGACAAATACAAGTATTATTTATTTGCCTATTTACCTATTCGCTATTACTGCCGGGTTATGCGCCTATTTGCTTGCTGTTTATATTATCTATGTAACCTTGGTCTCGGTGACGTAAGCACCCTCAAAAGGTGCCATAGAGACTGTTCCACTAGGTGACGGAACGCTGTTCGTGTCTGGTTTAACCTTGCCGCCGCAATGTGAGCGTTTTGTAAGTAGCGAACTCAGACTTTTTTGCGCAGATTGTGCGCAACTCTCCTCGACGACATCACTGCTAGGTGCAGCACAATCTTTAGCCTCCCCTCCTTCCTTGAGCGCTAAGCTTCACTCGGGCTCGACAGATGATCAGCGGGCCTGGCGGAGTAGGCGCTCTTTACTGCGCCTCAGAGGTGGCCCAAATAAACTTTTTCCCTCCTCTTCCCCCTTCCGGCCCCGGAAGAGGTGTGAATTCGCTATGTACACAGCGTTGTCACATTGCACCTGCAAGGGCTAATTGTAATTGCAGCCTCTCAGACTTTTCTGGAAGTGTGCGCCTGTGGTGCCGTTTTCGCTTATATGTCAGCTGCCCATGTCGTATTCGCGCAGCCCTACCTTTTAATGAAAAAAATCAACTAGCCCCCAAGAACGTTCTGCTACGAAGAGTGTTTATTCACCTTGGAGAACAGCCAAAATCTCAACGCTTCCAGCTTCAGGTTGTAATGTGAGCTGTGGAAAATATCATGGAAATGGCTCCCTATTGGCTTTGCATGCTGATATATTTAATTCCAAGAGGAGATTAGCGCTCCGTGGCAATGCAGAAATCAAAATACAAGTACAACAGTCAGTAAGCAAAACGAAGGCCACAAGAGATTAATACACTAAAAAACGGATGAGTACTAAACACAGAAGAAATATGAAATCAGTACATGAAAACTGTAGTCATAGCGAACTAACAAGAACACATAAAATATTTCGTAAACAAATAAACACTAATCACGACGAGCATAAAGCCGATAGTATTTATAGAGTCTATTCTGAAAGCAGTAGGACTGGTTTTTTCCTGGGCGAACGGGCGGACGAGAGGCGGTCTGCGCGTGCAGGATCGTTGAAGGGGGATATTGGGAATGCTGGGAAAAATCGCCAGGCGGCTCTCGGCCTTTGAAGAGAGCAGGTCGCTTGTACTGTGAACCCCCGTCGAAACGTCTCGTCGCGTAGAATCATGGAGCATTTACCGGATCAGCTATACGCGATCAAATTCTGTGTAAACCTTGGTAAAATGGGCAAATAGACTCACGGCATGATTAAGGAGGCCTACGGTAACGCCGCCATGGGTAGACCAGGTGTTTTTTGAGTGGCGCAAGCTGCTCCGAGAAAGTAAGGAAAGAGTTGAAGACGACGACCGCTCCGGACGCCTTTCGACCAGCAAGACCATCGAAAATGCGTAGCGAGTGAAACATTTATTGTACAGTGATTGTAGGATGAGTATCAGAATGATTGCTGATGACTTGAGCATTCCTCAAACCCGAGTTTTTGAGATCGTGACAGAAAACATAGGCATGAGGAAAGTGTGCGCGAAGTTGGTGCCGGGAGTGTTGTCAGAGGAGAAAAAGGCCAACCGGAAAGCGATCTGCCAAGATCTTCTTGGTCATGGGAATGAGGACCCCGATTTTTTGCCCAGCACAAGGCGGTAACGCTGCCTCAGCCCCACTACAGCCCCGACTTGGCCCCGCCAGACTTTTTTCTATTCCCGAAAATAAAATCGACGCTCAAGGGGAAACATCACGGATCGGTAGAGGCGGTTCAACAGGTCGTGACGAGGGAGCTAAACAGCATTCCGGTCAAGGCGTTCCTGAAGGCGTATGAAAACTCGAAAACTCATTAGCAGCAGCGTGTAGGTTTGGAAGGGTGCTCCGTTGAAAAATTCTAATCGTATTTACTACTCTCATGAATAAATTGTATTAAAAAAATTGAGTCCTACTACTTTCAGAACAGACCCTGTATAAATTCAGAACAAGGTGGGATTCAGAAGCGCAACACAAAAGCAAGAAAAAAGGAAGTAGCAAAAGTAGCGTCAAAAAAATATAGATCTGAAGCACAAATCCTGTGTGCTCAAAGCACGAACACCGAGCCCGTTCGACAACCGGATTACCTAGCGACGTAGCTTCATCAATGCCCCGCTGCCCTTGAAATTGTCGCCAGGGCGAGGGAGTCTCACGCTCGTTGCCAACAGCCTAGGCTCTAAGGGTGATGACGGTTCATGTTCCAGAGAAAAAACTGGTCGCGCATAGAAAAAGTTATCAAGAATGTCGCTCCAAGGTGGTACGTGCTTAGGATTGAGGACCGGCGGGTCTAGACGCAATAGTCATCACCCGCTACACATTTCCGGAATGGTGCTAGTTTGTTAGAATACGTACGTGTGGGGTGGACTGTGCTGGTCGAAAACAAAAGCTGAGCGGCCGAAGGGGGGTACAAAGTACGCACAAGAGATCACGTCGCTCGGCGGCGTAAGTGTTATGTGTTCCAATGGGTGACACCCGGGGAGGACAGCGTGCAACATGTGTCGCCCAGCTGCACGGTGTGCTACGCGCAATAGACGTAGATGTCTATACGCCAAGCAATTACCAGCGTTCCTGGTTAAAACAGTGAACATTTCGTTTTCGGTCCAGATTATTAGAAGAATACCTGCATCTGACGGTTCAATATGACAGCCTGCAAGGGTAACGCGCGATTTGTGCGAACTTAGTCAGCTAGTGATCCCATTATGGGTTGTTGGAGGTGTCATGGATTGAGATGACTGTAAGAGTTCCGAGAATATTATCGCTTGTGGAATAAAGGGCTGATGACAGATAACTATCGAGGTCCTTTTTTCTCACTGCATCTCACTTGTAATGTGATGATCGTGAAGCCGGCTTGAAAAGTGCACGACTTTATAGTTGCATCTTGTGCGATTACAGTGCCTTCAACGAGACATCTTCATGCTACATTGGTTTCGACCGTTGTCCCGACTCTATGAAAGCCAACTTCACTCGAAGAGAGGAAGGTTACAGAGCCTATCGCGCTGTGGCCTGTGATAAAGAGGCGTATAAAGGTGAGAATAAGGCGACATTGCCGCATAATTCTTACCACGTTTGCTCCATGCACGAGTGCTGGGCCTGGTCGACAACCGGACTGCATAGCGACTTTGCCTTATCGTCGGGCCCCGACGCTTGGATAATGCCCAAAATTTATTTCAAGTATTGCCAGCAGAAACAAACGTTTTATATGATTTGTCTGCGTTCTGATGTTTGCTATTATCTTGCATTCGAAGTACATTACACGAAGCTTCCGCCGTCTGGTAAACCACGCCTAGCTTCAAGGCGAGCGTTTAGTACACTCTCTGTAGTTCTCCAAAAAGTCGCTGTATCTGCGCTCCTACCTCACGCGCGCCGCACATCGGTTCCCTCTCAACTGGCCGCTTCACCGTCGGCGGCTCATTTTAGTTTTGATGCCGTAATTGTTGAAGCTCATTCCACGCCTACTTTTCCGGGATGGTATTTCCAACAATAGCGTTTCGCTGCAAAGTGCGCAGTGCGGAGGTCGAGGCGTATGCTGTGCGAATGGCGTTGGCGCAGGTAGGGATATGCACCGTCCATTATGTTCGAGTGCGGCTGCCGATACTAATGGCATAAAACCAGAGCCGGAGATTGAATACAGAAGGTTAGCCGTCAAACTCAGAAGCTGCAGCCTAAGTGCAATGCATGCTGGTTTTAAGAAAGTGTAAACTTCAATACAGCTCTTTTTGAAGGTTGAAAAACTGCTAAACGTAAAGGTAAGGACACGGTGAAGGGTATTTATTTATTTTTACTTCATTTAAATACCCTAAAGGCCCGAGTGGGCATTACATAGGGGGGGAGGGCATAAAAACAACACAATACAGATTACTGGCACACAGTGGTTAACAAATACAAAGAATAACTATATATACAAATTGCATGTACACATCACTGCTGTCGCTGAAAGATACATAGGTTGAGATACATAGGTTGAGCTGTTCCGTCACAAATGGGCGTATAAGACTTAATTCTTCGACAATACTGAAAATATCACGGTGAATTTTGTAGGCCAAGGTGCGATGAAAGTTTTCTTTGGAAATGTGATAACTGTGCAATGATTGAGCCACCTCTTGGAGCGTCCGTTGCAATGTCGCTCGCGACTGGGCTTTGTGCTAAAAAAAAAACAGGTTTTCGGCATGAGGGTGTAGCAGTAAACGCGGGTATTTAAATGAGTGGTGAATTTTTTTAATCATCAATGAAACGACGGCCTGTGTTTGAAAATGATTTTGAAGTTTGCGTGCCAGCTGCTTTTGTGCGCACATGCATCCGCCGAGAAAATCGCACGCATGCTTGCCAAATTGTAGGTTTCCTTAATGTCAGTGTAACCAGCAGTCAAAAAAGACAGCTGACGGGCTTCAAAATTTAGCTGATGCTCTGATTCTCTTTAAAAACAATTCACACTGTTATTGAGAGCATTCGGTACTATCTGAGGTGGTTTACTCTGTAACATGCACAGAAGGATTAAATGGCGGCAAATGACGGGTGCCCGTTCCAACTTTTTATCCTCATTCTAAATCTACAGCTTATATGCTAGAGATAAGCCTCTTGCTCGAGAAACTTCCTTTCTCAAACAATAATTTCAAAATTGGGGAAATATGTTTGACTGCCACTGCACTAAATATCCGACTGAATATTTTCCCGCGCTAATCCCGAGTAAAAGGAAGGAGTTACGTCCTCCTCTAAAAAAATTGTGATTCTTAAGGGCCCAATCGGGTCATCCACACACTTCCAAGATTATTTGCAGAAAAAGAGGCCAAAATTGAACGACCCATTGCAGAGCAACTGTCGAAATCTGTTTAACGAAGAAATGTTTCTACTTGTGCGCACTCTGGCCTCATAAAATCTTCGCGGTAATGCTGTTTGCAGCGGCTGTCATGGGGCAGGTTAGGACCACGTGGTGCAAGAAGATTGCTGCCAGATTAGTACACACTGTATTTTCTCTACGGTGAAATGGCCGGCTATGCAGTGGAATTACGGCAGTGGCTGTCATCGCGGTTATAAAGAATGCGGACAACGTGTGCATTAGAGCGTGGGAGTGCAGTGGCAAGGTTCGGGTTCGAGTCAGGATGCTAGCTTTATTGAGTCATGCAGCTTGAGAGACCGGGAATTGCTTTCAACCTGCCACGGTGACGAATTCTACTGCCGATGCCGTGGTCATGGTATCGAATCGCTGTTTGTGTTTTCAACCAACTTACCCTGTAGCAGACGGATAATTTTCGTGCACCCTTGAGAGGGCGCTACCTCTGGGCAAATCTCTAACACAAACGGTAAAATGAAATTGCATCACGGAAAGCGTGGCGGCACTTATTGCTTTCTACTAAGTTGCATTCGCATTCCGCGCTTTGTGGAGTGGTCCATTTTACAGGACTTGCGAAACCTCTCTATCTAATATTGCAACGCTGTCTCCATCGCAGCATTGATAGTGTCCTTCTCGCATCATAAATAACCCAAAAGATTTATTTTAATTCATGTTTGCAGGTGCGATCACAATAATGGAATGTTCTGACCCGCGGAAAATGCGTGGCTGCTTAGAGGAAGAACATGGAGAACTTGAGCTTGACAGAGACTACGAGAAAGTTTTCTGTAGGTGAGTACTGCAACGAACTTCACGAAAACAAGTTTTAAGGACCTCATTTCTCCAATGATATCGTTTTTTCTTAGTCTGGCATTTGCAGAGTAGTTTTCAGTGTTTAGAGCAGCGGAGTGCACAAGGCGATAATTATCCGTAATTATCCGGCGACAAGAGCGATTTGGTGAAACTTCTCGGGTAGCATTTATAAATGTACAATGTCATATGCATGGCACTCAGCTCCTCGAAGTTTGATGAAGAGGATATAGCTTCATGAAGTGGTCATGATCATAAAAAAACTGCCAAAAACGCAAGAAAGATTTCTCGAAGTTAGCCCCAAACAATAAGAGAGTCCCGCACCGATATATAATCTATAAAAGCAAATTATGAGGGGCTATATCTTAGTGAAGTGTGCGGAAACCAGTTGTTGCAGTGTCTGAAGTGCAAGCCAAGAAACTGAAAACATTTCACACGACTTATCACAAGACAGCCGTAAAATTTACGCTAAGTTGTGCTGTTTTTACAATGTCTTTCTTTAGGGATTCTGCAACTGTTCTTACTTTCACGTTCTCATTCCTGGCGGTAACCACTTGACGTTCCTATACTCAATGCATCTGTTATGATGCTCAAGCCGGTTACCTTCAAAGAGTTGTTGCAAAATTTCGGCCAGTCCCATTGATGTTCAGCGTAGGAGCCTGTCCTCTGTTGTTTTGCAGATTTCGAATGGTTGCAGCCAATAAAATAGCAGTGTCATCTAGAATGGCACGGTAAAGTTCGTTGCTAGAAAATATTACACATATTATCGTTGCAGTAACATCGAGGAGGCCTGATTCTGCGTAATGATAACTTAAGCCTTTACTTCGTAGTTTGAGTTGAGGAGGCTCGCGAATCGCGGACGAGCCTCACAAGTGACACTCTCGGAAATGAGCTGATTTACCGCTTTACTGAGGGTTAATATCTAGCAACGACACAACAGGGACAATAGTCAGTCGAACAATGCAGCAGCGGTACTGTGAACATTGCCGTTCTCTCCCGTTAGGGCAAAATTGCGCTGGCGTGTAAGCCCCCTATGCACGCTTACCCAAAAATTCTGGATAAAAGAATTAATCAGTAGGAAATAGTTTGTGAATGCAATTTTTTTGCACATTTTAAAACTTCACTATAACAAACAATATATCTGCAGATCTCGTGTATGTTTGTTAGTAACGTTTTTGTTATCGGCAAAAACACTCCCCATTACTTCTGGCTAGTAGCGCAGCAAGATAAGGGATCGGCGAACGAGTAAACACACACCGTCTCGCTTGACATGTTGCGCTACTGGTGAGTAGTATGAACCAATTGGCACCAATTTAAAAGTAGCTTCCCATTAGTTTTCTATGGCAATCTCAACTGCTCAATGCGATCGGCGGAGAAACTTTAAAAGAATGGTTTTGCTACGCAACAGAAGAATGCACTATCACATGGAGTATTTTCATAACATTACATGAATATATTCCAGGAATCAAAGTTCATGTCCAAGGATGTTGCGTATGTAGTTCGATGCTAGAACAAGCGCACAATCCGAGCAGCTCGAAGCAAAGAACCCTACATACGCTACCCTCGCCTTCACGTGTTTTAGTGACGGTGATCCGTGTAGAGCAGTGCTTCACGGCAGATACCGTGTTTGCCTCGATGCTTGCCCTTTTTAGACTCTTGCTTCGTTGGCTGGACGCGATACAGTGAGCTGAAAATAAAATTTGAGAGCATTAAATTCCTCTTCTCGACGCGTCCATATTTAGAAAGTATGAGGCTGTCGCTGCGTACCGTTGCCAGCACAGAAGTCACCTTGTTGGCCTCCTGCTGATCTTCCATTGCATAGCCATTGTTAAAGGTGGATCGGTAATCCATTCGTGGTCGGCAGAGCCAACTTCGTCGTCCTCGCGAACGCCTGGAATAAACGGGGCCGGTGAAAACGCTTTTCCGTCTCAAAAAGCCTCTTTTTCAAAATTGAGTAAAGTGGGTTGGCGAAACGCCCTGTATAAAAAGCACCAGTGAAGTGCGTTACAGCTTTGCCTTGCGTGTCATAGTCCTCCGCACGGGTCCGTGGGCTTCGTGCTGGCCACGAAGGCCTCTCTTCAGCGCCATACGTTTGCGTCAGGCTAAAACAGTTACTGCTAAACTGAGTGCGATAAATGGAATGCTGCCATGCCGGTTTCGTGTTTGGTGCTAGCGGCAGTTTTGGAATAGGTATACGATAATTTCGGAGGTGCTGTGACACCGAAATGAACCAGAAAGTAACTATGATTTCGCAAAAATATGACGCAGATGAGAGCGTGGCTTCTACATCGCGATTGCTACTCCGCAAGCTTTGTATGCTTGCTCAAGAAAAACTGCCGACTGTTATTGTTCCAGATACGGTCCGACCCAGAAGATGTGCTTTGATAAGACATGGAATTCATCATGTCCATTGTCTCCAGAGTCCAGACAAAGAGCTGTTACCAGAATTACGGCCGCTGCAGAGTTGATACACGACTGCGGAAGGTATGAACACTGTCCGCGGTTTTCTGCAATGGCTGTTGGGGCTACTGTCCATCTTGTTATGTTTCACCAAAGAAATGAATTTCCTTCGGTCCTTGTTGCACATATATTTAAACTAGAGCTTCAGTTTTTTCGTGTAGGCAGGAAACAAAAAATGATCAAGTACAGCTGACTTTTTAATTGAGACGGCTTTTAACCAAAAAGTCAGCCTCTTTGACTGGAGCATCAGAGCGCAGCTGGCTAAACTCGGGGACACCTTTCTGGGGTTTTGCAGTGGAAGCGATGAGGGGGCGCCGCCTTCTCGCAGACTTGCATCGCTGGCTCATGAGCGCGTCAGAAAACCGCGCCCTCTTGCAAACCAGCGTGTCAGGCTCGTAACTTCTGCTTCACAGCAGCATTAAACTGTCCCCTAGTATATTAGTATGTGTTTCACTTGGCGACAAGATGAAAATCTGCTGGCGGTTTAGCGTTGCTAATCACGAAATAATGTGCGAAAGCAGGGTTTTGCAGGTGGGCGCCAACGCTATATACCTGAAAGCGCGATAGAAAGCTCGTTTCCTTTCCTCTTGTGACTTGCGCAGAACTGAACGTTGACGAAGACGATAACGTACAATGCAGCTCGAGCAGTTTAAGATGAGGCCTGATCGGCTACGGAGATGCTATAGAGTTTTCGTGCAGTGGTTGCTCGTCTACTTGGCAGGAGAATCCGGGTTCGATCTGAGCCAAACACTTTGATCCAAACGCAGATGAGCGCTGCCCGTACTGTTGAGAGAGCTGCGATCTTTCATATGGTGTGGGCTTTTTCTCAGAATCCTCACCTTCTCTCTTCCCCCGTTCGAACCCTAGAGGCATGGGAGACTGCCCTCCTCAACTGCTCCACGCTGGAGTCCCAAAGGGCTCTACTAAAGCGGGCGTGAGACACGGCCTCATCGTGCGATCTCCGGGACTAGGGATACCAACCATGTAGCGGGGTCTTCTGACCCCCGAACTCTCTTTAACTATTAAGAAGGTTTTCACCACCACCACCCCGCGGCGGCCTCGTTTTGATGCAGACCGAATTCGCAAAAGACGCCCGTGTGCAGTGCGATGTCAGAGCACGTTAAAGATCCCCAGGGGATCGAAATTGTTCAGGAAACCTCCACTACACAACCTCTTTCTTCTTTCACCCCTTCCTTTACCATTCATTCCTTTACAGGGGGGTTCGGGTGTCCACCAAAATAAGTCAGACTGTTACTGCTCATTTCCTTCTGTCCAAAAACCAACCAATTTCATTTCGTGCAGTTCCTAGCGAAGCTGACCAGTTCCTTGAAAATGTGTCTTGTTTTAGTGCAATCAAATGTAGCCAGAAGCTACTTTTAGGACTAATATTTTCGTTATTAATTTCAGCATCTCTATCTGTCGCGGCTGCTAAAGGGCGTATCGGAGAGAGAGTTGCTTTCACGCGCTTCAGTGGCGCAGTGGTTCATTGGCAATGATGCTTTGAACCCAGAAGCCTCTCCCTCCCCATCCTCTTCAGAGAAGTTAATGATTTTTCAATGTGAGAATCGTAGCCCATAGAAACCAATATGAACGACTTCGAAGAGTTGTTTTCACTTGCACTTCCACGCGTGTTTTGCAGGATGTATCAGCGCGCACCGATGATACACCATAGCAATATCACCACTGGCGATCCTGCAGCCCTTGAAAAACTTGGTGCCGAGGTAGCCGAGCTGCGAACTCTTCAGCGGAAGGCACTTCAGACACTTTATACCCTCTTAGAGAAGGTGGAGAGCATGGAGGAGGCAGGAAAACGAGAGCGGATTGAAAATGCCCACGTTGTCCATCAGCAATTGAAGTCCATCCAAGCTCTCGAAGGAGTTGTACAGGGACTGCAGAAAGACTTCGCTCAGCGATGCAAGTCTGAGTCGCCCGACGAGAAATCGCGTGGACTCTTTTGAAACGCCTGTCTGACTTAGGTAGCAGAGGCGCACAGGCCGATGTTCTTCAACCATCTGCTTGACAGCTGAACATTTTACTAATAAACAGTGCTGTCTGAAATCCTTTTGTCTCTCACCCTACTTTTCTGATAAGCAGTTTTGCGTTTCTCCGACCACAAGTGGAGGTAGCGGAAAAGAAAGCCTTTTATTGAAGGGGACTTTAGTGGTCGGACGCCCTCTTCCGGGATTCCATTGGACGCTGTGGCAGCTCCGGCTAGAAGTAAATGTAATGTTAGTATGCTGAGGTGAAAGAGCGCAGAGCATGCCTCATAGTCTCTGTTTACCACGCTCGTCAGCGCGCTCATTTGAAACGCACATACTTATTTCTGAAAACCCAGCGGTCTCCGATCAGCTCAAGACTCGCCAATCGAAAGAACCGCTCTGTTTTCTCTTTTGGTTTATGTTATTTTCCCGAGAGGGTCGGGAGGCTATTTAAGCTCCGCGCAATTTCGAGGAAGGCTATCTCACTGTCACGCGTTCGGTAAGCCCGAGCGCGGGGATTCCCTTGCTTGCCGAGGGCTGGCGCAAGCAAGGAGTGCTAGGCTCCGTGGTGGAGACATGGCGTCCCAGGCGTGAAGTTGAAGGCGGTCTGCTAGACCGGCTGCAGATCTTTTCTTTTGCCGACAGTTGTGTGTACGTGTGTAAATAGCGGTGACCAACCTCGATTCTCCCCATCGCCGAGAATCCCCAGCGTCTTCCTTTGTCAAGCCAGTGCACCAGGGCTCCGAACACCACCGTAGAAGGGACTTTGCTGTAACAGTCGGAGGAAAGAAGTGCACAGCAAATCACTTCAGCAAACAAGGAGGACCAAGTTCTCGGATTTTAAGTTAGCAGCGCCGTGATGTACGGCGGAGTAGTGAAGAAGAAGACTGTAAAGTTGTGGATGGAACGGAGCATTGTCCAATCCCTTCTTTTGGTCTCCTCCGAAAGAAGCAGAGAATAAGCCTCATGACACCTACTCTTTTTTTTTATTAGTACCATGCTGTTCAGAAGAAAGTGCATCTTGAAGAGAAGGAACTGAGGGAAAGGCAGCGAAAGTGGAGCCACATCATATGGCATTATGACGAAGTGGAGAATGTAATTCGTGGGATTTTACATTAGAGTAATTTTGTTGATTTAGGCGCATGCTGGTTAAAACTACTTTTTTCAGAGAGTAGATGCAGCGTATTAGGCTCAGCTGCAAGAGCGGCACCGAAAGCAGTTTGTGCCGCTGTAGATACATGCAAAACAAACACAGGCCAATATGTAACTGAAATATTATCCAGGACTAAAGCTACAGTAGGCTGTTTCAAAGGCGGTAGCCAGGGAGGCCGACGAAGCGGTGCGATAGATCACGCGCCATTCTCCAACATTATCACATCACACCTGCAGTTGATCTTGCTGTTCTGTCATCGATGATGATTCTGAGCACCAGTGTTTCAAACGCATACGGCGTCGACAAGCGGTCGCTTCTCTAGACCCAGTGCAATGCGAGTTTCCAGTTTTCATCGCACAAACACTGCGCACTTACAGCCGCAACACCTTCCTCTATTCGAGGTCGAATATCATCTTTACAAACAGGCGCCCTTACTACAATATCCGCCTACGATCACTGTTAGCCAGCGGCAGAAGCACCCTACAAGAGCCTTGAAGTGTGCAACTCAAACAAATACCTCGTGAGAAACGCAGAGCAGCACATTTACTGTTTTACGTCAGCGTTTGAAGACAACACATTAGTTGCCCCGCTGGGCAGCAGGCTCTTTTTTCCGCAGTGCGTTGAGTGCATATTTAATGCATATTTAAGACACGTTTATTGAGTTATTTGATACAAACAGCTAAATTTGTTCTCACCGCAGCGGTATTCTGCAGCCGCTTGAAAAGCCATTGCTCCTATCTCCAAGTCAAAGTAATGTGACCGAGAGCGTCCTAAAAGTAACTGTAAGCAATAGCGGCGTGCGGTAGCGGCCGTAGCTGCGGTGGATTCCATCTGAAGGTTCTGCGGTGGGAAGCCGTGATGCAGCGCTGTAGTAGCCGCGGGGGAAGGGCGCGCGAGAACTGGTGGGTGTCTCCTACGCAGTTCAATTTTTATTGTTTGTGCGTTATGCAAGCTAGGAGGCGACTTTTTGTATTTTGCAATACAACGCGATAATTACATTCTTTATACAATTCTTTGTATTTCGGCGCTTCTTCCGTCGTCTTGTTCGTAGATGGATAACTGTCAACGCAGTTATACTTTTAGAAGCATCGACATACTTTCGATCTAAAGCTATTTTCTGCCTAAAACACACGCCTGTTTGCGTCAAAATAGGTACATAGCTATAACTGAGTCGTTAGAATGCTTACTTAACACGTTGTCGTGCAGTACTTGCCTGTTTTTCTCTTTTTACTCACAAGCCGACATGGGAAAACAGGCTGAATTGCAGAAACCTGAGGCAACTGTTACACAAAACGTGTTAACAAATAATTCTCTCGACTCAATTCCAATTGTGTGTGCAGCTTCGCGGCGAAAGAGCTAACGATTCAGTCTGAAAATGTTTTCTTGATCGAACATATAATGGCACAACAGCGCCTCCGGAGGCATTTCAGTGTATCTGACCCCTGCTGTGTTCGGCTCGTCCATCTGCAAGGCTGCAAGCCATTCTGCGAAGCGCTGCCTCACTGTCACCACTCGCGGCAAAAGGTATCAAAGTTTTGGGTAATTGCTTCTAGCTGCGCTCTTCACCAAAGCTTTATTGCTTTCAAACTTAAAAACACAACGCGAATAAACGAATGGTTACTGATGGTATATGCTATCTTTTAACGTATTCTAAACATGAGAAAGAGTTGAAACACGAGTGCACCGGTTGCGCACTGCTCACCTTCGAATGTGGAAAGATAGATAGGACCAGAAAGAGGAGACACGCCCTCGATGCGCCCGGAAAAGTCGTGTCGAACGGCTTCTGGAGAGTGCACAGATCGATCGCCCTGAAGTCACTACTTTGCGGTTGATAGTGCTGCGTTGATGACTTTAAGCGTCGCTGGAGTGCGGCGTTGCGCTGTCTGCTGTGTATGAAGCGTAGAACTTGCGCGCACATGGTCGGCTAGTGTTGGCTTGAGTGGCTTTACCTCGACAGTTTATTTTCTGCTGCCTGAGCAAGTTCCGCTTTATCGTCGTTCACTGACTGCCGTCTCGCAAACAAGGGTGAAACTAGAGAGAAAACGTCGCCCAAAAGATGATGCGCGTTAAGCGCAGCGCCATCTCTTCGCGCTCCACGAACTATACATGCTGGGCTGATTTTGTCCAGAAAAAAATGCGTTGTCCAGCGTTGGGTAATGAAGCTGCGTTCCGTGTGAAAGAAAAAATATCAGTGCACCGTCCGCCTGCGCCCTGTGCTCTGAGAGGATATTATGATGCGTGCGAAAACCGGGCATACTGACGGTCATGTACCGGGTGTTTCAGCGAACAGTTTCCCAAAATTTTCAAGAATATGCTTTTTGGAGTAAAAATACGGCATTTGCAGCCTAACATTACTGCTGTTGGCGGACACGAGAAAACAGGTGAATCGTCTTAAGTGGCAAGCTGGTTAAGTAATTTTTAATAATGAAGTATTTAACGACTACAGTTCGGCGCTTAGTTGCAATTAGACATTTGTAGCCGGTCATTGGTAAGAGCCATGTCTGCTTTTAGAATTTCGGAAACGCTATTATTCTCGCTGCTGCAGCTCGACAAAATCTGGCTGCATGTTGTGAAAGATACTTGCGCTATCGAAAGCATGCTGGCAAAGCAACCCCTCCATTGCACGTAACTAGTCGAAGAAGCCAAATTTTGTCAAACCACAGCGCCAAGGATAATAGAGTTTTTGAAATTCTAAACCTGATATAACTATTAACAACCATCGGTTACAAATATCTAAATGCAACTAGGCACCTTGCTCTAATAGTTAAACGGTAATTATTAAATATTAGGAGCACGGCACCGTGAACGCCCTAGAAATCCTACTGGTGCGGATTTTGCAGGCCGCGTTCTTATGAAGTTCCTGTTGTTTCCCGGATCCCGCTGCTTCATCGCCATCCGGTGCCACTGAGCGACCTTCGCTCTCGCCTGCTTTTTGGCCATACGTAGTTGGCGACCGATTTTTCATCTGGCAACATGGGTCTTCAGCTACTATCTCCGACATCGGCGACGCATATAAGAGCAAGCCTGCAAACGCCTACCTCATGCACAGCAACGTGAACGCCATGGAAATCTCACCGTTGCGGATTTTGCGGGTTAGTTATTTGGAAGGCGCTGCCTGTGTGAAGAGCAGTGATTATTGCCTATTTACGGTGTCGTGCCCTGGAGAGTGTATTGATGCACTGAAGCGTGTATTGTCTTTGGCTTCTCGCCTTTACATATCTTTTACGGTATGCTGCTCTCACCGTCGCGTGACATCGAAAGCAATTCTGTGCCTATGAATGCAACTGAAAGGGAAACATTGAAAGCGCTCTTGCTGCCTGTCCGAAGAATTGAAGCTGGCCAAGTGTCACCCACACTTCGCGCACTTTTACGTGGGAAGCTCCCAGACACCCTTAGAGCGTGTGGGGGTAGCAATCTCGGACTCGAAGGAGATGCCCTCTACTCAGCGTTGCAAACTCAGCGGAGACCAGCCACCAAGTGACAAGAGGTTTTTGGGCGTTCGGTGCCCAGCTTTCACTGGTCGCAAGCCAGAGAATTGGTCGGAGCCAAAGGTTCACAAACAAAACAATGATTATACAGCAATGAGACGATACAGAGGATTACACAATCACTAGTACAAATACATACTAAGTGATTAACAAATCAATGCAACTCGTGCCAGGTTAAACTCGAGAGAGAATGCAATACAAAGGCAATATTGCACCTAAAGTGCACTGACACACGAGAGAGAGCTAAACAAGCAAAACATAATTTGTTCACCGGGCACTGTGGCAGTCCGACGACCAGAGTTCCACGACGATGCCGTCCCGCAGACTGGCGAACGTTGCCTCGTTGGTCCGATGCTGGCCGAGTGGTATTTTCCCGGGAGTCGAACGGGCGCGCTTCGATGAAGCTTAAACGGCGGTCCGGACTGACTAATCTGATACCGGTCAACGCCTTCTTTTATAGGCTCGCTTCCACGTCTGTTTGTTCTACGCGCCAGAGTAGGCGCGCACATACACTCAGCATCGCCTGAGCAGTCTCCCTTCCCTCTTCTCACCGGCCGCGCGTCCCTATTGGTCAGAGTACGGGGGTCGCATCTCGAAGTTTCTAGCGTGTTCTGGCGTGGCGCCGTCGCCGACGGGCGAGAGCGACGTGTCTTAGCGCACGCAAGGCTACGCCCTTTTCCCCCCGTGAGCTGTAGAAGCAACTCGGATGTTCCAGAGAAATCTTCGGCATGGATGACTCATTCCCTCGGCGCACGCCGTGTCGGTAAGCGGTGGTGGAGGGGAGAGGTAGCCACGCGCAGAGCGGGGGTTTTCCTTCTCTCCCGTTCGGCTCGCGCCGGCGAGACGCCGTGTGCGCGGCGGTTTTTCTTTGTTTCTAAAATTCGCCGAATTTTGTGACACTGCCCCTTCCTTTAAAAATATTGTTTAACAATATTCACAAATCACAAAATTCGCGCGCTCATGCATGCGCTCACAAAGTTCGTGGCGAATGCCAAAATACATACTACAATACCATGATGCTTTTCACATACATAACACAGTGCAATGGGCAGACTGCACTTCAAAACACGCCGCAGTTCGGCGGTACAATTCACGCGCACATGCATGCGCTCACAATTGCAATGGCGAATGCCCAGATATATATATAAATGCAATGATGTTTCCACATACGAAACTCAATGAAATGTTCACAATGCACATAAAAACACACCGCGATTGGGCAGTACATTAACACAACATTAGAAACAGGATTCACACAATTATGAGGCATACTTTCGCCTATACTTCCACGTTCGTCCTACACAGTGGGTTCGGAACAGAACTGTTTCGCTCAAGCTTTCGGCCGCACTCGTGGTTCTCTTCCTTACGCGACTCCTTCGCTCTGTGAATGTTTGCCTCTAGCCTTTCCGCCCTGAGAAATTCCGTCATATCCCACGCATACAAAAAGGTTTCGGGGCTGCATGCACCTGCGAAAAAGACAATCGACAGGTTCCAAGGCACTTGCATCACAATGCAGAGACTCAAAATAAGGACCGGTGTGAACACTCTCCAGGGCTCCTTCCCGAATTCGACGGTGCGGCAGGAAAACAGCCGAAGCAATGTGCCGATCAGCACGAGAATCTTTTCCACAGTCTGCCTTACACTGAGTTTGGCAGAAACTCCTGACATATTGTTTTCTCGTGTCCTCCTCTGGTCTTCGTTCCTGCCATTGGTGTTCGTGCTCCGCTGCGGCCACTTACTGGCTTATCCTCCAGCTTCTGACAGCAGCTTACTTCGTTCTCGGATGTTTCTTGCGAAGATGATTTCTTGTGCGCGGAACGTTCCTGCGCTACATTTTGCCGTTCTTCCTTCTTCGGTGATTCGTTTATTTCTTCCTTTCTTGCACTAGCCCGCTCGCGCTTCCTTCGCCGCTTTTTCTCCTCTCGATCACTGCGACGCTCTGACGTGCAGGATTCGGATTTTTCGCCCTCGCGGCGACCGTCTGGGTCCTTGGGAAATTTTGCCCCCTTGATGTTACCCAATATGAGGTCGTATATGGGGCGTTCCATGCAAAGTGCAGTAAGTTTTCCGCTGTAGTACGGAGTCTGCACCTGCACTCTAGCTTCCGGTAAGCGCTTAAATGAGGCATCTACTAGCCGCACAAGGCACTTCGTTCCAGTGAGATCCTTACCTCGCACCAAACCTCGCTTCATGATGACCGCGCTGCTTCCTGTGTCTCGCAGCACTGAAATTCTTTGCGGCCCTACTTTTCCTTCCGAGACAGGCATCCTGTGCATTCCGGCTTCGGGTCGCGCGTGCACTACGGCGTTCACGACGGGCACCTTCTTGCCGTTCTTCAGCTCAACAAAGCTGTTTTCGTCTCCTTCCTCCAGGTGATCACCTGAGGAGGCCCGCATGCACGATACCTGGGGAACGGACTTGCCCGGGCTGGAACATGCCGCGGCTTTGTGCCCCTTCTGGCAGCATTTGAAACAAGCTGCAATGCGTGGCGCTGTTGCGGCAGTTAGATGCGTAGTGGCCTGTCTTGTTGCACAAGTAGCACATCGGTCGAGGCTTTGGGCTGGATCGAGTATCGCGGCTGTTGGATTGCTGTGCGCTTTCTGAATTTGCATTCTTAATTTTGGTCAGATTCGTTCCTCCTTGGGCTTCAAGAAATTGGTCGGCAAGTTCTAGCATTTCGGAGAGGGTCTTGGCCCTTCTATCCTTGAGGTATAGCGCCAAGATAGGGTGACAACTGCTCAGGAATTGTTCCTTGATCAGCAGTTCGCGGAGTGCACTATATTCATGTGTGATTTCTGACAGTTCCGTCCACCGATCGAAATAGTGGCTTAATCGCGCCACATATTGGGTTGCCGTTTCGCCGTCTGTGGGCTTTCCTGTCCGGAATTTGTCCCTAAATCCGTCGGTGGTGAGTCGGAATCGGTTCAGCAAAGCGGCCTTTACCTTGCTATAGCTGACTGCATCTTCAGGAAACAGTCGCCCGAATACACCTAGTGCCTCGCCGCTCAAACAGGTGCTAAGAACGGTAGCGCGTTCACTCTCCGACCAATTCTGGCTCACTGGGATCCCTTCGAATCGCTTAAGGAATGTGTCGAGATCGTCCCTTTTTTCATCAAATCTTAGAAGCAACCTGCTGCCATCTATCCGGAAACTGCTACATTCTTCCCTAGTGCTATGCACTTAAGCTGAGTGGTTCGCAGCACGTTGCAGTTCGTTTCGCGGCAAGCAGCTTCATTTTGCGTTCAAATTCTCTCTCTTTTTCTTTCTTGGCTTCTTCTAGAGCCTCCTGCTTTTCTTTTTCAATTCTCTCTCTCTCTTTTTCGGCTTCTTCTCGAGCCTTATGCTTTTCTTTTTCAAATCTCTCTCTCTCTTTCGGCTTCTTCTCGAGCCTTCTCTCTTTCCTTCTCCACCCATTTACGCAGTCCGGCTCTGGACAACCCCATCTGGGTTCCGGCCTCTACTAGCTCCTTTAAGTTCATATTTGGAGACCGAACCCTGTACTGAAAGTAATGGATACCTCTACACGGTGGACCTCACTAACCGCTTCAGCGCGGCACCTCACAATATCGCTCTGCTGGTGAACACTCGTTTACGACCTCTTCGTAAACTCCTTTCGACTCTTTCACCGTTCTCTGCGCTTACAGACACCAAACGTCCTGTCGCGGACGCCAGAATATATTGTCACCGACACTTCGCGCACTTTTACGTGGGAAGCTCCCAGACACCCTTAGAGCGTGTGGCGGTAGCAGTCTCGGACAGGAAGGAGATGCCCTCGACTCAGCGTGGCAAACTCAGCGGAGACCAGCCACCAAGTGACAAGAGGTTTTTGGGCGTTCGGTGCCCAGCTTTCGCTGGTCGCAAGCCAGAGAATGGGTCGGAGCCAAAGGTTCACAAACAAAACAATGTTTATACAGCAATGAGACGATACAGAGGATTACACAATCACTAGTACAAATACATACAAAGTGATTAACAAATCAATGCAACTCGTGCAAGGTTGAACACGAGAGAGAATGCAATACAAAGGCAACCCAAGCAGCACATGACAGTGGTCCAATGTAGGAATTGCGTTGGCAAACTATGGTCCTATGAAGGCCCCGCGTTGCCACTGTTCTCCCAGCCTTGGCTCAGCCATTTTCAAAAGTTGGCGGTATTGGACCAGTTTCTCGGGCGTTTTCCCTGCATTGGCTCAGCCATTTTTAAATGTTGGCAGTATTGGACCAGTTTCTCGGGCGTTTTCCCTGCCTTGGCTCAGCCATGTTTAGAAGTTGGCGGTATTGAACCAGTTTCTCGGGCGTTTTCCCTGCCTTGGCTCAGCCATTTTTAGAAGTTGGCAGTATTGGACCAGTTTCTCGGGCGTTTTCCCTGCCTTGGCTCAGCCATATTTGGAAGCTGGAAGTACTGGACCAGTTTCTCGGATGTTTTTCCTGCCTTGGCTGTGCCATTTTTAGAAGTTGGCAGTATTGGACCAGTTCTGGAATGTTTCCCCTGCATTCACTTTTTCATATTTCAAAGTTGGCAGTATCTCACCAGTTCTCCAATCTCTTCCAGCAATATGTGCAGCTCGACTTCGTGTCGTAGGCAGCGTCGCGCTGCCTACGACATTGAGAGCAGTCTAGGAGCGGAAAAAAAGGTGGGTTAGATAAACAAATAAAAATTCTTGATCCCCGTTCTCAAGTCGCGAAGCTATGTTGGCAAGCTTTTTCTGAAACATGGAGAATAATGGGGCGTTAGCCCTCCTGTAGCTTGAAGAAGAATTCGTTGGGCGAGAACGAAGGCTTATGTAAGCATACGGCACGCGGAATTAGGGGGAAGCGGGGGGGGGACAGCCAGTCACAACTTGAGCATAGTCTGCTTTGTTTACCTTCCGAGAGTATTGTGTAGGCGCCCAGGGCGGAAGAGGGGGCCCCGAAACTAGGGTGTCTCGACGCGCGGGAGGAGAGAGTAGCGCGCGCACATCTAGGCGCGAGCACCTGTTTAATTCTATTCACCCCAGCACTCGACTTGCACTTGCCGATCTGCGCCCTGCCTGAGGGATTAGTGCATTCTCCTGGCGCAATTTCCCTGTTTACATGAGTGGGATACACGAGAAAGTTGATACGATGCGCTGCTCTCGCGTTGTAAACGGGGCTTATCAGCCGTCCTAGTGTTATGCGCTTTTCTTACAGTTGCACTCAATCTGCCGAGCAAAACAAATCAGGCTGTTTCATCGATAATGCAAAGGTCGCCGAACATACATTTGGAAAGTGGTTTCAAATCTGTTTTTTCGCTTTGAGGAAATATGTGGGAAGCGCGCGGTGTCAACCCGGCTAGCTACCATGCATGCATGCATACATTCCAACACCGCTCCCATTTCGAGTTGAAGATCAATTAGCACTCGCCCTACCATCTGATCTGCCAGCGTTCCCGATTAGCTCAGTTAGATTGCGCCCTGGACAGGCGGTGGTCCCGGGTTCGGACGAATTTTCATCAGCACGGACCCTAGCTCAATTCATCGACTGCCGCTTCCAAACTTTAAAGGGACGCAGTAGGCATGCGTGGGAGATCCAAGGGAATTCGTCTCCGGCGGCACGGACCCAACGACCGACGGCTGCCATCTACACGCTTGAATGACCAGATTTCCGCTGCGGTGTCTTCCTTCACACCTCGGTTTACTGACATGTCAGCTCTCCGCTCCTCGTGCCCGCCTCGCGTACACACCATTCGCACGTGCACACGTGCAACACGCGGGGCTGGCACGCGCGGCGCTCCGCTGTCCGACGCACCACTTTCGACACGGCACGTTCCAAAAATCCCTCGACGGTTTGGTGTGCACATCACACCTGGTGCAAATGAGTCGGTCGGTGGCGAAGGCGCAGGTAAGCACCACCTGCATGTCGCTCTGAGTCTTCCTGTTGTATAATAAATGTGCATTCCCACTACTGTTCTCGCAGTAAATGCTGAATGGTGTACTATACCTTGAAGCACTAATTGCATGGCTAAGCAGGCAGCAGAAAAACTGAGCCACAGATATCAAGGAAACTAAAATGTGCCAATGTATACTTGCTCTTAATCTTAACCTACATGTCAGTCAACATACCAGATCTGTTTATTCCCCAATCACTGCAACTGTAGAGCAGTTAACATTTCAGAACTGAGAGCTTCTGTCCTAGACTGTAAATTTAGCACAATTTCTTACCAGACCCACTCCCACGACACATTATTCACTGCCTCGTGAGTATTGTGCAAGAGACAAAGAACTAAGATCTAAAGCTGCTACTCCTTTGATTTAATACTGCAATCTTGGGCCCCAGTGGCTGTAGCTACGTGCTTTGCCCAACTGTTGTCCATCAGTGACTATGCAGCCATGGAATCAACCACAACAAAAATTTAAGTTGATCACTGAGAATTGAAGCGCTTTCGAGTTCTTGTAAAAATAAAATTTGATTCATTCAGCAATATGAAAAATGCAATTTTTGTGTCTTCTGTTATATGAATGTGTTAATGGGATAACAATCCTCTTGTACTGGGGACAACTTCAACCAAATTCAAGGCTTGCAAAACAGAATTTGTGGCTCTTTCTGGTAAAAATTCTTCCCAGCCCTTCTTCCTTCTTTCACCCCCTTTTCCACCACCTCACCCCACAGCATGGTTCAGACAAAAGTGTGTGAAAGAGGTAGGGACTTTCCTTTAATCACAATTATTTTTACACTGTGAATGTCACGGTAGAAAAAAAAATTTTCTTGCAGGTTGTTTCAGCTGATGAATTCAAATTAAACACCGACACCAAATTTGACTACCTGTTCCCAGTTTAGCACTGAACTCTGCTGTAGTATACAATCTCAGAGGTCTGTACAAAAGGGAAGTGGGCTGTAAAAAAATGGTTTTAAGGAAAGGGAGTGTGGAGCAGTATCTTAAAAGAGTAGAAAACTGAGCTAGTTGGTTCATACTTCTTGGTGGGAACAGCTGAAATAACAAAACGCAGACACAGAAAGGAACACATAGAACGTAGACGTTGAAAGTCAGCTTCGTCTACGTTCTATGTGTTCCTTTCTGTGTCTGCGTTTTGTTATTTCGGCTGTTCCCACCAAGGAGCAGTATCTGTCTCACATATCTCAGTGGAAAAAGGGAAGTGATAAAGGAGGGAGTGAAAGAAGAAAGGAAGAAAGAGGTGCCATAGTGGAGGTCTCAAGAATATTATCGGGCCACCTGGGGATCTTTTAGTGTGCACTGACATCACACAGTACACAGGCGCCTTTTGCTGCGCGATGTCAGCACAAATCCCCTTGATCCTCTTTTAAAGCTTTTCGACCATATAAGAGCTGTTTTGAGTACAAATGACATCACAGTGTAAAGTGGTTCATTGATACAGGCACACAATACCTCCCTTGAAAGCTTGTTCATGAAATGGCAACCACTTCACACTTCCCCGGGTGAAGATGTTATTGCACCTTTTCATCAGCTGGTATGCATACTTGGGGCATGTAGCTCTAGCGTTACGCAGTATTTGGCTGTGTGCATTAGGTACACACACTAAAGGCAATGTAATTTTCCTGAAAAGCACTGCCTGAGCAAAAACAAAAAGCATACAGGAATGCGGACACAGAAAGGAACACACAGAACCAACTAGCTCAGTTTTCTACTCTTTTAGCATACAGGAAAGATGCAAAATAGTTCAACAGAACCTGATAACCAGCCAAGAGAAGGAAATGCTGAGCAGTTTCATGAAAAAAAAAGACGCTAATCAATTCTGTTCTTGTGGTAAACACAGAAGGATGTAGTTAAAGAAGGCGTTCTCATAACTAACTGCATTAAAGTGACATAACTAAAAAGTTATACATTAAGTCTGCAGCATGGTCATATCGAAAACCGTTTCCAGATATAGCTGCTCTCAAATATACTTGTACTTTTCGTTTCTGCAAAACCAACTGTACACTGCATTTCTAAGGTGTGTCCATGAGAAATATTTGCCCTGAGAAGTAGCCAGAAGGCTGAGAACATGAAGCTTTGGCTGCAAGGGCGGGAAACATTTGCTTTATTTTACATCAGAAGAGAACACACTAGAGGTAAGAATGATTTCTTTCATGGGAACTGTAAAAAGCCCTGCTTAGAAAAACAATGAGCCAATCTATTTATCTGAATGGAAGATCTTTAAACAAGTAAAGCCAACAAGAAAAGTACGGTTACAAAAGACACTTGGTTATAAGAGACATTTGAAAGTGGTTTGGTTGGTTTTCCTATGTTCGCCATGTTAACATTGAATACAAGACATGGTTACAAGAGACACTCGGTTACTAAGGGCAACTTTTTTAAGTCCCTAGAGTAAATCCTTCACTATTAAGAACAGACATAACCCATATAGGCTCACACAATGCGGATGACGTTGTACCAACTCATATGCGCTGCACTTTTCATACCCTTGCCTCAATTCTGTTCCATTCCGAAGCTGGACGCCATACATCACATAGTTGAAATTACTGTCTCGCTGCACTGAAACTGCCATATCACAGATGCATGTCCGCATGGAGAGATCATGTCCTTCCTCAGTTACTTCACGGTTACAGCCCCGATGATGTATTCAACGCGGATGAGAGCAGTTTCTTGTACAAAATGAAGCCGAGAAAGACACTGTCGTTCGTCTGATGCATGCCACAGCGGGAAGCCACCACACTGCTGCAAAGAACCACTGGGACTTTTGAAGGCAACAGGCTTTGAACAGCCCATCTTAATGTGGTTTCAATGGTTTTTAGCCCATTCATGACAGATTTAACGTTGCCTGTCACAGTGTCCCAACAAAAGTCTGACCCCTCAAGGATCAATACATGTTCGTTGTCACTGTCATGAAAGAGAACTCAACAGCAGTGCCAATAATGGCGAACACTTCCCATGTACTAGTCAACATGGCTGCACACCACCACTCATATTGCCATGCTTCGAGCCAGCTTCCCCCACTCCGACGCACAAGCATGGCTTTTTCCTCTTCCTCACTTCAGCACATTTTGTGATTTCGTTGTAAAAGCGTTCATCATGAATGCACTTGAATGTAAACAGCTTATGACAGCCAAAAGGGTTACTTAGGCTGTAAGAACTCAATAACAGCGTCAAAACTAACAACCATTTCCCATGCACTAGATGCCACGGCTGCACACCGTCACACTTCCTGCCATGCTCCGAGGCAGCTTCACCCACTCCGACACACTATAGTCCAAGCATGGCTCTTTCCTTTTCCTCACTTCAGCCCATTTTGTAATTTTTTTGAAAAAGCGTTCGTCACAGAGGCACTTGAATGTAAACAGCTTATGACAGCCAAAAGGGTTACTTAGGCTGTAAGAACTCAATAACAGCGTCAAAACTAACAACCATTTCCCATGCACTAGATGCCACGGCTACACACCGTCACACTTCCTGCCATGCTCCGAGGCAGCTTCACCCACTCCGACACACTATAGTCCAAGCATGGCTCTTTCCTTTTCCTCACTTCAGCCCATTTTGTAATTTTTTTAAAAAAGCGTTCGTCACAGAGGCACTTGAATGTAAACAGCTTATGACAGCCAAAAGGGTTACTTAGGATGTAAGAACTCAATAACAGCGTCAAAACTAACAACCATTTCCCATGCACTAGATGCCACGGCTGCACACCGTCACACTTCCTGCCATGCTCCGAGGCAGCTTCACCCACTCCGACACACTATAGTCCAAGCACGACTCTTTCCTTTTCCTCACTTCAGCCCATTTTGTAATTTTTTTGAAAAAGCGTTCGTCACAGAGGCACTTGAATGTAAACAGCTTATGACAGCCAAAAGGGTTACTTAGGCTGTAAGAACTCACTAACAGCGTCAAAAGTAACAACCATTTCCCATGCACTAGATGCCACGGCTGCACACCGTCACACTTCCTGCCATGCTCCGAGGCAGCTTCACCCACTCCAACGCACTATAGTCCAAGCATGGCTCTTTCCTTTTCCTCACTTTAGCCCATTTTGTAATTTTTTTAAAAAAGCGTTCGTCACAGAGGCACTTGAATGTAAACAGCTTATGACAGCCAAAAGGGTTACTTAGGCTGTAAGAACTCACTAACAGCGTCAAAAGTAACAACCATTTCCCATGCACTAGATGCCACGGCTGCACACCGTCACACTTCCTGCCATGCTCCGAGGCAGCTTCACCCACTCCGACGCACTATAGTCCAAGCATGGCTCTTTCCTTTTCCTCACTTCAGCCCATTTTGTAATTTTTTTAAAAAAGCGTTCGTCACAGAGGCACTTGAATGTAAACAGCGTATGACAGCCAAAAGGGTTACTTAGGCTTTAAGAACTCAATAACAGCGTCAAAAGTAACAACCATTTCCCATACACTAGATGCCACGGCTGCACACCGTCACACTTCCTGCCATGCTCCGAGGCAGCTTCACCCACTCCGACGCACTATAGTCCAAGCATGGCTCTTTCCATTTCCTCACTTCAGACCATTTTGTGATTTTGTGGTAAAAGCGTTTGTAACAGGGGCACTTGAACATAAACAGTTTGTGACAGCCAAAAGGATTACTTAGGCTGTGAGAACTCAATAACAGTGCCAACAGTAGCATCCATTTCCCGTGCACTAGTCGCCACGGCTGCACACTTCCTGCCACACTCGGAGGCAGCTTCACCCACTCCGACGTACCCAAGTCCAAGCATGGCTTTTCCTTTTCGTCACTTCAGCACATTTGTGATTTTGTTGCAAAGGCATTTGTCATAGAGGTACTCGAGTGTAAACAATGTACGACAGCCAAAAGGATTACTTAGGCTGTGGGAACTCAATAACAGCACCAACAGTAGCAACAATTTCCCTTGCACTAGTCGCCACGGCTTCACACCACCACACTTCCTGCCACACTCCGAGGCAGCTTCACCCACTCCGACGTACCCAAGTCCAAGCATGGCTTTTCCTTTTCGTCACTTCAGCACATTTGTGATTTTGTTGCAAAGGCATTTGTCATAGAGGTACTCGAGTGTAAGCAATGTACGACAGCCAAAAGGATTACTTAGGCTGTGGGAACTCAATAACAGTACCAACAGTAGCAACAATTTCCTTTGCACTAGTCGCCACGGCTTCACACCACCACACTTCCTGCCACACTCCGAGGCAGCTTCACCCACTCCGACGCACTATAGTCCAAGCATGGCTCTTTCCTTTTCCTCACTTCAGCCCATTTTGTGATTTTGTGGTAAAAGCGTTTGTAACAGGGGCACTTGAACATAAGCAGTTTGTGACAGCCAAAAGGATTACTTAGGCTGTGAGAACTCATAACAGTGCGAACAGTAGCATCCATTTCCCGTGCACTAGTCGCCACGGCTGCACACTTCCTGCCACACTCCGAGGCAGCTTCACCCACTCCGACGTACCCAAGTCCAAGCATGGCTTTTCCTTTTCGTCACTTCAGCACATTTGTGATTTTGTTGCAAAAGGCATTTGTCATAGAGGTACTCAAGTGTAAACAATGTACGACAGCCAAAAGGATTACTTAGGCTGTGGGAACTCAATAACAGCACCAACAGTAGCAACAATTTCCCTTGCACTAGTCGCCACGGCTTCACACCACCACACTTCCTGCCACACTCCGAGGCAGCTTCACCTACTCCGACGCACCCAAGTCCAAGAATGGCTTCTTCCTCTTCCTCACTTGAGCACAGAGAGCTACGTCTCTGTCTATGAGGAATATTGTAGTGGAAAGGCTTTATAGGGCTTAATGTCCCAATGCGACGCAGGCTATGAGGAATGGCGTAGCGGAGGGCTCCGGTTAATTTCGACCGTCTGGGGTTCTTTAACATGCACTGATATTGCACAGTACACAAGGCCTCTTGCATTTTGCCTCCATCGAAATGCGACTGCCGTGGCTGGGATGGAACGCGCCTCTGTAGTGGAAAGGTCCAGAAATTATGACCCCCTGGGGTTTTCAAGCATGCACAGGCAATGTACACTACGCAGCTGTCCCATGGTGATTTAGTGGCTGTTGTATTCTACTATTTAAATGAGGCAGAAAGTTGACTCTCAGCTAGGTTTTGAAGGAGGGAAAATTTTTCTTCCAGTTGTACTAGGAGGTTTCAGTGCTTGATTTGTGTCTCTTGGTCAAACTCAAAACAAACTGGCACCCTTTTAATAGCATATGGGTTAAACTGCTTCTTCGATGGACATGTCAGGGGTACCGTCCGGTTTCTGAGGGTTCAACAAAGGTGCAGAAACGGTAAAACCACATGCCCTTGCTTGTATACAAGCCTCAAGCACTGCACCTTGTCCTTCAGGTATGTCAGGGGCCAGACATTAGTTTCTAGGTCAACATCACCACAACGCCAAATGTTTAGCCTTGATGACTGAATTGGCACTTTGAAAAAATCCCTACAATTCAGCAGGGCTCCAGCTTTTACGTTCTCCCCAGCCACTTCAGTGATGACACTAGGGTGGTTGTCAACTAGAAAGCAATCGCCCACTTTCACGTGCCAGTCCACTTGTCTGGTACAGGTATGTGCATGATGCCTGGCTTCAGACATTCTACGGCTTAGCTGCGACAGAGGCCTGTGAGTTGTTCGTAGCATCTTCTTGACTCTTCCGAGGTAACTCTCGAAAGGGAAGGCACTGAAGTTGTCAACAGTGCCATGCTCCAAGCACTGCTCAGCCAAGTGAGCCAGAGTGTGCACATTGTAGACGAGCTGCTTTGCTCCATACAGTTTTCCAAATTCTTGGACAAAATGCCTCAGCAGGTCCCGGGCAAACTGATTGAGGGCAACATAATGCTCAGGGGAAGCGAGTACTCGGAGCGCAACATGGAAAATCAAGAAATGCTGATAAAGCTTTTTTGTCAAAATTGACTTCAGCACTACAGGCCCCACATAAAGAAGGAATGTTCTGTATTCCGTTGCCTTCCACCGGTCAAGTTCCTCCGTTCCCCTTGGCTTTCTTTGAAAGGTCCTTGGAAAGGCTGCAGCTGCTGCTCGAAGCTGATCATTAAGGTCATTTCGTTGAGCTCGGCTCAGTCTTGCAGTGTATCCTCGGCAGACCCAGTTTCGAAGCAGCCGCCGCATCACCCCCAGGCAGACAAGATGCATGTATTCAGTCGGAAAACATGTCACCATATCAATGTCCAGTGTTGTAAATGGTGAGACACCAGTATGATGCCGCTGGTCTTCCTGGCTGCGAAACGAAGCATCAGTGCGTTCTGGTGCATTCAGGTCTGGAAACGTGAGCCTGCTGTCTATGTACTGCCCTTTCTGGCTGCATCGTTCACAGGCATGATAACCTGTGTGCCCTGTTATCGCTTTTACAAAGCTTCTTGCTGGGGCGTCACATATCACTGCAGTCAGGCTCACGCTTACCAGAACCCCTTTTATGGTAAGTCCACTGCAACTCAGGTTGCGAACATCTTCAAGAAATGGGCCTAGGAACTGCTCGAGACAGGGTGGCTTTCCTGTGCCGCAGTAGGCGCTAACCATAAATGGTTCCGACTCCTTGATGTTGGCTATGCGGCAAAGTATCGGCCAAAGAGCTGTCTGCTTGCTTTTGTGAAGTGGCAGTCCATCGATGTTTGCATGAAGTTTTACGCATTGAGGTACTGGTCACTGCTGAAGTGCCTGTTGAATGCCCTCGGAAAGGCCAAAATGCACAAAAGAGCCACTGACATATAGGCTTGCCTTCCTCTGTGTCTGCAGAACTGTTCTGGCGTCTTTAGGAAGGTCCAACATCCCATGCTGACGGCAGAAATCCAAAACATCATTCATGCAGGCATGCGTTATATTATGCTTGATAGCTATCAGAGCAAATTGCTGTGCTGCCGAACTATGGTTGTCACAAGGCTGGCGTACCACCTCATTCGCAACAAATGTCTCCTTGTCTAAGGGTGCGGTATCACAACCTGAAAAACTGTCGTCGCTGCATGCGCTGCTTGACGATGAATCTTCAGGCTCGCTCAGGTCAGCTGGCACTGATTGTATCGGCCAGTGTTCTCGCCGATCTTCTGGTGGCGATGGGGCTCCGAGTCCGCTGCCACTGGCACCTGCCCCGTCGGCGCAGGCTAGCTGCGATGGAGCTGGTCCGCTGTCAGTGGTGCAAGCCCCGTCGGCGGCGACATGCTGCTGTGAATCTGGTGCGCTGGCGTTGGCTTGTAGCGATGAAACTGGTCCACTGCCACTGGTGCAAGCACTCGCTTCGCTTCTCGGTCGCTTCCTTGGCTTGCTCACTTCGGACAGGAGTGGTGTGGTGCAAATGGCGCCCGAGGATGCTCTGCTTCCGGCTGTTGGCTTGCTAGCCGCAAATTCCAAGCGAGCAGGCAGTGATCCACTGGGCGGTCGCGAGACGCCGAGCTCTTTCAAGATTTCTTGATATTCTTTTTCTACGACGTAGTACTTACGCCACCTATCAGAACTCATTGTAGAGCGCAAAAGCGGTTGCTCGGCTTTCCAGTAAAAAACAGACTTACTCGGCCTTTAAGTGCTACGACTACAGCGAACTAAAATATGCTGCCATGGAGTAGCGATGCACTAAGCTGCAGCTAGAGCCAACCGAGGGACAAGTCCGAGGATATACTATATATCGACAGCGAGGTAGACAAACACAGTGAGCAGAGTTGTTGTTATTGTTAGCCTATAACCACACTTGGGGATCGACCAAGAATCTGGAGGCAAAGATTGCTATTCACAAAGCAAAAGAAAAGCACCCGGGAGAGCAACAGCGGGGGAGTCTGCCACAAGGACCGGAAGTTAAAAGAGATAAGAGTTTGTATTGAAGAAAGAGAGAGAGAGAAGAGGCGACGGAAACCGCCGCGAAAAAAATCTCTTTAACAATAACAAAAAAAAAAATTGGTGGCGTCACTTCGCGTCACGGTGCCTCGCGCCCAGTTAAAGATCCTTCCTGCCGCGAAGCGTGGCCGCCGCGATCTGCTCCGGCGGAGCGCTGTGCGCGAAGACTGTAACTGCAGCAACGCAAAGCTCGTTTTCATTTTGGCGCCAGGTAGCACTTCCAGCAGTTTCCGCTTAAAATCTTGTTTTTGTCGCCACAGGGAAACGATTTAACTAATTATTCTGACTAATCTGGCAGGTACCGTGCTGAAGCGTTGTATAAAACAAAACTGGCCGCCAAATGCCACCTCTCTTCCAAATCTGATTCAGAACAAGCGAGCGTTAAGAGAAGAGAATTTCTTTTACTAGCATTTTTTCTTCTATGCAACGCAATGGTTTTTAATTAGGGCGGAAAGTGACAAAAACCTTACGCCGTTCAAATCTGGCGCGTTCTCGTTCATTGGATGAAGACAGCTCCACGTGACTTCGTGGGTTTCCCGCGCAAATGGATTCCCGCTCGAATGTAAGCATAGGGCAAGGTATGTTGCTGGGCGAGTTGGTTGGGGAACATCTTGAGAACAAACAGCGCTTACAGACAAAGGACCAGAACAAGAAGCGCAGTTGTGTGTCCTTCTTGTTCTGGTCCTTTGTCTGTAAGCGCTGTTTGTTCTCAAGATGTAAGCATAGCACTGCGAGCACAAGAGCTCTGTGCGACCGAGTCTGACGCTCACGAATTTACCGTGCACGTGCCGCGTTGATTTGCGTCGTGAACGTGCGTTGTCAAAGTTCAAAAGCCCGTCGTTTTGTAATCACCTGGCCTGAAGACCCGCAAGTCCTCTTTTGCGTAAGTATCCACGTTTTCAGTTTATTTTCTGCATTTTTGGTTGAGTGCACTCCATCGATGCCTTGTGTGAAGGGCTCCTTTGTCTAATCTACTAATTCAGTGCAGTCAGCAATTTCATTGTCATTTTTTGTTCCCGTAGGGACGCCGTAGTGAAGGGCTCCGGAAATACGTTGTAGGCTTGCATGCTATGCCCATAAGCATGTGTGTTCTGTGCCTGACGAAAATCTACCGGTAACGCATTTCACTGCTTATTTCGCGGCACCAGATTCTCTCTGCACTGAACATTTTGGTCTCAGACGGGAAAGTACATGAACAACGCGGCGATTTAAAGTTCTCGTCACAGGGAAACAAAGACTTTGCAGTATACTGCGAGCTTAGTCTCAATGCACGCAGCTCGACAGTGCCTGAAGTATACCTAACAACGGTTGTGTCGAATAAATTGAAAGCTGCGATCAGCAGTCGGCAATTCGCGCGCCAGTGCTGGAGGTTCCGAGATTGTGTTTTAGTTTTTTTGTGCCTAATTATGGTTATTAGTGCGTGCGGCTCACTGTGTACCCAGTCAAAAAAAAAACAAAACAAAACACTAGAACCAATTGGACATTTCAATTGGAACTAATTGGACATTCCCATTAGTTCCAATCCAGTTCTGGATTATATTTGAATAGGTTTTAGGCGCAAAAAACAGACAGACACATAGGTAGGTAACAGCTAGGACGAAGTTCTGGACTAGCCAATTGGACCCATTAGGCCAGGCAGTTATTTCACACAGAAAATATTCACAAAATACGCTGTTTACTCAGAAAGGTAGCTAAACGTTTGTGAATAATATGCTCTAGGATCTTGGATAAATATTTCTACCACTTAACATATTATAATGTGCAAAAGGAAAACTGATTTATGAGGACTGCAGGGAGGTAGTGCACGCGTGACACGAACGGCCGGGCGCCCCACTCCGGCCGCTAGTGCAGTGCGCCGCGCGATATTAGTCCGAGACAGGACGCTACGTGCGCGCGGCTATGTACATAGAGTTTACTTCTTTTGTACGTGATTGTGCGCAATGGCCGCTCGCGCGCACTTATTTTCGGACAATGCTTGGACATTAGCGCGCGAGCGGCGCGAACTTGATTACTTTTGTATTTTGTAAATAGTGTACAAAGCTCTCCCCTGTCCTTTCTTGCTGTCGCTCCCCTCTATACTTCTCCTCACTATCCTCTCCCTTTCATTTCCGCCGGCTGCAGCTCGGGTGCTTAAGATATTAGATAGCATTTGCCGCTGCCGGCAACTCTCTTTTGCTTCACTTTTTTATTTTTAAATAAACCACTACTGCTACTACTACTGCAGCGAGACACTGTGGCACTAGGCACATCCAGTGTCTGGATGACGGGTGTCCACAGAGATATGCCACTGGATGTGTCCACAGAGATATGCCAGACAGTTACTGCTTAATTTCCTTTCCTCAAATGCAATAATCATTTTCTTCATTATAGCCCCTCTTTCTCTTTCTTCTTTCACTCCCACTTCCTCGATCCCTTCCTCTTTGGTGGGGTTCGGGTGTCCAGGGAGATGACAGAATATCCAGTGACTGGATATTCTGTCACTCCCACTTCCTCCCTTCCTGTATGTGGTTTGGTGGGCGAGATGACAGAGAATTACTGCACCATTTCCTTTCCTCAAAAAGCGTTGAGTTCAAAGGTGTTTCTAATGGGCAAGGCATTGCGCTGAAGGGGTAGTGTGGTTTTGTGGACTCCCTGGCAGGGCTACAATACGCTGTCGCTAAAGGCGAAGCTTAAGTTAAGCGTCATTAATTATCTATTAATTAGTGTTTAGTCATTGAAAAGTAATTAGCCATTGATTAGTAATCTGCCATCATTGGTAATCAGTCATTAATGAGGTGTGACATCATCCAGTGATGATATCACCAGTACCACAGAGGCAGTCAGAGTGGTGCGGAAAATGCTTTTGCCTCTAACAGTCAAAGTGCCCTCTGAATTTTTTTCTGTGCTTGTAGCTTTCATTCATTGCCTGCAAGTGGTCGCAAAGCTAGCCACATTGTTGGAGGAATTCCCACCAGTTTCGCAAGCAGAGTTAGTTTTTCAGCACGGTTTCAGTGAAGCTGCCGGTCACTCATCACTCATCGAAATTGCAGTGAGAACATATTGCTGAAGAGAAAAGGAAGTGGCAGAGTTCATTTATTTCTCATTAAAATCTCAGCACTTCACAAATGCAATTAAATGCTCCTGTCTACTTGAGAAAACAATGAATCCCAACGCATTTTTTTCCTTTTTTTTGCTAAAGTTATAAAACCAAGTAATAGGGTAGAGGTCGAAACAGTATCAAAGCGAACATGCGAACGCGTGGCCTCCACCCTTTGGATGGCCATTACATGTGATACTGCCTCATATCAAGCCATAAGGGCAGATTAAATAGATCTCGGTTACTAGTAGCCTCAGCTACCTTGCTGCATTCTGTGGCCTTGTCGGATGCAATGGCACTACAGAATAGAAGTCCCATACTTGCACGTTCCCTTTCATGTTGCGTCTACCTGTACGCCAGCTTATCTTGTAAAGCGAGGGGAAGTGGCCGCGATGTAGAAACCCTGGTGAAAAGCACTGCTCTGCCACCCAGCCTTGTCATTTTGTCTGGTTGGTCCCAGCAGCAGGGGTAGGCGACATCACTCGTCATGTCACGTGGACCTATTGCCTCAAGCGCATACCACTTAAATAAGCCAAGGTGCTTCGAAAACATAGCGCAAAAAATGACACGCACGACACAGATCTTTACGGGACAGGCGCTGTGTTTTCGAATAATTATTACCAACTAGCCCAAACGAAGCTACTGTTACAAGCCAAGGTGGTCTAAATCAATCTCATACCCTCCACTATGCAGTCCCCTATAGCCAATGTGTCAATTTGTGATGTTGAACCACACTGTGCAAGTTTCTGTGCAGTGCAAAATGTGCAGACAAAAGTGCCAGCGCCACACAGCTTAACTGTAAAGGCAGTCAGAGGTAAGTGCCAATATAAATTCAGCTAGGAAATCTTGCCTGCCAATGATGTAATAGACTCTGCCTATAACTATTTTTTTGCTGCCAGATGCTTGGTTTGGGGCTTCATGAGGTGCCATAGAGTTGCAACCTGCATAGTTGCAAATTTTCAGAAGAATATCTGCTCATTATGTTTTGGGCTTGGTTTCAACATTACTGGTGTTTTTGTGAAAGGATGGACCTGAAATGAAAGCAGTGAGAATTAATTGTTCATTATTCTTTATCGCTGTTTTCATCTTGCAGAATGGCAGAAAAACTATTTGCTCTCGTAAAATTTCCACTGGAAGACGACAGCTTGGCAGTCATCCCAGTTGGGTGGCTGACCCCGGATGAAACAGAATGTCAGTGGCCAGTGACATCGAATGCCGAGGCAATCCGCCTAACTCAAGAGCAGGCGGATCCGCCTGCTGGTGCGGACAAATGGTTGACATGTAAGGTTGTGGTTGTCACCAAATCTAGTAAGTTGCATTGCAGACATGCAGTGTGAGTTTTCGCAAGTCTTCCACTCCTCAGGCTTAAATTCTAACCAGAAAGTTCTGGTTCCTGTCACTGCTAACACTGATCTCCTCGCTGTCATACAGGCGCTTTCAGTTGGCCATTGAGTCAAGCGCATTGAAGACTCTCAGTAGAGTGAACTCGTGTAACAGGTGTGCTGCTCCTACGCTGCAGGCTAGGTTGTTGTTGGGATATATTTTTTCACTAGAGTTGTTATTTCATTTCATTTATTTGTGTCCTTTTATAAGGAAATGAAAGAGGCCAAGGTAAATGCTGCTTGTTCGCAGCTTGAGTGGTCCTTGGCCCCCTTTACATATTTGCAGATGGGTGGCAAAGAGCAATTTACAAAAGAACAAAAAAAAACATGGTTACATATGTATCACGATGATTTGATATTGCGCTTTATTGAAGCCTTCCCATTCCACTTTATTCTGTCGGCTTGCATTCGTGAAGATAATATAAGCAATTTTAGAACTGAGGTAAAAAATACATGCATTTCAATCGAAGCAGGAAACTGAAATGAAAAAATTTTATTGCACGACGAACTTCATTGTATCGTGGTTCGACTCTACATGAGTTAACTTATCCTGCTGCTGTTCAATTCAGCATCACTTGGAACACTGAAGTGGCAGTGTAACAGATTATAAGGTGCTTCACTGCTGAGCAAGCTCCCCGAACTGAGCTCTTGCCGTGGTGGCAGTATTTAATTGGCAGCAAAATGCACAAATTATGCGCTTGTTGTGCATTGTTATAGTCATATGTAACAACAAAAGAACCAGGAAAAGCCCCTGAAAGAAAGCTGTCCAACAAGTCATGGTGATTGGATTCTGCAGCATCAAGCTTAATCACTTTATAATCAACTAAAATGCTGGCACCTGCCAGCTGGCTGCAATGTCATGCAGGGGGATTAAACATAACAAATGTAGTTAATAAGAACGGTAAACTGGGCTAGTTGGTAGGAATTCATACTGAAAACTGCGCAAAAAACGAAGACACAGTACGAGAAGGCACGACACGGGTGCAGACTATCAACTGAATTTTTATTCACATGAAGAGGCCTATATACGTATCTTCTACCCACAGTGAGACAAGCACAGAAAACACAACAATCGCGAAAATCAACCCAAAACACAATCACACACTATCCCTTCGCGTGCACCGTGATGCAACCGTCAATTACACTTCCAAAAAACTGCGCACAAACAAAATCACGACAACCTTAACGGTCACGCTGATATCACGCCAAAGACCCATATCGCCTGCTCGCCTTAAGAAAACTGGCCAAAAAGGTTATCTCCCTGTCAAGCAAGGCCACAGATGGTGATGCCACACAGGAATCCGAGTCTTTCTTGATTAAATAAGCCTCCACCATCTCCCTGCATACCTGATCGCTATGTTTGAACAAGACGCTGGTCCTGTTCAAATGAGGGTAGCACTTTTCGCAACCCTTGCAATGCATGGCGAGATTGGAGGAAGCCGCTCCCTTCAACGACCTACGATGCTCCGCCATCCGCTCATTTACACAACGACCCGTCTGGCCGATGTACTTTTTTCCGCACGAGAGCGGCTCTGCTGTGCTCTTAACTTTTGTCAAGGCTACGTTATTACATTTGTCAAACAAGGAATTGAGTGCCGACGATGCTTTTTCACAGTAGACATCCTTCGGCAGTGATACTAAACCCACCCCCTTGTCAGCGGTTAGCAGGGACAAGTTTAAGAGCGTACGTTGTTGGGCTAGTCGGTCAATCATGGTGAATACAAGGGGGGGTACTGCGCACAAAAAGACAAGGACAAGAAGATAACACAACAAGCGCAACAACCTGCGCTTGTTGTGTTATCTTCTTGTCCTTGTCTTTTTGTGCGCAGTACCCCCCCTTGTATTCACCAGGGACAAGTTGTTGTTTTTCATGTAAACGACAGTCTTTCCAAGAGGGGGCTTTTTGCTGGTACGATTGCGGCGGTTAAGTACGTCAGCGCCTTCGGAGACGCAATGATCTATTTCAGCTGCAGGAGCTGACCTTGAGACTTGCCTGACCATGGTCAGTAATTCCGGGGCTGAGGGGCTTGGTTCGATGGCGAACTTGGGCCCACACTGGAGCAACCGCGGGATTTCCCTGGGAATGTCGTTGGCTCCTCCTAAAAGATGAACACGATTG